>NC_141687.1:1136841117-1138041117 GCF_964263255.1 Lissotriton vulgaris
TGGAGGCATTTAATGTTCGAGCAAAAACGGCTGATTTTCGACAAAAGAGATAACACCCCCCATTACGTCATGCTTCAGAAATGTGGAAAATGGTCCGTTTTCAAATGTTTTATTTTTGAACGTCAGTTCACATTTGTAGGTGGATCATCAGTGTTAGAGCTAAAATTAGCATGTTTAAAGTGATTTTCATGCTTCCAGGGGCTCGGGAAGTGAATTAAATACTATTTGGAGGCATTTAATGTTCAAGCAAAAACAGCAGATTTTTGACAAAAGAGATAACACCCCCCCCCCCCATTACGTCATGCTTCAGAAATGTGGAAAATGGTCCGTTTTCAAATGTTTTATTTTTGAACGTCAGTTCACATTTGTAGGTGGATCATCAGTGTTAGAGCTAAAATTAGCATGTTTAAAGTGATTTTCATGCTTCCAGGGGCCCTAAACACAAGATTTATGGAATGGTTAAAAGTGCATGAAAATGGCCAATTTACTCACTCTGAGTTCTCAAAAAGGGTTTCTTCACCCCGGGAAGTTAATTAAATACCATTTGGAGGCATTTAATGTTCGAGCAAAAACGGCTGATTTTCGACAAAAGAGATAACACCCCCCATTACGTCATGCTTCAGAAATGTGGAAAATGGTCCGTTTTCAATTGTTTTATTTTTGAACGTCAGTTCACATTTGTAGGCGGATCATCAGTGTTAGAGCTAAAATTAGCATGTTTAAAGTGATTTTCATGCTTCCAGGGGCTCGGGAAGTGAATTAAATACTATTTGGAGGCATTTAATGTTCAAGCAAAAACAGCAGATTTTTGACAAAAGAGATAACACCCCCCCATTACGTCATGCTTCAGAAATGTGGAAAATGGTCCGTTTTCAAATGTTTTATTTTTGAACGTCAGTTCACATTTGTAGGTGGATCATCAGTGTTAGAGCTAAAATTAGCATGTTTAAAGTGATTTTCATGCTTCCAGGGGCCCTAAACACAAGATTTATGGAATGGTTAAAAGTGCATGAAAATGGCCAATTTACTCACTCTGAGTTCTCAAAAAGGGTTTCTTCACCCCGGGAAGTTAATTAAATACCATTTGGAGGCATTTAATGTTCGAGCAAAAACGGCTGATTTTCGACAAAAGAGATAACACCCCCCCATTACGTCATGCTTCAGAAATGTGGAAAATGGTCCGTTTTCAAATGTTTTATTTTTGAACGTCAGTTCACATTTGTAGGTGGATCATCAGTGTTAGAGCTAAAATTAGCATGTTTAAAGTGATTTTCATGCTTCCAGGGGCTCGGGAAGTGATATAAATACTATTTGGAGGCATTTAATGTTCAAGCAAAAACAGCAGATTTTTGACAAAAGAGATAACACCCCCCCCCCATTACGTCATGCTTCAGAAATGTGGAAAATGGTCCGTTTTCAAATGTTTTATTTTTGAACGTCAGTTCACATTTGTAGGTTGATCATCAGTGTTAGAGCTAAAATTAGCATGTTTAAAGTGATTTTCATGCTTCCAGGGGCCCTAAACACAAGATTTATGGAATGGTTAAAAGTGCATGAAAATGGCCAATTTACTCACTCTGAGTTCTCAAAAAGGGTTTCTTCACCCCGGGAAGTTAATTAAATACCATTTGGAGGCATTTAATGTTCGAGCAAAAACGGCTGATTTTCGACAAAAGAGATAACACCCCCCCATTACGTCATGCTTCAGAAATGTGGAAAATGGTCCGTTTTCAAATGTTTTATTTTTGAACGTCAGTTCACATTTGTAGGTGGATCATCAGTGTTAGAGCTAAAATTAGCATGTTTAAAGTGATTTTCATGCTTCCAGGGGCTCGGGAAGTGAATTAAATACTATTTGGAGGCATTTAATGTTCAAGCAAAAACAGCAGAATTTTGACAAAAGAGATAACACCCCCCCATTACGTCATGCTTCAGAAATGTGGAAAATGGTCCGTTTTCAAATGTTTTATTTTTGAACGTCAGTTCACATTTGTAGGTGGATCATCAGTGTTAGAGCTAAAATTAGCATGGTTAAAGTGATTTTCATGCTTCCAGGGGCCCTAAACACAAGATTTATGGAATGGTTAAAAGTGCATGAAAATGGCCAATTTACTCACTCTGAGTTCTCAAAAAGGGTTTCTTCACCCCGGGAAGTTAATTAAATACCATTTGGAGGCATTTAATGTTCGAGCAAAAACGGCTGATTTTCGACAAAAGAGATAACACCCCCCCATTACGTCATGCTTCAGAAATGTGGAAAATGGTCCGTTTTCAAATGTTTTATTTTTGAACGTCAGTTCACATTTGTAGGTGGATCATCAGTGTTAGAGCTAAAATTAGCATGTTTAAAGTGATTTTCATGCTTCCAGGGGCTCGGGAAGTGAATTAAATACTATTTGGAGGCATTTAATGTTCAAGCAAAAACAGCTGATTTTTGACAAAAGAGATAACACCCCCCCCATTATGTCATGCTTCAGAAATGTGGAAAATGGTCTGTTTTCAAATGTTTTATTTTTCAACGTCAGTTCACATTTGTAGGTGGATCATCAGTGTTAGAGCTAAAATTAGCATGTTTAAAGTGATTTTCATGCTTCCAGGGTCCCTTAACACAAGATTTATGGAATGGTTAAAAGTGCATGAAAATGGCCAATTTACTCACTCTGAGTTCTCAAAAAGGGTTTCTTCACCCCGGGAAGTTAATTAAATACCATTTGTAGGCATTTAATGTTCGAGCAAAAACGGCTGATTTTCGACAAAAGAGATAACACCCCCCCATTACGTCATGCTTCAGAAATGTGGAAAATGGTCCGTTTTCAAATGTTTTATTTTTGAACATCAGTTCACATTTGTAGGTGGATCATCAGTGTTAGAGCTAAAATTAGCATGTTTAAAGTGATTTTCATGCTTCCAGGGGCTCGGGAAGTGAATTAAATACTATTTGGAGGCATTTAATGTTCAAGCAAAAACAGCTGATTTTTGACAAAAGAGATAACACCCCCCCATTATGTCATGCTTCAGAAATGTGGAAAATGGTCTGTTTTCAAATGTTTTATTTTTCAACGTCAGTTCACATTTGTAGGTGGATCATCAGTGTTAGAGCTAAAATTAGCATGTTTAAAGTGATTTTCATGCTTCCAGGGGCCCTAAACACAAGATTTATGGAATGGTTAAAAGTGCATGAAAATGGCCAATTTACTCACTCTGAGTTCTCAAAAAGGGTTTCTTCACCCCGGGAAGTTAATTAAATACCATTTGGAGGCATTTACTGTTCGAGCAAAAACGGCTGATTTACGACAAAAGAGATAACACCCCCCCATTACGTCATGCTTCAGAAATGTGGAAAATGGTCCGTTTTCAAATGTTTTATTTTTGAACGTCAGTTCACATTTGTAGGTGGATCATCAGTGTTAGAGCTAAAATTAGCATGTTTAAAGTGATTTTCATGCTTCCAGGGGCTCGGGAAGTGAATTAAATACTATTTGGAGGCATTTAATGTTCAAGCAAAAACAGCAGATTTTCGACAAAAGAGATAACACCCCCCCATTACGTCATGCTTCAGAAATGTGGAAAATGGTCCATTTTCAAATGTTTTATTTTTGAACGTCAGTTCACATTTGTAGGTGGATAATCAGTGTTAGAGCTAAAATTAGCATGTTTAAAGTGATTTTCATGCTTCCAGGGGCTCGGGAAGTGAATTAAATACTATTTGGAGGCATTTAATGTTCAATCAAAAACAGCTGATTTTTGACAAAAGAGATAACACCCCCCCATTATGTCATGCTTCAGAAATGTGGAAAATGGTCCGTTTTCAAATGTTTTATTTTTGAACGTCAGTTCACATTTGTAGGTGGATCATCAGTGTTAGAGCTAAAATTAGCATGTTTAAAATGATTTTCATGCTTCCAGGGGCCCTAAACACAAGATTTATGGAATGGTTAAAAGTGCATGAAAATGGCCAATTTACTCACTCTGAGTTCTCAAAAAGGGTTTCTTCACCCCGGGAAGTTAATTAAATACCATTTGGAGGCATTTAATGTTCGAGCAAAAACGGCTGATTTTCGACAAAAGAGATAACACCCCCCATTACGTCATGCTTCAGAAATGTGGAAAATGGTCCGTTTTCAAATGTTTTATTTTTGAACGTCAGTTCACATTTGTAGGTGGATCATCAGTGTTAGAGCTAAAATTAGCATGTTTAAAGTGATTTTCATGCTTCCAGGGGCTCGGGAAGTGAATTAAATACTATTTGGAGGCATTTAATGTTCAAGCAAAAACAGCAGATTTTTGACAAAAGAGATAACACCCCCCCCATTACGTCATGCTTCAGAAATGTGGAAAATGGTCCGTTTTCAAATGTTTTATTTTTGAACGTCAGTTCACATTTGTAGGTGGATCATCAGTGTTAGAGCTAAAATTAGCATGTTTAAAGTGATTTTCATGCTTCCAGGGGCCCTAAACACAAGATTTATGGAATGGTTAAAAGTGCATGAAAATGGCCAATTTACTCACTCTGAGTTCTCAAAAAGGGTTTCTTCACCCCGGGAAGTTAATTAAATACCATTTGGAGGCATTTAATGTTCGAGCAAAAACGGCTGATTTTCGACAAAAGAGATAACACCCCCCCATTACGTCATGCTTCAGAAATGTGGAAAATGGTCCGTTTTCAAATGTTTTATTTTTGAACGTCAGTTCACATTTGTAGGTGGATCATCAGTGTTAGAGCTAAAATTAGCATGTTTAAAGTGATTTTCATGCTTCCAGGGGCTCGGGAAGTGAATTAAATACTATTTGGAGGCATTTAATGTTCAATCAAAAACAGCTGATTTTTGACAAAAGAGATAACACCCCCCCCATTACGTCATGCTTCAGAAATGTGGAAAATGGTCCGTTTTCAAATGTTTTATTTTTGAACGTCAGTTCACATTTGTAGGTGGATCATCAGTGTTAGAGCTAAAATTAGGATGTTTAAAGTGATTTTCATGCTTCCAGGGGCCCTAAACACAAGATTTATGGAATGGATAAAAGTGCATGAAAATGGCCAATTTACTCACTCTGAGTTCTCAAAAAGGGTTTCTTCACCCCGGGAAGTTAATTAAATACCATTTGGAGGCATTTAATGTTCGAGCAAAAACGGCTGATTTTCGACAAAAGAGATAACACCCCCCCATTACGTCATGCTTCAGAAATGTGGAAAATGGTCCGCTTTCAAATGTTTTATTTTTGAACGTCAGTTCACATTTGTAGGTGGATCATCAGTGTTAGAGCTAAAATTAGCATGTTTAAAGTGATTTTCATGCTTCCAGGGGCTCGGGAAGTGAATTAAATACTATTTGGAGGCATTTAATGTTCAAGCAAAAACAGCAGATTTTTGACAAAAGAGATAACACCCCCCCCCCATTACGTCATGCTTCAGAAATGTGGAAAATGGTCCGTTTTCAAATGTTTTATTTTTGAACGTCAGTTCACATTTGTAGGTGGATCATCAGTGTTAGAGCTAAAATTAGCATGTTTAAAGTGATTTTCATGCTTCCAGGGGCCCTAAGCACAAGATTTATGGAATGGTTAAAAGTGCATGAAAATGGCCAATTTACTCACTCTGAGTTCTCAAAAAGGGTTTCTTCACCCCGGGAAGTTAATTAAATACCATTTGGAGGCATTTAATGTTCGAGCAAAAACGGCTGATTTTCGACAAAAGAGATAACACCCCCCTATTACGTCATGCTTCAGAAATGTGGAAAATGGTCCGTTTTCAAATGTTTTATTTTTGAACGTCAGTTCACATTTGTAGGTGGATCATCAGTGTTAGAGCTAAAATTAGCATGTTTAAAGTGATTTTCATGCTTACAGGGGCTCGGGAAGTGAATTAAATACTATTTGGAGGCATTTAATGTTCAAGCAAAAACAGCTGATTTTTGACAAAAGAGATAACACCCCCCCCATTATGTCATGCTTCAGAAATGTGGAAAATGGTCCGTTTTCAAATGTTTTATTTTTGAACGTCAGTTCACATTTGTAGGTGGATCATCAGTGTTAGAGCTAAAATTAGCATGTTTAAAGTGATTTTCATGCTTCCAGGGGCCCTAAACACAAGATTTATGGAATGGTTAAAAGTGCATGAAAATGGCCAATTTACTCACTCTGAGTTCTCAAAAAGGGTTTCTTCACCCCGGGAAGTTAATTAAATACCATTTGGAGGCATTTAATGTTCGAGCAAAAACGGCTGATTTACAACAAAAGAGATAACACCCCCCCATTACGTCATGCTTCAGAAATGTGGAAAATGGTCCGTTTTCAAATGTTTTATTTTTGAACGTCAGTTCACATTTGTAGGTGGATAATCAGTGTTAGAGCTAAAATTAGCATGTTTAAAGTGATTTTCATGCTTCCAGGGGCCCTAAACACAAGATTTATGGAATGGTTAAAAGTGCATGAAAATGACCAATTTACTCACTCTGAGTTCTCAAAAAGGGTTTCTTCACCCCGGGAAGTTAATTAAATAGCATTTGGAGGCATTTAATGTTCGAGCAAAAACGGCTGATTTTCGACAAAAGAGATAACACCCCCCCATTACGTCATGCTTCAGAAATGTGGAAAATGGTCCGTTTTCAAATGTTTTATTTTTGAACGTCAGTTCACATTTGTAGGTGGATCATCAGTGTTAGAGCTAAAATTAGCATGTTTAAAGTGATTTTCATGCTTCCAGGGGCTCGGGAAGTGAATTAAATACTATTTGGAGGCATTTAATGTTCAATCAAAAACAGCAGATTTTTGACAAAAGAGATAACACCCCCCCCCATTACGTCATGCTTCAGAATTGAGGAAAATGGTCCGTTTTCAAACGTTTTATTTTTGAACGTCAGTTCACATTTGTAGGTGGATCATCAGTGTTAGAGCTAAAATTAGCATGTTTAAAGTGATTTTCATGCTTCCAGGGGCCCTAAACACAAGATTTATGGAATGGTTAAAAGTGCATGAAAATGGCCAATTTACTCACTCTGAGTTCTCAAAAAGGGTTTCTTCACCCCGGGAAGTTAATTAAATACCATTTGGAGGCATTTAATGTTCGAGCAAAAACGGCTGATTTTCGACAAAAGAGATAACACCCCCCCCATTACGTCATGCTTCAGAAATGTGGAAAATGGTCCGTTTTCAAATGTTTTATTTTTGAACGTCAGTTCACATTTGTAGGTGGATCATCAGTGTTAGAGCTAAAATTAGCATGTTTGAAGTGATTTTCATGCTTCCAGGGGCTCGGGAAGTGAATTAAATACTATTTGGAGGCATTTAATGTTCAAGCAAAAACAGCAGATTTTTGACAAAAGAGATAACACCCCCCCCCATTACGTCATGCTTCAAAAATGTGGAAAATGGTCCGTTTTCAAATGTTTTATTTTTGAACGTCAGTTCACATTTGTAGGTGGATCATCAGTGTTAGAGCTAAAATTAGCATGTTTAAAGTGATTTTCATGCTTCCAGGGGCCCTAAACACAAGATTTATGGAATGGTTAAAAGTGCATGAAAATGGCCAATTTACTCACTCTGAGTTCTCAAAAAGGGTTTCTTCACCCCGGGAAGTTAATTAAATACCATTTGGAGGCATTTAATGTTCGAGCAAAAACGGCTGATTTTCGACAAAAGAGATAACACCCCCCCATTACGTCATGCTTCAGAAATGTGGAAAATGGTCCGTTTTCAAATGTTTTATTTTTGAACGTCAGTTCACATTTGTAGGTGGATCATCAGTGTTAGAGCTAAAATTAGCATGTTTAAAGTGATTTTCATGCTTCCAGGGGCTCGGGAAGTGAATTAAATACTATTTGGAGGCATTTAATGTTCAATCAAAAACAGCAGATTTTTGACAAAAGAGATAACACCCCCCCATTACGTCATGCTTCAGAAATGTGGAAAATGGTCCGTTTTCAAATGTTTTATTTTTGAACGTCAGTTCACATTTGTAGGTGGATCATCAGTGTTAGAGCTAAAATTAGCATGTTTAAAGTGATTTTCATGCTTCCAGGGGCCCTAAACACAAGATTTATGGAATGGATAAAAGTGCATGAAAATGGCCAATTTACTCACTCTGAGTTCTCAAAAAGGGTTTCTTCACCCCGGGAAGTTAATTAAATACCATTTGGAGGCATTTAATGTTCGAACAAAAACGGCTGATTTTCGACAAAAGAGATAACACCCCCCCATTACGTCATGCTTCAGAAATGTGGAAAATGGTCCGTTTTCAAATGTTTTATTTTTGAACGTCAGTTCACATTTGTAGGTGGATCATCAGTGTTAGAGCTAAAATTAGCATGTTTAAAGTGATTTTCATGCTTACAGGGGCTCGGGAAGTGAATTAAATACTATTTGGAGGCATTTAATGTTCAAGCAAAAACAGCTGATTTTTGACAAAAGAGATAACACCCCCCCATTATGTCATGCTTCAGAAATGTGGAAAATGGTCCGTTTTCAAATGTTTTATTTTTGAACGTCAGTTCACATTTGTAGGTGGATCATCAGTGTTAGAGCTAAAATTAGCATGTTTAAAGTGATTTTCATGCTTCCAGGGGCCCTAAACACAAGATTTATGGAATGGTTAAAAGTGCATGAAAATGGCCAATTTACTCACTCTGAGTTCTCAAAAAGGGTTTCTTCACCCCGGGAAGTTAATTAAATACCATTTGGAGGCATTTAATGTTCGAGCAAAAACGGCTAATTTACAACAAAAGAGATAACACCCCCCCATTACGTCATGCTTCAGAAATGTGGAAAATGGTCCGTTTTCAAATGTTTTATTTTTGAACGTCAGTTCACATTTGTAGGTGGATCATCAGTGTTAGAGCTAAAATTAGCATGTTTAAAGTGATTTTCATGCTTCCAGGGTCCCTAAACACAAGATTTATGGAATGGTTAAAAGTGCATGAAAATGGCCAATTTACTCACTCTGAGTTCTCAAAAAGGGTTTCTTCACCCCGGGAAGTTAATTAAATACCATTTGGAGGCATTTAATGTTCGAGCAAAAACGGCTGATTTTCGACAAAAGAGATAACACCCCCCATTACGTCATGCTTCAGAAATGTGGAAAATGGTCCGTTTTCAAATGTTTTATTTTTGAACGTCAGTTCACATTTGTAGGTGGATCATCAGTGTTAGAGCTAAAATTAGCATGTTTAAAGTGATTTTCATGCTTCCAGGGGCTCGGGAAGTGAATTAAATACTATTTGGAGGCATTTAATGTTCAATCAAAAAAAGCAGATTTTTGAAAAAAGAGATAACACCCCCCTATTACGTCATGCTTCAGAATTGAGGAAAATGGTCCGTTTTCAAATGTTTTATTTTTGAACGTCAGTTCACATTTGTAGGTGGATCATCAGTGTTAGAGCTAAAATTAGCATGTTTAAAGTGATTTTCATGCTTCTAGGGGCCCTAAACACAAGATTTATGGAATGGTTAAAAGTGCATGAAAATGGCCAATTTACTCACTCTGAGTTCTCAAAAAGGGTTTCTTCACCCCGGGAAGTTAATTAAATACCATTTGGAGGCATTTAATGTTCGAGCAAAAACGGCTGATTTTCGACAAAAGAGATAACACCCCCCCCATTACGTCATGCTTCAGAAATGTGGAAAATGGTCCATTTTCAAATGTTTTATTTTTGAACGTCAGTTCACATTTGTAGGTGGATCATCAGTGTTAGAGCTAAAATTAGCATGTTTAAAGTGATTTTCATGCTTCCAGGGGCTCGGGAAGTGAATTAAATACTATTTGGAGGCATTTAATGTTCAAGCAAAAACAGCAGATTTTTGACAAAAGAGATAACACCCCCCCCCCATTACGTCATGCTTCAGAAATGTGGAAAATGGTCCGTTTTCAAATGTTTTATTTTTGAACGTCAGTTCACATTTGTAGGTGGATAATCAGTGTTAGAGCTAAAATTAGCATGTTTAAAGTGATTTTCATGCTTCCAGGGGCCCTAAACACTAGATTTATGGAATGGTTAAAAGTGCATGAAAATGACCAATTTACTCACTCTGAGTTCTCAAAAAGGGTTTCTTCACCCCGGGAAGTTAATTAAATAGCATTTGGAGGCATTTAATGTTCGAGCAAAAACGGCTGATTTTCGACAAAAGAGATAACACCCCCCCATTACGTCATGCTTCAGAAATGTGGAAAATGGTCCGTTTTCAAATGTTTTATTTTTGAACGTCAGTTCACATTTGTAGGTGGATCATCAGTGTTAGAGCTAAAATTAGCATGTTTAAAGTGATTTTCATGCTTCCAGGGGCTCGGGAAGTGAATTAAATACTATTTGGAGGCATTTAATGTTCAATCAAAAACAGCAGATTTTTGACAAAAGAGATAACACCCCCCCCATTACGTCATGCTTCAGAATTGAGGAAAATGGTCCGTTTTCAAATGTTTTATTTTTGAACGTCAGTTCACATTTGTAGGTGGATCATCAGTGTTAGAGCTAAAATTAGCATGTTTAAAGTGATTTTCATGCTTCCAGGGGCCCTAAACACAAGATTTATGGAATGGTTAAAAGTGCATGAAAATGGCCAATTTACTCACTCTGAGTTCTCAAAAAGGGTTTCTTCACCCCGGGAAGTTAATTAAATACCATTTGGAGGCATTTAATGTTCGAGCAAAAACGGCTGATTTTCGACAAAAGAGATAACACCCCCCCCATTACGTCATGCTTCAGAAATGTGGAAAATGGTCCGTTTTCAAATGTTTTATTTTTGAACGTCAGTTCACATTTGTAGGTGGATCATCAGTGTTAGAGCTAAAATTAGCATGTTTGAAGTGATTTTCATGCTTCCAGGGGCTCGGGAAGTGAATTAAATACTATTTGGAGGCATTTAATGTTCAAGCAAAAACAGCAGATTTTTGACAAAAGAGATAACACCCCCCCCCATTACGTCATGCTTCAAAAATGTGGAAAATGGTCCGTTTTCAAATGTTTTATTTTTGAACGTCAGTTCACATTTGTAGGTGGATCATCAGTGTTAGAGCTAAAATTAGCATGTTTAAAGTGATTTTCATGCTTCCAGGGGCCCTAAACACAAGATTTATGGAATGGTTAAAAGTGCATGAAAATGGCCAATTTACTCACTCTGAGTTCTCAAAAAGGGTTTCTTCACCCCGGGAAGTTAATTAAATACCATTTGGAGGCATTTAATGTTCGAGCAAAAACGGCTGATTTTCGACAAAAGAGATAACACCCCCCCATTACGTCATGCTTCAGAAATGTGGAAAATGGTCCGTTTTCAAATGTTTTATTTTTGAACGTCAGTTCACATTTGTAGGTGGATCATCAGTGTTAGAGCTAAAATTAGCATGTTTAAAGTGATTTTCATGCTTCCAGGGGCTCGGGAAGTGAATTAAATACTATTTGGAGGCATTTAATGTTCAATCAAAAACAGCAGATTTTTGACAAAAGAGATAACACCCCCCCATTACGTCATGCTTCAGAAATGTGGAAAATGGTCCGTTTTCAAATGTTTTATTTTTGAACGTCAGTTCACATTTGTAGGTGGATCATCAGTGTTAGAGCTAAAATTAGCATGTTTAAAGTGATTTTCATGCTTCCAGGGGCCCTAAACACAAGATTTATGGAATGGATAAAAGTGCATGAAAATGGCCAATTTACTCACTCTGAGTTCTCAAAAAGGGTTTCTTCACCCCGGGAAGTTAATTAAATACCATTTGGAGGCATTTAATGTTCGAACAAAAACGGCTGATTTTCGACAAAAGAGATAACACCCCCCCATTACGTCATGCTTCAGAAATGTGGAAAATGGTCCGTTTTCAAATGTTTTATTTTTGAACGTCAGTTCACATTTGTAGGTGGATCATCAGTGTTAGAGCTAAAATTAGCATGTTTAAAGTGATTTTCATGCTTACAGGGGCTCGGGAAGTGAATTAAATACTATTTGGAGGCATTTAATGTTCAAGCAAAAACAGCTGATTTTTGACAAAAGAGATAACACCCCCCCATTATGTCATGCTTCAGAAATGTGGAAAATGGTCCGTTTTCAAATGTTTTATTTTTGAACGTCAGTTCACATTTGTAGGTGGATCATCAGTGTTAGAGCTAAAATTAGCATGTTTAAAGTGATTTTCATGCTTCCAGGGGCCCTAAACACAAGATTTATGGAATGGTTAAAAGTGCATGAAAATGGCCAATTTACTCACTCTGAGTTCTCAAAAAGGGTTTCTTCACCCCGGGAAGTTAATTAAATACCATTTGGAGGCATTTAATGTTCGAGCAAAAACGGCTGATTTACAACAAAAGAGATAACACCCCCCATTACGTCATGCTTCAGAAATGTGGAAAATGGTCCGTTTTCAAATGTTTTATTTTTGAACGTCAGTTCACATTTGTAGGTGGATCATCAGTGTTAGAGCTAAAATTAGCATGTTTAAAGTGATTTTCATGCTTCCAGGGTCCCTAAACACAAGATTTATGGAATGGTTAAAAGTGCATGAAAATGGCCAATTTACTCACTCTGAGTTCTCAAAAAGGGTTTCTTCACCCCGGGAAGTTAATTAAATACCATTTGGAGGCATTTAATGTTCGAGCAAAAACGGCTGATTTTCGACAAAAGAGATAACACCCCCCATTACGTCATGCTTCAGAAATGTGGAAAATGGTCCGTTTTCAAATGTTTTATTTTTGAACGTCAGTTCACATTTGTAGGTGGATCATCAGTGTTAGAGCTAAAATTAGCATGTTTAAAGTGATTTTCATGCTTCCAGGGGCCCTAAACACAAGATTTATGGAATGGTTAAAAGTGCATGAAAATGGCCAATTTACTCACTCTGAGTTCTCAAAAAGGGTTTCTTCACCCCGGGAAGTTAATTAAATACCATTTGGAGGCATTTAATGTTCGAGCAAAAACGGCTGATTTTCGACAAAAGAGATAACACCCCCCCATTACGTCATGCTTCAGAAATGTGGAAAATGGTCCGTTTTCAAATGTTTTATTTTTGAACGTCAGTTCACATTTGTAGGTGGATCATCAGTGTTAGAGCTAAAATTAGCATGTTTAAAGTGATTTTCATGCTTCCAGGGGCTCGGGAAGTGAATTAAATACTATTTGGAGGCATTTAATGTTCAATCAAAAAAAGCAGATTTTTGAAAAAAGAGATAACACCCCCCTATTACGTCATGCTTCAGAATTGAGGAAAATGGTCCGTTTTCAAATGTTTTATTTTTGAACGTCAGTTCACATTTGTAGGTGGATCATCAGTGTTAGAGCTAAAATTAGCATGTTTAAAGTGATTTTCATGCTTCTAGGGGCCCTAAACACAAGATTTATGGAATGGTTAAAAGTGCATGAAAATGGCCAATTTACTCACTCTGAGTTCTCAAAAAGGGTTTCTTCACCCCGGGAAGTTAATTAAATACCATTTGGAGGCATTTAATGTTCGAGCAAAAACGGCTGATTTTCGACAAAAGAGATAACACCCCCCCCATTACGTCATGCTTCAGAAATGTGGAAAATGGTCCATTTTCAAATGTTTTATTTTTGAACGTCAGTTCACATTTGTAGGTGGATCATCAGTGTTAGAGCTAAAATTAGCATGTTTAAAGTGATTTTCATGCTTCCAGGGGCTCGGGAAGTGAATTAAATACTATTTGGAGGCATTTAATGTTCAAGCAAAAACAGCAGATTTTTGACAAAAGAGATAACACCCCCCCCCCCATTACGTCATGCTTCAGAAATGTGGAAAATGGTCCGTTTTCAAATGTTTTATTTTTGAACGTCAGTTCACATTTGTAGGTGGATCATCAGTGTTAGAGCTAAAATTAGCATGTTTAAAGTGATTTTCATGCTTCCAGGGGCCCTAAACACAAGATTTATGGAATGGTTAAAAGTGCATGAAAATGGCCAATTTACTCACTCTGAGTTCTCAAAAAGGGTTTCTTCACCCCGGGAAGTTAATTAAATACCATTTGGAGGCATTTAATGTTCGAGCAAAAACGGCTGATTTTCGACAAAAGAGATAACACCCCCCCATTACGTCATGCTTCAGAAATGTGGAATATGGTCCGTTTTCAAATGTTTTATTTTTGAACGTCAGTTCACATTTGTAGGTGGATCATCAGTGTTAGAGCTAAAATTAGCATGTTTAAAGTGATTTTCATGCTTCCAGGGGCTTGGGAAGTGAATTAAATACTATTCGGAGGCATTTAATGTTCAATCAAAAACAGCTGATTTTTGACAAAAGAGATAACACCCCCCCATTACGTCATGCTTCAGAAATGTGGAAAATGGTCTGTTTTCAAATGTTTTATTTTTGAACGTCAGTTCACATTTGTAGGTGGATCATCAGTGTTAGAGCTAAAATTAGCATGTTTAAAGTGATTTTCATGCTTCCAGGGGCCCTAAACACAAGATTTATGGAATGGATAAAAGTGCATGAAAATGGCCAATTTACTCACTCTGAGTTCTCAAAAAGGGTTTCTTCACCCCAGGAAGTTAATTAAATACCATTTGGAGGCATTTAATGTTCGAGCAAAAACTGCTGATTTTCGACAAAAGAGATAACACCCCCCCATTACGTCATGCTTCAGAAATGTGGAAAATGGTCAGTTTTCAAATGTTTTATTTTTAAACGTCAGTTCACATTTGTAGGTGGATCATCAGTGTTAGAGCTAAAATTAGCATGTTTAAAGTGATTTTCATGCTTCCAGGGGCTCGGGAAGTGAATTAAATACTATTTGGAGGCATTTAATGTTCAAGCAAAAACAGCAGATTTTTGACAAAAGAGATAACACCCCCCCCATTACGTCATGCTTCAGAAATGTGGAAAATGGTCCGTTTTCAAATGTTTTATTTTTGAACGTCAGTTCACATTTGTAGGTGGATCATCAGTGTTAGAGCTAAAATTAGCATGTTTAAAGTGATTTTCATGCTTCCAGGGGCCCTAAACACAAGATTTATGGAATGGTTAAAAGTGCATGAAAATGACCAATTTACTCACTCTGAGTTCTCAAAAAGGGTTTCTTCACCCCGGGAAGTTAATTAAATACCATTTGGAGGCATTTAATGTTCGAGCAAAAACGGCTGATTTTCGACAAAAGAGATAACACCCCCCCATTACGTCATGCTTCAGAAATGTGGAAAATGGTCCGTTTTCAAATGTTTTATTTTTGAACGTCAGTTCACATTTGTAGGTGGATCATCAGTGTTAGAGCTAAAATTAGCATGCTTAAAGTGATTTTCATGCTTCCAGGGGCTCGGGAAGTGAATTAAATACTATTTGGAGGCATTTAATGTTCAATCAAAAACAGCAGATTTTTGACAAAAGAGATAACACCCCCCCCATTACGTCATGCTTCAGAATTGAGGAAAATGGTCCGTTTTCAAATGTTTTATTTTTGAACGTCAGTTCACATTTGTAGGTGGATCATCAGTGTTAGAGCTAAAATTAGCATGTTTAAAGTGATTTTCATGCTTCCAGGGGCCCTAAACACAAGATTTATGGAATGGTTAAAAGTGCATGAAAATGGCCAATTTACTCACTCTGAGTTCTCAAAAAGGGTTTCTTCACCCCGGGAAGTTAATTAAATACCATTTGGAGGCATTTAATGTTCGAGCAAAAACGGCTGATTTTCGACAAAAGAGATAACACCCCCCCATTACGTCATGCTTCAGAAATGTGGAAAATGGTCCGTTTTCAAATGTTTTATTTTTGAACGTCAGTTCACATTTGTAGGTGGATCATCAGTGTTAGAGCTAAAATTAGCATGTTTAAAGTGATTTTCATGCTTCCAGGGGCTCGGGAAGTGAATTAAATACTATTTGGAGGCATTTAATGTTCAATCAAAAACAGCTGATTTTTGACAAAAGAGATAACACCCCCCCATTACGTCATGCTTCAGAAATGTGGAAAATGGTCCGTTTTCAAATGTTTTATTTTTGAACGTCAGTTCACATTTGTAGGTGGATCATCAGTGTTAGAGCTAAAATTAGCATGTTTAAAGTGATTTTCATGCTTCCAGGGGCCCTAAACACAAGATTTATGGAATGGATAAAAGTGCATGAAAATGGCCAATTTACTCACTCTGAGTTCTCAAAAAGGGTTTCTTCACCCCGGGAAGTTAATTAAATACCATTTGGAGGCATTTAATGTTCGAACAAAAACGGCTGATTTTCGACAAAAGAGATAACACCCCCCCCATTACGTCATACTTCAGAAATGTGGAAAATGGTCCGTTTTCAAATGTTTTATTTTTGAACGTCAGTTCACATTTGTAGGTGGATCATCAGTGTTAGAGCTAAAATTAGCATGTTTAAAGTGATTTTCATGCTTACAGGGGGTCGGGAAGTGAATTAAATACTATTTGGAGGCATTTAATGTTCAAGCAAAAACAGCTGATTTTTGACAAAAGAGATAACACCCCCCCATTATGTCATGCTTCAGAAATGTGGAAAATGGTCCGTTTTCAAATGTTTTATTTTTGAACGTCAGTTCACATTTGTAGGTGGATCATCAGTGTTAGAGCTAAAATTAGCATGTTTAAAGTGATTTTCATGCTTCCAGGGGCCCTAAACACAAGATTTATGGAATGGTTAAAAGTGCATGAAAATGGCCAATATACTCACTCTGAGTTCTCAAAAAGGGTTTCTTCACCCCGGGAAGTTAATTAAATACCATTTGGAGGCATTTAATGTTCGAGCAAAAACGGCTGATTTTCGACAAAAGAGATAACACCCCCCCATTACGTCATGCTTCAGAAATGTGGAATATGGTCCGTTTTCAAATGTTTTATTTTTGAACGTCAGTTCACATTTGTAGGTGGATCATCAGTGTTAGAGCTAAAATTAGCATGTTTAAAGTGATTTTCATGCTTCCAGGGGCTCGGGAAGTGAATTAAATACTATTTGGAGGCATTTAATGTTCAATCAAAAACAGCTGATTTTTGACAAAAGAGATAACACCCCCCCATTACGTCATGCTTCAGAAATGTGGAAAATGGTCTGTTTTCAAATGTTTTATTTTTGAACGTCAGTTCACATTTGTAGGTGGATCATCAGTGTTAGAGCTAAAATTAGCATGTTTAAAGTGATTTTCATGCTTCCAGGGGCCCTAAACACAAGATTTATGGAATGGATAAAAGTGCATGAAAATGGCCAATTTACTCACTCTGAGTTCTCAAAAAGGGTTTCTTCACCCCGGGAAGTTAATTAAATACCATTTGGAGGCATTTAATGTTCGAGCAAAAACTGCTGATTTTCGACAAAAGAGATAACACCCCCCCATTACGTCATGCTTCAGAAATGTGGAAAATGGTCAGTTTTCAAATGTTTTATTTTTGAACGTCAGTTCACATTTGTAGGTGGATCATCAGTGTTAGAGCTAAAATTAGCATGTTTAAAGTGATTTTCATGCTTCCAGGGGCTCGGGAAGTGAATTAAATACTATTTGGAGGCATTTAATGTTCAAGCAAAAACAGCAGATTTTTGACAAAAGAGATAACACCCCCCCCATTACGTCATGCTTCAGAAATGTGGAAAATGGTCCGTTTTCAAATGTTTTATTTTTGAACGTCAGTTCACATTTGTAGGTGGATCATCAGTGTTAGAGCTAAAATTAGCATGTTTAAAGTGATTTTCATGCTTCCAGGGGCCCTAAACACAAGATTTATGGAATGGTTAAAAGTGCATGAAAATGGCCAATTTACTCACTCTGAGTTCTCAAAAAGGGTTTCTTCACCCCGGGAAGATAATTAAATACCATTTGGAGGCATTTAATGTTCGAGCAAAAACGGCTGATTTTCGACAAAAGAGATAACACCCCCCATTACGTCATTCTTCAGAAATGTGGAAAATGGTCCGTTTTCAAATGTTTTATTTTTGAACGTCAGTTCACATTTGTAGGTGGATCATCAGTGTTAGAGCTAAAATTAGCATGTTTAAAGTGATTTTCATGCTTCCAGGGGCTCGGGAAGTGAATTAAATACTATTTGGAGGCATTTAATGTTCAATCAAAAACAGCTGATTTTTGACAAAAGAGATAACACCCCCCCCATTACGTCATGCTTCAGAAATGTGGAAAATGGTCCGTTTTCAAATGTTTTATTTTTGAACGTCAGTTCACATTTGTAGGTGGATCATCAGTGTTAGAGCTAAAATTAGCATGTTTAAAGTGATTTTCATGCTTCCAGGGTCCCTAAACACAAGATTTATGGAATGGTTAAAAGTGCATGAAAATGGCCAATTTACTCACTCTGAGTTCTCAAAAAGGGTTTCTTCACCCCGGGAAGTTAATTAAATACCATTTGGAGGCATTTAATGTTCGAGCAAAAACGGCTGATTTTCGACAAAAGAGATAACACCCCCATTACGTCATGCTTCAGAAATGTGGAAAATGGTCCGTTTTCAAATGTTTTATTTTTGAACGTCAGTTCACATTTGTAGGTGGATCATCAGTGTTAGAGCTAAAATTAGCATGTTTAAAGTGATTTTCATGCTTCCAGGGGCCCTAAACACAAGATTTATGGAATGGTTAAAAGTGCATGAAAATGGCCAATTTACTCACTCTGAGTTCTCAAAAGGGTTTCTTCACCCCGGGAAGTTAATTAAATACCATTTGGAGGCATTTAATGTTCGAGCAAAAACGGCTGATTTTCGACAAAAGAGATAACACCCCCCCCATTACGTCATGCTTCAGAAATGTGGAAAATGGTCCGTTTTCAAATGTTTTATTTTTGAACGTCAGTTCACATTTGTAGGTGGATCATCAGTGTTAGAGCTAAAATTAGCATGTTTAAAGTGATTTTCATGCTTCCAGGGGCTCGGGAAGTGAATTAAATACTATTTGGAGGCATTTAATGTTCAAGCAAAAACAGCAGATTTTTGACAAAAGAGATAACACCCCCCCCATTACGTCATGCTTCAGAAATGTGGAAAATGGTCCGTTTTCAAATGTTTTATTTTTGAACGTCAGTTCACATTTGTAGGTGGATCATCAGTGTTAGAGCTAAAATTAGCATGTTTAAAGTGATTTTCATGCTTCCAGGGGCCCTAAACACAAGATTTATGGAATAGTTAAAAGTGCATGAAAATGGCCAATTTACTCACTCTGAGTTCTCAAAAAGGGTTTCTTCACCCCGGGAAGTTAATTAAATACCATTTGGAGGCATTTAATGTTCGAGCAAAAACGGCTCATTTTCGACAAAAGAGATAACACCCCCCATTACGTCATGCTTCAGAAATGTGGAAAATGGTCTGTTTTCAAATGTTTTATTTTTGAACGTCAGTTCACATTTGTAGGTGGATCATCAGTGTTAGAGCTAAAATTAGCATGTTTAAAGTGATTTTCATGCTTCCAGGGGCTCGGGAAGTGAATTAAATACTATTTGGAGGCATTTAATGTTCAAGCAAAAACAGCAGATTTTTGACAAAAGAGATAACACCCCCCCCCATTACGTCATGCTTCAGAAATGTGGAAAATGGTCCGTTTTCAAATGTTTTATTTTTGAACGTCAGTTCACATTTGTAGGTGGATCATCAGTGTTAGAGCTAAAATTAGCATGTTTAAAGTGATTTTCATGCTTCCAGGGGCCCTAAACACAAGATTTATGGAATGGATAAAAGTGCATGAAAATGGCCAATTTACTCACTCTGAGTTCTCAAAAAGGGTTTCTTCACCCCGGGAAGTTAATTAAATACCATTTGGAGGCATTTAATGTTCGAGCAAAAACGGCTGATTTTCGACAAAAGAGATAACACCCCCCATTACGTCATGCTTAAGAAATGTGGAAAATGGTTTGTTTTCAAATGTTTTATTTTTGAACGTCAGTTCACATTTGTAGGTGGATCATCAGTGTTAGAGCTAAAATTAGCATGTTTAAAGTGATTTTCATGCTTCCAGGGGCTCGGGAAGTGAATTAAATACTATTTGGAGGCATTTAATGTTCAAGCAAAAACAGCAGATTTTTGACAAAAGAGATAACACCCCCCCCATTACGTCATGCTTCAGAAATGTGGAAAATGGTCCGTTTTCAAATGTTTTATTTTTGAACGTCAGTTCACATTTGTAGGTGGATCATCAGTGTTAGAGCTAAAATTAGCATGTTTAAAGTGATTTTCATGCTTCCAGGGGCCCTAAACACAAGATTTATGGAATGGTTAAAAGTGCATGAAAATGGCCAATTTACTCACTCTGAGTTCTCAAAAAGGGTTTCTTCACCCCGGGAAGTTAATTAAATACCATTTGGAGGCATTTAATGTTCGAGCAAAAACGGCTGATTTTCGACAAAAGAGATAACACCCCCCCATTACGTCATGCTTCAGAAATGTGGAAAATGGTCCGTTTTCAAATGTTTTATTTTTGAACGTCAGTTCACATTTGTAGGTGGATCATCAGTGTTAGAGCTAAAATTAGCATGTTTAAAGTGATTTTCATGCTTCCAGGGGCTCGGGAAGTGAATTAAATACTATTTGGAGGCATTTAATGTTCAATCAAAAACAGCAGATTTTTGACAAAAGAGATAACACCCCCCCATTACGTCATGCTTCAGAATTGAGGAAAATGGTCCGTTTTCAAATGTTTTATTTTTGAACGTCAGTTCACATTTGTAGGTGGATCATCAGTGTTAGAGCTAAAATTAGCATGTTTAAAGTGATTTTCATGCTTCCAGGGGCCTTAAACACAAGATTTATGGAATGGTTAAAAGTGCATGAAAATGGCCAATTTACTCACTCTGAGTTCTCAAAAAGGGTTTCTTCACCCCGGGAAGTTAATTAAATACCATTTGGAGGCATTTAATGTTCGAGCAAAAACGGCTGATTTTCGACAAAAGAGATAACACCCCCCCCATTACGTCATGCTTCAGAAATGTGGAAAATGGTCCGTTTTCAAATGTTTTATTTTTGAACGTCAGTTCACATTTGTAGGTGGATCATCAGTGTTAGAGCTAAAATTAGCATGTTTAAAGTGATTTTCATGCTTCCAGGGGCTTGGGAAGTGAATTAAATACTATTTGGAGGCATTTAATGTTCAAGCAAAAACAGCAGATTTTTGACAAAAGAGATAACACCCCCCCCATTACGTCATGCTTCAGAAATGTGGAAAATGGTCCGTTTTCAAATGTTTTATTTTTGAACGTCAGTTCACATTTGTAGGTGGATCATCAGTGTTAGAGCTAAAATTAGCATGTTTAAAGTGATTTTCATGCTTCCAGGGGCCCTAAACACAAGATTTATGGAATGGTTAAAAGTGCATGAAAATGGCCAATTTACTCACTCTGAGTTCTCAAAAAGGGTTTCTTCACCCCAGGAAGTTAATTAAATACCATTTGGAGGCATTTAATGTTCGAGCAAAAACGGCTGATTTTCGACAAAAGAGATAACACCCCCCCATTACGTCATGCTTCAGAAATGTGGAAAATGGTCCGTTTTCAAATGTTTTATTTTTGAACGTCAGTTCACATTTGTAGGTGGATCATCAGTGTTAGAGCTAAAATTAGCATGTTTAAAGTGATTTTCATGCTTCCAGGGGCTCGGGAAGTGAATTAAATACTATTTGGAGGCATTTAATGTTCAAGCAAAAACAGCAGATTTTTGACAAAAGAGATAACACCCCCCCCATTACGTCATGCTTCAGAAATGTGGAAAATGGTCCGTTTTCAAATGTTTTATTTTTGAACGTCAGTTCACATTTGTAGGTGGATCATCAGTGTTAGAGCTAAAATTAGCATGTTTAAAGTGATTTTCATGCTTCCAGGAGCCCTAAACACAAGATTTATGGAATGGTTAAAAGTGCATGAAAATGGCCAATTTACTCACTCTGAGTTCTCAAAAAGGGTTTCTTCACCCCGGGAAGTTAATTAAATACCATTTGGAGGCATTTAATGTTCGAGCAAAAACGGCTGATTTTCGACAAAAGAGATAACACCCCCCATTACGTCATTCTTCAGAAATGTGGAAAATGGTCCGTTTTCAAATGTTTTATTTTTGAACGTCAGTTCACATTTGTAGGTGGATCATCAGTGTTAGAGCTAAAATTAGCATGTTTAAAGTGATTTTCATGCTTCCAGGGGCTCGGGAAGTGAATTAAATACTATTTGGAGGCATTTAATGTTCAATCAAAAACAGCTGATTTTTGACAAAAGAGATAACACCCCCCCCATTACGTCATGCTTCAGAAATGTGGAAAATGGTCCGTTTTCAAATGTTTTATTTTTGAACGTCAGTTCACATTTGTAGGTGGATCATCAGTGTTAGAGCTAAAATTAGCATGTTTAAAGTGATTTTCATGCTTCCAGGGTCCCTAAACACAAGATTTATGGAATGGTTAAAAGTGCATGAAAATGGCCAATTTACTCACTCTGAGTTCTCAAAAAGGGTTTCTTCACCCCGGGAAGTTAATTAAATACCATTTGGAGGCATTTAATGTTCGAGCAAAAACGGCTGATTTTCGACAAAAGAGATAACACCCCCATTACGTCATGCTTCAGAAATGTGGAAAATGGTCCGTTTTCAAATGTTTTATTTTTGAACGTCAGTTCACATTTGTAGGTGGATCATCAGTGTTAGAGCTAAAATTAGCATGTTTAAAGTGATTTTCATGCTTCCAGGGGCCCTAAACACAAGATTTATGGAATGGTTAAAAGTGCATGAAAATGGCCAATTTACTCACTCTGAGTTCTCAAAAGGGTTTCTTCACCCCGGGAAGTTAATTAAATACCATTTGGAGGCATTTAATGTTCGAGCAAAAACGGCTGATTTTCGACAAAAGAGATAACACCCCCCCCATTACGTCATGCTTCAGAAATGTGGAAAATGGTCCGTTTTCAAATGTTTTATTTTTGAACGTCAGTTCACATTTGTAGGTGGATCATCAGTGTTAGAGCTAAAATTAGCATGTTTAAAGTGATTTTCATGCTTCCAGGGGCTCGGGAAGTGAATTAAATACTATTTGGAGGCATTTAATGTTCAAGCAAAAACAGCAGATTTTTGACAAAAGAGATAACACCCCCCCCATTACGTCATGCTTCAGAAATGTGGAAAATGGTCCGTTTTCAAATGTTTTATTTTTGAACGTCAGTTCACATTTGTAGGTGGATCATCAGTGTTAGAGCTAAAATTAGCATGTTTAAAGTGATTTTCATGCTTCCAGGGGCCCTAAACACAAGATTTATGGAATAGTTAAAAGTGCATGAAAATGGCCAATTTACTCACTCTGAGTTCTCAAAAAGGGTTTCTTCACCCCGGGAAGTTAATTAAATACCATTTGGAGGCATTTAATGTTCGAGCAAAAACGGCTGATTTTCGACAAAAGAGATAACACCCCCCATTACGTCATGCTTCAGAAATGTGGAAAATGGTCTGTTTTCAAATGTTTTATTTTTGAACGTCAGTTCACATTTGTAGGTGGATCATCAGTGTTAGAGCTAAAATTAGCATGTTTAAAGTGATTTTCATGCTTCCAGGGGCTCGGGAAGTGAATTAAATACTATTTGGAGGCATTTAATGTTCAAGCAAAAACAGCAGATTTTTGACAAAAGAGATAACACCCCCCCCATTACGTCATGCTTCAGAAATGTGGAAAATGGTCCGTTTTCAAATGTTTTATTTTTGAACGTCAGTTCACATTTGTAGGTGGATCATCAGTGTTAGAGCTAAAATTAGCATGTTTAAAGTGATTTTCATGCTTCCAGGGGCCCTAAACACAAGATTTATGGAATGGATAAAAGTGCATGAAAATGGCCAATTTACTCACTCTGAGTTCTCAAAAAGGGTTTCTTCACCCCGGGAAGTTAATTAAATACCATTTGGAGGCATTTAATGTTCGAGCAAAAACGGCTGATTTTCGACAAAAGAGATAACACCCCCCATTACGTCATGCTTAAGAAATGTGGAAAATGGTTTGTTTTCAAATGTTTTATTTTTGAACGTCAGTTCACATTTGTAGGTGGATCATCAGTGTTAGAGCTAAAATTAGCATGTTTAAAGTGATTTTCATGCTTCCAGGGGCTCGGGAAGTGAATTAAATACTATTTGGAGGCATTTAATGTTCAAGCAAAAAACAGCAGATTTTTGACAAAAGAGATAACACCCCCCCCCCATTACGTCATGCTTCAGAAATGTGGAAAATGGTCCGTTTTCAAATGTTTTATTTTTGAACGTCAGTTCACATTTGTAGGTGGATCATCAGTGTTAGAGCTAAAATTAGCATGTTTAAAGTGATTTTCATGCTTCCAGGGGCCCTAAACACAAGATTTATGGAATGGTTAAAAGTGCATGAAAATGGCCAATTTACTCACTCTGAGTTCTCAAAAAGGGTTTCTTCACCCCGGGAAGTTAATTAAATACCATTTGGAGGCATTTAATGTTCGAGCAAAAACGGCTGATTTTCGACAAAAGAGATAACACCCCCCCATTACGTCATGCTTCAGAAATGTGGAAAATGGTCCGTTTTCAAATGTTTTATTTTTGAACGTCAGTTCACATTTGTAGGTGGATCATCAGTGTTAGAGCTAAAATTAGCATGTTTAAAGTGATTTTCATGCTTCCAGGGGCTCGGGAAGTGAATTAAATACTATTTGGAGGCATTTAATGTTCAATCAAAAACAGCAGATTTTTGACAAAAGAGATAACACCCCCCCATTACGTCATGCTTCAGAATTGAGGAAAATGGTCCGTTTTCAAATGTTTTATTTTTGAACGTCAGTTCACATTTGTAGGTGGATCATCAGTGTTAGAGCTAAAATTAGCATGTTTAAAGTGATTTTCATGCTTCCAGGGGCCCTAAACCCAAGATTTATGGAATGGTTAAAAGTGCATGAAAATGGCCAATTTACTCACTCTGAGTTCTCAAAAAGGGTTTCTTCACCCCGGGAAGTTAATTAAATACCATTTGGAGGCATTTAATGTTCGAGCAAAAACGGCTGATTTTCGACAAAAGAGATAACACCCCCCCCATTACGTCATGCTTCAGAAATGTGGAAAATGGTCCGTTTTCAAATGTTTTATTTTTGAACGTCAGTTCACATTTGTAGGTGGATCATCAGTGTTAGAGCTAAAATTAGCATGTTTAAAGTGATTTTCATGCTTCCAGGGGCTTGGGAAGTGAATTAAATACTATTTGGAGGCATTTAATGTTCAAGCAAAAACAGCAGATTTTTGACAAAAGAGATAACACCCCCCCCATTACGTCATGCTTCAGAAATGTGGAAAATGGTCCGTTTTCAAATGTTTTATTTTTGAACGTCAGTTCACATTTGTAGGTGGATCATCAGTGTTAGAGCTAAAATTAGCATGTTTAAAGTGATTTTCATGCTTCCAGGGGCCCTAAACACAAGATTTATGGAATGGTTAAAAGTGCATGAAAATGGCCAATTTACTCACTCTGAGTTCTCAAAAAGGGTTTCTTCACCCCAGGAAGTTAATTAAATACCATTTGGAGGCATTTAATGTTCGAGCAAAAACGGCTGATTTTCGACAAAAGAGATAACACCCCCCCATTACGTCATGCTTCAGAAATGTGGAAAATGGTCCGTTTTCAAATGTTTTATTTTTGAACGTCAGTTCACATTTGTAGGTGGATCATCAGTGTTAGAGCTAAAATTAGCATGTTTAAAGTGATTTTCATGCTTCCAGGGGCTCGGGAAGTGAATTAAATACTATTTGGAGGCATTTAATGTTCAATCAAAAACAGCTGATTTTTGACAAAAGAGATAACACCCCCCCATTACGTCATGCTTCAAAAATGTGGAAAATGGTCCGTTTTCAAATGTTTTATTTTTGAACGTCAGTTCACATTTGTAGGTGGATCATCAGTGTTAGAGCTAAAATTAGCATGTTTAAAGTGATTTTCATGCTTCCAGGGGCCCTAAACACAAGATTTATGGATTGGATAAAAGTGCATGAAAATGGCCAATTTACTCACTCTGAGTTCTCAAAAAGGGTTTCTTCACCCCGGGAAGTTAATTAAATACCATTTGGAGGCATTTAATGTTCGAGCAAAAACGGCTGATTTTCGACAAAAGAGATAACACCCCCCCATTACGTCATGCTTCAGAAATGTGGAAAATGGTCCGTTTTCAAATGTTTTATTTTTGAACGTCAGTTCACAGTTGTAGGTGGATCATCAGTGTTAGAGCTAAAATTAGCATGTTTAAAGTGATTTTCATGCTTCCAGGGGCTCGGGAAGTGAATTAAATACTATTTGGAGGCATTTAATGTTCAAGCAAAAACAGCAGATTTTTGACAAAAGAGATAACACCCCCCCCATTACATCATGCTTCAGAAATGTGGAAAATGGTCCGTTTTCAAATGTTTTATTTTTGAACGTCAGTTCACATTTGTAGGTGGATCATCAGTGTTAGAGCTAAAATTAGCATGTTTAAAGTGATTTTCATGCTTCCAGGGGCCCTAAACACAAGATTTATGGAATGGTTAAAAGTGCATGAAAATGGCCAATTTACTCACTCTGAGTTCTCAAAAAGGGTTTCTTCACCCCGGGAAGTTAATTAAATACCATTTGGAGGCATTTAATGTTCGAGCAAAAACGGCTGATTTTTGACAAAAGAGATAACACCCCCCCATTACGTCATGCTTCAGAAATGTGGAAAATGGTCCGTTTTCAAATGTTTTATTTTTGAACGTCAGTTCACATTTGTAGGTGGATCATCAGTGTTAGAGCTAAAATTAGCATGTTTAAAGTGATTTTCATGCTTCCAGGGGCTCGGGAAGTGAATTAAATACTATTTGGAGGCATTTAATGTTCAAGCAAAAACAGCAGATTTTTGACAAATGAGATAACACCCCCCCCATTATGTCATGCTTCAGAAATGTGGAAAATGGTCCGTTTTCAAATGTTTTATTTTTGAACGTCAGTTCACATTTGTAGGTGGATCATCAGTGTTAGAGCTAAAATTAGCATATTTAAAGTGATTTTCATGCTTCCAGGGGCCCTAAACACAAGATTTATGGAATGGTTAAAAGTGCATGAAAATGGCCAATTTACTCACTCTGAGTTCTCAAAAAGTGTTTCTTCACCCCGGGAAGTTAATTAAATACCATTTGGAGGCATTTAATGTTCGAGCAAAAACGGCTGATTTTCGACAAAAGAGATAACACCCCCCATTACGTCATGCTTCAGAAATGTGGAAAATGGTCCGTTTTCAAATGTTTTATTTTTGAACGTCAGTTCACATTTGTAGGTGGATCATCAGTGTTAGAGCTAAAATTAGCATGTTTAAAGTGATTTTCATGCTTCCAGGGGCTCGGGAAGTGAATTAAATACTATTTGGAGGCATTTAATGTTCAATCAAAAACAGCTGATTTTTGACAAAAGAGATAACACCCCCCCATTACGTCATGCTTCAGAAATGTGGAAAATGGTCCGTTTTCAAATGTTTTATTTTTGAACGTCAGTTCACATTTGTAGGTGGATCATCAGTGTTAGAGCTAAAATTAGCATGTTTAAAGTGATTTTCATGCTTCCAGGGTCCCTAAACACAAGATTTATGGAATGGTTAAAAGTGCATGAAAATGGCCAATTTACTCACTCTGAGTTCTCAAAAAGGGTTTCTTCACCCCGGGAAGTTAATTAAATACCATTTGGAGGCATTTAATGTTCGAGCAAAAACGGCTGATTTTCGACAAAAGAGATAACACCCCCCATTACGTCATGCTTCAGAAATGTGGAAAATGGTCCGTTTTCAAATGTTTTATTTTTGAACGTCAGTTCACATTTGTAGGTGGATCATCAGTGTTAGAGCTAAAATTAGCATGTTTAAAGTGATTTTCATGCTTCCAGGGGCCCTAAACACAAGATTTATGGAATGGTTAAAAGTGCATGAAAATGGCCAATTTACTCACTCTGAGTTCTCAAAAAGGGTTTCTTCACACCGGGAAGTTAATTAAATACCATTTGGAGGCATTTAATGTTCGAGCAAAAACGGCTGATTTTCGACAAAAGAGATAACACCCCCCCATTACGTCATGCTTCAGAAATGTGGAAAATGGTCCGGTTTCAAATGTTTTATTTTTGAACGTCAGTTCACATTTGTAGGTGGATCATCAGTGTTAGAGCTAAAATTAGCATGTTTAAAGTGATTTTCATGCTTCCAGGGGCTCGGGAAGTGAATTAAATACTATTTGGAGGCATTTAATGTTCAATCAAAAACAGCAGATTTTTGACAAAAGAGATAACACCCCCCCATTATGTCATGCTTCAGAATTGAGGAAAATGGTCCGTTTTCAAATGTTTTATTTTTGAACGTCAGTTCACATTTGTAGGTGGATCATCAGTGTTAGAGCTAAAATTAGCATGTTTAAAGTGATTTTCATGCTTCCAGGGGCCCTAAACACAAGATTTATGGAATGGTTAAAAGTGCATGAAAATGGCCAATTTACTCACTCTGAGTTCTCAAAAAGGGTTTCTTCACCCCGGGAAGTTAATTAAATACCATTTGGAGGCATTTAATGTTCGAGCAAAAACGGCTGATTTTCGACAAAAGAGATAACACCCCCCATTACGTCATGCTTCAGAAATGTGGAAAATGGTCCGTTTTCAAATGTTTTATTTTTGAACGTCAGTTCACATTTGTAGGTGGATCATCAGTGTTAGAGCTAAAATTAGCATGTTTAAAGTGATTTTCATGCTTCCAGGGGCTCGGGAAGTGAATTAAATACTATTTGGAGGCATTTAATGTTCAAGCAAAAACAGCAGATTTTTGACAAAAGAGATAACACCCCCCCCCCCATTACGTCATGCTTCAGAAATGTGGAAAATGGTCCGTTTTCAAATGTTTTATTTTTGAACGTCAGTTCACATTTGTAGGTGGATCATCAGTGTTAGAGCTAAAATTAGCATGTTTAAAGTGATTTTCATGCTTCCAGGGGCCCTAAACACAAGATTTATGGAATGGTTAAAAGTGCATGAAAATGGCCAATTTACTCACTCTGAGTTCTCAAAAAGGGTTTCTTCACCCCGGGAAGTTAATTAAATACCATTTGGAGGCATTTAATGTTCGAGCAAAAACGGCTGATTTTCGACAAAAGAGATAACACCCCCCATTACGTCATGCTTCAGAAATGTGGAAAATGGTCCGTTTTCAAATGTTTTATTTTTGAACGTCAGTTCACATTTGTAGGTGGATCATCAGTGTTAGAGCTAAAATTAGCATGTTTAAAGTGATTTTCATGCTTCCAGGGGCTCGGGAAGTGAATTAAATACTATTTGGAGGCATTTAATGTTCAAGCAAAAACAGCAGATTTTTGACAAAAGAGATAACACCCCCCCATTACGTCATGCTTCAGAAATGTGGAAAATGGTCCGTTTTCAAATGTTTTATTTTTGAACGTCAGTTCACATTTGTAGGTGGATCATCAGTGTTAGAGCTAAAATTAGCATGTTTAAAGTGATTTTCATGCTTCCAGGGGCCCTAAACACAAGATTTATGGAATGGTTAAAAGTGCATGAAAATGGCCAATTTACTCACTCTGAGTTCTCAAAAAGGGTTTCTTCACCCCGGGAAGTTAATTAAATACCATTTGGAGGCATTTAATGTTCGAGCAAAAACGGCTGATTTTCGACAAAAGAGATAACACCCCCCCATTACGTCATGCTTCAGAAATGTGGAAAATGGTCCGTTTTCAAATGTTTTATTTTTGAACGTCAGTTCACATTTGTAGGTGGATCATCAGTGTTAGAGCTAAAATTAGCATGTTTAAAGTGATTTTCATGCTTCCAGGGGCTCGGGAAGTGATATAAATACTATTTGGAGGCATTTAATGTTCAAGCAAAAACAGCAGATTTTTGACAAAAGAGATAACACCCCCCCCCCCATTACGTCATGCTTCAGAAATGTGGAAAATGGTCCGTTTTCAAATGTTTTATTTTTGAACGTCAGTTCACATTTGTAGGTGGATCATCAGTGTTAGAGCTAAAATTAGCATGTTTAAAGTGATTTTCATGCTTCCAGGGGCCCTAAACACAAGATTTATGGAATGGTTAAAAGTGCATGAAAATGGCCAATTTACTCACTCTGAGTTCTCAAAAAGGGTTTCTTCACCCCGGGAAGTTAATTAAATACCATTTGGAGGCATTTAATGTTCGAGCAAAAACGGATGATTTTCGACAAAAGAGATAACACCCCCCCATTACGTCATGCTTCAGAAATGTGGAAAATGGTCCGTTTTCAAATGTTTTATTTTTGAACGTCAGTTCACATTTGTAGGTGGATCATCAGTGTTAGAGCTAAAATTAGCATGTTTAAAGTGATTTTCATGCTTCCAGGGGCTCGGGAAGTGAATTAAATACTATTTGGAGGCATTTAATGTTCAAGCAAAAACAGCAGAATTTTGACAAAAGAGATAACACCCCCCCATTACGTCATGCTTCAGAAATGTGGAAAATGGTCCGTTTTCAAATGTTTTATTTTTGAACGTCAGTTCACATTTGTAGGTGGATCATCAGTGTTAGAGCTAAAATTAGCATGGTTAAAGTGATTTTCATGCTTCCAGGGGCCCTAAACACAAGATTTATGGAATGGTTAAAAGTGCATGAAAATGGCCAATTTACTCACTCTGAGTTCTCAAAAAGGGTTTCTTCACCCCGGGAAGTTAATTAAATACCATTTGGAGGCATTTAATGTTCGAGCAAAAACGGCTGATTTTCGACAAAAGAGATAACACCCCCCCATTACGTCATGCTTCAGAAATGTGGAAAATGGTCCGTTTTCAAATGTTTTATTTTTGAACGTCAGTTCACATTTGTAGGTGGATCATCAGTGTTAGAGCTAAAATTAGCATGTTTAAAGTGATTTTCATGCTTCCAGGGGCTCGGGAAGTGAATTAAATACTATTTGGAGGCATTTAATGTTCAAGCAAAAACAGCTGATTTTTGACAAAAGAGATAACACCCCCCCATTATGTCATGCTTCAGAAATGTGGAAAATGGTCTGTTTTCAAATGTTTTATTTTTCAACGTCAGTTCACATTTGTAGGTGGATCATCAGTGTTAGAGCTAAAATTAGCATGTTTAAAGTGATTTTCATGCTTCCAGGGTCCCTTAACACAAGATTTATGGAATGGTTAAAAGTGCATGAAAATGGCCAATTTACTCACTCTGAGTTCTCAAAAAGGGTTTCTTCACCCCGGGAAGTTAATTAAATACCATTTGTAGGCATTTAATGTTCGAGCAAAAACGGCTGATTTTCGACAAAAGAGATAACACCCCCCCATTACGTCATGCTTCAGAAATGTGGAAAATGGTCCGTTTTCAAATGTTTTATTTTTGAACGTCAGTTCACATTTGTAGGTGGATCATCAGTGTTAGAGCTAAAATTAGCATGTTTAAAGTGATTTTCATGCTTCCAGGGGCTCGGGAAGTGAATTAAATACTATTTGGAGGCATTTAATGTTCAAGCAAAAACAGCTGATTTTTGACAAAAGAGATAACACCCCCCCATTATGTCATGCTTCAGAAATGTGGAAAATGGTCTGTTTTCAAATGTTTTATTTTTCAACGTCAGTTCACATTTGTAGGTGGATCATCAGTGTTAGAGCTAAAATTAGCATGTTTAAAGTGATTTTCATGCTTCCAGGGGCCCTAAACACAAGATTTATGGAATGGTTAAAAGTGCATGAAAATGGCCAATTTACTCACTCTGAGTTCTCAAAAAGGGTTTCTTCACCCCGGGAAGTTAATTAAATACCATTTGGAGGCATTTACTGTTCGAGCAAAAACGGCTGATTTACGACAAAAGAGATAACACCCCCCCATTACGTCATGCTTCAGAAATGTGGAAAATGGTCCGTTTTCAAATGTTTTATTTTTGAACGTCAGTTCACATTTGTAGGTGGATCATCAGTGTTAGAGCTAAAATTAGCATGTTTAAAGTGATTTTCATGCTTCCAGGGGCTCGGGAAGTGAATTAAATACTATTTGGAGGCATTTAATGTTCAAGCAAAAACAGCAGATTTTCGACAAAAGAGATAACACCCCCCCATTACGTCATGCTTCAGAAATGTGGAAAATGGTCCGTTTTCAAATGTTTTATTTTTGAACGTCAGTTCACATTTGTAGGTGGATCATCAGTGTTAGAGCTAAAATTTGCATGTTTAAAGTGATTTTCATGCTTCCAGGGGCCCTAAACACAAGATTTATGGAATGGTTAAAAGTGCATGAAAATGGCCAATTTACTCACTCTGAGTTCTCAAAAAGGGTTTCTTCACCCCGGGAAGTTAATTAAATACCATTTGGAGGCATTTAATGTTCGAGCAAAAACGGCTGATTTTCGACAAAAGAGATAACACCCCCCCATTACGTCATGCTTCAGAAATGTGGAAAATGGTCCGTTTTCAAATGTTTTATTTTTGAACGTCAGTTCACATTTGTAGGTGGATCATCAGTGTTAGAGCTAAAATTAGCATGTTTAAAGTGATTTTCATGCTTCCAGGGGCTCGGGAAGTGAATTAAATACTATTTGGAGGCATTTAATGTTCAAGCAAAAACAGCTGATTTTTGACAAAAGAGATAACACCCCCCCCATTATGTCATGCTTCAGAAATGTGGAAAATGGTCTGTTTTCAAATGTTTTATTTTTCAACGTCAGTTCACATTTGTAGGTGGATCATCAGTGTTAGAGCTAAAATTAGCATGTTTAAAGTGATTTTCATGCTTCCAGGGGCCCTAAACACAAGATTTATGGAATGGTTAAAAGTGCATGAAAATGGCCAATTTACTCACTCTGATTTCTCAAAAAGGGTTTCTTCACCCCGGGAAGTTAATTAAATACCATTTGGAGGCATTTACTGTTCGAGCAAAAACGGCTGATTTACGACAAAAGAGATAACACCCCCCCATTACGTCATGCTTCAGAAATGTGGAAAATGGTCCGTTTTCAAATGTTTTATTTTTGAACGTCAGTTCACATTTGTAGGTGGATCATCAGTGTTAGAGCTAAAATTAGCATGTTTAAAGTGATTTTCATGCTTCCAGGGGCTCGGGAAGTGAATTAAATACTATTTGGAGGCATTTAATGTTCAATCAAAAACAGCTGATTTTTTACAAAAGAGATAACACCCCCCCATTACGTCATGCTTCAGAAATGTGGAAAATGGTCCGTTTTCAAATGTTTTATTATTGAACGTCAGTTCACATTTGTAGGTGGATCATCAGTGTTAGAACTAAAATTAGCATGTTTAAAGTGATTTTCATGCTTCCAGGGTCCCTAAACACAAGATTTATGGAATGGTTAAAAGTGCATGAAAATGGCCAATTTACTCACTCTGAGTTCTCAAAAAGGGTTTCTTCACCCCGGGAAGTTAATTAAATACCATTTGGAGGCATTTAATGTTCGAGCAAAAATGGCTGATTTTCGACAAAAGAGATAACACCCCCCATTATGTCATGCTTCAGAAATGTGGAAAATGGTCCGTTTTCAAATGTTTTAGTTTTTGAACGTCAGTTCACATTTGTAGGTGGATCATCAGTGTTAGAGCTAAAATTAGCATGTTTAAAGTGATTTTCATGCTTCCAGGGGCCCTAAACACAAGATTTATGGAATGGTTAAAAGTGCATGAAAATGGCCAATTTACTCACTCTGAGTTCTCAAAAAGGGTTTCTTCACCCCGGGAAGTTAATTAAATACCATTTGTAGGCATTTAATGTTCGAGCAAAAACGGCTGATTTTTGACAAAAGAGATAACACCCCCCCATTACGTCATGCTTCAGAAATGTGGAAAATGGTCCGTTTTCAAATGTTTTATTTTTGAACGTCAGTTCACATTTGTAGGTGGATCATCAGTGTTAGAGCTAAAATTAGCATGTTTAAAGTGATTTTCATGCTTCCAGGGGCTCGGGAAGTGAATTAAATACTATTTGGAGGCATTTAATGTTCAAGCAAAAACAGCTGATTTTTGACAAAAGAGATAACACCCCCCCATTATGTCATGCTTCAGAAATGTGGAAAATGGTCTGTTTTCAAATGTTTTATTTTTCAACGTCAGTTCACATTTGTAGGTGGATCATCAGTGTTAGAGCTAAAATTAGCATGTTTAAAGTGATTTTCATGCTTCCAGGGTCCCTAAACACAAGATTTATGGAATGGTTAAAAGTGCATGAAAATGGCCAATTTACTCACTCTGAGTTCTCAAAAAGGGTTTCTTCACCCCGGGAAGTTAATTAAATACCATTTGGAGGCATTTAATGTTCGAGCAAAAATGGCTGATTTTCGACAAAAGAGATAACACCCCCCATTACGTCATGCTTCAGAAATGTGGAAAATGGTCCGTTTTCAAATGTTTTAGTTTTTGAACGTCAGTTCACATTTGTAGGTGGATCATCAGTGTTAGAGCTAAAATTAGCATGTTTAAAGTGATTTTCATGCTTCCAGGGGCCCTAAACACAAGATTTATGGAATGGTTAAAAGTGCATGAAAATGGCCAATTTACTCACTCTGAGTTCTCAAAAAGGGTTTCTTCAACCCGGGAAGTTAATTAAATACCATTTGGAGGCATTTAATGTTCAAGCAAAAACGGCTGATTTTCGACAAAAGAGATAACACCCCCCCATTACGTCATGCTTCAGAAATGTGGAAAATTGTCCGTTTTCAAATGTTTTATTTTTGAACGTCAGTTCACATTTGTAGGTGGATCATCAGTGTTAGAGCTAAAATTAGCATGTTTAAAGTGATTTTCATGCTTCCAGGGGCTCGGGAAGTGAATTAAATACTATTTGGAGGCATTTAATGTTCAAGCAAAAACAGCTGATTTTTGACAAAAGAGATAACACCCACCCATTATGTCATGCTTCAGAAATGTGGAAAATGGTCTGTTTTCAAATGTTTTATTTTTCAACGTCAGTTCACATTTGTAGGTTGATCATCAGTGTTAGAGCTAAAATTAGCATGTTTAAAGTGATTTTCATGCTTCCAGGGTCCCTTAACACAAGATTTATGGAATGGTTAAAAGTGCATGAAAATGGCCAATTTACTCACTCTGAGTTCTCAAAAAGGGTTTCTTCACCCCGGGAAGTTAATTAAATACCATTTGTAGGCATTTAATGTTCGAGCAAAAACGGCTGATTTTCGACAAAAGAGATAACACCCCCCCATTACGTCATGCTTCAGAAATGTGGAAAATGGTCCGTTTTCAAATGTTTTATTTTTGAACGTCAGTTCACATTTGTAGGTGGATCATCAGTGTTAGAGCTAAAATTGGCATGTTTAAAGTGATTTTCATGCTTCCAGGGGCTCGGGAAGTGAATTAAATACTATTTGGAGGCATTTAATGTTCAAGCAAAAACAGCTGATTTTTGACAAAAGAGATAACACCCCCCCCATTATGTCATGCTTCAGAAATGTGGAAAATGGTCTGTTTTCAAATGTTTTATTTTTCAACGTCAGTTCACATTTGTAGGTGGATCATCAGTGTTAGAGCTAAAATTAGCATGTTTAAAGTGATTTTCATGCTTCCAGGGGCCCTAAACACAAGATTTATGGAATGGTTAAAAGTGCATGAAAATGGCCAATTTACTCACTCTGAGTTCTCAAAAAGGGTTTCTTCACCCCGGGAAGTTAATTAAATACCATTTGGAGGCATTTACTGTTCGAGCAAAAACGGCTGATTTACGACAAAAGAGATAACACCCCCCCATTACGTCATGCTTCAGAAATGTGGAAAATGGTCCGTTTTCAAATGTTTTATTTTTGAACGTCAGTTCACATTTGTAGGTGGATCATCAGTGTTAGAGCTAAAATTAGCATGTTTAAAGTGATTTTCATGCTTCCAGGGGCTCGGGAAGTGAATTAAATACTATTTGGAGGCATTTAATGTTCAAGCAAAAACAGCAGATTTTTGACAAAAGAGATAACACCCCCCCATTACGTCATGCTTCAGAAATGTGGAAAATGGTCCGTTTTCAAATGTTTTATTTTTGAACGTCAGTTCACATTTGTAGGTGGATCATCAGTGTTAGAGCTAAAATTAGCATGTTTAAAGTGATTTTCATGCTTCCAGGGGCCCTAAACACAAGATTTATGGAATGGTTAAAAGTGCATGAAAATGGCCAATTTACTCACTCTGAGTTCTCAAAAAGGGTTTCTTCACCCCGGGAAGTTAATTAAATACCATTTGGAGGCATTTAATGTTCGAGCAAAAACGGCTGATTTTCGACAAAAGAGATAACACCCCCCCATTACGTCATGCTTCAGAAATGTGGAAAATGGTCCGTTTTCAAATGTTTTATTTTTGAACGTCAGTTCACATTTGTAGGTGGATCATCAGTGTTAGAGCTAAAATTAGCATGTTTAAAGTGATTTTCATGCTTCCAGGGGCTCGGGAAGTGAATTAAATACTATTTGGAGGCATTTAATGTTCAAGCAAAAACAGCTGATTTTTGACAAAAGAGATAACACCCCCCCATTATGTCATGCTTCAGAAATGTGGAAAATGGTCTGTTTTCAAATGTTTTATTTTTCAACGTCAGTTCACATTTGTAGGTGGATCATCAGTGTTAGAGCTAAAATTAGCATGTTTAAAGTGATTTTCATGCTTCCAGGGGCCCTAAACACAAGATTTATGGAATGGTTAAAAGTGCATGAAAATGGCCAATTTACTCACTCTGATTTCTCAAAAAGGGTTTCTTCACCCCGGGAAGTTAATTAAATACCATTTGGAGGCATTTACTGTTCGAGCAAAAACGGCTGATTTACGACAAAAGAGATAACACCCCCCCATTACGTCATGCTTCAGAAATGTGGAAAATGGTCCGTTTTCAAATGTTTTATTTTTGAACGTCAGTTCACATTTGTAGGTGGATCATCAGTGTTAGAGCTAAAATTAGCATGTTTAAAGTAATTTTCATGCTTCCAGGGGCTCGGGAAGTGAATTAAATACTATTTGGAGGCATTTAATGTTCAATCAAAAACAGCTGATTTTTGACAAAAGAGATAACACCCCCCCATTACGTCATGCTTCAGAAATGTGGAAAATGGTCCGTTTTCAAATGTTTTATTATTGAACGTCAGTTCACATTTGTAGGTGGATCATCAGTGTTAGAGCTAAAATTAGCATGTTTAAAGTGATTTTCATGCTTCCAGGGTCCCTTAACACAAGATTTATGGAATGGTTAAAAGTGCATGAAAATGGCCAATTTACTCACTCTGAGTTCTCAAAAAGGGTTTCTTCACCCCGGGAAGTTAATTAAATACCATTTGTAGGCATTTAATGTTCGAGCAAAAACGGCTGATTTTCGACAAAAGAGATAACACCCCCCCATTACGTCATGCTTCAGAAATGTGGAAAATGGTCCGTTTTCAAATGTTTTATTTTTGAACGTCAGTTCACATTTGTAGGTGGATCATCAGTGTTAGAGCTAAAATTAGCATGTTTAAAGTGATTTTCATGCTTCCAGGGGCTCGGGAAGTGAATTAAATACTATTTGGAGGCATTTAATGTTCAAGCAAAAACAGCTGATTTTTGACAAAAGAGATAACACCCCCCCATTATGTCATGCTTCAGAAATGTGGAAAATGGTCTGTTTTCAAATGTTTTATTTTTCAACGTCAGTTCACATTTGTAGGTGGATCATCAGTGTTAGAGCTAAAATTAGCATGTTTAAAGTGATTTTCATGCTTCCAGGGGCCCTAAACACAAGATTTATGGAATGGTTAAAAGTGCATGAAAATGGCCAATTTACTCACTCTGATTTCTCAAAAAGGGTTTCTTCACCCCGGGAAGTTAATTAAATACCATTTGGAGGCATTTACTGTTCGAGCAAAAACGGCTGATTTACGACAAAAGAGATAACACCCCCCCATTACGTCATGCTTCAGAAATGTGGAAAATGGTCCGTTTTCAAATGTTTTATTTTTGAACGTCAGTTCACATTTGTAGGTGGATCATCAGTGTTAGAGCTAAAATTAGCATGTTTAAAGTGATTTTCATGCTTCCAGGGGCTCGGGAAGTGAATTAAATACTATTTGGAGGCATTTAATGTTCAATCAAAAACAGCTGATTTTTTACAAAAGAGATAACACCCCCCCATTACGTCATGCTTCAGAAATGTGGAAAATGGTCCGTTTTCAAATGTTTTATTATTGAACGTCAGTTCACATTTGTAGGTGGATCATCAGTGTTAGAGCTAAAATTAGCATGTTTAAAGTGATTTTCATGCTTCCAGGGTCCCTAAACACAAGATTTATGGAATGGTTAAAAGTGCATGAAAATGGCCAATTTACTCACTCTGAGTTCTCAAAAAGGGTTTCTTCACCCCGGGAAGTTAATTAAATACCATTTGGAGGCATTTAATGTTCGAGCAAAAATGGCTGATTTTCGACAAAAGAGATAACACCCCCCATTACGTCATGCTTCAGAAATGTGGAAAATGGTCCGTTTTCAAATGTTTTATTTTTGAACGTCAGTTCACATTTGTAGGTGGATCATCAGTGTTAGAGCTAAAATTAGCATGTTTAAAGTGATTTTCATGCTTCCAGGGGCTCGGGAAGTGAATTAAATACTATTTGGAGGCATTTAATGTTCAAGCAAAAACAGCAGATTTTTGACAAAAGAGATAACACCCCCCCATTACGTCATGCTTCAGAAATGTGGAAAATGGTCCGTTTTCAAATGTTTTATTTTTGAACGTCAGTTCACATTTGTAGGTGGATCATCAGTGTTAGAGCTAAAATTAGCATGTTTAAAGTGATTTTCATGCTTCCAGGGGCCCTAAACACAAGATTTATGGAATGGTTAAAAGTGCATGAAAATGGCCAATTTACTCACTCTGAGTTCTCAAAAAGGGTTTCTTCACCCCGGGAAGTTAATTAAATACCATTTGGAGGCATTTAATGTTCGAGCAAAAACGGCTGATTTTCGACAAAAGAGATAACACCCCCCCATTACGTCATGCTTCAGAAATGTGGAAAATGGTCCGTTTTCAAATGTTTTATTTTTGAACGTCAGTTCACATTTGTAGGTGGATCATCAGTGTTAGAGCTAAAATTAGCATGTTTAAAGTGATTTTCATGCTTCCAGGGGCTCGGGAAGTGAATTAAATACTATTTGGAGGCATTTAATGTTCAAGCAAAAACAGCTGATTTTTGACAAAAGAGATAACACCCCCCCATTATGTCATGCTTCAGAAATGTGGAAAATGGTCTGTTTTCAAATGTTTTATTTTTCAACGTCAGTTCACATTTGTAGGTGGATCATCAGTGTTAGAGCTAAAATTAGCATGTTTAAAGTGATTTTCATGCTTCCAGGGGCCCTAAACACAAGATTTATGGAATGGTTAAAAGTGCATGAAAATGGCCAATTTACTCACTCTGATTTCTCAAAAAGGGTTTCTTCACCCCGGGAAGTTAATTAAATACCATTTGGAGGCATTTACTGTTCGAGCAAAAACGGCTGATTTACGACAAAAGAGATAACACCCCCCCATTACGTCATGCTTCAGAAATGTGGAAAATGGTCCGTTTTCAAATGTTTTATTTTTGAACGTCAGTTCACATTTGTAGGTGGATCATCAGTGTTAGAGCTAAAATTAGCATGTTTAAAGTAATTTTCATGCTTCCAGGGGCTCGGGAAGTGAATTAAATACTATTTGGAGGCATTTAATGTTCAATCAAAAACAGCTGATTTTTGACAAAAGAGATAACACCCCCCCATTACGTCATGCTTCAGAAATGTGGAAAATGGTCCGTTTTCAAATGTTTTATTATTGAACGTCAGTTCACATTTGTAGGTGGATCATCAGTGTTAGAGCTAAAATTAGCATGTTTAAAGTGATTTTCATGCTTCCAGGGTCCCTTAACACAAGATTTATGGAATGGTTAAAAGTGCATGAAAATGGCCAATTTACTCACTCTGAGTTCTCAAAAAGGGTTTCTTCACCCCGGGAAGTTAATTAAATACCATTTGTAGGCATTTAATGTTCGAGCAAAAACGGCTGATTTTCGACAAAAGAGATAACACCCCCCCATTACGTCATGCTTCAGAAATGTGGAAAATGGTCCGTTTTCAAATGTTTTATTTTTGAACGTCAGTTCACATTTGTAGGTGGATCATCAGTGTTAGAGCTAAAATTAGCATGTTTAAAGTGATTTTCATGCTTCCAGGGGCTCGGGAAGTGAATTAAATACTATTTGGAGGCATTTAATGTTCAAGCAAAAACAGCTGATTTTTGACAAAAGAGATAACACCCCCCCATTATGTCATGCTTCAGAAATGTGGAAAATGGTCTGTTTTCAAATGTTTTATTTTTCAACGTCAGTTCACATTTGTAGGTGGATCATCAGTGTTAGAGCTAAAATTAGCATGTTTAAAGTGATTTTCATGCTTCCAGGGGCCCTAAACACAAGATTTATGGAATGGTTAAAAGTGCATGAAAATGGCCAATTTACTCACTCTGATTTCTCAAAAAGGGTTTCTTCACCCCGGGAAGTTAATTAAATACCATTTGGAGGCATTTACTGTTCGAGCAAAAACGGCTGATTTACGACAAAAGAGATAACACCCCCCCATTACGTCATGCTTCAGAAATGTGGAAAATGGTCCGTTTTCAAATGTTTTATTTTTGAACGTCAGTTCACATTTGTAGGTGGATCATCAGTGTTAGAGCTAAAATTAGCATGTTTAAAGTGATTTTCATGCTTCCAGGGGCTCGGGAAGTGAATTAAATACTATTTGGAGGCATTTAATGTTCAATCAAAAACAGCTGATTTTTTACAAAAGAGATAACACCCCCCCATTACGTCATGCTTCAGAAATGTGGAAAATGGTCCGTTTTCAAATGTTTTATTATTGAACGTCAGTTCACATTTGTAGGTGGATCATCAGTGTTAGAGCTAAAATTAGCATGTTTAAAGTGATTTTCATGCTTCCAGGGTCCCTAAACACAAGATTTATGGAATGGTTAAAAGTGCATGAAAATGGCCAATTTACTCACTCTGAGTTCTCAAAAAGGGTTTCTTCACCCTGGGAAGTTAATTAAATACCATTTGGAGGCATTTAATGTTCGAGCAAAAATGGCTGATTTTCGACAAAAGAGATAACACCCCCCATTACGTCATGCTTCAGAAATGTGGAAAATGGTCCGTTTTCAAATGTTTTATTTTTGAACGTCAGTTCACATTTGTAGGTGGATCATCAGTGTTAGAGCTAAAATTAGCATGTTTAAAGTGATTTTCATGCTTCCAGGGGCTCGGGAAGTGAATTAAATACTATTTGGAGGCATTTAATGTTCAAGCAAAAACAGCTGATTTTTGACAAAAGAGATAACACCCCCCCATTATGTCATGCTTCAGAAATGTGGAAAATGGTCTGTTTTCAAATGTTTTATTTTTCAACGTCAGTTCACATTTGTAGGTGGATCATCAGTGTTAGAGCTAAAATTAGCATGTTTAAAGTGATTTTCATGCTTCCAGGGTCCCTTAACACAAGATTTATGGAATGGTTAAAAGTGCATGAAAATGGCCAATTTACTCACTCTGAGTTCTCAAAAAGGGTTTCTTCACCCCGGGAAGTTAATTAAATACCATTTGTAGGCATTTAATGTTCGAGCAAAAACGGCTGATTTTCGACAAAAGAGATAACACCCCCCCATTACGTCATGCTTCAGAAATGTGGAAAATGGTCCGTTTTCAAATGTTTTATTTTTGAACGTCAGTTCACATTTGTAGGTGGATCATCAGTGTTAGAGCTAAAATTAGCATGTTTAAAGTGATTTTCATGCTTCCAGGGGCTCGGGAAGTGAATTAAATACTATTTGGAGGCATTTAATGTTCAAGCAAAAACAGCTGATTTTTGACAAAAGAGATAACACCCCCCCATTATGTCATGCTTCAGAAATGTGGAAAATGGTCTGTTTTCAAATGTTTTATTTTTCAACGTCAGTTCACATTTGTAGGTGGATCATCAGTGTTAGAGCTAAAATTAGCATGTTTAAAGTGATTTTCATGCTTCCAGGGGCCCTAAACACAAGATTTATGGAATGGTTAAAAGTGCATGAAAATGGCCAATTTACTCACTCTGAGTTCTCAAAAAGGGTTTCTTCACCCCGGGAAGTTAATTAAATACAATTTGGAGGCATTTACTGTTCGAGCAAAAACGGCTGATTTACGACAAAAGAGATAACACCCCCCCATTACGTCATGCTTCAGAAATGTGGAAAATGGTCCGTTTTCAAATGTTTTATTTTTGAACGTCAGTTCACATTTGTAGGTGGATCATCAGTGTTAGAGCTAAAATTAGCATGTTTAAAGTGATTTTCATGCTTCCAGGGGCTCGGGAAGTGAATTAAATACTATTTGGAGGCATTTAATGTTCAAGCAAAAACAGCAGATTTTTGACAAAAGAGATAACACCCCCCCATTACGTCATGCTTCAGAAATGTGGAAAATGGTCCGTTTTCAAATGTTTTATTTTTGAACGTCAGTTCACATTTGTAGGTGGATCATCAGTGTTAGAGCTAAAATTAGCATGTTTAAAGTGATTTTCATGCTTCCAGGGGCCCTAAACACAAGATTTATGGAATGGTTAAAAGTGCATGAAAATGGCCAATTTACTCACTCTGAGTTCTCAAAAAGGGTTTCTTCACCCCGGGAAGTTAATTAAATACCATTTGGAGGCATTTAATGTTCGAGCAAAAACGGCTGATTTTCGACAAAAGAGATAACACCCCCCCATTACGTCATGCTTCAGAAATGTGGAAAATGGTCCGTTTTCAAATGTTTTATTTTTGAACGTCAGTTCACATTTGTAGGTGGATCATCAGTGTTAGACCTAAAATTAGCATGTTTAAAGTGATTTTCATGCTTCCAGGGGCTCGGGAAGTGAATTAAATGCTATTTGGAGGCATTTAATGTTCAAGCAAAAACAGCTGATTTTTGACAAAAGAGATAACACCCCCCCATTATGTCATGCTTCAGAAATGTGGAAAATGGTCTGTTTTCAAATGTTTTATTTTTCAACGTCAGTTCACATTTGTAGGTGGATCATCAGTGTTAGAGCTAAAATTAGCATGTTTAAAGTGATTTTCATGCTTCCAGGGGCCCTAAACACAAGATTTATGGAATGGTTAAAAGTGCATGAAAATGGCCAATTTACTCACTCTGATTTCTCAAAAAGGGTTTCTTCACCCCGGGAAGTTAATTAAATACCATTTGGAGGCATTTACTGTTCGAGCAAAAACGGCTGATTTACGACAAAAGAGATAACACCCCCCCATTACGTCATGCTTCAGAAATGTGGAAAATGGTCCGTTTTCAAATGTTTTATTTTTGAACGTCAGTTCACATTTGTAGGTGGATCATCAGTGTTAGAGCTAAAATTAGCATGTTTAAAGTGATTTTCATGCTTACAGGGGCTTGGGAAGTGAATTAAATACTATTTGGAGGCATTTAATGTTCAAGCAAAAACAGCTGATTTTTGACAAAAGAGATAACACCCCCCCATTACGTCATGCTTCAGAAATGTGGAAAATGGTCCGTTTTCAAATGTTTTATTATTGAACGTCAGTTCACATTTGTAGGTGGATCATCAGTGTTAGAGCTAAAATTAGCATGTTTAAAGTGATTTTCATGCTTCCAGGGTCCCTAAACACAAGATTTATGGAATGGTTAAAAGTGCATGAAAATGGCCAATTTACTCACTCTGAGTTCTCAAAAAGGGTTTCTTCACCCCGGGAAGTTAATTAAATACCATTTGGAGGCATTTAATGTTCGAGCAAAAATGGCTGATTTTCGACAAAAGAGATAACACCCCCCATTACGTCATGCTTCAGAAATGTGGAAAATGGTCCGTTTTCAAATGTTTTAGTTTTTGAACGTCAGTTCACATTTGTAGGTGGATCATCAGTGTTAGAGCTAAAATTAGCATGTTTAAAGTGATTTTCATGCTTCCAGGGGCCCTAAACACAAGATTTATGGAATGGTTAAAAGTGCATGAAAATGGCCAATTTACTCACTCTGAGTTCTCAAAAAGGGTTTCTTCACCCCGGGAAGTTAATTAAATACCATTTGGAGGCATTTAATGTTCAAGCAAAAACGGCTGATTTTCGACAAAAGAGATAACACCCCCCCCATTACGTCATGCTTCAGAAATGTGGAAAATGGTCCGTTTTCAAATGTTTTATTTTTGAACGTCAGTTCACATTTGTAGGTGGATCATCAGTGTTAGAGCTAAAATTAGCATGTTTAAAGTGATTTTCATGCTTCCAGGGGCTCGGGAAGTGAATTAAATACTATTTGGAGGCATTTAATGTTCAAGCAAAAACAGCTGATTTTTGACAAAAGAGATAACACCCCCCCATTATGTCATGCTTCAGAAATGTGGAAAATGGTCTGTTTTCAAATGTTTTATTTTTCAACATCAGTTCACATTTGTAGGTGGATCATCAGTGTTAGAGCTAAAATTAGCATGTTTAAAATGATTTTCATGCTTCCAGGGGCCCTAAACACAAGATTTATGGAATGGTTAAAAGTGCATGAAAATGGCCAATTTACTCACTCTGAGTTCTCAAAAAGGGTTTCTTCACCCCGGGAAGTTAATTAAATACCATTTGGAGGCATTTACTGTTCGAGCAAAAACGGCTGATTTACGACAAAAGAGATAACACCCCCCCATTACGACATGCTTCAGAAATGTGGAAAATGGTCCGTTTTCAAATGTTTTATTTTTGAACGTCAGTTCACATTTGTAGGTGGATCATCAGTGTTAGAGCTAAAATTAGCACGTTTGAAGTGATTTTCATGCTTCCAGGGGCCCTAAACACAAGATTTATGGAATGGTTAAAAGTGCATGAAAATGGCCAATTTACTCACTCTGAGTTCTCAAAAAGGGTTTCTTCACCCCGGGAAGTTAATTAAATACCATTTGGAGGCATTTAATGTTCGAGCAAAAACGGCTGATTTTCGACAAAAGAGATAACACCCCCCCATTACGTCATGCTTCAGAAATGTGGAAAATGGTCCGTTTTCAAATGTTTTATTTTTGAACGTCAGTTCACATTTGTAGGTGGATCATCAGTGTTAGAGCTAAAATTAGCATGTTTAAAGTGATTTTCATGCTTCCAGGGGCTCGGGAAGTGAATTAAATACTATTTGGAGGCATGTAATGTTCAAGCAAAAACAGCAGATTTTTGACAAAAGAGATAACACCCCCCCCATTACGTCATGCTTCAGAAATGTGGAAAATGGTTTGTTTTCAAATGTTTTATTTTTGAACGTCAGTTCACATTTGTAGGTGGATCATCAGTGTTAGAGCTAAAATTAGCATGTTTAAAGTGATTTTCATGCTTCCAGGGGCCCTAAACACAAGATTTATGGAATGGTTAAAAGTGCATGAAAATGGCCAATTTACTCACTCTGAGTTCTCAAAAAGGGTTTCTTCACCCCGGGAAGTTAATTAAATACCATTTGGAGGCATTTAATGTTCGATCAAAAACGGCTGATTTTCGACAAAAGAGATAACACCCCCCCATTACGTCATGCTTCAGAAATGTGGAAAATGGTCCGTTTTCAAATGTTTTATTTTTGAACGTCAGTTCACATTTGCAGGTGGATCATCAGTGTTAGAGCTAAAATTAGCATGTTTAAAGTGATTTTCATGCTTCCAGGGGCTCGGGAAGTGAATTAAATACTATTTGGAGGCATTTAATGTTCAATCAAAAACAGCTGATTTTTGACAAAAGAGATAACACCCCCCATTACGTCATGCTTCAGAAATGTGGAAAATGGTCCGTTTTCAAATGTTTTATTTTTGAACGTCAGTTCACATTTGTAGGTGGATCATCAGTGTTAGAGCTAAAATTAGCATGTTTAAAGTGATTTTCATGCTTCCAGGGGCCCTAAACACAAGATTTATGGAATGGATAAAAGTGCATGAAAATGGCCAATTTACTCACTCTGAGTTCTCAAAAAGGGTTTCTTCACCCCGGGAAGTTAATTAAATACCATTTGGAGGCATTTAATGTTCGAGCAAAAACGGCTGATTTTCGACAAAAGAGATAACACCCCCCCATTACGTCATGCTTCAGAAATGTGGAAAATGGTCAGTTTTCAAATGTTTTATTTTTGAACGTCAGTTCACATTTGTAGGTGGATCATCAGTGTTAGAGCTAAAATTAGCATGTTTAAAGTGATTTTCATGCTTCCAGGGGCCCTAAACACAAGATTTATGGAATGGTTAAAAGTGCATGAAAATGGCCAATTTACTCACTCTGAGTTCTCAAAAAGGGTTTCTTCACCCCGGGAAGTTAATTAAATACCATTTGGAGGCATTTAATGTTCGAGCAAAAACGGCTGATTTTCGACAAAAGAGATAACACCCCCCCCATTACGTCATGCTTCAGAAATGTGGAAAATGGTCCGTTTTCAAATGTTTTATTTTTGAACGTCAGTTCACATTTGTAGGTGGATCATCAGTGTTAGAGCTAAAATTAGCATGTTTAAAGTGATTTTCATGCTTCCAGGGGCTCGGGAAGTGAATTAAATACTATTTGGAGGCATTTAATGTTCAATCAAAAACAGCTGATTTTTGACAAAAGAGATAACACCCCCCCATTACGTCATGCTTCAGAAATGTGGAAAATGGTCCGTTTTCAAATGTTTTATTTTTGAACGTCAGTTCACATTTGTAGGTGGATCATCAGTGTTAGAGCTAAAATTAGCATGTTTAAAGTGATTTTCATGCTTCCAGGGTCCCTAAACACAAGATTTATGGAATGGTTAAAAGTGCATGAAAATGGCCAATTTACTCACTCTGAGTTCTCAAAAAGGGTTTCTTCACCCCGGGAAGTTAATTAAATACCATTTGGAGGCATTTAATGTTCGAGCAAAAATGGCTGATTTTCGACAAAAGAGATAACACCCCCCATTACGTCATGCTTCAGAAATGTGGAAAATGGTCCGTTTTCAAATGTTTTATTTTTGAACGTCAGTTCACATTTGTAGGTGGATCATCAGTGTTAGAGCTAAAATTAGCATGTTTAAAGTGATTTTCATGCTTCCAGGGGCTCAGGAAGTGAATTAAATACTATTTGGAGGCATTTAATGTTCAAGCAAAAACAGCTGATTTTTGACAAAAGAGATAACACCCCCCCATTATGTCATGCTTCAGAAATGTGGAAAATGGTCTGTTTTCAAATGTTTTATTTTTCAACATCAGTTCACATTTGTAGGTGGATCATCAGTGTTAGAGCTAAAATTAGCATGTTTAAAATGATTTTCATGCTTCCAGGGGCCCTAAACACAAGATTTATGGAATGGTTAAAAGTGCATGAAAATGGCCAATTTACTCACTCTGAGTTCTCAAAAAGGGTTTCTTCACCCCGGGAAGTTAATTAAATACCATTTGGAGGCATTTACTGTTCGAGCAAAAACGGCTGATTTACGACAAAAGAGATAACACCCCCCCCATTACGTCATGCTTCAGAAATGTGGAAAATGGTCCGTTTTCAAATGTTTTATTTTTTAACGTCAGTTCACATTTGTAGGTGGATCATCAGTGTTAGAGCTAAAATTAGCATGTTTAAAGTGATTTTCATGCTTCCAGGGGCTCGGGAAGTGAATTAAATACTATTTGGAGGCATTTAATGTTCAATCAAAAACAGCTGATTTTTGACAAAAGAGATAACACCCCCCCATTACGTCATGCTTCAGAAATGTGGAAAATGGTCCGTTTTCAAATGTTTTATTTTTGAACGTCAGTTCACATTTGTAGGTGGATCATCAGTGTTAGAGCTAAAATTAGCATGTTTAAAGTGATTTTCATGCTTCCAGGGTCCCTAAACACAAGATTTATGGAATGGTTAAAAGTGCATGAAAATGGCCAATTTACTCACTCTGAGTTCTCAAAAAGGGTTTCTTCACCCCGGGAAGTTAATTAAATACCATTTGGAGGCATTTAATGTTCGAGCAAAAATGGCTGATTTTCGACCAAAGAGATAACACCCCCCATTACGTCATGCTTCAGAAATGTGGAAAATGGTCCGTTTTCAAATGTTTTAGTTTTTGAACGTCAGTTCACATTTGTAGGTGGATCATCAGTGTTAGAGCTAAAATTAGCATGTTTAAAGTGATTTTCATGCTTCCAGGGGCCCTAAACACAAGATTTATGGAATGGTTAAAAGTGCATGAAAATGGCCAATTTACTCACTCTGAGTTCTCAAAAAGGGTTTCTTCACCCCGGGAAGTTAATTAAATACCATTTGGTGGCATTTAATGTTCAAGCAAAAACGGCTGATTTTCGACAAAAGAGATAACACCCCCCCATTACGTCATGCTTCAGAAATGTGGAAAATGGTCCGTTTTCAAATGTTTTATTTTTGAACGTCAGTTCACATTTGTAGGTGGATCATCAGTGTTAGAGCTAAAATTTGCATGTTTAAAGTGATTTTCATGCTTCCAGGGGCTCGGGAAGTGAATTAAATACTATTTGGAGGCATTTAATGTTCAATCAAAAACATCTGATTTTTGACAAAAGAGATAACACCCCCCCATTACGTCATGCTTCAGAAATGTGGAAAATGGTCCATTTTCAAATGTTTTATTTTTGAACGTCAGTTCACATTTGTAGGTGGATCATCAGTGTTAGAGCTAAAATTAGCATGTTTAAAGTGATTTTCATGCTTCCAGGGTCCCTAAACACAAGATTTATGGAATGGTTAAAAGTGCATGAAAATGGCCAATTTACTCACTCTGAGTTCTCAAAAAGGGTTTCTTCACCCCGGGAAGTTAATGAAATACCATTTGGAGGCATTTAATGTTCGAGCAAAAACGGCTGATTTTCGACAAAAGAGATAACACCCCCCATTACGTCATGCTTCAGAAATGTGGAAAATGGTCCGTTTTCAAATGTTTTATTTTTGAACGTCAGTTCACATTTGTAGGTGGATCATCAGTGTTAGAGCTAAAATTAGCATGTTTAAAGTGATTTTCATGCTTCCAGGGGCCCTAAACACAAGATTTATGGAATGGTTAAAAGTGCATGAAAATGGCCAATTTACTCACTCTGAGTTCTCAAAAAGGGTTTCTTCACCCCGGGAAGTTAATTAAATACCATTTGGAGGCATTTAATGTTCGAGCAAAAACGGCTGATTTTCGACAAAAGAGATAACACCCCCCCATTACGTCATGCTTCAGAAATGTGGAAAATGGTCCGTTTTCAAATGTTTTATTTTTGAACGTCAGTTCACATTTGTAGGTGGATCATCAGTGTTAGAGCTAAAATTAGCATGTTTAAAGTGATTTTCATGCTTCCAGGGGCTCGGGAAGTGAATTAAATACTAATTGAAGGCATTTAATGTTCAATCAAAAACAGCAGATTTTTGACAAAAGAGATAACACCCCCCCATTACGTCATGCTTCAGAATTGAGGAAAATGGTCCGTTTTCAAATGTTTTATTTTTGAACGTCAGTTCACATTTGTAGGTGGATCATCAGTGTTAGAGCTAAAATTAGCATGTTTAAAGTGATTTTCATGCTTCCAGGGGCCCTAAACACAAGATTTATGGAATGGTTAAAAGTGCATGAAAATGGCCAATTTACTCACTCTGAGTTCTCAAAAAGGGTTTCTTCACCCCGGGAAGTTAATTAAATACCATTTGGAGGCATTTAATGTTCAAGCAAAAACGGCTGATTTTCGACAAAAGAGATAACACCCCCCCATTACGTCATGCTTCAGAAATGTGGAAAATGGTCCGTTTTCAAATGTTTTATTTTTGAACGTCAGTTCACATTTGTAGGTGGATCATCAGTGTTAGAGCTAAAATTAGCATGTTTAAAGTGATTTTCATGCTTCCAGGGGCTCGGGAAGTGAATTAAATACTATTTGGAGGCATTTAATGTTCAAGCAAAAACAGCAGATTTTTGACAAAAGAGATAACACCCCCCCCCCATTACGTCATGCTTCAGAAATGTGGAAAATGGTCAGTTTTCAAATGTTTTATTTTTGAACGTCAGTTCACATTTGTAGGTGGATCATCAGTGTTAGAGCTAAAATTAGCATGTTTAAAGTGATTTTCATGCTCCCAGGGGCCCTAAACACAAGATTTATGGAATGGTTAAAAGTGCATGAAAATGGCCAATTTACTCACTCTGAGTTCTCAAAAAGGGTTTCTTCACCCCGGGAAGTTAATTAAATACCATTTGGAGGCATTTAATGTTCGAGCAAAAACGGCTGATTTTCGACAAAAGAGATAACACCCCCCCATTAGGTCATGCTTCAGAAATGTGGAAAATGGTCCGTTTTCAAATGTTTTATTTTTGAACGTCAGTTCACATTTGTAGGTGGATCATCAGTGTTAGAGCTAAAATTAGCATGTTTAAAGTGATTTTCATGCTTCCAGGGGCTCGGGAAGTGAATTAAATACTATTTGGAGGCATTTAATGTTCAAGCAAAAACAGCAGATTTTTGACAAAAGAGATAACACCCCCCCATTACGTCATGCTTCAGAAATGTGGAAAATGGTCCGTTTTCAAATGTTTTATTTTTGAACGTCAGTTCACATTTGTAGGTGGATCATCAGTGTTAGAGCTAAAATTAGCATGTTTAAAGTGATTTTCATGCTTCCAGGGGCCCTAAACACAAGATTTATGGAATGGTTAAAAGTGCATGAAAATGGCCAATTTACTCACTCTGAGTTCTCAAAAAGGGTTTCTTCACCCCGGGAAGTTAATTAAATACCATTTGGAGGCATTTAATGTTCGAGCAAAAACGGCTGATTTTCGACAAAAGAGATAACACCCCCCCATTACGTCATGCTTCAGAAATGTGGAAAATGGTCCGTTTTCAAATGTTTTATTTTTGAACGTCAGTTCACATTTGTAGGTGGATCATCAGTGTTAGAGCTAAAATTAGCATGTTTAAAGTGATTTTCATGCTTCCAGGGGCTCGGGAAGTGAATTAAATACTATTTGGAGGCATTTAATGTTCAAGCAAAAACAGCAGATTTTTGACAAAAGAGATAACACCCCCCCCATTACGTCATGCTTCAGAAATGTGGAAAATGGTCCGTTTTCAAATGTTTTATTTTTGAACGTCAGATCACATTTGTAGGTGGATCATCAGTGTTAGAGCTAAAATTAGCATGTTTAAAGTGATTTTCATGCTTCCAGGGGCCCTAAACACAAGATTTATGGAATGGTTAAAAGTGCATGAAAATGGCCAATTTACTCACTCTGAGTTCTCAAAAAGGGTTTCTTCACCCCGGGAAGTTAATTAAATACCATTTGGAGGCATTTAATGTTCGAGCAAAAACGTCTGATTTTAGACAAAAGAGATAACACCCCCCCATTACGTCATGCTTCAGAAATGTGGAAAATGGTCCGTTTTCAAATGTTTTATTTTTGAACGTCAGTTCACATTTGTAGGTGGATCATCAGTGTTAGAGCTAAAATTAGCCTGTTTAAAGTGATTTTCATGCTTCCAGGGGCTCGGGAAGTGAATTAAATACTATTTGGAGGCATTTAATGTTCAAGCAAAAACAGCAGATTTTTGACAAAAGAGATAACACCCCCCCATTACGTCATGCTTCAGAAATGTGGAAAATGGTCCGTTTTCAAATGTTTTATTTTTGAACGTCAGTTCACATTTGTAGGTGGATCATCAGTGTTAGAGCTAAAATTAGCATGTTTAAAATGATTTTCATGCTTCCAGGGGCCCTAAACACAAGATTTATGGAATGGTTAAAAGTGCATGAAAATGGCCAATTTACTCACTCTGAGTTCTCAAAAAGGGTTTCTTCACCCCGGGAAGTTAATTAAATACCATTTGGAGGCATTTACTGTTCGAGCAAAAACGGCTGATTTACGACAAAAGAGATAACACCCCCCCCATTACGACATGCTTCAGAAATGTGGAAAATGGTCCGTTTTCAAATGTTTTATTTTTGAACGTCAGTTCACATTTGTAGGTGGATCATCAGTGTTAGAGCTAAAATTAGCATGTTTAAAGTGATTTTCATGCTCCCAGGGGCCCTAAACACAAGATTTATGGAATGGTTAAAAGTGCATGAAAATGGCCAATTTACTCACTCTGAGTTCTCAAAAAGGGTTTCTTCACCCCGGGAAGTTAATTAAATACCATTTGGAGGCATTTAATGTTCGAGCAAAAACGGCTGATTTTCGACAAAAGAGATAACACCCCCCCATTAGGTCATGCTTCAGAAATGTGGAAAATGGTCCGTTTTCAAATGTTTTATTTTTGAACGTCAGTTCACATTTGTAGGTGGATCATCAGTGTTAGAGCTAAAATTAGCATGTTTAAAGTGATTTTCATGCTTCCAGGGGCTCGGGAAGTGAATTAAATACTATTTGGAGGCATTTAATGTTCAAGCAAAAACAGCAGATTTTTGACAAAAGAGATAACACCCCCCCATTACGTCATGCTTCAGAAATGTGGAAAATGGTCCGTTTTCAAATGTTTTATTTTTGAACGTCAGTTCACATTTGTAGGTGGATCATCAGTGTTAGAGCTAAAATTAGCATGTTTAAAGTGATTTTCATGCTTCCAGGGGCCCTAAACACAAGATTTATGGAATGGTTAAAAGTGCATGAAAATGGCCAATTTACTCACTCTGAGTTCTCAAAAAGGGTTTCTTCACCCCGGGAAGTTAATTAAATACCATTTGGAGGCATTTAATGTTCGAGCAAAAACGGCTGATTTTCGACAAAAGAGATAACACCCCCCCATTACGTCATGCTTCAGAAATGTGGAAAATGGTCCGTTTTCAAATGTTTTATTTTTGAACGTCAGTTCACATTTGTAGGTGGATCATCAGTGTTAGAGCTAAAATTAGCATGTTTAAAGTGATTTTCATGCTTCCAGGGGCTCGGGAAGTGAATTAAATACTATTTGGAGGCATTTAATGTTCAAGCAAAAACAGCAGATTTTTGACAAAAGAGATAACACCCCCCCCATTACGTCATGCTTCAGAAATGTGGAAAATGGTCCGTTTTCAAATGTTTTATTTTTGAACGTCAGATCACATTTGTAGGTGGATCATCAGTGTTAGAGCTAAAATTAGCATGTTTAAAGTGATTTTCATGCTTCCAGGGGCCCTAAACACAAGATTTATGGAATGGTTAAAAGTGCATGAAAATGGCCAATTTACTCACTCTGAGTTCTCAAAAAGGGTTTCTTCACCCCGGGAAGTTAATTAAATACCATTTGGAGGCATTTAATGTTCGAGCAAAAACGTCTGATTTTAGACAAAAGAGATAACACCCCCCCATTACGTCATGCTTCAGAAATGTGGAAAATGGTCCGTTTTCAAATGTTTTATTTTTGAACGTCAGTTCACATTTGTAGGTGGATCATCAGTGTTAGAGCTAAAATTAGCCTGTTTAAAGTGATTTTCATGCTTCCAGGGGCTCGGGAAGTGAATTAAATACTATTTGGAGGCATTTAATGTTCAAGCAAAAACAGCAGATTTTTGACAAAAGAGATAACACCCCCCCATTACGTCATGCTTCAGAAATGTGGAAAATGGTCCGTTTTCAAATGTTTTATTTTTGAACGTCAGTTCACATTTGTAGGTGGATCATCAGTGTTAGAGCTAAAATTAGCATGTTTAAAATGATTTTCATGCTTCCAGGGGCCCTAAACACAAGATTTATGGAATGGTTAAAAGTGCATGAAAATGGCCAATTTACTCACTCTGAGTTCTCAAAAAGGGTTTCTTCACCCCGGGAAGTTAATTAAATACCATTTGGAGGCATTTACTGTTCGAGCAAAAACGGCTGATTTACGACAAAAGAGATAACACCCCCCCCATTACGACATGCTTCAGAAATGTGGAAAATGGTCCGTTTTCAAATGTTTTATTTTTGAACGTCAGTTCACATTTGTAGGTGGATCATCAGTGTTAGAGCTAAAATTAGCATGTTTAAAGTGATTTTCATGCTTCCAGGGGCTCGGGAAGTGAATTAAATACTATTTGGAGGCATTTAATGTTCAATCAAAAACAGCTGATTTTTGACAAAAGAGATAACACCCCCCATTACGTCATGCTTCAGAAATGTGGAAAATGGTCCGTTTTCAAATGTTTTATTTTTGAACGTCAGTTCACATTTGTAGGTGGATCATCAGTGTTAGAGCTAAAATTAGCATGTTTAAAGTGATTTTCATGCTTCTAGGGGCCCTAAACACAAGATTTATGGAATGGATAAAAGTGCATGAAAATGGCCAATTTACTCACTCTGAGTTCTCAAAAAGGGTTTCTTCACCCCGGGAAGTTAATTAAATACCATTTGGAGGCATTTAATGTTCGAGCAAAAACGGCTGATTTTCGACAAAAGAGATAACACCCCCCCATTACGTCATGCTTCAGAAATGTGGAAAATGGTCAGTTTTCAAATGTTTTATTTTTGAACGTCAGTTCACATTTGTAGGTGGATCATCAGTGTTAGAGCTAAAATTAGCATGTTTAAAGTGATTTTCATGCTTCCAGGGGCCCTAAACACAAGATTTATGGAATGGTTAAAAGTGCATGAAAATGGCCAATTTACTCACTCTGAGTTCTCAAAAAGGGTTTCTTCACCCCGGGAAGTTAATTAAATACCATTTGGAGGCATTTAATGTTCGAGCAAAAACAGCTGATTTTCGACAAAAGAGATAACACCCCCCCCATTACGTCATGCTTCAGAAATGTGGAAAATGGTCCGTTTTCAAATGTTTTATTTTTGAACGTCAGTTCACATTTGTAGGTGGATCATCAGTGTTAGAGCTAAAATTAGCATGTTTAAAGTGATTTCATGCTTCCAGGGGCTCGGGAAGTGAATTAAATACTATTTGGAGGCATTTAATGTTCAATCAAAAACAGCTGATTTTTGACAAAAGAGATAACACCCCCCCATTACGTCATGCTTCAGAAATGTGGAAAATGGTCCGTTTTCAAATGTTTTATTTTTGAACGTCAGTTCACATTTGTAGGTGGATCATCAGTGTTAGAGCTAAAATTAGCATGTTTAAAGTGATTTTCATGCTTCCAGGGTCCCTAAACACAAGATTTATGGAATGGTTAAAAGTGCATGAAAATGGCCAATTTACTCACTCTGAGTTCTCAAAAAGGGTTTCTTCACCCCGGGAAGTTAATTAAATACCATTTGGAGGCATTTAATGTTCGAGCAAAAATGGCTGATTTTCGACAAAAGAGATAACACCCCCCATTACGTCATGCTTCAGAAATGTGGAAAATGGTCCGTTTTCAAATGTTTTATTTTTGAACGTCAGTTCACATTTGTAGGTGGATCATCAGTGTTAGAGCTAAAATTAGCATGTTTAAAGTGATTTTCATGCTTCCAGGGGCTCAGGAAGTGAATTAAATACTATTTGGAGGCATTTAATGTTCAAGCAAAAACAGCTGATTTTTGACAAAAGAGATAACACCCCCCCATTATGTCATGCTTCAGAAATGTGGAAAATGGTCTGTTTTCAAATGTTTTATTTTTCAACATCAGTTCACATTTGTAGGTGGATCATCAGTGTTAGAGCTAAAATTAGCATGTTTAAAATGATTTTCATGCTTCCAGGGGCCCTAAACACAAGATTTATGGAATGGTTAAAAGTGCATGAAAATGGCCAATTTACTCACTCTGAGTTCTCAAAAAGGGTTTCTTCACCCCGGGAAGTTAATTAAATACCATTTGGAGGCATTTACTGTTCGAGCAAAAACGGCTGATTTACGACAAAAGAGATAACACCCCCCCCATTACGTCATGCTTCAGAAATGTGGAAAATGGTCCGTTTTCAAATGTTTTATTTTTAACGTCAGTTCACATTTGTAGGTGGATCATCAGTGTTAGAGCTAAAATTAGCATGTTTAAAGTGATTTTCATGCTTCCAGGGGCTCGGGAAGTGAATTAAATACTATTTGGAGGCATTTAATGTTCAATCAAAAACAGCTGATTTTTGACAAAAGAGATAACACCCCCCCATTACGTCATGCTTCAGAAATGTGGAAAATGGTCCGTTTTCAAATGTTTTATTTTTGAACGTCAGTTCACATTTGTAGGTGGATCATCAGTGTTAGAGCTAAAATTAGCATGTTTAAAGTGATTTTCATGCTTCCAGGGTCCCTAAACACAAGATTTATGGAATGGTTAAAAGTGCATGAAAATGGCCAATTTACTCACTCTGAGTTCTCAAAAAGGGTTTCTTCACCCCGGGAAGTTAATTAAATACCATTTGGAGGCATTTAATGTTCGAGCAAAAATGGCTGATTTTCGACCAAAGAGATAACACCCCCCATTACGTCATGCTTCAGAAATGTGGAAAATGGTCCGTTTTCAAATGTTTTAGTTTTTGAACGTCAGTTCACATTTGTAGGTGGATCATCAGTGTTAGAGCTAAAATTAGCATGTTTAAAGTGATTTTCATGCTTCCAGGGGCCCTAAACACAAGATTTATGGAATGGTTAAAAGTGCATGAAAATGGCCAATTTACTCACTCTGAGTTCTCAAAAAGGGTTTCTTCACCCCGGGAAGTTAATTAAATACCATTTGGTGGCATTTAATGTTCAAGCAAAAACGGCTGATTTTCGACAAAAGAGATAACACCCCCCCATTACGTCATGCTTCAGAAATGTGGAAAATGGTCCGTTTTCAAATGTTTTATTTTTGAACGTCAGTTCACATTTGTAGGTGGATCATCAGTGTTAGAGCTAAAATTTGCATGTTTAAAGTGATTTTCATGCTTCCAGGGGCTCGGGAAGTGAATTAAATACTATTTGGAGGCATTTAATGTTCAATCAAAAACATCTGATTTTTGACAAAAGAGATAACACCCCCCCATTACGTCATGCTTCAGAAATGTGGAAAATGGTCCATTTTCAAATGTTTTATTTTTGAACGTCAGTTCACATTTGTAGGTGGATCATCAGTGTTAGAGCTAAAATTAGCATGTTTAAAGTGATTTTCATGCTTCCAGGGTCCTAAACACAAGATTTATGGAATGGTTAAAAGTGCATGAAAATGGCCAATTTACTCACTCTGAGTTCTCAAAAAGGGTTTCTTCACCCCGGGAAGTTAATGAAATACCATTTGGAGGCATTTAATGTTCGAGCAAAAACGGCTGATTTTCGACAAAAGAGATAACACCCCCATTACGTCATGCTTCAGAAATGTGGAAAATGGTCCGTTTTCAAATGTTTTATTTTTGAACGTCAGTTCACATTTGTAGGTGGATCATCAGTGTTAGAGCTAAAATTAGCATGTTTAAAGTGATTTTCATGCTTCCAGGGGCCCTAAACACAAGATTTATGGAATGGTTAAAAGTGCATGAAAATGGCCAATTTACTCACTCTGAGTTCTCAAAAAGGGTTTCTTCACCCCGGGAAGTTAATTAAATACCATTTGGAGGCATTTAATGTTCGAGCAAAAACGGCTGATTTTCGACAAAAGAGATAACACCCCCCCATTACGTCATGCTTCAGAAATGTGGAAAATGGTCCGTTTTCAAATGTTTTATTTTTGAACGTCAGTTCACATTTTGTAGGTGGATCATCAGTGTTAGAGCTAAAATTAGCATGTTTAAAGTGATTTTCATGCTTCCAGGGGCTCGGGAAGTGAATTAAATACTAATTGAAGGCATTTAATGTTCAATCAAAAACAGCAGATTTTTGACAAAAGAGATAACACCCCCCCATTACGTCATGCTTCAGAATTGAGGAAAATGGTCCGTTTTCAAATGTTTTATTTTTGAACGTCAGTTCACATTTGTAGGTGGATCATCAGTGTTAGAGCTAAAATTAGCATGTTTAAAGTGATTTTCATGCTTCCAGGGGCCCTAAACACAAGATTTATGGAATGGTTAAAAGTGCATGAAAATGGCCAATTTACTCACTCTGAGTTCTCAAAAAGGGTTTCTTCACCCCGGGAAGTTAATTAAATACCATTTGGAGGCATTTAATGTTCAAGCAAAAACGGCTGATTTTCGACAAAAGAGATAACACCCCCCCATTACGTCATGCTTCAGAAATGTGGAAAATGGTCCGTTTTCAAATGTTTTATTTTTGAACGTCAGTTCACATTTGTAGGTGGATCATCAGTGTTAGAGCTAAAATTAGCATGTTTAAAGTGATTTTCATGCTTCCAGGGGCTCGGGAAGTGAATTAAATACTATTTGGAGGCATTTAATGTTCAAGCAAAAACAGCAGATTTTTGACAAAGAGATAACACCCCCCCCCCATTACGTCATGCTTCAGAAATGTGGAAAATGGTCAGTTTTCAAATGTTTTATTTTTGAACGTCAGTTCACATTTGTAGGTGGATCATCAGTGTTAGAGCTAAAATTAGCATGTTTAAAGTGATTTTCATGCTCCCAGGGGCCCTAAACACAAGATTTATGGAATGGTTAAAAGTGCATGAAAATGGCCAATTTACTCACTCTGAGTTCTCAAAAAGGGTTTCTTCACCCCGGGAAGTTAATTAATACCATTTGGAGGCATTTAATGTTCGAGCAAAAACGGCTGATTTTCGACAAAAGAGATAACACCCCCCCATTAGGTCATGCTTCAGAAATGTGGAAAATGGTCCGTTTTCAAATGTTTTATTTTTGAACGTCAGTTCACATTTGTAGGTGGATCATCAGTGTTAGAGCTAAAATTAGCATGTTTAAAGTGATTTTCATGCTTCCAGGGGCTCGGGAAGTGAATTAAATACTATTTGGAGGCATTTAATGTTCAAGCAAAAACAGCAGATTTTTGACAAAAGAGATAACACCCCCCCATTACGTCATGCTTCAGAAATGTGGAAAATGGTCCGTTTTCAAATGTTTTATTTTTGAACGTCAGTTCACATTTGTAGGTGGATCATCAGTGTTAGAGCTAAAATTAGCATGTTTAAAGTGATTTTCATGCTTCCAGGGGCCCTAAACACAAGATTTATGGAATGGTTAAAAGTGCATGAAAATGGCCAATTTACTCACTCTGAGTTCTCAAAAAGGGTTTCTTCACCCCGGGAAGTTAATTAAATACCATTTGGAGGCATTTAATGTTCGAGCAAAAACGGCTGATTTTCGACAAAAGAGATAACACCCCCCCATTACGTCATGCTTCAGAATGTGGAAAATGGTCCGTTTTCAAATGTTTTATTTTTGAACGTCAGTTCACATTTGTAGGTGGATCATCAGTGTTAGAGCTAAAATTAGCATGTTTAAAGTGATTTTCATGCTTCCAGGGGCTCGGGAAGTGAATTAAATACTATTTGGAGGCATTTAATGTTCAAGCAAAAACAGCAGATTTTTGACAAAAGAGATAACACCCCCCCATTACGTCATGCTTCAGAAATGTGGAAAATGGTCCGTTTTCAAATGTTTTATTTTTGAACGTCAGATCACATTTGTAGGTGGATCATCAGTGTTAGAGCTAAAATTAGCATGTTTAAAGTGATTTTCATGCTTCCAGGGGCCCTAAACACAAGATTTATGGAATGGTTAAAAGTGCATGAAAATGGCCAATTTACTCACTCTGAGTTCTCAAAAAGGGTTTCTTCACCCCGGGAAGTTAATTAAATACCATTTGGAGGCATTTAATGTTCGAGCAAAAACGTCTGATTTTAGACAAAAGAGATAACACCCCCCCATTACGTCATGCTTCAGAAATGTGGAAAATGGTCCGTTTTCAAATGTTTTATTTTTGAACGTCAGTTCACATTTGTAGGTGGATCATCAGTGTTTAGAGCTAAAATTAGCCTGTTTAAAGTGATTTTCATGCTTCCAGGGGCTCGGGAAGTGAATTAAATACTATTTGGAGGCATTTAATGTTCAAGCAAAAACAGCAGATTTTTTTTTTGACAAAAGAGATAACACCCCCCCATTACGTCATGCTTCAGAAATGTGGAAAATGGTCCGTTTTCAAATGTTTTATTTTTGAACGTCAGTTCACATTTGTAGGTGGATCATCAGTGTTAGAGCTGAAATTAGCATGTTTAAAATGATTTTCATGCTTCCAGGGGCCCTAAACACAAGATTTATGGAATGGTTAAAAGTGCATGAAAATGGCCAATTTACTCACTCTGAGTTCTCAAAAAGGGTTTCTTCACCCCGGGAAGTTAATTAAATACCATTTGGAGGCATTTACTGTTCGAGCAAAAACGGCTGATTTACGACAAAAGAGATAACACCCCCCCCATTACGACATGCTTCAGAAATGTGGAAAATGGTCCGTTTTCAAATGTTTTATTTTTGAACGTCAGTTCACATTTGTAGGTGGATCATCAGTGTTAGAGCTAAAATTAGCACGTTTGAAGTGATTTTCATGCTTCCAGGGGCCCTAAACACAAGATTTATGGAATGGTTAAAAGTGCATGAAAATGGCCAATTTACTCACTCTGAGTTCTCAAAAAGGGTTTCTTCACCCCGGGAAGTTAATTAAATACCATTTGGAGGCATTTAATGTTCGAGCAAAAACGGCTGATTTTCGACAAAAGAGATAACACCCCCCCATTACGTCATGCTTCAGAAATGTGGAAAATGGTCCGTTTTCAAATGTTTTATTTTTGAACGTCAGTTCACATTTGTAGGTGGATCATCAGTGTTAGAGCTAAAATTAGCATGTTTAAAGTGATTTTCATGCTTCCAGGGGCTCGGGAAGTGAATTAAATACTATTTGGAGGCATTTAATGTTCAAGCAAAAACAGCAGATTTTTGACAAAAGAGATAACACCCCCCCCATTACGTCATGCTTCAGAAATGTGGAAAATGGTTTGTTTTCAAATGTTTTATTTTTGAACGTCAGTTCACATTTGTAGGTGGATCATCAGTGTTAGAGCTAAAATTAGCATGTTTAAAGTGATTTTCATGCTTCCAGGGGCCCTAAACACAAGATTTATGGAATGGTTAAATGTGCATGAAAATGGCCAATTTACTCACTCTGAGTTCTCAAAAAGGGTTTCTTCACCCCGGGAAGTTAATTAAATACCATTTGGAGGCATTTAATGTTCGAGCAAAAACGGCTGATTTTCGACAAAAGAGATAACACCCCCCCATTACGTCATGCTTCAGAAATGTGGAAAATGGTCCGTTTTCAAATGTTTTATTTTTGAACGTCAGTTCACATTTGTAGGTGGATCATCAGTGTTAGAGCTAAAATTAGCATGTTTAAAGTGATTTTCATGCTTCCAGGGGCTCGGGAAGTGAATTAAATACTATTTGGAGGCATTTAATGTTCAAGCAAAAACAGCAGATTTTTGACAAAAGAGATAACACCCCCCCATTACGTCATGCTTCAGAAATGTGGAAAATGGTCCGTTTTCAAATGTTTTATTTTTGAACGTCAGTTCACATTTGTAGGTGGATCATCAGTGTTAGAGCTAAAATTAGCATGTTTAAAGTGATTTTCATGCTTCCAGGGGCCCTAAACACAAGATTTATGGAATGGTTAAAAGTGCATGAAAATGGCCAATTTACTCACTCTGAGTTCTCAAAAAGGGTTTCTTCACCCCGGGAAGTTAATTAAATACCATTTGGAGGCATTTAATGTTCGAACAAAAACGGCTGATTTTCGACAAAAGAGATAACACCCCCCCCCCATTACGTCATGCTTCAGAAATGTGGAAAATGGTCCGTTTTCAAATGTTTTATTTTTGAACGTCAGTTCACATTTGTAGGTGGATCATCAGTGTTAGAGCTAAAATTAGCATGTTTAAAGTGATTTTCATGCTTCCAGGGGCTCGGGAAGTGAATTAAATACTATTTGGAGGCATTTAATGTTCAAGCAAAAACAGCTGATTTTTGACAAAAGAGATAACACCCCCCCATTGTGTCATGCTTCAGAAATGTGGAAAATGGTCTGTTTTCAAATGTTTTATTTTTCAACGTCAGTTCACATTTGTAGGTGGATCATCAGTGTTAGAGCTAAAATTAGCATGTTTAAAGTGATTTTCATGCTTCCAGGGGCCATAAACACAAGATTTATGGAATGGTTAAAAGTGCATGAAAATGGCCAATTTACTCACTCTGAGTTCTCAAAAAGGGTTTCTTCACCCCGGGAAGTTAATTAAAAACCATTTGGAGGCATTTACTGTTCGAGCAAAAACGGCTGATTTACGACAAAAGAGATAACACCCCCCCATTACGTCATGCTTCAGAAATGTGGAAAATGGTCCGTTTTCAAATGTTTTATTTTTGAATGTCAGTTCACATTTGTAGGTGGATCATCAGTGTTAGAGCTAAAATTAGCATGTTTAAAGTGATTTTCATGCTTCCAGGGGCTCGGGAAGTGAATTAAATACTATTTGGAGGCATTTAATGTTCAAGCAAAAACAGCAGATTTTTGACAAAAGAGATAACACCCCCCCATTACGTCATGCTTCAGAAATGTGGAAAATGGTCCGTTTTCAAATGTTTTATTTTTGAACGTCAGTTCACATTTGTAGGTGGATCATCAGTGTTAGAGCTAAAATTAGCATGTTTAAAGTGATTTTCATGCTTCCAGGGGCCCTTAAACACAAGATTTATGGAATGGTTAAAAGTGCATGAAAATGGCCAATTTACTCACTCTGAGTTCTCAAAAAGGGTTTCTTCACCCCGGGAAGTTAATTAAATACCATTTGGAGGCATTTAATGTTCGAGCAAAAACGGCTGATTTTCGACAAAAGAGATAACACCCCCCCATTACGTCATGCTTCAGAAATGTGGAAAATGGTCCGTTTTCAAATGTTTTATTTTTGAACGTCAGTTCACATTTGTAGGTGGATCATCAGTGTTAGAGCTAAAATTAGCATGTTTAAAGTGATTTTCATGCTTCCAGGGGCTCGGGAAGTGAATTAAATACTATTTGGAGGCATTTAATGTTCAAGCAAAAACAGCTGATTTTTGACAAAAGAGATAACACCCCCCCCATTATGTCATGCTTCAGAAATGTGGAAAATGGTCTGTTTTCAAATGTTTTATTTTTCAACGTCAGTTCACATTTGTAGGTGGATCATCAGTGTTAGAGCTAAAATTAGCATGTTTAAAGTGATTTTCATGCTTCCAGGGGCCCTAAACACAAGATTTATGGAATGGTTAAAAGTGCATGAAAATGGCCAATTTACTCACTCTGATTTCTCAAAAAGTGTTTCTTCACCCCGGGAAGTTAATTAAATACCATTTGGAGGCATTTACTGTTCGAGCAAAAACGGCTGATTTACGACAAAAGAGATAACACCCCCCCATTACGTCATGCTTCAGAAATGTGGAAAATGGTCCGTTTTCAAATGTTTTATTTTTGAACGTCAGTTCACATTTGTAGGTGGATCATCAGTGTTAGAGCTAAAATTAGCATGTTTAAAGTGATTTTCATGCTTCCAGGGGCTCAGGAAGTGAATTAAATACTATTTGGAGGCATTTAATGTTCAATCAAAAACAGCTGATTTTTGACAAAAGAGATAACACCCCCCCATTACGTCATGCTTCAGAAATGTGGAAAATGGTCCGTTTTCAAATGTTTTATTATTGAACGTCAGTTCACATTTGTAGGTGGATCATCAGTGTTAGAGCTAAAATTAGCATGTTTAAAGTGATTTTCATGCTTCCAGGGTCCCTAAACACAAGATTTATGGAATGGTTAAAAGTGCATGAAAATGGCCAATTTACTCACTCTGAGTTCTCAAAAAGGGTTTCTTCACCCCGGGAAGTTAATTAAATACCATTTGGAGGCATTTAATGTTCGAGCAAAAATGGCTGATTTTCGACAAAAGAGATAACACCCCCCATTACGTCATGCTTCAGAAATGTGGAAAATGGTCCGTTTTCAAATGTTTTAGTTTTTGAACGTCAGTTCACATTTGTAGGTGGATCATCAGTGTTAGAGCTAAAATTAGCATGTTTAAAGTGATTTTCATGCTTCCAGGGGCTCGGGAAGTGAATTAAATACTATTTGGAGGCATTTAATGTTCAAGCAAAAACAGCTGATTTTTGACAAAAGAGATAACACCCCCCCCCTTATGTCATGCTTCAGAAATGTGGAAAATGGTCTGTTTTCAAATGTTTTATTTTTCAACATCAGTTCACATTTGTAGGTGGATCATCAGTGTTAGAGCTAAAATTAGCATGTTTAAAATGATTTTCATGCTTCCAGGGGCCCTAAACACAAGATTTATGGAATGGTTAAAAGTGCATGAAAATGGCCAATTTACTCACTCTGAGTTCTCAAAAAGGGTTTCTTCACCCCGGGAAGTTAATTAAATACCATTTGGAGGCATTTACTGTTCGAGCAAAAACGGCTGATTTACGACAAAAGAGATAACACCCCCCCCCCATTACGACATGCTTCAGAAATGTGGAAAATGGTCCGTTTTCAAATGTTTTATTTTTGAACGTCAGTTCACATTTGTAGGTGGATCATCAGTGTTAGAGCTAAAATTAGCACGTTTAAAGTGATTTTCATGCTTCCAGGGGCCCTAAACACAAGATTTATGGAATGGTTAAAAGTGCATGAAAATGGCCAATTTACTCACTCTGAGTTCTCAAAAAGGGTTTCTTCACCCCGGGAAGTTAATTAAATACCATTTGGAGGCATTTAATGTTCGAGCAAAAACGGCTGATTTTCGACAAAAGAGATAACACCCCCCCATTACGTCATGCTTCAGAAATGTGGAAAATGGTCCGTTTTCAAATGTTTTATTTTTGAACGTCAGTTCACATTTGAAGGTGGATCATCAGTGTTAGAGCTAAAATTAGCATGTTTAAAGTTATTTTCATGCTTCCAGGGGCTCGGGAAGTGAATTAAATACTATTTGGAGGCATTTAATGTTCAATCAAAAACAGCTGATTTTTGACAAAAGAGATAACACCCCCCATTACGTCATGCTTCAGAAATGTGGAAAATGGTCCGTTTTCAAATGTTTTATTTTTGAACGTCAGTTCACATTTGTAGGTGGATCATCAGTGTTAGAGCTAAAATTAGCATGTTTAAAGTGATTTTCATGCTTCCAGGGGCCCTAAACACAAGATTTATGGAATGGATAAAAGTGCATGAAAATGGCCAATTTACTCACTCTGAGTTCTCAAAAAGGGTTTCTTCACCCCGGGAAGTTAATTAAATACCATTTGGAGGCATTTAATGTTCGAGCAAAAACGGCTGATTTTCGACAAAAGAGATAACACCCCCCCATTACGTCATGCTTCAGAAATGTGGAAAATGGTCAGTTTTCAAATGTTTTATTTTTAAACGTCAGTTCACATTTGTAGGTGGATCATCAGTGTTAGAGCTAAAATTAGCATGTTTAACGTGATTTTCATGCTTCCAGGGGCCCTAAACACAAGATTTATGGAATGGTTAAAAGTGCATGAAAATGGCCAATTTACTCACTCTGAGTTCTCAAAAAGGGTTTCTTCACCCCGGGAAGTTAATTAAATACCATTTGGAGGCATTTAATGTTCGAGCAAAAACGGCTGATTTTCGACAAAAGAGATAACACCCCCCCCATTACGTCATGCTTCAGAAATGTGGAAAATGGTCCGTTTTCAAATGTTTTATTTTTGAACGTCAGTTCACATTTGTAGGTGGATCATCAGTGTTAGAGCTAAAATTAGCATGTTTAAAGTGATTTTCATGCTTCCAGGGGCTCGGGAAGTGAATTAAATACTATTTGGAGGCATTTAATGTTCAAGCAAAAACAGCAGATTTTTGACAAAAGAGATAACACCCCCCCATTACGTCATGCTTCAGAAATGTGGAAAATGGTCCGTTTTCAAATGTTTTATTTTTGAACGTCAGTTCACATTTGTAGGTGGATCATCAGTGTTAGAGCTAAAATTAGCATGTTTAAAGTGATTTTCATGCTTCCAGGGGCTCGGGAAGTGAATTAAATACTAATTGAAGGCATTTAATGTTCAATCAAAAACAGCAGATTTTTGACAAAAGAGATAACACCCCCCCATTACGTCATGCTTCAGAATTGAGGAAAATGGTCCGTTTTCAAATGTTTTATTTTTGAACGTCAGTTCACATTTGTAGGTGGATCATCAGTGTTAGAGCTAAAATTAGCATGTTTAAAGTGATTTTCATGCTTCCAGGGGCCCTAAACACAAGATTTATGGAATGGTTAAAAGTGCATGAAAATGGCCAATTTACTCACTCTGAGTTCTCAAAAAGGGTTTCTTCACCCCGGGAAGTTAATTAAATACCATTTGGAGGCATTTAATGTTCAAGCAAAAACGGCTGATTTTCGACAAAAGAGATAACACCCCCCCATTACGTCATGCTTCAGAAATGTGGAAAATGGTCCGTTTTCAAATGTTTTATTTTTGAACGTCAGTTCACATTTGTAGGTGGATCATCAGTGTTAGAGCTAAAATTAGCATGTTTAAAGTGATTTTCATGCTTCCAGGGGCTCGGGAAGTGAATTAAATACTATTTGGAGGCATTTAATGTTCAAGCAAAAACAGCAGATTTTTGACAAAAGAGATAACACCCCCCCCCCCATTACGTCATGCTTCAGAAATGTGGAAAATGGTCAGTTTTCAAATGTTTTATTTTTGAACGTCAGTTCACATTTGTAGGTGGATCATCAGTGTTAGAGCTAAAATTAGCATGTTTAAAGTGATTTTCATGCTCCCAGGGGCCCTAAACACAAGATTTATGGAATGGTTAAAAGTGCATGAAAATGGCCAATTTACTCACTCTGAGTTCTCAAAAAGGGTTTCTTCACCCCGGGAAGTTAATTAAATACCATTTGGAGGCATTTAATGTTCGAGCAAAAACGGCTGATTTTCGACAAAAGAGATAACACCCCCCCATTAGGTCATGCTTCAGAAATGTGGAAAATGGTCCGTTTTCAAATGTTTTATTTTTGAACGTCAGTTCACATTTGTAGGTGGATCATCAGTGTTAGAGCTAAAATTAGCATGTTTAAAGTGATTTTCATGCTTCCAGGGGCTCGGGAAGTGAATTAAATACTATTTGGAGGCATTTAATGTTCAAGCAAAAACAGCAGATTTTTGACAAAAGAGATAACACCCCCCCATTACGTCATGCTTCAGAAATGTGGAAAATGGTCCGTTTTCAAATGTTTTATTTTTGAACGTCAGTTCACATTTGTAGGTGGATCATCAGTGTTAGAGCTAAAATTAGCATGTTTAAAGTGATTTTCATGCTTCCAGGGGCCCTAAACACAAGATTTATGGAATGGTTAAAAGTGCATGAAAATGGCCAATTTACTCACTCTGAGTTCTCAAAAAGGGTTTCTTCACCCCGGGAAGTTAATTAAATACCATTTGGAGGCATTTAATGTTCGAGCAAAAACGGCTGATTTTCGACAAAAGAGATAACACCCCCCCATTACGTCATGCTTCAGAAATGTGGAAAATGGTCCGTTTTCAAATGTTTTATTTTTGAACGTCAGTTCACATTTGTAGGTGGATCATCAGTGTTAGAGCTAAAATTAGCATGTTTAAAGTGATTTTCATGCTTCCAGGGGCTCGGGAAGTGAATTAAATACTATTTGGAGGCATTTAATGTTCAAGCAAAAACAGCAGATTTTTGACAAAAGAGATAACACCCCCCCCATTACGTCATGCTTCAGAAATGTGGAAAATGGTCCGTTTTCAAATGTTTTATTTTTGAACGTCAGATCACATTTGTAGGTGGATCATCAGTGTTAGAGCTAAAATTAGCATGTTTAAAGTGATTTTCATGCTTCCAGGGGCCCTAAACACAAGATTTATGGAATGGTTAAAAGTGCATGAAAATGGCCAATTTACTCACTCTGAGTTCTCAAAAAGGGTTTCTTCACCCCGGGAAGTTAATTAAATACCATTTGGAGGCATTTAATGTTCGAGCAAAAACGTCTGATTTTAGACAAAAGAGATAACACCCCCCCATTACGTCATGCTTCAGAAATGTGGAAAATGGTCCGTTTTCAAATGTTTTATTTTTGAACGTCAGTTCACATTTGTAGGTGGATCATCAGTGTTAGAGCTAAAATTAGCCTGTTTAAAGTGATTTTCATGCTTCCAGGGGCTCGGGAAGTGAATTAAATACTATTTGGAGGCATTTAATGTTCAAGCAAAAACAGCAGATTTTTGACAAAAGAGATAACACCCCCCCATTACGTCATGCTTCAGAAATGTGGAAAATGGTCCGTTTTCAAATGTTTTATTTTTGAACGTCAGTTCACATTTGTAGGTGGATCATCAGTGTTAGAGCTGAAATTAGCATGTTTAAAATGATTTTCATGCTTCCAGGGGCCCTAAACACAAGATTTATGGAATGGTTAAAAGTGCATGAAAATGGCCAATTTACTCACTCTGAGTTCTCAAAAAGGGTTTCTTCACCCCGGGAAGTTAATTAAATACCATTTGGAGGCATTTACTGTTCGAGCAAAAACGGCTGATTTACGACAAAAGAGATAACACCCCCCCCATTACGACATGCTTCAGAAATGTGGAAAATGGTCCGTTTTCAAATGTTTTATTTTTGAACGTCAGTTCACATTTGTAGGTGGATCATCAGTGTTAGAGCTAAAATTAGCACGTTTGAAGTGATTTTCATGCTTCCAGGGGCCCTAAACACAAGATTTATGGAATGGTTAAAAGTGCATGAAAATGGCCAATTTACTCACTCTGAGTTCTCAAAAAGGGTTTCTTCACCCCGGGAAGTTAATTAAATACCATTTGGAGGCATTTAATGTTCGAGCAAAAACGGCTGATTTTCGACAAAAGAGATAACACCCCCCCATTACGTCATGCTTCAGAAATGTGGAAAATGGTCCGTTTTCAAATGTTTTATTTTTGAACGTCAGTTCACATTTGTAGGTGGATCATCAGTGTTAGAGCTAAAATTAGCATGTTTAAAGTGATTTTCATGCTTCCAGGGGCTCGGGAAGTGAATTAAATACTATTTGGAGGCATTTAATGTTCAAGCAAAAACAGCAGATTTTTGACAAAAGAGATAACACCCCCCCCCATTACGTCATGCTTCAGAAATGTGGAAAATGGTTTGTTTTCAAATGTTTTATTTTTGAACGTCAGTTCACATTTGTAGGTGGATCATCAGTGTTAGAGCTAAAATTAGCATGTTTAAAGTGATTTTCATGCTTCCAGGGGCCCTAAACACAAGATTTATGGAATGGTTAAATGTGCATGAAAATGGCCAATTTACTCACTCTGAGTTCTCAAAAAGGGTTTCTTCACCCCGGGAAGTTAATTAAATACCATTTGGAGGCATTTAATGTTCGAGCAAAAACGGCTGATTTTCGACAAAAGAGATAACACCCCCCCATTACGTCATGCTTCAGAAATGTGGAAAATGGTCCGTTTTCAAATGTTTTATTTTTGAACGTCAGTTCACATTTGTAGGTGGATCATCAGTGTTAGAGCTAAAATTAGCATGTTTAAAGTGATTTTCATGCTTCCAGGGGCTCGGGAAGTGAATTAAATACTATTTGGAGGCATTTAATGTTCAAGCAAAAACAGCAGATTTTTGACAAAAGAGATAACACCCCCCCATTACGTCATGCTTCAGAAATGTGGAAAATGGTCCGTTTTCAAATGTTTTATTTTTGAACGTCAGTTCACATTTGTAGGTGGATCATCAGTGTTAGAGCTAAAATTAGCATGTTTAAAGTGATTTTCATGCTTCCAGGGGCCCTAAACACAAGATTTATGGAATGGTTAAAAGTGCATGAAAATGGCCAATTTACTCACTCTGAGTTCTCAAAAAGGGTTTCTTCACCCCGGGAAGTTAATTAAATACCATTTGGAGGCATTTAATGTTCGAACAAAAACGGCTGATTTTCGACAAAAGAGATAACACCCCCCCCCATTACGTCATGCTTCAGAAATGTGGAAAATGGTCCGTTTTCAAATGTTTTATTTTTGAACGTCAGTTCACATTTGTAGGTGGATCATCAGTGTTAGAGCTAAAATTAGCATGTTTAAAGTGATTTTCATGCTTCCAGGGGCTCGGGAAGTGAATTAAATACTATTTGGAGGCATTTAATGTTCAAGCAAAAACAGCTGATTTTTGACAAAAGAGATAACACCCCCCCATTGTGTCATGCTTCAGAAATGTGGAAAATGGTCTGTTTTCAAATGTTTTATTTTTCAACGTCAGTTCACATTTGTAGGTGGATCATCAGTGTTAGAGCTAAAATTAGCATGTTTAAAGTGATTTTCATGCTTCCAGGGGCCATAAACACAAGATTTATGGAATGGTTAAAAGTGCATGAAAATGGCCAATTTACTCACTCTGAGTTCTCAAAAAGGGTTTCTTCACCCCGGGAAGTTAATTAAAAACCATTTGGAGGCATTTACTGTTCGAGCAAAAACGGCTGATTTACGACAAAAGAGATAACACCCCCCCATTACGTCATGCTTCAGAAATGTGGAAAATGGTCCGTTTTCAAATGTTTTATTTTTGAATGTCAGTTCACATTTGTAGGTGGATCATCAGTGTTAGAGCTAAAATTTGCATGTTTAAAGTGATTTTCATGCTTCCAGGGGCTCGGGAAGTGAATTAAATACTATTTGGAGGCATTTAATGTTCAAGCAAAAACAGCAGATTTTTGACAAAAGAGATAACACCCCCCCATTACGTCATGCTTCAGAAATGTGGAAAATGGTCCGTTTTCAAATGTTTTATTTTTGAACGTCAGTTCACATTTGTAGGTGGATCATCAGTGTTAGAGCTAAAATTAGCATGTTTAAAGTGATTTTCATGCTTCCAGGGGCCCTTAAACACAAGATTTATGGAATGGTTAAAAGTGCATGAAAATGGCCAATTTACTCACTCTGAGTTCTCAAAAAGGGTTTCTTCACCCCGGGAAGTTAATTAAATACCATTTGGAGGCATTTAATGTTCGAGCAAAAACGGCTGATTTTCGACAAAAGAGATAACACCCCCCCATTACGTCATGCTTCAGAAATGTGGAAAATGGTCCGTTTTCAAATGTTTTATTTTTGAACGTCAGTTCACATTTGTAGGTGGATCATCAGTGTTAGAGCTAAAATTAGCATGTTTAAAGTGATTTTCATGCTTCCAGGGGCTCGGGAAGTGAATTAAATACTATTTGGAGGCATTTAATGTTCAAGCAAAAACAGCTGATTTTTGACAAAAGAGATAACACCCCCCCCATTATGTCATGCTTCAGAAATGTGGAAAATGGTCTGTTTTCAAATGTTTTATTTTTCAACGTCAGTTCACATTTGTAGGTGGATCATCAGTGTTAGAGCTAAAATTAGCATGTTTAAAGTGATTTTCATGCTTCCAGGGGCCCTAAACACAAGATTTATGGAATGGTTAAAAGTGCATGAAAATGGCCAATTTACTCACTCTGATTTCTCAAAAAGTGTTTCTTCACCCCGGGAAGTTAATTAAATACCATTTGGAGGCATTTACTGTTCGAGCAAAAACGGCTGATTTACGACAAAAGAGATAACACCCCCCCATTACGTCATGCTTCAGAAATGTGGAAAATGGTCCGTTTTCAAATGTTTTATTTTTGAACGTCAGTTCACATTTGTAGGTGGATCATCAGTGTTAGAGCTAAAATTAGCATGTTTAAAGTGATTTTCATGCTTCCAGGGGCTCAGGAAGTGAATTAAATACTATTTGGAGGCATTTAATGTTCAATCAAAAACAGCTGATTTTTGACAAAAGAGATAACACCCCCCCATTACGTCATGCTTCAGAAATGTGGAAAATGGTCCGTTTTCAAATGTTTTATTATTGAACGTCAGTTCACATTTGTAGGTGGATCATCAGTGTTAGAGCTAAAATTAGCATGTTTAAAGTGATTTTCATGCTTCCAGGGTCCCTAAACACAAGATTTATGGAATGGTTAAAAGTGCATGAAAATGGCCAATTTACTCACTCTGAGTTCTCAAAAAGGGTTTCTTCACCCCGGGAAGTTAATTAAATACCATTTGGAGGCATTTAATGTTCGAGCAAAAATGGCTGATTTTCGACAAAAGAGATAACACCCCCCATTACGTCATGCTTCAGAAATGTGGAAAATGGTCCGTTTTCAAATGTTTTAGTTTTTGAACGTCAGTTCACATTTGTAGGTGGATCATCAGTGTTAGAGCTAAAATTAGCATGTTTAAAGTGATTTTCATGCTTCCAGGGGCTCGGGAAGTGAATTAAATACTATTTGGAGGCATTTAATGTTCAAGCAAAAACAGCTGATTTTTGACAAAAGAGATAACACCCCCCCCCTTATGTCATGCTTCAGAAATGTGGAAAATGGTCTGTTTTCAAATGTTTTATTTTTCAACATCAGTTCACATTTGTAGGTGGATCATCAGTGTTAGAGCTAAAATTAGCATGTTTAAAATGATTTTCATGCTTCCAGGGGCCCTAAACACAAGATTTATGGAATGGTTAAAAGTGCATGAAAATGGCCAATTTACTCACTCTGAGTTCTCAAAAAGGGTTTCTTCACCCCGGGAAGTTAATTAAATACCATTTGGAGGCATTTACTGTTCGAGCAAAAACGGCTGATTTACGACAAAAGAGATAACACCCCCCCCCCCATTACGACATGCTTCAGAAATGTGGAAAATGGTCCGTTTTCAAATGTTTTATTTTTGAACGTCAGTTCACATTTGTAGGTGGATCATCAGTGTTAGAGCTAAAATTAGCACGTTTAAAGTGATTTTCATGCTTCCAGGGGCCCTAAACACAAGATTTATGGAATGGTTAAAAGTGCATGAAAATGGCCAATTTACTCACTCTGAGTTCTCAAAAAGGGTTTCTTCACCCCGGGAAGTTAATTAAATACCATTTGGAGGCATTTAATGTTCGAGCAAAAACGGCTGATTTTCGACAAAAGAGATAACACCCCCCCATTACGTCATGCTTCAGAAATGTGGAAAATGGTCCGTTTTCAAATGTTTTATTTTTGAACGTCAGTTCACATTTGAAGGTGGATCATCAGTGTTAGAGCTAAAATTAGCATGTTTAAAGTGATTTTCATGCTTCCAGGGGCTCGGGAAGTGAATTAAATACTATTTGGAGGCATTTAATGTTCAATCAAAAACAGCTGATTTTTGACAAAAGAGATAACACCCCCCATTACGTCATGCTTCAGAAATGTGGAAAATGGTCCGTTTTCAAATGTTTTATTTTTGAACGTCAGTTCACATTTGTAGGTGGATCATCAGTGTTAGAGCTAAAATTAGCATGTTTAAAGTGATTTTCATGCTTCCAGGGGCCCTAAACACAAGATTTATGGAATGGATAAAAGTGCATGAAAATGGCCAATTTACTCACTCTGAGTTCTCAAAAAGGGTTTCTTCACCCCGGGAAGTTAATTAAATACCATTTGGAGGCATTTAATGTTCGAGCAAAAACGGCTGATTTTCGACAAAAGAGATAACACCCCCCCATTACGTCATGCTTCAGAAATGTGGAAAATGGTCAGTTTTCAAATGTTTTATTTTAAACGTCAGTTCACATTTTGTAGGTGGATCATCAGTGTTAGAGCTAAAATTAGCATGTTTAACGTGATTTTCATGCTTCCAGGGGCCCTAAACACAAGATTTATGGAATGGTTAAAAGTGCATGAAAATGGCCAATTTACTCACTCTGAGTTCTCAAAAAGGGTTTCTTCACCCCGGGAAGTTAATTAAATACCATTTGGAGGCATTTAATGTTCGAGCAAAAACGGCTGATTTTCGACAAAAGAGATAACACCCCCCCCATTACGTCATGCTTCAGAAATGTGGAAAATGGTCCGTTTTCAAATGTTTTATTTTTGAACGTCAGTTCACATTTGTAGGTGGATCATCAGTGTTAGAGCTAAAATTAGCATGTTTAAAGTGATTTTCATGCTTCCAGGGGCTCGGGAAGTGAATTAAATACTATTTGGAGGCATTTAATGTTCAAGCAAAAACAGCAGATTTTTGACAAAAGAGATAACACCCCCCCATTACGTCATGCTTCAGAAATGTGGAAAATGGTCCGTTTTCAAATGTTTTATTTTTGAACGTCAGTTCACATTTGTAGGTGGATCATCAGTGTTAGAGCTAAAATTAGCATGTTTAAAGTGATTTTCATGCTTCCAGGGGCCCTAAACACAAGATTTATGGAATGGTTAAAAGTGCATGAAAATGGCCAATTTACTCACTCTGAGTTCTCAAAAAGGGTTTCTTCACCCCGGGAAGTTAATTAAATACCATTTGGAGGCATTTAATGTTCGAGCAAAAACGGCTGATTTTCGACAAAAGAGATAACACCCCCCCATTACGTCATGCTTCAGAAATGTGGAAAATGGTCCGTTTTCAAATGTTTTATTTTTGAACGTCAGTTCACATTTGTAGGTGGATCATCAGTGTTAGAGCTAAAATTAGCATGTTTAAAGTGATTTTCATGCTTCCAGGGGCTCAGGAAGTGAATTAAATACTATTTGGAGGCATTTAATGTTCAAGCAAAAACAGCTGATTTTTGACAAAAGTGATAACACCCCCCCATTATGTCATGCTTCAGAAATGTGGAAAATGGTCTGTTTTCAAATGTTTTATTTTTCAACATCAGTTCACATTTGTAGGTGGATCATCAGTGTTAGAGCTAAAATTAGCATGTTTAAAATGATTTTCATGCTTCCAGGGGCCCTAAACACAAGATTTATGGAATGGTTAAAAGTGCATGAAAATGGCCAATTTACTCACTCTGAGTTCTCAAAAAGGGTTTCTTCACCCCGGGAAGTTAATTAAATACCATTTGGAGGCATTTACTGTTCGAGCAAAAACGGCTGATTTACGACAAAAGAGATAACACCCCCCCCCCATTACGTCATGCTTCAGAAATGTGGAAAATGGTCCGTTTTCAAATGTTTTATTTTTGAACGTCAGTTCACATTTGTAGGTGGATCATCAGTGTTAGAGCTAAAATTAGCATGTTTAAAGTGATTTTTATGCTTCCAGGGGCTCTGGAAGTGAATTAAATACTATTTGGAGGCATTTAATGTTCAATCAAAAACAGCTGATTTTTGACAAAAGAGATAACACCCCCCCATTACGTCATGCTTCAGAAATGTGGAAAATGGTCCGTTTTCAAATGTTTTATTTTTGAACGTCAGTTCACATTTGTAGGTGGATCATCAGTGTTAGAGCTAAAATTAGCATGTTTAAAGTGATTTTCATGCTTCCAGGGTCCCTAAACACAAGATTTATGGAATGGTTAAAAGTGCATGAAAATGGCCAATTTACTCACTCTGAGTTCTCAAAAAGGGTTTCTTCACCCCGGGAAGTTAATTAAATACCATTTGGAGGCATTTAATGTTCGAGCAAAAATGGCTGATTTTCGACAAAAGAGATAACACCCCCCATTACGTCATGCTTCAGAAATGTGGAAAATGGTCCGTTTTCAAATGTTTTAGTTTTTGAACGTCAGTTCACATTTGTAGGTGGATCATCAGTGTTAGAGCTAAAATTAGCATGTTTAAAGTGATTTTCATGCTTCCAGGGGCCCTAAACACAAGATTTATGGAATGGTTAAAAGTGCATGAAAATGGCCAATTTACTCACTCTGAGTTCTCAAAAAGGGTTTCTTCACCCCGGGAAGTTAATTAAATACCATTTGGAGGCATTTAATGTTCAAGCAAAAACGGCTGATTTTCGACAAAAGAGATAACACCCCCCCATTACGTCATGCTTCAGAAATGTGGAAAATGGTCCGTTTTCAAATGTTTTATTTTTGAACGTCAGTTCACATTTGTAGGTGGATCATCAGTGTTAGAGCTAAAATTTGCATGTTTAAAGTGATTTTCATGCTTCCAGGGGCTCGGGAAGTGAATTAAATACTATTTGGAGGCATTTAATGTTCAATCAAAAACAGCAGATTTTTGACAAAAGAGATAACACCCCCCCATTACGTCATGCTTCAGAAATGTGGAAAATGGTCCGTTTTCAAATGTTTTATTTTTGAATGTCAGTTCACATTTGTAGGTGGATCATCAGTGTTAGAGCTAAAATTAGCACGTTTAAAGTGATTTTCATGCTTCCAGGGGCCCTAAACACAAGATTTATGGAATGGTTAAAAGTGCATGAAAATGGCCAATTTACTCACTCTGAGTTCTCAAAAAGGGTTTCTTCACCCCGGGAAGTTAATTAAATACCATTTGGAGGCATTTAATGTTCGAGCAAAAACGGCTGATTTTCGACAAAAGAGATAACACCCCCCCATTACGTCATGCTTCAGAAATGTGGAAAATGGTCCATTTTCAAATGTTTTATTTTTGAACGTCAGTTCACATTTGTAGGTGGATCATCAGTGTTAGAGCTAAAATTAGCATGTTTAAAGTGATTTTCATGCTTCCAGGGGCTCGGGAAGTGAATTAAATACTATTTGGAGGCATTTAATGTTCAAGCAAAAACAGCAGATTTTTGACAAAAGAGATAACACCCGCCCCATTACGTCATGCTTCAGAAATGTGGAAAATGGTTTGTTTTCAAATGTTTTATTTTTGAACGTCAGTTCACATTTGTAGGTGGATCATCAGTGTTAGAGCTAAAATTAGCATGTTTAAAGTGATTTTCATGCTTCCAAGGGCCCTAAACACAAGATTTATGGAATGGTTAAAAGTGCATGAAAATGGCCAATTTACTCACTCTGAGTTCTCAAAAAGGGTTTCTTCACCCCGGGAAGTTAATTAAATACCATTTGGAGGCATTTAATGTTCGAGCAAAAACGGCTGATTTTCGACAAAAGAGATAACACCCCCCCATTACGTCATGCTTCAGAAATGTGGAAAATGGTCCGTTTTCAAATGTTTTATTTTTGAACGTCAGTTCACATTTGTAGGTGGATCATCAGTGTTAGAGCTAAAATTAGCATGTTTAAAGTGATTTTCATGCTTCCAGGGGCTCGGGAAGTGAATTAAATACTATTTGGAGGCATTTAATGTTCAATCAAAAACAGCTGATTTTTGACAAAAGAGATAACACCCCCCATTACGTCATGCTTCAGAAATGTGGAAAATGGTCCGTTTTCAAATGTTTTATTTTTGAACGTCAGTTCACATTTGTAGGTGGATCATCAGTGTTAGAGCTAAAATTAGCATGTTTAAAGTGATTTTCATGCTTCCAGGGGCCCTAAACACAAGATTTATGGAATGGATAAAAGTGCATGAAAATGGCCAATTTACTCACTCTGAGTTCTCAAAAAGGGTTTCTTCACCCCGGGAAGTTAATTAAATACCATTTGGAGGCATTTAATGTTCGAGCAAAAACGGCTGATTTTCGACAAAAGAGATAACACCCCCCCATTACGTCATGCTTCAGAAATGTGGAAAATGGTCCGTTTTCAAATATTTTATTTTTGAACGTCAGTTCACATTTGTAGGTGGATCATCAGTGTTAGAGCTAAAATTAGCATGTTTAAAGTGATTTTCATGCTTCCAGGGGCCCTAAACACAAGATTTATGGAATGGTTAAAAGTGCATGAAAATGGCCAATTTACTCACTCTGAGTTCTCAAAAAGGGTTTCTTCACCCCAGGAAGTTAATTAAATACCATTTGGAGGCATTTAATGTTCGAGCAACAACGGCTGATTTTCGACAAAAGAGATAACACCCCCCCCATTACGTCATGCTTCAGAAATGTGGAAAATGGTCCGTTTTCAAATGTTTTATTTTTGAACGTCAGTTCACATTTGTAGGTGGATCATCAGTGTTAGAGCTAAAATTAGCATGTTTAAAGTGATTTTCATGCTTCCAGGGGCTCGGGAAGTGAATTAAATACTATTTGGAGGCATTTAATGTTCAAGCAAAAACAGCAGATTTTTGACAAAAGAGATAACACCCCCCCATTACGTCATGCTTCAGAAATGTGGAAAATGGTCCGTTTTCAAATGTTTTATTTTTGAACGTCAGTTCACATTTGTAGGTGGATCATCAGTGTTAGAGCTAAAATTAGCATGTTTAAAGTGATTTTCATGCTTCCAGGGGCCCTAAACATAAGATTTATGGAATGGTTAAAAGTGCATGAAAATGGCCAATTTACTCACTCTGAGTTCTCAAAAAGTGTTTCTTCACCCCGGGAAGTTAATTAAATACCATTTGGAGGCATTTAATGTTCGAGCAAAAACGGCTGATTTTCGACAAAAGAGATAACACCCCCCCATTACGTCATGCTTCAGAAATGTGGAAAATGGTCCGTTTTCAAATGTTTTATTTTTGAACGTCAGTTCACATTTGTAGGTGGATCATCAGTGTTAGAGCTAAAATTAGCATGTTTAAAGTGATTTTCATGCTTCCAGGGGCTCGGGAAGTGAATTAAATACTATTTGGAGGCATTTAATGTTCAAGCAAAAACAGCTGATTTTTGACAAAAGAGATAACACCCCCCCATTATGTCATGCTTCAGAAATGTGGAAAATGGTCTGTTTTCAAATGTTTTATTTTTCAACATCAGTTCACATTTGTAGGTGGATCATCAGTGTTAGAGCTAAAATTAGCATATTTAAAATGATTTTCATGCTTCCAGGGGCCCTAAACACAAGATTTATGGAATGGTTAAAAGTGCATGAAAATGGCCAATTTACTCACTCTGAGTTCTCAAAAAGGGTTTCTTCACCCCGGGAAGTTAATTAAATACCATTTGGAGGCATTTACTGTTCGAGCAAAAACGGCTGATTTACGACAAAAGAGATAACACCCCCCCATTACGTCATGCTTCAGAAATGTGGAAAATGGTCCGTTTTCAAATGTTTTATTTTTGAACGTCAGTTCACATTTGTAGGTGGATCATCAGTGTTAGAGCTAAAATTAGCATGTTTAAAGTGATTTTCATGCTTCCAGGGGCTCGGGAAGTGAATTAAATACTATTTGGAGGCATTTAATGTTCAATCAAAAACAGCTGATTTTTGACAAAAGAGATAACACCCCCCCATTACGTCATGCTTCAGAAATGTGGAAAATGGTCCGTTTTCAAATGTTTTATTTTTGAACGTCAGTTCACATTTGTAGGTGGATCATCAGTGTTAGAGCTAAAATTAGCATGTTTAAAGTGATTTTCATGCTTCCAGGGTCCCTAAACACAAGATTTATGGAATGGTTAAAAGTGCATGAAAATGGCCAATTTACTCACTCTGAGTTCTCAAAAAGGGTTTCTTCACCCCGGGAAGTTAATTAAATACCATTTGGAGGCATTTAATGTTCGAGCAAAAACGGCTGATTTTCGACAAAAGAGATAACACCCCCCATTACGTCATGCTTCAGAAATGTGGAAAATGGTCCGTTTTCAAATGTTTTATTTTTGAACGTCAGTTCACATTTGTAGGTGGATCATCAGTGTTAGAGCTAAAATTAGCATGTTTAAAGTGATTTTCATGCTTCCAGGGGCTCGGGAAGTGAATTAAATACTATTTGGAGGCATTTAATGTTCAATCAAAAACAGCTGATTTTTTACAAAAGAGATAACACCCCCCCATTACGTCATGCTTCAGAAATGTGGAAAATGGTCCGTTTTCAAATGTTTTATTTTTGAACGTCAGTTCACATTTGTAGGTGGATCATCAGTGTTAGAGCTAAAATTAGCATGTTTAAAGTGATTTTCATGCTTCCAGGGTCCCTAAACACAAGATTTATGGAATGGTTAAAAGTGCATGAAAATGGCCAATTTACTCACTCTGAGTTCTCAAAAAAGGTTTCTTCACCCCGGGAAGTTAATTAAATACCATTTGGAGGCATTTAATGTTCGAGCAAAAACGGCTGATTTTCGACAAAAGAGATAACACCCCCCATTACGTCATGCTTCAGAAATGTGGAAAATGGTCCGTTTTCAAATGTTTTATTTTTGAACGTCAGTTCACATTTGTAGGTGGATCATCAGTGTTAGAGCTAAAATTAGCATGTTTAAAGTGATTTTCATGCTTCCAGGGGCCCTAAACACAAGATTTATGGAATAGTTAAAAGTGCATGAAAATGGCCAATATACTCACTCTGAGTTCTCAAAAAGGGTTTCTTCACCCCGGGAAGTTAATTAAATACCATTTGGAGGCATTTAATGTTCGAGCAAAAACAGCTGATTTTCGACAAAAGAGATAACACCCCCCCATTACGTCATGCTTCAGAAATGTGGAAAATGGTCCGTTTTCAAATGTTTTATTTTTGAACGTCAGTTCACATTTGTAGGTGGATCATCAGTGTTAGAGCTAAAATTAGCATGTTTAAAGTGATTTTCATGCTTCCAGGGGCTCGGGAAGTGAATTAAATACTATTTGGAGGCATTTAATGTTCAATCAAAAACAGCAGATTTTTGACAAAAGAGATAACACCCCCCCATTACGTCATGCTTCAGAAATGTGGAAAATGGTCCGTTTTCAAATGTTTTATTTTTGAACGTCAGTTCACATTTGTAGGTGGATCGTCAGTGTTAGAGCTAAAATTAGCATGTTTAAAGTGATTTTCATGCTTCCAGGGGCCCTAAACACAAGATTTATGGAATGGTTAAAAGTGCATGAAAATGGCCAATTTACTCACTCTGAGTTCTCAAAAAGGGTTTCTTCACCCCGGGAAGTTAATTAAATACCATTTGGAGGCATTTAATGTTCGAGCAAAAACGGCTGATTTACGACAAAAGAGATAACACCCCCCCATTACGTCATGCTTCAGAAATGTGGAAAATGGTCCGTTTTCAAATGTTTTATTTTTGAACGTCAGTTCACATTTGTAGGTGGATCATCAGTGTTAGAGCTAAAATTAGCATGTTTAAAGTGATTTTCATGCTTCCAGGGGCTCGGGAAGTGAATTAAATACTATTTGGAGGCATTTAATGTTCAATCAAAAACAGCTGATTTTTGACAAAAGAGATAACACCCCCCCATTACGTCATGCTTCAGAAATGTGGAAAATGGTCCGTTTTCAAATGTTTTATTTTTGAACGTCAGTTCACATTTGTAGGTGGATCATCAGTGTTAGAGCTAAAATTAGCATGTTTAAAGTGATTTTCATGCTTCCAGGGTCCCTAAACACAAGATTTATGGAATGGTTAAAAGTGCATGAAAATGGCCAATTTACTCACTCTGAGTTCTCAAAAAGGGTTTCTTTACCCCGGGAAGTTAATTAAATACCATTTGGAGGCATTTAATGTTCGAGCAAAAACGGCTGATTTTCGACAAAAGAGATAACACCCCCCATTACGTCATGCTTCAGAAATGTGGAAAATGGTCCGTTTTCAAATGTTTTATTTTTGAACGTCAGTTCACATTTGTAGGTGGATCATCAGTGTTAGAGCTAAAATTAGCATGTTTAAAGTGATTTTCATGCTTCCAGGGGCTCGGGAAGTGAATTAAATACTATTTGGAGGCATTTAATGTTCAATCAAAAACAGCTGATTTTTGACAAAAGAGATAACACCCCCCCATTACGTCATGCTTCAGAAATGTGGAAAATGGTCCGTTTTCAAATGTTTTATTTTTGAACGTCAGTTCACATTTGTAGGTGGATCATCAGTGTTAGAGCTAAAATTAGCATGTTTAAAGTGATTTTCATGCTTCCAGGGTCCCTAAACACAAGATTTATGGAATGGTTAAAAGTGCATGAAAATGGCCAATTTACTCACTCTGAGTTCTCAAAAAGGGTTTCTTCACCCCGGGAAGTTAATTAAATACCATTTGGAGGCATTTAATGTTCGAGCAAAAACGGCTGATTTTTGACAAAAGAGATAACACCCCCCATTACGTCATGCTTCAGAAATGTGGAAAATGGTCCGTTTTCAAATGTTTTATTTTTGAACATCAGTTCACATTTGTAGGTGGATCATCAGTGTTAGAGCTAAAATTAGCATGTTTAAAGTGATTTTCATGCTTCCAGGGGCCCTAAACACAAGATTTATGGAATGGTTAAAAGTGCATGAAAATGGCCAATTTACTCACTCTGAGTTCTCAAAAAGGGTTTCTTCACCCCGGGAAGTTAATTAAATACCATTTGGAGGCATTTAATGTTCGAGCAAAAACAGCTGATTTTCGACAAAAGAGATAACACCCCCCCATTACGTCATGCTTCAGAAATGTGGAAAATGGTCCGTTTTCAAATGTTTTATTTTTGAACGTCAGTTCACATTTGTAGGTGGATCATCAGTGTTAGAGCTAAAATTAGCATGTTTAAAGTGATTTTCATGCTTCCAGGGGCTCGGGAAGTGAATTAAATACTATTTGGAGGCATTTAATGTTCAATCAAAAACAGCAGATTTTTGACAAAAGAGATAACACCCCCCCATTACGTCATGCTTCAGAAATGTGGAAAATGGTCCGTTTTCAAATGTTTTATTTTTGAACGTCAGTTCACATTTGTAGGTGGATCATCAGTGTTAGAGCTAAAATTAGCATGTTTAAAGTGATTTTCATGCTTCCAGGGGCCCTAAACACAAGATTTATGGAATGGTTAAAAGTGCATGAAAATGGCCAATTTACTCACTCTGAGTTCTCAAAAAGGGTTTCTTCACCCCGGGAAGTTAATTAAATACCATTTGGAGGCATTTAATGTTCGAGCAAAAACGGCTGATTTTCGACATAAGAGATAACACCCCCCCATTACGTCATGCTTCAGAAATGTGGAAAATGGTCCGTTTTCAAATGTTTTATTTTTGAACGTCAGTTCACATTTGTAGGTGGATCATCAGTGTTAGAGCTAAAATTAGCATGTTTAAAGTGATTTTCATGCTTCCAGGGGCTCGGGAAGTGAATTAAATACTATTTGGAGGCATTTAATGTTCAAGCAAAAACAGCAGATTTTTGACAAAAGAGATAACACCCCCCCCATTACGTCATGCTTCAGAAATGTGGAAAATGGTCCGTTTTCAAATGTTTTATTTTTGAACGTCAGTTCACATTTGTAGGTGGATCATCAGTGTTAGAGCTAAAATTAGCTTGTTTAAAGTGATTTTCATTCTTCCAGGGGCCCTAAACACAAGATTTATGGAATGGTTAAAAGTGCATGAAAATGGCCAATTTACTCACTCTGAGTTCTCAAAAAGGGTTTCTTCACCCCGGGAAGTTAATTAAATACCATTTGGAGGCATTTAATGTTCGAGCAAAAACGGCTGATTTTCGACAAAAGAGATAACACCCCCCCATTACGTCATGCTTCAGAAATGTGGAAAATGGTCCGTTTTCAAATGTTTTATTTTTGAACGTCAGTTCACATTTGTAGGTGGATCATCAGTGTTAGAGATAAAATTAGCATGTTTAAAGTGATTTTCAAGCTTCCAGGGGCTCGGGAAGTGAATTAAATACTATTTGGAGGCATTTAATGTTCAATCAAAAACAGCTGATTTTTGACAAAAGAGATAACACCCCCCATTACGTCATGCTTCAGAAATGTGGAAAATGGTCCGTTTTTAAATGTTTTATTTTTGAACGTCAGTTCACATTTGTAGGTGGATCATCAGTGTTAGAGCTAAAATTAGCATGTTTAAAGTGATTTTCATGCTTCCAGGGGCCCTAAACACAAGATTTATGGAATGGATAAAAGTGCATGAAAATGGCCAATTTACTCACTCTGAGTTCTCAAAAAGGGTTTCTTCACCCCGGGAAGTTAATTAAATACCATTTGGAGGCATTTAATGTTCGAGCAAAAACGGCTGATTTTCGACAAAAGAGATAACACCCCCCATTACGTCATGCTTCAGAAATGTGGAAAATGGTCCGTTTTCAAATGTTTTATTTTTGAACGTCAGTTCACATTTGTAGGTGGATCATCAGTGTTAGAGCTAAAATTAGCATGTTTAAAGTGATTTTCATGCTTCCAGGGGCTCGGGAAGTGAATTAAATACTATTTGGAGGCATTTAATGTTCAATCAAAAACAGCAGATTTTTGACAAAAGAGATAACACCCCCCCCATTACGTCATGCTTCAGAAATGTGGAAAATGGTCTGTTTTCAAATGTTTTATTTTTGAACGTAAGTTCACATTTGTAGGTGGATCATCAGTGTTAGAGCTAAAATTAGCATGTTTAAAGTGATTTTCATGCTTCCAGGGGCCCTAAACACAAGATTTATGGAATGGTTAAAAGTGCATGAAAATGGCCAATTTACTCACTCTGAGTTCTCAAAAAGGGTTTCTTCACCCCGGGAAGTTAATTAAATACCATTTGGAGGCATTTAATGTTCGAGCAAAAACGGCTGATTTTCGACAAAAGAGATAACACCCCCCCCCATTACGTCATGCTTCAGAAATGTGGAAAATGGTCCGTTTTCAAATGTTTTATTTTTGAATGTCAGTTCACATTTGTAGGTGGATCATCAGTGTTAGAGCTAAAATTAGCATGTTTAAAGTGATTTTCATGCTTCCAGGGGCTCGGGAAGTGAATTAAATACTATTTGGAGGCATTTAATGTTCAATCAAAAACAGCTGATTTTTGACAAAAGAGATAACACCCCCCCATTACGTCATGCTTCAGAAATGTGGAAAATGGTCCGTTTTCAAATGTTTTATTTTTGAACGTCAGTTCACATTTGTAGGTGGATCATCAGTGTTAGAGCTAAAATTAGCATGTTTAAAGTGATTTTCATGCTTCCAGGGTCCCTAAACACAAGAGTTATGGAATGGTTAAAAGTGCATGAAAATGGCCAATTTACTCACTCTGAGTTCTCAAAAAGGGTTTCTTCACCCCGGGAAGTTAATTAAATACCATTTGGAGGCATTTACTGTTCGAGCAAAAACGGCTGATTTACGACAAAAGAGATAACACCCCCCCATTACGTCATGCTTCAGAAATGTGGAAAATGGTCCGTTTTCAAATGTTTTATTTTTGAACGTCAGTTCACATTTGTAGGTGGATCATCAGTGTTAGAGCTAAAATTAGCATGTTTAAAGTGATTTTCATGCTTCCAGGGGCTCGGGAAGTGAATTAAATACTATTTGGAGGCATTTAATGTTCAATCAAAAACAGCTGATTCTTGACAAAAGAGATAACACCCCCCATTACGTCATGCTTCAGAAATGTGGAAAATGGTCCGTTTTCAAATGTTTTATTTTTGAACGTCAGTTCACATTTGTAGGTGGATCATCAATGTTAGAGCTAAAATTAGCATGTTTAAAGTGATTTTCATGCTTCCAGGGTCCCTAAACACAAGATTTATGGAATGGTTAAAAGTGCATGAAAATGGCCAATTTACTCACTCTGAGTTCTCAAAAAGGGTTTCTTCACCCCGGGAAGTTAATTAAATACCATTTGGAGGCATTTAATGTTCGAGCAAAAACGGCTGATTTTCGACAAAAGAGATAACACCCCCCATTACGTCATGCTTCAGAAATGTGGAAAATGGTCCGTTTTCAAATGTTTTATTTTTGAACATCAGTTCACATTTGTAGGTGGATCATCAGTGTTAGAGCTAAAATTAGCATGTTTAAAGTGATTTTCATGCTTCCAGGGGCTCGGGAAGTGAATCGAATACTATTTGGAGGCATTTAATGTTCAATCAAAAACAGCTGATTTTTGACAAAAGAGATAACACCCCCCCATTACGTCATGCTTCAGAAATGTGGAAAATGGTCCGTTTTCAAATGTTTTATTTTTGAACGTCAGTTCACATTTGTAGGTGGATCATCAGTGTTAGAGCTAAAATTAGCATGTTTAAAGTGATTTTCATGCTTCCAGGGGCCCTAAACACAAGATTTATGGAATGGTTAAAAGTGCATGAAAATGGCCAATTTACTCACTCTGAGTTCTCAAAAAGGGTTTCTTCACCCCGGGAAGTTAATTAAATACCATTTGGAGGCATTTAATGTTCGAGCAAAAACGGCTGATTTTCGACATAAGAGATAACACCCCCCCATTACGTCATGCTTCAGAAATGTGGAAAATGGTCCGTTTTCAAATGTTTTATTTTTGAACGTCAGTTCACATTTGTAGGTGGATCATCAGTGTTAGAGCTAAAATTAGCATGTTTAAAGTGATTTTCATGCTTCCAGGGGCTCGGGAAGTGAATTAAATACTATTTGGAGGCATTTAATGTTCAAGCAAAAACAGCAGATTTTTGACAAAAGAGATAACACCCCCCCCATTACGTCATGCTTCAGAAATGTGGAAAATGGTCCGTTTTCAAATGTTTTATTTTTGAACGTCAGTTCACATTTGTAGGTGGATCATCAGTGTTAGAGCTAAAATTAGCTTGTTTAAAGTGATTTTCATTCTTCCAGGGGCCCTAAACACAAGATTTATGGAATGGTTAAAAGTGCATGAAAATGGCCAATTTACTCACTCTGAGTTCTCAAAAAGGGTTTCTTCACCCCGGGAAGTTAATTAAATACCATTTGGAGGCATTTAATGTTCGAGCAAAAACGGCTGATTTTCGACAAAAGAGATAACACCCCCCCATTACGTCATGCTTCAGAAATGTGGAAAATGGTCCGTTTTCAAATGTTTTATTTTTGAACGTCAGTTCACATTTGTAGGTGGATCATCAGTGTTAGAGATAAAATTAGCATGTTTAAAGTGATTTTCAAGCTTCCAGGGGCTCGGGAAGTGAATTAAATACTATTTGGAGGCATTTAATGTTCAATCAAAAACAGCTGATTTTTGACAAAAGAGATAACACCCCCCATTACGTCATGCTTCAGAAATGTGGAAAATGGTCCGTTTTTAAATGTTTTATTTTTGAACGTCAGTTCACATTTGTAGGTGGATCATCAGTGTTAGAGCTAAAATTAGCATGTTTAAAGTGATTTTCATGCTTCCAGGGGCCCTAAACACAAGATTTATGGAATGGATAAAAGTGCATGAAAATGGCCAATTTACTCACTCTGAGTTCTCAAAAAGGGTTTCTTCACCCCGGGAAGTTAATTAAATACCATTTGGAGGCATTTAATGTTCGAGCAAAAACGGCTGATTTTCGACAAAAGAGATAACACCCCCCATTACGTCATGCTTCAGAAATGTGGAAAATGGTCCGTTTTCAAATGTTTTATTTTTGAACGTCAGTTCACATTTGTAGGTGGATCATCAGTGTTAGAGCTAAAATTAGCATGTTTAAAGTGATTTTCATGCTTCCAGGGGCTCGGGAAGTGAATTAAATACTATTTGGAGGCATTTAATGTTCAATCAAAAACAGCAGATTTTTGACAAAAGAGATAACACCCCCCCATTACGTCATGCTTCAGAAATGTGGAAAATGGTCTGTTTTCAAATGTTTTATTTTTGAACGTCAGTTCACATTTGTAGGTGGATCATCAGTGTTAGAGCTAAAATTAGCATGTTTAAAGTGATTTTCATGCTTCCAGGGGCCCTAAACACAAGATTTATGGAATGGTTAAAAGTGCATGAAAATGGCCAATTTACTCACTCTGAGTTCTCAAAAGGGGTTTCTTCACCCCGGGAAGTTAATTAAATACCATTTGGAGGCATTTAATGTTCGAGCAAAAACGGCTGATTTTCGACAAAAGAGATAACACCCCCCCATTACGTCATGCTTCAGAAATGTGGAAAATGGTCCGTTTTCAAATGTTTTATTTTTGAATGTCAGTTCACATTTGTAGGTGGATCATCAGTGTTAGAGCTAAAATTAGCATGTTTAAAGTGATTTTCATGCTTCCAGGGGCTCGGGAAGTGAATTAAATACTATTTGGAGGCATTTAATGTTCAATCAAAAACAGCTGATTTTTGACAAAAGAGATAACACCCCCCCATTACGTCATGCTTCAGAAATGTGGAAAATGGTCCGTTTTCAAATGTTTTATTTTTGAACGTCAGTTCACATTTGTAGGTGGATCATCAGTGTTAGAGCTAAAATTAGCATGTTTAAAGTGATTTTCATGCTTCCAGGGTCCCTAAACACAAGAGTTATGGAATGGTTAAAAGTGCATGAAAATGGCCAATTTACTCACTCTGAGTTCTCAAAAAGGGTTTCTTCACCCCGGGAAGTTAATTAAATACCATTTGGAGGCATTTACTGTTCGAGCAAAAACGGCTGATTTACGACAAAAGAGATAACACCCCCCCATTACGTCATGCTTCAGAAATGTGGAAAATGGTCCGTTTTCAAATGTTTTATTTTTGAACGTCAGTTCACATTTGTAGGTGGATCATCAGTGTTAGAGCTAAAATTAGCATGTTTAAAGTGATTTTCATGCTTCCAGGGGCTCGGGAAGTGAATTAAATACTATTTGGAGGCATTTAATGTTCAATCAAAAACAGCTGATTCTTGACAAAAGAGATAACACCCCCCATTACGTCATGCTTCAGAAATGTGGAAAATGGTCCGTTTTCAAATGTTTTATTTTTGAACGTCAGTTCACATTTGTAGGTGGATCATCAGTGTTAGAGCTAAAATTAGCATGTTTAAAGTGATTTTCATGCTTCCAGGGTCCCTAAACACAAGATTTATGGAATGGTTAAAAGTGCATGAAAATGGCCAATTTACTCACTCTGAGTTCTCAAAAAGGGTTTCTTCACCCCGGGAAGTTAATTAAATACCATTTGGAGGCATTTAATGTTCGAGCAAAAACGGCTGATTTTCGACAAAAGAGATAACACCCCCCATTACGTCATGCTTCAGAAATGTGGAAAATGGTCCGTTTTCAAATGTTTTATTTTTGAACATCAGTTCACATTTGTAGGTGGATCATCAGTGTTAGAGCTAAAATTAGCATGTTTAAAGTGATTTTCATGCTTCCAGGGGCTCGGGAAGTGAATCGAATACTATTTGGAGGCATTTAATGTTCAATCAAAAACAGCTGATTTTTGACAAAAGAGATAACACCCCCCCATTACGTCATGCTTCAGAAATGTGGAAAATGGTCCGTTTTCAAATGTTTTATTTTTGAACGTCAGTTCACATTTGTAGGTGGATCATCAGTGTTAGAGCTAAAATTAGCATGTTTAAAGTGATTTTCATGCTTCCAGGGGCCCTAAACACAAGATTTATGGAATGGTTAAAAGTGCATGAAAATGGCCAATTTACTCACTCTGAGTTCTCAAAAAGGGTTTCTTCACCCCGGGAAGTTAATTAAATACCATTGGGAGGCATTTACTGTTCGAGCAAAAACGGCTGATTTACGACAAAAGAGATAACACCCCCCCATTACGTCATGCTTCAGAAATGTGGAAAATGGTCCGTTTTCAAATGTTTTATTTTTGAACGTCAGTTCACATTTGTAGGTGGATCATCAGTGTTAGAGCTAAAATTAGCATGTTTAAAGTGATTTTCATGCTTCCAGGGGCTCGGGAAGTGAATTAAATACTATTTGGAGGCATTTAATGTTCAATCAAAAACAGCTGATTTTTGACAAAAGAGATAACACCCCCCCATTACGTCATGCTTCAGAAATGTGGAAAATGGTCCGTTTTCAAATGTTTTATTTTTGAACGTCAGTTCACATTTGTAGGTGGATCATCAGTGTTAGAGCTAAAATTAGCATGTTTAAAGTGATTTTCATGCTTCCAGGGTCCCTAAACACAAGATTTATGGAATGGTTAAAAGTGCATGAAAATGGCCAATTTACTCACTCTGAGTTCTCAAAAAGGGTTTCTTTACCCCGGGAAGTTAATTAAATACCATTTGGAGGCATTTAATGTTCGAGCAAAAACGGCTGATTTTCGACAAAAGAGATAACACCCCCCATTACGTCATGCTTCAGAAATGTGGAAAATGGTCCGTTTTCAAATGTTTTATTTTTGAACGTCAGTTCACATTTGTAGGTGGATCATCAGTGTTAGAGCTAAAATTAGCATGTTTAAAGTGATTTTCATGCTTCCAGGGGCTCGGGAAGTGAATTAAATACTATTTGGAGGCATTTAATGTTCAATCAAAAACAGCTGATTTTTGACAAAAGAGATAACACCCCCCCATTACGTCATGCTTCAGAAATGTGGAAAATGGTCCGTTTTCAAATGTTTTATTTTTGAACGTCAGTTCACATTTGTAGGTGGATCATCAGTGTTAGAGCTAAAATTAGCATGTTTAAAGTGATTTTCATGCTTCCAGGGTCCCTAAACACAAGATTTATGGAATGGTTAAAAGTGCATGAAAATGGCCAATTTACTCACTCTGAGTTCTCAAAAAGGGTTTCTTCACCCCGGGAAGTTAATTAAATACCATTTGGAGGCATTTAATGTTCGAGCAAAAATGGCTGATTTTTGACAAAAGAGATAATACCCCCCATTACGTCATGCTTCAGAAATGTGGAAAATGGTCCGTTTTCAAATGTTTTATTTTTGAACATCAGTTCACATTTGTAGGTGGATCATCAGTGTTAGAGCTAAAATTAGCATGTTTAAAGTGATTTTCATGCTTCCAGGGGCCCTAAACACAAGATTTATGGAATGGTTAAAAGTGCATGAAAATGGCCAATTTACTCACTCTGAGTTCTCAAAAAGGGTTTCTTCACCCCGGGAAGTTAATTAAATACCATTTGGAGGCATTTAATGTTCGAGCAAAAACAGCTGATTTTCGACAAAAGAGATAACACCCCCCCATTACGTCATGCTTCAGAAATGTGGAAAATGGTCCGTTTTCAAATGTTTTATTTTTGAACGTCAGTTCACATTTGTAGGTGGATCATCAGTGTTAGAGCTAAAATTAGCATGTTTAAAGTGATTTTCATGCTTCCAGGGGCTCGGGAAGTGAATTAAATACTATTTGGAGGCATTTAATGTTCAATCAAAAACAGCAGATTTTTGACAAAAGAGATAACACCCCCCCATTACGTCATGCTTCAGAAATGTGGAAAATGGTCCGTTTTCAAATGTTTTATTTTTGAACGTCAGTTCACATTTGTAGGTGGATCATCAGTGTTAGAGCTAAAATTAGCATGTTTAAAGTGATTTTCATGCTTCCAGGGGCCCTAAACACAAGATTTATGGAATGGTTAAAAGTGCATGAAAATGGCCAATTTACTCACTCTGAGTTCTCAAAAAGGGTTTCTTCACCCCGGGAAGTTAATTAAATACCATTTGGAGGCATTTAATGTTCGAGCAAAAACGGCTGATTTTCGACATAAGAGATAACACCCCCCCATTACGTCATGCTTCAGAAATGTGGAAAATGGTCCGTTTTCAAATGTTTTATTTTTGAACGTCAGTTCACATTTGTAGGTGGATCATCAGTGTTAGAGCTAAAATTAGCATGTTTAAAGTGATTTTCATGCTTCCAGGGGCTCGGGAAGTGAATTAAATACTATTTGGAGGCATTTAATGTTCAAGCAAAAACAGCAGATTTTTGACAAAAGAGATAACACCCCCCCCCATTACGTCATGCTTCAGAAATGTGGAAAATGGTCCGTTTTCAAATGTTTTATTTTTGAACGTCAGTTCACATTTGTAGGTGGATCATCAGTGTTAGAGCTAAAATTAGCTTGTTTAAAGTGATTTTCATTCTTCCAGGGGCCCTAAACACAAGATTTATGGAATGGTTAAAAGTGCATGAAAATGGCCAATTTACTCACTCTGAGTTCTCAAAAAGGGTTTCTTCACCCCGGGAAGTTAATTAAATACCATTTGGAGGCATTTAATGTTCGAGCAAAAACGGCTGATTTTCGACAAAAGAGATAACACCCCCCATTACGTCATGCTTCAGAAATGTGGAAAATGGTCCGTTTTCAAATGTTTTATTTTTGAACGTCAGTTCACATTTGTAGGTGGATCATCAGTGTTAGAACTAAAATTAGCATGTTTAAAGTGATTTTCATGCTTCCAGGGGCTCGGGAAGTGAATTAAATACTATTTGGAGGCATTTAATGTTCAATCAAAAACAGCAGATTTTTGACAAAAGAGATAACACCCCCCCCATTACGTCATGCTTCAGAAATGTGGAAAATGGTCTGTTTTCAAATGTTTTATTTTTGAACGTCAGTTCACATTTGTAGGTGGATCATCAGTGTTAGAGCTAAAATTAGCATGTTTAAAGTGATTTTCATGCTTCCAGGGGCCCTAAACACAAGATTTATGGAATGGTTAAAAGTGCATGAAAATGGCCAATTTACTCACTCTGAGTTCTCAAAAAGGGTTTCTTCACCCCGGGAAGTTAATTAAATACCATTTGGAGGCATTTAATGTTCGAGCAAAAACGGCTGATTTTCGACAAAAGAGATAACACCCCCCCATTACGTCATGCTTCAGAAATGTGGAAAATGGTCTGTTTTCAAATGTTTTATTTTTGAATGTCAGTTCACATTTGTAGGTGGATCATCAGTGTTAGAGCTAAAATTAGCATGTTTAAAGTGATTTTCATGCTTCCAGGGGCTCGGGAAGTGAATTAAATACTATTTGGAGGCATTTAATGTTCAATCAAAAACAGCTGATTTTTGACAAAAGAGATAACACCCCCCCATTACGTCATGCTTCAGAAATGTGGAAAATGGTCCGTTTTCAAATGTTTTATTTTTGAACGTCAGTTCACATTTGTAGGTGGATCATCAGTGTTAGAGCTAAAATTAGCATGTTTAAAGTGATTTTCATGCTTCCAGGGTCCCTAAACACAAGAGTTATGGAATGGTTAAAAGTGCATGAAAATGGCCAATTTACTCACTCTGAGTTCTCAAAAAGGGTTTCTTCACCCCGGGAAGTTAATTAAATACCATTTGGAGGCATTTACTGTTCGAGCAAAAACGGCTGATTTACGACAAAAGAGATAACACCCCCCCATTACGTCATGCTTCAGAAATGTGGAAAATGGTCCGTTTTCAAATGTTTTATTTTTGAACGTCAGTTCACATTTGTAGGTGGATCATCAGTGTTAGAGCTAAAATTAGCATGTTTAAAGTGATTTTCATGCTTCCAGGGGCTCGGGAAGTGAATTAAATACTATTTGGAGGCATTTAATGTTCAATCAAAAACAGCTGATTCTTGACAAAAGAGATAACACCCCCCATTACGTCATGCTTCAGAAATGTGGAAAATGGTCCGTTTTCAAATGTTTTATTTTTGAACGTCAGTTCACATTTGTAGGTGGATCATCAGTGTTAGAGCTAAAATTAGCATGTTTAAAGTGATTTTCATGCTTCCAGGGTCCCTAAACACAAGATTTATGGAATGGTTAAAAGTGCATGAAAATGGCCAATTTACTCACTCTGAGTTCTCAAAAAGGGTTTCTTCACCCCGGGAAGTTAATTAAATACCATTTGGAGGCATTTAATGTTCGAGCAAAAACGGCTGATTTTCGACAAAAGAGATAACACCCCCCATTACGTCATGCTTCAGAAATGTGGAAAATGGTCCGTTTTCAAATGTTTTATTTTTGAACATCAGTTCACATTTGTAGGTGGATCATCAGTGTTAGAGCTAAAATTTGCATGTTTAAAGTGATTTTCATGCTTCCAGGGGCTCGGGAAGTGAATCGAATACTATTTGGAGGCATTTAATGTTCAATCAAAAACAGCTGATTTTTGACAAAAGAGATAACACCCCCCCATTACGTCATGCTTCAGAAATGTGGAAAATGGTCCGTTTTCAAATGTTTTATTTTTGAACGTCAGTTCACATTTGTAGGTGGATCATCAGTGTTAGAGCTAAAATTAGCATGTTTAAAGTGATTTTCATGCTTCCAGGGGCCCTAAACACAAGATTTATGGAATGGTTAAAAGTGCATGAAAATGGCCAATTTACTCACTCTGAGTTCTCAAAAAGGGTTTCTTCACCCCGGGAAGTTAATTAAATACCATTTGGAGGCATTTAATGTTCGAGCAAAAACGGCTGATTTTCGACAAAAGAGATAACACCCCCCCATTACGTCATGCTTCAGAAATGTGGAAAATGGTCCGTTTTCAAATGTTTTATTTTTGAACGTCAGTTCACATTTGTAGGTGGATCATCAGTGTTAGAGCTAAAATTAGCATGTTTAAAGTGATTTTCATGCTTCCAGGGGCTCGGGAAGTGAATTAAATACTATTTGGAGGCATTTAATGTTCAATCAAAAACAGCTGATTTTTGACAAAAGAGATAACACCCCCCCATTACGTCATGCTTCAGAAATGTGGAAAATGGTCCGTTTTCAAATGTTTTATTTTTGAACGTCAGTTCACATTTGTAGGTGGATCATCAGTGTTAGAGCTAAAATTAGCATGTTTAAAGTGATTTTCATGCTTCCAGGGGCCCTAAACACAAGATTTATGGAATGGATAAAAGTGCATGAAAATGGCCAATTTACTCACTCTGAGTTCTCAAAAAGGGTTTCTTCACCCCGGGAAGTTAATTAAATACCATTTGGAGGCATTTACTGTTCGAGCAAAAACGGCTGATTTACGACAAAAGAGATAACACCCCCCCATTACGTCATGCTTCAGAAATGTGGAAAATGGTCCGTTTTCAAATGTTTTATTTTTGAACGTCAGTTCACATTTGTAGGTGGATCATCAGTGTTAGAGCTAAAATTAGCATGTTTAAAGTGATTTTCATGCTTCCAGGGGCTCGGGAAGTGAATTAAATACTATTTGGAGGCATTTAATGTTCAATCAAAAACAGCTGATTTTTGACAAAAGAGATAACACCCCCCCATTACGTCATGCTTCAGAAATGTGGAAAATGGTCCGTTTTCAAATGTTTTATTTTTGAACGTCAGTTCACATTTGTAGGTGGATCATCAGTGTTAGAGCTAAAATTAGCATGTTTAAAGTGATTTTCATGCTTCCAGGGTCCCTAAACACAAGATTTATGGAATGGTTAAAAGTGCATGAAAATGGCCAATTTACTCACTCTGAGTTCTCAAAAAGGGTTTCTTTACCCCGGGAAGTTAATTAAATACCATTTGGAGGCATTTAATGTTCGAGCAAAAACGGCTGATTTTCGACAAAAGAGATAACACCCCCCATTACGTCATGCTTCAGAAATGTGGAAAATGGTCCGTTTTCAAATGTTTTATTTTTGAACGTCAGTTCACATTTGTAGGTGGATCATCAGTGTTAGAGCTAAAATTAGCATGTTTAAAGTGATTTTCATGCTTCCAGGGGCTCGGGAAGTGAATTAAATACTATTTGGAGGCATTTAATGTTCAATCAAAAACAGCTGATTTTTGACAAAAGAGATAACACCCCCCCATTACGTCATGCTTCAGAAATGTGGAAAATGGTCCGTTTTCAAATGTTTTATTTTTGAACGTCAGTTCACATTTGTAGGTGGATCATCAGTGTTAGAGCTAAAATTAGCATGTTTAAAGTGATTTTCATGCTTCCAGGGTCCCTAAACACAAGATTTATGGAATGGTTAAAAGTGCATGAAAATGGCCAATTTACTCACTCTGAGTTCTCAAAAAGGGTTTCTTCACCCCGGGAAGTTAATTAAATACCATTTGGAGGCATTTAATGTTCGAGCAAAAACGGCTGATTTTTGACAAAAGAGATAACACCCCCCATTACGTCATGCTTCAGAAATGTGGAAAATGGTCCGTTTTCAAATGTTTTATTTTTGAACATCAGTTCACATTTGTAGGTGGATCATCAGTGTTAGAGCTAAAATTAGCATGTTTAAAGTGATTTTCATGCTTCCAGGGGCCCTAAACACAAGATTTATGGAATGGTTAAAAGTGCATGAAAATGGCCAATTTACTCACTCTGAGTTCTCAAAAAGGGTTTCTTCACCCCGGGAAGTTAATTAAATACCATTTGGAGGCATTTAATGTTCGAGCAAAAACAGCTGATTTTCGACAAAAGAGATAACACCCCCCCATTACGTCATGCTTCAGAAATGTGGAAAATGGTCCGTTTTCAAATGTTTTATTTTTGAACGTCAGTTCACATTTGTAGGTGGATCATCAGTGTTAGAGCTAAAATTAGCATGTTTAAAGTGATTTTCATGCTTCCAGGGGCTCGGGAAGTGAATTAAATACTATTTGGAGGCATTTAATGTTCAATCAAAAACAGCAGATTTTTGACAAAAGAGATAACACCCCCCCATTACGTCATGCTTCAGAAATGTGGAAAATGGTCCGTTTTCAAATGTTTTATTTTTGAACGTCAGTTCACATTTGTAGGTGGATCATCAGTGTTAGAGCTAAAATTAGCATGTTTAAAGTGATTTTCATGCTTCCAGGGGCCCTAAACACAAGATTTATGGAATGGTTAAAAGTGCATGAAAATGGCCAATTTACTCACTCTGAGTTCTCAAAAAGGGTTTCTTCACCCCGGGAAGTTAATTAAATACCATTTGGAGGCATTTAATGTTCGAGCAAAAACGGCTGATTTTCGACAAAAGAGATAACACCCCCCCATTACGTCATGCTTCAGAAATGTGGAAAATGGTCCGTTTTCAAATGTTTTATTTTTGAACGTCAGTTCACATTTGTAGGTGGATCATCAGTGTTAGAGCTAAAATTAGCATGTTTAAAGTGATTTTCATGCTTCCAGGGGCTCGGGAAGTGAATTAAATACTATTTGGAGGCATTTAATGTTCAAGCAAAAACAGCAGATTTTTGACAAAAGAGATAACACCCCCCCAATTACGTCATGCTTCAGAAATGTGGAAAATGGTCCGTTTTCAAATGTTTTATTTTTGAACGTCAGTTCACATTTGTAGGTGGATCATCAGTGTTAGAGCTAAAATTAGCTTGTTTAAAGTGATTTTCATTCTTCCAGGGGCCCTAAACACAAGATTTATGGAATGGTTAAAAGTGCATGAAAATGGCCAATTTACTCACTCTGAGTTCTCAAAAAGGGTTTCTTCACCCCGGGAAGTTAATTAAATACCATTTGGAGGCATTTAATGTTCGAGCAAAAACGGCTGATTTTCGACAAAAGAGATAACACCCCCCCATTACGTCATGCTTCAGAAATGTGGAAAATGGTCCGTTTTCAAATGTTTTATTTTTGAACGTCAGTTCACATTTGTAGGTGGATCATCAGTGTTAGAGATAAAATTAGCATGTTTAAAGTGATTTTCATGCTTCCAGGGGCTCGGGAAGTGAATTAAATACTATTTGGAGGCATTTAATGTTCAATCAAAAACAGCTGATTTTTGACAAAAGAGATAACACCCCCCCATTACGTCATGCTTCAGAAATGTGGAAAATGGTCCGTTTTTAAATGTTTTATTTTTGAACGTCAGTTCACATTTGTAGGTGGATCATCAGTGTTAGAGCTAAAATTAGCATGTTTAAAGTGATTTTCATGCTTCCAGGGGCCCTAAACACAAGATTTATGGAATGGATAAAAGTGCATGAAAATGGCCAATTTACTCACTCTGAGTTCTCAAAAAGGGTTTCTTCACCCCGGGAAGTTAATTAAATACCATTTGGAGGCATTTAATGTTCGAGCAAAAACGGCTGATTTTCGACAAAAGAGATAACACCCCCCATTACGTCATGCTTCAGAAATGTGGAAAATGGTCCGTTTTCAAATGTTTTATTTTTGAACGTCAGTTCACATTTGTAGGTGGATCATCAGTGTTAGAGCTAAAATTAGCATGTTTAAAGTGATTTTCATGCTTCCAGGGGCTCGGGAAGTGAATTAAATACTATTTGGAGGCATTTAATGTTCAATCAAAAACAGCAGATTTTTGACAAAAGACATAACACCCCCCCCCATTACGTCATGCTTCAGAAATGTGGAAAATGGTCTGTTTTCAAATGTTTTATTTTTGAACGTCAGTTCACATTTGTAGGTGGATCATCAGTGTTAGAGCTAAAATTAGCATGTTTAAAGTGATTTTCATGCTTCCAGGGGCCCTAAACACAAGATTTATGGAATGGTTAAAAGTGCATGAAAATGGCCAATTTACTCACTCTGAGTTCTCAAAAAGGGTTTCTTCACCCCGGGAAGTTAATTAAATACCATTTGGAGGCATTTAATGTTCGAGCAAAAACGGCTGATTTTCGACAAAAGAGATAACACCCCCCCATTACGTCATGCTTCAGAAATGTGGAAAATGGTCCGTTTTCAAATGTTTTATTTTTGAATGTCAGTTCACATTTGTAGGTGGATCATCAGTGTTAGAGCTAAAATTAGCATGTTTAAAGTGATTTTCATGCTTCCAGGGGCTCGGGAAGTGAATTAAATACTATTTGGAGGCATTTAATGTTCAATCAAAAACAGCTGATTTTTGACAAAAGAGATAACACCCCCCCATTACGTCATGCTTCAGAAATGTGGAAAATGGTCCGTTTTCAAATGTTTTATTTTTGAACGTCAGTTCACATTTGTAGGTGGATCATCAGTGTTAGAGCTAAAATTAGCATGTTTAAAGTGATTTTCATGCTTCCAGGGTCCCTAAACACAAGAGTTATGGAATGGTTAAAAGTGCATGAAAATGGCCAATTTACTCACTCTGAGTTCTCAAAAAGGGTTTCTTCACCCCGGGAAGTTAATTAAATACCATTTGGAGGCATTTAATGTTCGAGCAAAAACGGCTGATTTTCGACAAAAGAGATAACACCCCCCATTACGTCATGCTTCAGAAATGTGGAAAATGGTCCGTTTTCAAATGTTTTATTTTTGAACGTCAGTTCACATTTGTAGGTGGATCATCAGTGTTAGAGCTAAAATTAGCATGTTTAAAGTGATTTTCATGCTTCCAGGGGCCCTAAACACAAGATTTATGGAATGGTTAAAAGTGCATGAAAATGGCCAATTTACTCACTCTGAGTTCTCAAAAAGGGTTTCTTCACCCCAGGAAGTTAATTAAATACCATTTGGAGGCATTTAATGTTCGAGCAAAAACAGCTGATTTTCGACAAAAGAGATAACACCCCCCCATTACGTCATGCTTCAGAAATGTGGAAAATGGTCCTTTTTCAAATGTTTTATTTTTGAACGTCAGTTCACATTTGTAGGTGGATCATCAGTGTTAGAGCTAAAATTAGCATGTTTAAATTGATTTTCATGCTTCCACTGGCTCGGGAAGTGAATTAAATACTATTTGGAGGCATTTAATGTTCAATCAAAAACAGCAGGTTTTTGACAAAAGAGATAACACCCCCCCATTACGTCATGCTTCAGAAATGTGGAAAATGGTCCGTTTTCAAATGTTTTATTTTTGAACGTCAGTTCACATATGTAGGTGGATCATCAGTGTTAGAGCTAAAATTAGCATGTTTAAAGTGATTTTCATGCTTCCAGGGGCCCTAAACACAAGATTTATGGAATGGTTAAAAGTGCATGAAAATGGCCATTTTACTCACTCTGAGTTCTCAAAAAGGGTTTCTTCACCCCGGGAAGTTAATTAAATACCATTTGGAGGCATTTAATGTTCGAGCAAAAACGGCTGATTTTGGACAAAAGAGATAACACCCCCCCATTACGTCATGCTTCAGAAATGTGGAAAATGGTCCGTTTTCAAATGTTTTATTTTTGAACGTCAGTTCACATTTGTAGGTGGATCATCAGTGTTAGAGCTAAAATTAGCATGTTTAAAGTGATTTTCATGCTTCCAGGGGCTCGGGAAGTGAATTAAATACTATTTGGAGGCATTTAATGTTCAATCAAAAACAGCTGATTTTTGACAAAAGAGATAACACCCCCCCATTACGTCATGCTTCAGAAATGTGGAAAATGGTCCGTTTTCAAATGTTTTATTTTTGAACGTCAGTTCACATTTGTAGGTGGATCATCAGTGTTAGAGCTAAAATTAGCATGTTTAAAGTGATTTTCATGCTTCCAGGGGCCCTAAACACAAGATTTATGGAATGGATAAAAGTGCATGAAAATGGCCAATTTACTCACTCTGAGTTCTCAAAAAGGGTTTCTTCACCCCGGGAAGTTAATTAAATACCATTTGGAGGCATTTAATGTTCGAGCAAAAACGGCTGATTTTCGACAAAAGAGATAACACCCCCCCCATTACGTCATGCTTCAGAAATGTGGAAAATGGTCCGTTTTCAAATGTTTTATTTTTGAACGTCAGTTCACATTTGTAGGTGGATCATCAGTGTTAGAGCTAAAATTAGCATGTTTAAAGTGATTTGCATGCTTCCAGGGGCTCGGGAAGTGAATTAAATACTATTTGGAGGCATTTAATGTTCAATCAAAAACAGCTGATTTTTGACAAAAGAGATAACACCCCCCCCATTACGTCATGCTTCAGAAATGTGGAAAATGGTCCGTTTTCAAATGTTTTATTTTTGAACGTCAGTTCACATTTGTAGGTGGATCATCAGTGTTAGAGCTAAAATTAGCATGTTTAAAGTGATTTTCATGCTTCCAGGGGCCCTAAACACAAGATTTATGGAATGAATAAAAGTGCATGAAAATGGCCAATTTACTCACTCTGAGATCTCAAAAAGGGTTTCTTCACCCCGGGAAGTTAATTAAATACCATTTGGAGGCATTTAATGTTCGAGCAAAAACAGCTGATTTTCGACAAAAGAGATAACACCCCCCCATTACGTCATGCTTCAGAAATGTGGAAAATGGTCCGTTTTCAAATGTTTTATTTTTGAACGTCAGTTCACATTTGTAGGTGGATCATCAGTGTTAGAGCTAAAATTAGCATGTTTAAAGTGATTTTCATGCTTCCAGGGGCTCGGGAAGTGAATTAAATACTATTTGGAGGCATTTAATGTTCAATCAAAAACAGCAGATTTTTGACAAAAGAGATAACACCCCCCCATTACGTCATGCTTCAGAAATGTGGAAAATGGTCCGTTTTCAAATGTTTTATTTTTGAACGTCAGTTCACATTTGTAGGTGGATCATCAGTGTTAGAGCTAAAATTAGCATGTTTAAAGTGATTTTCATGCTTCCAGGGGCCCTAAACACAAGATTTATGGAATGGTTAAAAGTGCATGAAAATGGCCAATTTACTCACTCTGAGTTCTCAAAAAGGGTTTCTTCACCCCAGGAAGTTAATTAAATACCATTTGGAGGCATTTAATGTTCGAGCAAAAACGGCTGATTTTCGACAAAAGAGATAACACCCCCCCATTACGTCATGCTTCAGAAATGTGGAAAATGGTCCGTTTTCAAATGTTTTATTTTTGAATGTCAGTTCACATTTGTAGGTGGATCATCAGTGTTAGAGCTAAAATTAGCATGTTTAAAGTGATTTTCATGCTTCCAGGGGCTCGGGAAGTGAATTAAATACTATTTGGAGGCATTTAATGTTCAATCAAAAACAACTGATTTTTGACAAAAGAGATAACACCCCCCCATTACGTCATGCTTCAGAAATGTGGAAAATGGTCCGTTTTCAAATGTTTTATTTTTGAACGTCAGTTCACATTTGTAGGTGGATCATCAGTGTTAGAGCTAAAATTAGCATGTTTAAAGTGATTTTCATGCTTCCAGGGTCCCTAAACACAAGAGTTATGGAATGGTTAAAAGTGCATGAAAATGGCCAATTTACTCACTCTGAGTTCTCAAAAAGGGTTTCTTCACCCCGGGAAGTTAATTAAATACCATTTGGAGGCATTTACTGTTCGAGCAAAAACGGCTGATTTACGACAAAAGAGATAACACCCCCCCATTACGTCATGCTTCAGAAATGTGGAAAATGGTCCGTTTTCAAATGTTTTATTTTTGAACGTCAGTTCACATTTGTAGGTGGATCATCAGTGTTAGAGCTAAAATTAGCATGTTTAAAGTGATTTTCATGCTGCCAGGGGCTCGGGAAGTGAATTAAATACTATTTGGAGGCATTTAATGTTCAATCAAAAACAGCTGATTCTTGACAAAAGAGATAACACCCCCCATTACGTCATGCTTCAGAAATGTGGAAAATGGTCCGTTTTCAAATGTTTTATTTTTGAACGTCAGTTCACATTTGTAGGTGGATCATCAGTGTTAGAGCTAAAATTAGCATGTTTAAAGTGATTTTCATGCTTCCAGGGTCCCTAAACACAAGATTTATGGAATGGTTAAAAGTGCATGAAAATGGCCAATTTACTCATTCTGAGTTCTCAAAAAGGGTTTCTTCACCCTGGGAAGTTAATTAAATACCATTTGGAGGCATTTAATGTTCGAGCAAAAACGGCTGATTTTCGACAAAAGAGATAACACCCCCCATTACGTCATGCTTCAGAAATGTGGAAAATGGTCCGTTTTCAAATGTTTTATTTTTGAACGTCAGTTCACATTTGTAGGTGGATCATCAGTGTTAGAGCTAAAATTAGCATGTTTAAAGTGATTTTCATGCTTCCAGGGGCTCGGGAAGTGAATTAAATACTATTTGGAGGCATTTAATGTTCAATCAAAAACAGCTGATTTTTGACAAAAGAGATAACACCCCCCCATTATGTCATGCTTCAGAAATGTGGAAAATGGTCCGTTTTCAAATGTTTTATTTTTGAACGTCAGTTCACATTTGTAGGTGGATCATCAGTGTTAGAGCTAAAATTAGCATGTTTAAAGGGATTTTCATGCTTCCAGAGTCCCTAAACACAAGATTTATGGAATGGTTAAAAGTGCATGAAAATGGCCAATTTACTCACTCTGAGTTCTCAAAAAGGGTTTCTTCACCCCGGGAAGTTAATTAAATACCATTTGGAGGCATTTAATGTTCGAGCAAAAACGGCTGATTTTCGACAAAAGAGATAACACCCCCCCATTACGTCATGCTTCAGAAATGTGGAAAATGGTCCGTTTTCAAATGTTTTATTTTTGAACGTCAGTTCACATTTGTAGGTGGATCATCAGTGTTAGAGCTAAAATTAGCATGTTTAAAGTGATTTTCATGCTTCCAGGGGCTCGGGAAGTGAATTAAATACTATTTGGAGGCATTTAATGTTCAATCAAAAACAGCTGATTTTTGACAAAAGAGATAACACCCCCCCATTACGTCATGCTTCAGAAATGTGGAAAATGGTCCGTTTTCAAATGTTTTATTTTTGAACGTCAGTTCACATTTGTAGGTGGATCATCAGTGTTAGAGCTAAAATTAGCATGTTTAAAGTGATTTTCATGCTTCCAGGGGCCCTAAACACAAGATTTATGGAATGGATAAAAGTGCATGAAAATGGCCAATTTACTCACTCTGAGTTCTCAAAAAGGGTTTCTTCACCCCGGGAAGTTAATTAAATACCATTTGGAGGCATTTAATGTTCGAGCAAAAACGGCTGATTTTCGACAAAAGAGATAACACCCCCCCATTACGTCATGCTTCAGAAATGTGGAAAATGGTCCGTTTTCAAATGTTTTATTTTTGAATGTCAGTTCACATTTGTAGGTGGATCATCAGTGTTAGAGCTAAAATTAGCATGTTTAAAGTGATTTTCATGCTTCCAGGGGCTCGGGAAGTGAATTAAATACTATTTGGAGGCATTTAATGTTCAATCAAAAACAACTGATTTTTGACAAAAGAGATAACACCCCCCCATTACGTCATGCTTCAGAAATGTGGAAAATGGTCCGTTTTCAAATGTTTTATTTTTGAACGTCAGTTCACATTTGTAGGTGGATCATCAGTGTTAGAGCTAAAATTAGCATGTTTAAAGTGATTTTCATGCTTCCAGGGTCCCTAAACACAAGAGTTATGGAATGGTTAAAAGTGCATGAAAATGGCCAATTTACTCACTCTGAGTTCTCAAAAAGGGTTTCTTCACCCCGGGAAGTTAATTAAATACCATTTGGAGGCATTTACTGTTCGAGCAAAAACGGCTGATTTACGACAAAAGAGATAACACCCCCCCATTACGTCATGCTTCAGAAATGTGGAAAATGGTCCGTTTTCAAATGTTTTATTTTTGAACGTCAGTTCACATTTGTAGGTGGATCATCAGTGTTAGAGCTAAAATTAGCATGTTTAAAGTGATTTTCATGCTGCCAGGGGCTCGGGAAGTGAATTAAATACTATTTGGAGGCATTTAATGTTCAATCAAAAACAGCTGATTCTTGACAAAAGAGATAACACCCCCCATTACGTCATGCTTCAGAAATGTGGAAAATGGTCCGTTTTCAAATGTTTTATTTTTGAACGTCAGTTCACATTTGTAGGTGGATCATCAGTGTTAGAGCTAAAATTAGCATGTTTAAAGTGATTTTCATGCTTCCAGGGTCCCTAAACACAAGATTTATGGAATGGTTAAAAGTGCATGAAAATGGCCAATTTACTCATTCTGAGTTCTCAAAAAGGGTTTCTTCACCCTGGGAAGTTAATTAAATACCATTTGGAGGCATTTAATGTTCGAGCAAAAACGGCTGATTTTCGACAAAAGAGATAACACCCCCCATTACGTCATGCTTCAGAAATGTGGAAAATGGTCCGTTTTCAAATGTTTTATTTTTGAACGTCAGTTCACATTTGTAGGTGGATCATCAGTGTTAGAGCTAAAATTAGCATGTTTAAAGTGATTTTCATGCTTCCAGGGGCTCGGGAAGTGAATTAAATACTATTTGGAGGCATTTAATGTTCAATCAAAAACAGCTGATTTTTGACAAAAGAGATAACACCCCCCCATTATGTCATGCTTCAGAAATGTGGAAAATGGTCCGTTTTCAAATGTTTTATTTTTGAACGTCAGTTCACATTTGTAGGTGGATCATCAGTGTTAGAGCTAAAATTAGCATGTTTAAAGGGATTTTCATGCTTCCAGAGTCCCTAAACACAAGATTTATGGAATGGTTAAAAGTGCATGAAAATGGCCAATTTACTCACTCTGAGTTCTCAAAAAGGGTTTCTTCACCCCGGGAAGTTAATTAAATACCATTTGGAGGCATTTAATGTTCGAGCAAAAACGGCTGATTTTCGACAAAAGAGATAACACCCCCCATTACGTCATGCTTCAGAAATGTGGAAAATGGTCCGTTTTCAAATGTTTTATTTTTGAACGTCAGTTCACATTTGTAGGTGGATCATCAGTGTTAGAGCTAAAATTAGCATGTTTAAAGTGATTTTCATGCTTCCAGGGGCTCGGGAAGTGAATTAAATACTATTTGGAGGCATTTAATGTTCAAGCAAAAACAGCAGATTTTTGACAAAAGAGATAACACCCCCCCCATTACGTCATGCTTCAGAAATGTGGAAAATGGTCCGTTTTCAAATGTTTTATTTTTTAACGTCAGTTCACATTTGTAGGTGGATCATCAGTGTTAGAGCTAAAATTAGCATGTTTAAAGTGATTTTCATGCTTCCAGGGGCCATAAACACAAGATTTATGGAATGGTTAAAAGTGCATGAAAATGGCCAATTTACTCACTCTGAGTTCTCAAAAAGGGTTTCTTCACCCCGGGAAGTTAATTAAATACCATTTGGAGGCATTTAATGTTCGAGCAAAAACGGCTGATTTTCGACAAAAGAGATAACACCCCCCCATTACGTCATGCTTCAGAAATGTGGAAAATGGTCCGTTTTCAAATGTTTTATTTTTGAACGTCAGTTCACATTTGTAGGTGGATCATCAGTGTTAGAGATAAAATTAGCATGTTTAAAGTGATTTTCATGCTTCCAGGGGCTCGGGAAGTGAATTAAATACTATTTGGAGGCATTTAATGTTCAATCAAAAACAGCTGATTTTTGACAAAAGAGATAACACCCCCCCATTACGTCATGCTTCAGAAATGTGGAAAATGGTCCGTTTTTAAATGTTTTATTTTTGAACGTCAGTTCACATTTGTAGGTGGATCATCAGTGTTAGAGCTAAAATTAGCATGTTTAAAGTGATTTTCATGCTTCCAGGTGCCCTAAACACAAGATTTATGGAATGGATAAAAGTGCATGAAAATGGCCAATTTACTCACTCTGAGTTCTCAAAAAGGGTTTCTTCACCCCGGGAAGTTAATTAAATACCATTTGGAGGCATTTAATGTTCGAGCAAAAACGGCTGATTTTCGACAAAAGAGATAACACCCCCCCATTACGTCATGCTTCAGAAATGTGGAAAATGGTCCGTTTTCAAATGTTTTATTTTTGAACGTCAGTTCACATTTGTAGGTGGATCATCAGTGTTAGAGCTAAAATTAGCATGTTTAAAGTGATTTTCATGCTTCCAGGGGCTCGGGAAGTGAATTAAATACTATTTGGAGGCATTTAATGTTCAATCAAAAACAGCAGATTTTTGACAAAAGAGATAACACCCCCCCCATTACGTCATGCTTCAGAAATGTGGAAAATGGTCTGTTTTCAAATGTTTTATTTTTGAACGTCAGTTCACATTTGTAGGTGGATCATCAGTGTTAGAGCTAAAATTAGCATGTTTAAAGTGATTTTCATGCTTCCAGGGGCCCTAAACACAAGATTTATGGAATGGTTAAAAGTGCATGAAAATGGCCAATTTACTCACTCTGAGTTCTCAAAAAGGGTTTCTTCACCCCGGGAAGTTAATTAAATACCATTTGGAGGCATTTAATGTTCGAGCAAAAACGGCAGATTTTCGACAAAAGAGATAACACCCCCCCATTACGTCATGCTTCAGAAATGTGGAAAATGGTCCGTTTTCAAATGTTTTATTTTTGAATGTCAGTTCACATTTGTAGGTGGATCATCAGTGTTAGAGCTAAAATTAGCATGTTTAAAGTGATTTTCATGCTTCCAGGGGCTCGGGAAGTGAATTAAATACTATTTGGAGGAATTTAATGTTCAATCAAAAACAGCTGATTTTTGACAAAAGAGATAACACCCCCCCATTACGTCATGCTTCAGAAATGTGGAAAATGGTCCGTTTTCAAATGTTTTATTTTTGAACGTCAGTTCACATTTGTAGGTGGATCATCAGTGTTAGAGCTAAAATTAGCATGTTTAAAGTGATTTTCATGCTTCCAGGGTCCCTAAACACAAGAGTTATGGAATGGTTAAAAGTGCATGAAAATGGCCAATTTACTCACTCTGAGTTCTCAAAAAGGGTTTCTTCACCCCGGGAAGTTAATTAAATACCATTTGGAGGCATTTACTGTTCGAGCAAAAACGGCTGATTTACGACAAAAGAGATAACACCCCCCCATTACGTCATGCTTCAGAAATGTGGAAAATGGTCCGTTTTCAAATGTTTTATTTTTGAACGTCAGTTCACATTTGTAGGTGGATCATCAGTGTTAGAGCTAAAATTAGCATGTTTAAAGTGTTTTTCATGCTTCCAGGGGCTCGGGAAGTGAATTAAATACTATTTGGAGGCATTTAATGTTCAATCAAAAACAGCTGATTCTTGACAAAAGAGATAACACCCCCCATTACGTCATGCTTCAGAAATGTGGAAAATGGTCCGTTTTCAAATGTTTTATTTTTGAACGTCAGTTCACATTTGTAGGTGGATCATCAGTGTTAGAGCTAAAATTAGCATGTTTAAAGTGATTTTCATGCTTCCAGGGTCCCTAAACACAAGATTTATGGAATGGTTAAAAGTGCATGAAAATGGCCAATTTACTCACTCTGAGTTCTCAAAAAGGGTTTCTTCACCCCGGGAAGTTAATTAAATACCATTTGGAGGCATTTAATGTTCGAGCAAAAACGGCTGATTTTCGACAAAAGAGATAACACCCCCCATTACGTCATGCTTCAGAAATGTGGAAAATGGTCCGTTTTCAAATGTTTTATTTTTGAACATCAGTTCACATTTGTAGGTGGATCATCAGTGTTAGAGCTAAAATTAGCATGTTTAAAGTGATTTTCATGCTTCCAGGGGCTCGGGAAGTGAATCGAATACTATTTGGAGGCATTTAATGTTCAATCAAAAACAGCTGATTTTTGACAAAAGAGATAACACCCCCCCATTACGTCATGCTTCAGAAATGTGGAAAATGGTCCGTTTTCAAATGTTTTATTTTTGAACGTCAGTTCACATTTGTAGGTGGATCATCAGTGTTAGAGCTAAAATTAGCATGTTTAAAGTGATTTTCATGCTTCCAGGGTCCCTAATTACAAGATTTATGGAATGGTTAAAAGTGCATGAAAATGGCCAATTTACTCACTCTGAGTTCTCAAAAAGGGTTTCTTCACCCCGGGAAGTTAATTAAATACCATTTGGAGGCATTTAATGTTCGAGCAAAAACGGCTGATTTTCGACAAAAGAGATAACACCCCCCATTACGTCATGCTTCAGAAATGTGGAAAATGGTCCGTTTTCAAATGTTTTATTTTTGAACGTCAGTTCACATTTGTAGGTGGATCATCAGTGTTAGAGCTAAAATTAGCATGTTTAAAGTGATTTTCATGCTTCCAGGGGCTCGGGAAGTGAATTAAATACTATTTGGAGGCATTTAATGTTCAATCAAAAACAGCAGATTTTTGACAAAAGAGATAACACCCCCCCCATTACGTCATGCTTCAGAAATGTGGAAAATGGTCTGTTTTCAAATGTTTTATTTTTGAACGTCAGTTCACATTTGTAGGTGGATCATCAGTGTTAGAGCTAAAATTAGCATGTTTAAAGTGATTTTCATGCTTCCAGGGGCCCTAAACACAAGATTTATGGAATGGTTAAAAGTGCATGAAAATGGCCAATTTACTCACTCTGAGTTCTCAAAAAGGGTTTCTTCACCCCGGGAAGTTAATTAAATACCATTTGGAGGCATTTAATGTTCGAGCAAAAACGGCAGATTTTCGACAAAAGAGATAACACCCCCCCATTACGTCATGCTTCAGAAATGTGGAAAATGGTCCGTTTTCAAATGTTTTATTTTTGAATGTCAGTTCACATTTGTAGGTGGATCATCAGTGTTAGAGCTAAAATTAGCATGTTTAAAGTGATTTTCATGCTTCCAGGGGCTCGGGAAGTGAATTAAATACTATTTGGAGGCATTTAATGTTCAATCAAAAACAGCTGATTTTTGACAAAAGAGATAACACCCCCCCATTACGTCATGCTTCAGAAATGTGGAAAATGGTCTGTTTTCAAATGTTTTATTTTTGAACGTCAGTTCACATTTGTAGGTGGATCATCAGTGTTAGAGCTAAAATTAGCATGTTTAAAGTGATTTTCATGCTTCCAGGGTCCCTAAACACAAGAGTTATGGAATGGTTAAAAGTGCATGAAAATGGCCAATTTACTCACTCTGAGTTCTCAAAAAGGGTTTCTTCACCCCGGGAAGTTAATTAAATACCATTTGGAGGCATTTACTGTTCGAGCAAAAACGGCTGATTTACGACAAAAGAGATAACACCCCCCCATTACGTCATGCTTCAGAAATGTGGAAAATGGTCCGTTTTCAAATGTTTTATTTTTGAACGTCAGTTCACATTTGTAGGTGGATCATCAGTGTTAGAGCTAAAATTAGCATGTTTAAAGTGATTTTCATGCTTCCAGGGGCTCGGGAAGTGAATTAAATACTATTTGGAGGCATTTAATGTTCAATCAAAAACAGCTGATTCTTGACAAAAGAGATAACACCCCCCATTACGTCATGCTTCAGAAATGTGGAAAATGGTCCGTTTTCAAATTTTTTATTTTTGAACGTCAGTTCACATTTGTAGGTGGATCATCAGTGTTAGAGCTAAAATTAGCATGTTTAAAGTGATTTTCATGCTTCCAGGGTCCCTAAACACAAGATTTATGGAATGGTTAAAAGTGCATGAAAATGGCCAATTTACTCACTCTGAGTTCTCAAAAAGGGTTTCTTCACCCCGGGAAGTTAATTAAATACCATTTGGAGGCATTTAATGTTCGAGCAAAAACGGCTGATTTTCGACAAAAGAGATAACACCCCCCATTACGTCATGCTTCAGAAATGTGGAAAATGGTCCGTTTTCAAATGTTTTATTTTTGAACATCAGTTCACATTTGTAGGTGGATCATCAGTGTTAGAGCTAAAATTAGCATGTTTAAAGTGATTTTCATGCTTCCAGGGGCTCGGGAAGTGAATCGAATACTATTTGGAGGCATTTAATGTTCAATCAAAAACAGCTGATTTTTGACAAAAGAGATAACACCCCCCCATTACGTCATGCTTCAGAAATGTGGAAAATGGTCCGTTTTCAAATGTTTTATTTTTGAACGTCAGTTCACATTTGTAGGTGGATCATCAGTGTTAGAGCTAAAATTAGCATGTTTAAAGTGATTTTCATGCTTCCAGGGTCCCTAAACACAAGATTTATGGAATGGTTAAAAGTGCATGAAAATGGCCAATTTACTCACTCTGAGTTCTCAAAAAGGGTTTCTTCACCCCGGGAAGTTAATGAAATACCATTTGGAGGCATTTAATGTTCGAGCAAAAACGGCTGATTTTCGACAAAAGAGATAACACCCCCCATTACGTCATGCTTCAGAAATGTGGAAAATGGTCCGTTTTCAAATGTTTTATTTTTGAACGTCAGTTCACATTTGTAGGTAGATCATCAGTGTTAGAGCTAAAATTAGCATGTTTAAAGTGATTTTCATGCTTCCAGGGGCCCTAAACACAAGATTTATGGAATGGTTAAAAGTGCATGAAAATGGCCAATTTACTCACTCTGAGTTCTCAAAAAGGGTTTCTTCACCCCGGGAAGTTAATTAAATACCATTTGGAGGCATTTAATGTTCGAGCAAAAACAGCTGATTTTCGACAAAAGAGATAACACCCCCCCATTACGTCATGCTTCAGAAATGTGGAAAATGGTCCTTTTTCAAATGTTTTATTTTTGAACGTCAGTTCACATTTGTAGGTGGATCATCAGTGTTAGAGCTAAAATTAGCATGTTTAAATTGATTTTCATGCTTCCACTGGCTCGGGAAGTGAATTAAATACTTTTTGGAGGCATTTAATGTTCAATCAAAAACAGCAGATTTTTGACAAAAGAGATAACACCCCTCCATTACGTCATGCTTCAGAAATGTGGAAAATGGTCCGTTTTCAAATGTTTTATTTTTGAACGTCAGTTCACATTTGTAGGTGGATCATCAGTGTTAGAGCTAAAATTAGCATGTTTAAATTGATTTTCATGCTTCCAGGGGCCCTAAACACAAGATTTATGGAATGGTTAAAAGTGCATGAAAATGTCCAATTTACTCACTCTGAGTTCTCAAAAAGGGTTTCTTCACCCCGGGAAGTTAATTAAATACCATTTGGAGGCATTTAATGTTCGAGCCAAAACGGCTGATTTTCGACAAAAGAGATAACACCCCCCCATTACGTCATGCTTCAGAAATGTGGAAAATGGTCAGTTTTCAAATGTTTTATTTTTGAACATCAGTTCACATTTGTAGGTGGATCATCAGTGTTAGAGCTAAAATTAGCATGTTTAAAGTGATTTTCATGCTTCCAGGGGCTCGGGAAGTGAATTAAATACTATTTGGAGGCATTTAATGTTCTAGCAAAAACAGCAGATTTTTGACAAAAGAGATAACACCCCCCCTTTACGTCATGCTTCAGAAATGTGGAAAATGGTCCGTTTTCAAATGTTTTATTTTTGAACGTCAGTTCACATTTGTAGGTGGATCATCAGTGTTAGAGCTAAAATTAGCATGTTTAAAGTGATTTTCATGCTTCCAGGGGCCCTAAACACAAGATTTATGGAATGGTTAAAAGTGCATGAAAATGGCCATTTTACTCACTCTGAGTTCTCAAAAAGGGTTTCTTCACCCCGGGAAGTTAATTAAATACCATTTGGAGGCATTTAATGTTCGAGCAAAAACGGCTGATTTTGGACAAAAGAGATAACACCCCCCCATTACGTCATGCTTCAGAAATGTGGAAAATGGTCCGTTTTCAAATGTTTTATTTTTGAACGTCAGTTCACATTTGTAGGTGGATCATCAGTGTTAGAGCTAAAATTAGCATGTTTAAAGTGATTTTCATGCTTCCAGGGGCTCGGGAAGTGAATTAAATACTATTTGGAGGCATTTAATGTTCAATCAAAAACAGCTGATTTTTGACAAAAGAGATAACACCCCCCCATTACGTCATGCTTCAGAAATGTGGAAAATGGTCCGTTTTCAAATGTTTTATTTTTGAACGTCAGTTCACATTTGTAGGTGGATCATCAGTGTTAGAGCTAAAATTAGCATGTTTAAAGTGATTTTCATGCTTCCAGGGGCCCTAAACACAAGATTTATGGAATGGATAAAAGTGCATGAAAATGGCCAATTTACTCACTCTGAGTTCTCAAAAAGGGTTTCTTCACCCCGGGAAGTTAATTAAATACCATTTGGAGGCATTTAATGTTCGAGCAAAAACGGCTGATTTTCGACAAAAGAGATAACACCCCCCCCATTACGTCATGCTTCAGAAATGTGGAAAATGGTCCGTTTTCAAATGTTTTATTTTTGAACGTCAGTTCACATTTGTAGGTGGATCATCAGTGTTAGAGCTAAAATTAGCATGTTTAAAGTGATTTTCATGCTTCCAGGGGCTCGGGAAGTGAATTAAATACTATTTGGAGGCATTTAATGTTCAATCAAAAACAGCTGATTTTTGACAAAAGAGATAACACCCCCCCATTACGTCATGCTTCAGAAATGTGGAAAATGGTCAGTTTTCAAATGTTTTATTTTTGAACGTCAGTTCACATTTGTAGGTGGATCATCAGTGTTAGAGCTAAAATTAGCATGTTTAAAGTGATTTTCATGCTTCCAGGGGCTCGGGAAGTGAATTAAATACTATTTGGAGGCATTTAATGTTCAATCAAAAACAGCTGATTTTTGACAAAAGAGATAACACCCCCCCATTACGTCATGCTTCAGAAATGTGGAAAATGGTCAGTTTTCAAATGTTTAATTTTTGAACGTCAGTTCACATTTGTAGGTGGATCATCAGTGTTAGAGCTAAAATTAGCATGTTTAAAGTGATTTTCATGCTTCCAGGGGCCCTAAACACAAGATTTATGGAATGTTTAAAAGTGCATGAAAATGGCCAATTTACTCACTCTGAGTTCTCAAAAAGGGTTTCTTCACCCCGGGAAGTTAATTAAATACCATTTGGAGGCATTTAATGTTCGAGCAAAAACGGCTGATTTTCGACAAAAGAGATAACACCCCCCCATTACGTCATGCTTCAGAAATGTGGAAAATGGTCCGTTTTCAAATGTTTTATTTTTGAACGTCAGTTCACATTTGTAGGTGGATCATCAGTGTTAGAGCTAAAATTAGCATGTTTAAAGTGATTTTCATGCTTCCAGGGGCTCGGGAAGTGAATTAAATACTATTTGGAGGCATTTAATGTTCAATCAAAAACAGCAGATTTTTGACAAAAGAGATAACACCCCCCCCCATTACGTCATGCTTCAGAAATGTGGAAAATGGTCCGTTTTCAAATGTTTTATTTTTGAACGTCAGTTCACATTTGTAGGTGGATCATCAGTGTTAGAGCTAAAATTAGCATGTTTAAAGTGATTTTCATGCTTCCAGGGGCCCTAAACACAAGATTTATGGAATGGTTAAAAGTGCATGAAAATGGCCAATTTACTCACTCTGAGTTCTCAAAAAGGGTTTCTTCACCCCGGGAAGTTAATTAAATACCATTTGGAGGCATTTAATTTTTGAGCAAAAACGGCTGATTTTCGACAAAAGAGATAACACCCCCCCATTACGTCATGCTTCAGAAATGTGGAAAATGGTCCGTTTTCAAATGTTTTATTTTTGAATGTCAGTTCACATTTGTAGGTGGATCATCAGTGTTAGAGCTAAAATTAGCATGTTTAAAGTGATTTTCATGCTTCCAGGGGCTCGGGAAGTGAATTAAATACTATTTGGAGGCATTTAATGTTCAATCAAAAACAGCTGATTTTTGACAAAAGAGATAACACCCCCCCATTACGTCATGCTTCAGAAATGTGGAAAATGGTCCGTTTTCAAATGTTTTATTTTTGAACGTCAGTTCACATTTGTAGGTGGATCATCAGTGTTAGAGCTAAAATTAGCATGTTTAAAGTGATTTTCATGCTTCCAGGGTCCCTAAACACAAGAGTTATGGAATGGTTAAAAGTGCATGAAAATGGCCAATTTACTCACTCTGAGTTCTCAAAAAGGGTTTCTTCACCCCGGGAAGTTAATTAAATACCATTTGGAGGCATTTACTGTTCGAGCAAAAACGGCTGATTTACGACAAAAGAGATAACACCCCCCCATTACGTCATGCTTCAGAAATGTGGAAAATGGTCCGTTTTCAAATGTTTTATTTTTGAACGTCAGTTCACATTTGTAGGTGGATCATCAGTGTTAGAGCTAAAATTAGCATGTTTAAAGTGATTTTCATGCTTCCAGGGGCTCGGGAAGTGAATTAAATACTATTTGGAGGCATTTAATGTTCAATCAAAAACAGCTGATTCTTGACAAAAGAGATAACACCCCCCATTACGTCATGCTTCAGAAATGTGGAAAATGGTCCGTTTTCAAATGTTTTATTTTTGAACGTCAGTTCACATTTGTAGGTGGATCATCAGTGTTAGAGCTAAAATTAGCATGTTTAAAGTGATTTTCATGCTTCCAGGGTCCCTAAACACAAGATTTATGGAATGGTTAAAAGTGCATGAAAATGGCCAATTTACTCACTCTGAGTTCTCAAAAAGGGTTTCTTCACCCTGGGAAGTTAATTAAATACCATTTGGAGGCATTTAATGTTCGAGCAAAAACGGCTGATTTTCGACAAAAGAGATAACACCCCCCATTACGTCATGCTTCAGAAATGTGGAAAATGGTCCGTTTTCAAATGTTTTATTTTTGAACGTCAGTTCACATTTGTAGGTGGATCAGTGTTAGAGCTAAAATTAGCATGTTTAAAGTGATTTTCATGCTTCCAGGGGCTCGGGAAGTGAATTAAATACTATTTGGAGGCATTTAATGTTCAATCAAAAACAGCTGATTTTTGACAAAAGAGATAACACCCCCCCATTACGTCATGCTTCAGAAATGTGGAAAATGGTCCGTTTTCAAATGTTTTATTTTTGAACGTCAGTTCACATTTGTAGGTGGATCATCAGTGTTAGAGCTAAAATTAGCATGTTTAAAGGGATTTTCATGCTTCCAGAGTCCCTAAACACAAGATTTATGGAATGGTTAAAAGTGCATGAAAATGGCCAATTTACTCACTCTGAGTTCTCAAAAAGGGTTTCTTCACCCCGGGAAGTTAATTAAATACCATTTGGAGGCATTTAATGTTCGAGCAAAAACGGCTGATTTTCGACAAAAGAGATAACACCCCCCATTACGTCATGCTTCAGAAATGTGGAAAATGGTCCGTTTTCAAATGTTTTATTTTTGAACGTCAGTTCACATTTGTAGGTGGATCATCAGTGTTAGAGCTAAAATTAGCATGTTTAAAGTGATTTTCATGCTTCCAGGGGCTCGGGAAGTGAATTAAATACTATTTGGAGGCATTTAATGTTCAAGCAAAAACAGCAGATTTTTGACAAAAGAGATAACACCCCCCCCCATTACGTCATGCTTCAGAAATGTGGAAAATGGTCCGTTTTCAAATGTTTTATTTTTTAACGTCAGTTCACATTTGTAGGTGGATCATCAGTGTTAGAGCTAAAATTAGCATGTTTAAAGTGATTTTCATGCTTCCAGGGGCCATAAACACAAGATTTATGGATTGGTTAAAAGTGCATGAAAATGGCCAATTTACTCACTCTGAGTTCTCAAAAAGGGTTTCTTCACCCCGGGAAGTTAATTAAATACCATTTGGAGGCATTTAATGTTCGAGCAAAAACGGCTGATTTTCGACAAAAGAGATAACACCCCCCCATTACGTCATGCTTCAGAAATGTGGAAAATGGTCCGTTTTCAAATGTTTTATTTTTGAACGTCAGTTCACATTTGTAGGTGGATCATCAGTGTTAGAGATAAAATTAGCATGTTTAAAGTGATTTTCATGCTTCCCGGGGCTCGGGAAGTGAATTAAATACTATTTGGAGGCATTTAATGTTCAATCAAAAACAGCTGATTTTTGACAAAAGAGATAACACCCCCCCAAAACGTCATGCTTCAGAAATGTGGAAAATGGTCCGTTTTTAAATGTTTTATTTTTGAACGTCAGTTCACATTTGTAGGTGGATCATCAGTGTTAGAGCTAAAATTAGCATGTTTAAAGTGATTTTCATGCTTCCAGGGGCCCTAAACACAAGATTTATGGAATGGATAAAAGTGCATGAAAATGGCCAATTTACTCACTCTGAGTTCTCAAAAAGGGTTTCTTCACCCCGGGAAGTTAATTAAATACCATTTGGAGGCATTTAATGTTCGAGCAAAAACGGCTGATTTTCGACAAAAGAGATAACACCCCCCCATTACGTCATGCTTCAGAAATGTGGAAAATGGTCCGTTTTCAAATGTTTTATTTTTGAACGTCAGTTCACATTTGTAGGTGGATCATCAGTGTTAGAGCTAAAATTAGCATGTTTAAAGTGATTTTCATGCTTCCAGGGGCTCGGGAAGTGAATTAAATACTATTTGGAGGCATTTAATGTTCAATCAAAAACAGCAGATTTTTGACAAAAGAGATAACACCCCCCCCATTACGTCATGCTTCAGAAATGTGGAAAATGGTCTGTTTTCAAATGTTTTATTTTTGAACGTCAGTTCACATTTGTAGGTGGATCATCAGTATTAGAGCTAAAATTAGCATGTTTAAAGTGATTTTCATGCTTCCAGGGGCCCTAAACACAAGATTTATGGAATGGTTAAAAGTGCATGAAAATGGCCAATTTACTCACTCTGAGTTCTCAAAAAGGGTTTCTTCACCCCGGGAAGTTAATTAAATACCATTTGGAGGCATTTAATGTTCGAGCAAAAACGGCTGATTTTCGACAAAAGAGATAACACCCCCCCATTACGTCATGCTTCAGAAATGTGGAAAATGGTCCGTTTTCAAATGTTTTATTTTTGAATGTCAGTTCACATTTGTAGGTGGATCATCAGTGTTAGAGCTAAAATTAGCATGTTTAAAGTGATTTTCATGCTTCCAGGGACTCGGGAAGTGAATTAAATACTATTTGGAGGCATTTAATGTTCAATCAAAAACAGCTGATTTTTGACAAAAGAGATAACACCCCCCCATTACGTCATGCTTCAGAAATGTGGAAAATGGTCCGTTTTCAAATGTTTTATTTTTGAACGTCAGTTCACATTTGTAGGTGGATCATCAGTGTTAGAGCTAAAATTAGCATGTTTAAAGTGATTTTCATGCTTCCAGGGTCTCTAAACACAAGAGTTATGGAATGGTTAAAAGTGCATGAAAATGGCCAATTTACTCACTCTGAGTTCTCAAAAAGGGTTTCTTCACCCCGGGAAGTTAATTAAATACCATTTGGAGGCATTTACTGTTCGAGCAAAAACGGCTGATTTACGACAAAAGAGATAACACCCCCCCATTACGTCATGCTTCAGAAATGTGGAAAATGGTCCGTTTTCAAATGTTTTATTTTTGAACGTCAGTTCACATTTGTAGGTGGATCATCAGTGTTAGAGCTAAAATTAGCATGTTTAAAGTGATTTTCATGCTTCCAGGGGCTCGGGAAGTGAATTAAATACTATTTGGAGGCATTTAATGTTCAATCAAAAACAGCTGATTCTTGACAAAAGAGATAACACCCCCCATTACGTCATGCTTCAGAAATGTGGAAAATGGTCCGTTTTCAAATGTTTTATTTTTGAACGTCAGTTCACATTTGTAGGTGGATCATCAGTGTTAGAGCTAAAATTAGCATGTTTAAAGTGATTTTCATGCTTCCAGGGTCCCTAAACACAAGATTTATGGAATGGTTAAAAGTGCATGAAAATGGCCAATTTACTCACTCTGAGTTCTCAAAAAGGGTTTCTTCACCCCGGGAAGTTAATTAAATACCATTTGGAGGCATTTAATGTTCGAGCAAAAACGGCTGATTTTCGACAAAAGAGATAACACCCCCCATTACGTCATGCTTCAGAAATGTGGAAAATGGTCCGTTTTCAAATGTTTTATTTTTGAACATCAGTTCACATTTGTAGGTGGATCATCAGTGTTAGAGCTAAAATTAGCATGTTTAAAGTGATTTTCATGCTTCCAGGGGCTCGGGAAGTGAATCGAATACTATTTGGAGGCATTTAATGTTCAATCAAAAACAGCTGATTTTTGACAAAAGAGATAACACCCCCCCATTACGTCATGCTTCAGAAATGTGGAAAATGGTCCGTTTTCAAATGTTTTATTTTTGAACGTCAGTTCACATTTGTAGGTGGATCATCAGTGTTAGAGCTAAAATTAGCATGTTTAAAGTGATTTTCATGCTTCCAGGGTCCCTAAACACAAGATTTATGGAATGGTTAAAAGTGCATGACAATGGCCAATTTACTCACTCTGAGTTCTCAAAAAGGGTTTCTTCACCCCGGGAAGTTAATTAAATACCATTTGGAGGCATTTAATGTTCGAGCAAAAACGGCTGATTTTCGACAAAAGAGATAACACCCCCCATTACGTCATGCTTCAGAAATGTGGAAAATGGTCCGTTTTCAAATGTTTTATTTTTGAACGTCAGTTCACATTTGTAGGTGGATCATCAGTGTTAGAGCTAAAATTAGCATGTTTAAAGTGATTTTCATGCTTCCAGGGGCCCTAAACACAAGATTTATGGAATGGTTAAAAGTGCATGAAAATGGCCAATTTACTCACTCTGAGTTCTCAAAAAGGGTTTCTTCACCCCGGGAAGTTAATTAAATACCATTTGGAGGCATTTAATGTTCGAGCAAAAACAGCTGATTTTCGACAAAAGAGATAACACCCCCCCATTACGTCATGCTTCAGAAATGTGGAAAATGGTCCTTTTTCAAATGTTTTATTTTTGAACGTCAGTTCACATTTGTAGGTGGATCATCAGTGTTAGAGCTAAAATTAGCATGTTTAAATTGATTTTCATGCTTCCACTGGCTCGGGAAGTGAATTAAATACTATTTGGAGGCATTTAATGTTCAAGCAAAAACAGCAGATTTTTGACAAAAGAGATAACACCCCCCCTTTACGTCATGCTTCAGAAATGTGGAAAATGGTCCGTTTTCAAATGTTTTATTTTTGAACGTCAGTTCACATTTGTAGGTGGATCATCAGTGTTAGAGCTAAAATTAGCATGTTTAAAGTGATTTTCATGCTTCCAGGGGCCCTAAACACAAGATTTATGGAATGGTTAAAAGTGCATGAAAATGGCCATTTTACTCACTCTGAGTTCTCAAAAAGGGTTTCTTCACCCCGGGAAGTTAATTAAATACCATTTGGAGGCATTTAATGTTCGAGCAAAAACGGCTGATTTTGGACAAAAGAGATAACACCCCCCCATTACGTCATGCTTCAGAAATGTGGAAAATGGTCCGTTTTCAAATGTTTTATTTTTGAACGTCAGTTCACATTTGTAGGTGGATCATCAGTGTTAGAGCTAAAATTAGCATGTTTAAAGTGATTTTCATGCTTCCAGGGGCTCGGGAAGTGAATTAAATACTATTTGGAGGCATTTAATGTTCAATCAAAAACAGCTGATTTTTGACAAAAGAGATAACACCCCCCCATTACGTCATGCTTCAGAAATGTGGAAAATGGTCCGTTTTCAAATGTTTTATTTTGGAACGTCAGTTCACATTTGTAGGTGGATCATCAGTGTTAGAGCTAAAATTAGCATGTTTAAAGTGATTTTCATGCTTCCAGGGGCCCTAAACACAAGATTTATGGAATGGATAAAAGTGCATGAAAATGGCCAATTTACTCACTCTGAGTTCTCAAAAAGGGTTTCTTCACCCCGGGAAGTTAATTAAATACCATTTGGAGGCATTTAATGTTCGAGCAAAAACTGCTGATTTTCGACAAAAGAGATAACACCCCCCCATTACGTCATGCTTCAGAAATGTGGAAAATGGTCAGTTTTCAAATGTTTTATTTTTAAACGTCAGTTCACATTTGTAGGTGGATCATCAGTGTTAGAGCTAAAATTAGCATGTTTAAAGTGATTTTCATGCTTCCAGGGGCTCGGGAAGTGAATTAAATACTATTTGGAGGCATTTAATGTTCAAGCAAAAACAGCAGATTTTTGACAAAAGAGATAACACCCCCCCCATTACGTCATGCTTCAGAAATGTGGAAAATGGTCCGTTTTCAAATGTTTTATTTTTGAACGTCAGTTCACATTTGTAGGTGGATCATCAGTGTTAGAGCTAAAATTAGCATGTTTAAAGTGATTTTCATGCTTCCAGGGGCCCTAAACACAAGATTTATGGAATGGTTAAAAGTGCATGAAAATGGCCAATTTACTCACTCTGAGTTCTCAAAAAGGGTTTCTTCACCCCGGGAAGTTAATTAAATACCATTTGGAGGCATTTAATGTTCGAGCAAAAACGGCTGATTTTCGACAAAAGAGATAACACCCCCCATTACGTCATGCTTCAGAAATGTGGAAAATGGTCCGTTTTCAAATGTTTTATTTTTGAACGTCAGTTCACATTTGTAGGTGGATCATCAGTGTTAGAGCTAAAATTAGCATGTTTAAGGTGATTTTCATGCTTCCAGGGGCTCGGGAAGTGAATTAAATACTATTTGGAGGCATTTAATGTTCAATCAAAAACAGCAGATTTTTGACAAAAGAGATAACACCCCCCCCATTACGTCATGCTTCAGAAATGTGGAAAATGGTCCGTTTTCAAATGTTTTATTTTGGAACGTCAGTTCACATTTGTAGGTGGATCATCAGTGTTAGAGCTAAAATTAGCATGTTTAAAGTGATTTTCATGCTTCCAGGGGCCCTAAACACAAGATTTATGGAATGGATAAAAGTGCATGAAAATGGCCAATTTACTCACTCTGAGATCTCAAAAAGGGTTTCTTCACCCCGGGAAGTTAATTAAATACCATTTGGAGGCATTTAATGTTCGAGCAAAAACCAGCTGATTTTCGACAAAAGAGATAACACCCCCCCATTACGTCATGCTTCAGAAATGTGGAAAATGGTCCGTTTTCAAATGTTTTATTTTTGAACGTCAGTTCACATTTGTAGGTGGATCATCAGTGTTAGAGCTAAAATTAGCATGTTTAAAGTGATTTTCATGCTTCCAGGGGCTCGGGAAGTGAATTAAATACTATTTGGAGGCATTTAATGTTCAATCAAAAACAGCAGATTTTTGACAAAAGAGATAACACCCCCCCCATTACGTCATGCTTCAGAAATGTGGAAAATGGTCCGTTTTCAAATGTTTTATTTTTGAACGTCAGTTCACATTTGTAGGTGGATCATCAGTGTTAGAGCTAAAATTAGCATGTTTAAAGTGATTTTCATGCTTCCAGGGGCCCTAAACACAAGATTTATGGAATGGTTAAAAGTGCATGAAAATGGCCAATTTACTCACTCTGAGTTCTCAAAAAGGGTTTCTTCACCCCGGGAAGTTAATTAAATACCATTTGGAGGCATTTAATGTTCGAGCAAAAACGGCTGATTTTCGACAAAAGAGATAACACCCCCCCATTACGTCATGCTTCAGAAATGTGGAAAATGGTCCGTTTTTAAATGTTTTATTTTTGAATGTCAGTTCACATTTGTAGGTGGATCATCAGTGTTAGAGCTAAAATTAGCATGTTTAAAGTGATTTTCATGCTTCCAGGGGCTCGGGAAGTGAATTAAATACTATTTGGAGGCATTTAATGTTCAATCAAAAACAGCTGATTTTTGACAAAAGAGATAACACCCCCCCATTACGTCATGCTTCAGAAATGTGGAAAATGGTCCGTTTTCAAATGTTTTATTTTTGAACGTCAGTTCACATTTGTAGGTGGATCATCAGTGTTAGAGCTAAAATTAGCATGTTTAAAGTGATTTTCATGCTTCCAGGGTCCCTAAACACAAGAGTTATGGAATGGTTAAAAGTGCATGAAAATGGCCAATTTACTCACTCTGAGTTCTCAAAAAGGGTTTCTTCACCCCGGGAAGTTAATTAAATACCATTTGGAGGCATTTACTGTTCGAGCAAAAACGGCTGATTTACGACAAAAGAGATAACACCCCCCAATTACGTCATGCTTCAGAAATGTGGAAAATGGTCCATTTTCAAATGTTTTATTTTTGAACGTCAGTTCACATTTGTAGGTGGATCATCAGTGTTAGAGCTAAAATTAGCATGTTTAAAGTGATTTTCATGCTTCCAGGGTCCCTAAACACAAGATTTATGGAATGGTTAAAAGTGCATGAAAATGGCCAATTTACTCACTCTGAGTTCTCAAAAAGGGTTTCTTCACCCCGGGAAGTTAATTAAATACCATTTGGAGGCATTTAATGTTCGAGCAAAAACGGCTGATTTTCGACAAAAGAGATAACACCCCCCATTACGTCATGCTTCAGAAATGTGGAAAATGGTCCGTTTTCAAATGTTTTATTTTTGAACGTCAGTTCACATTTGTAGGTGGATCATCAGTGTTAGAGCTAAAATTAGCATGTTTAAAGTGATTTTCATGCTTCCAGGGGCCCTAAACACAAGATTTATGGAATGGTTAAAAGTGCATGAAAATGGCCAATTTACTCACTCTGAGTTCTCAAAAAGGGTTTCTTCACCCCGGGAAGTTAATTAAATACCATTTGGAGGCATTTAATGTTCGAGCAAAAACAGCTGATTTTCGACAAAAGAGATAACACCCCCCCATTACGTCATGCTTCAGAAATGTGGAAAATGGTCCATTTTCAAATGTTTTATTTTTGAACGTCAGTTCACATTTGTAGGTGGATCATCAGTGTTAGAGCTAAAATTAGCATGTTTAAAGTGATTTTCATGCTTCCAGGGGCTCGGGAAGTGAATTAAATACTATTTGGAGGCATTTAATGTTCAATCAAAAACAGCTGATTTTTGACAAAAGAGATAACACCCCCCCATTACGTCATGCTTCAGAAATGTGGAAAATGGTCCGTTTTCAAATGTTTTATTTTTGAACGTCAGTTCACATTTGTAGGTGGATCATCAGTGTTAGAGCTAAAATTAGCATGTTTAAAGTGATTTTCATGCTTCCAGGGTCCCTAAACACAAGATTTATGGAATGGCTAAAAGTGCATGAAAATGGCCAATTTACTCACTCTGAGTTCTCAAAAAGGGTTTCTTCACCCCGGGAAGTTAATTAAATACCATTTGGAGGCATTTAATGTTCGAGCAAAAACGGCTGATTTTCGACAAAAGAGATAACACCCCCCATTACGTCATGCTTCAGAAATGTGGAAAATGGTCCGTTTTCAAATGTTTTATTTTTGAACGTCAGTTCACATTTGTAGGTGGATCATCAGTGTTAGAGCTAAAATTAGCATGTTTAAAGTGATTTTCATGCTTCCAGGGGCCCTAAACACAAGATTTATGGAATGGTTAAAAGTGCATGAAAATGGCCAATTTACTCACTCTGAGTTCTCAAAAAGGGTTTCTTCACCCCGGGAAGTTAATTAAATACCATTTGGAGGCATTTAATGTTCGAGCAAAAACAGCTGATTTTCGACAAAAGAGATAACACCCCCCCATTACGTCATGCTTCAGAAATGTGGAAAATGGTCCGTTTTCAAATGTTTTATTTTTGAACGTCAGTTCACATTTGTAGGTGGATCATCAGTGTTAGAGCTAAAATTAGCATGTTTAAAGTGATTTTCATGCTTCCAGGGGCTCGGGAAGTGAATTAAATACTATTTGGAGGCATTTAATGTTCAAGCAAAAACAGCTGATTTTTGACAAAAGAGATAACACCCCCCCATTATGTCATGCTTCAGAAATGTGGAAAATGGTCTGTTTTCAAATGTTTTATTTTTGAACGTCAGTTCACATTTGTAGGTGGATCATCAGTGTTAGAGCTAAAATTAGCATGTTTAAAGTGATTTTCATGCTTCCAGGGGCTCGGGAAGTGAATTAAATACTATTTGGAGGCATTTAATGTTCAATCAAAAACAGCTGATTTTTGACAAAAGAGATAACACCCCCCCATTACGTCATGCTTCAGAAATGTGGAAAATGGTCCGTTTTCAAATGTTTTATTTTTGAACGTCAGTTCACATTTGTAGGTGGATCATCAGTGTTAGAGCTAAAATTAGCATGTTTAAAGTGATTTTCATGCTTCCAGGGTCCCTAAACACAAGATTTATGGAATGGTTAAAAGTGCATGAAAATGGCCAATTTACTCACTCTGAGTTCTCAAAAAGGGTTTCTTCACCCCGGGAAGTTAATTAAATACCATTTGGAGGCATTTAATGTTCGAGCAAAAACGGCTGATTTTCGACAAAAGAGATAACACCCCCCATTACGTCATGCTTCAGAAATGTGGAAAATGGTCCTTTTTCAAATGTTTTATTTTTGAACGTCAGTTCACATTTGTAGGTGGATCATCAGTGTTAGAGCTAAAATTAGCATGTTTAAATTGATTTTCATGCTTCCACTGGCTCGGGAAGTGAATTAAATACTATTTGGAGGCATTTAATGTTCAATCAAAAACAGCAGATTTTTGACAAAAGAGATAACACCCCCCCCATTACGTCATGCTTCAGAAATGTGGAAAATGGTCCGTTTTCAAATGTTTTATTTTTGAACGTCAGTTCACATTTGTAGGTGGATCATCAGTGTTAGAGCTAAAATTAGCATGTTTAAATTGATTTTCATGCTTCCAGGGGCCCTAAACACAAGATTTATGGAATGGTTAAAAGTGCATGAAAATGTCCAATTTACTCACTCTGAGTTCTCAAAAAGGGTTTCTTCACCCCGGGAAGTTAATTAAATACCATTTGGAGGCATTTAATGTTCGAGCCAAAACGGCTGATTTTCGACAAAAGAGATAACACCCCCCCATTACGTCATGCTTCAGAAATGTGGAAAATGGTCCGTTTTCAAATGTTTTATTTTTGAACGTCAGTTCACATTTGTAGGTGGATCATCAGTGTTAGAGCTAAAATTAGCATGTTTAAAGTGATTTTCATGCTTCCAGGGGCTCGGGAAGTGAATTAAATACTATTTGGAGGCATTTAATGTTCAAGCAAAAACAGCAGATTTTTGACAAAAGAGATAACACCCCCCCTTTACGTCATGCTTCAGAAATGTGGAAAATGGTCCGTTTTCAAATGTTTTATTTTTGAACGTCAGTTCACATTTGTAGGTGGATCATCAGTGTTAGAGCTAAAATTAGCATGTTTAAAGTGATTTTCATGCTTCCAGGGGCCCTAAACACAAGATTTATGGAATGGTTAAAAGTGCATGAAAATGGCCATTTTACTCACTCTGAGTTCTCAAAAAGGGTTTCTTCACCCCGGGAAGTTAATTAAATACCATTTGGAGGCATTTAATGTTCGAGCAAAAACGGCTGATTTTGGACAAAAGAGATAACACCCCCCCATTACGTCATGCTTCAGAAATGTGGAAAATGGTCCGTTTTCAAATGTTTTATTTTTGAACGTCAGTTCACATTTGTAGGTGGATCATCAGTGTTAGAGCTAAAATTAGCATGTTTAAAGTGATTTTCATGCTTCCAGGGGCTCGGGAAGTGAATTAAATACTATTTGGAGGCATTTAATGTTCAATCAAAAACAGCTGATTTTTGACAAAAGAGATAACACCCCCCCATTACGTCATGCTTCAGAAATGTGGAAAATGGTCCGTTTTCAAATGTTTTATTTTTGAACGTCAGTTCACATTTGTAGGTGGATCATCAGTGTTAGAGCTAAAATTAGCATGTTTAAAGTGATTTTCATGCTTCCAGGGGCCCTAAACACAAGATTTATGGAATGGATAAAAGTGCATGAAAATGGCCAATTTACTCACTCTGAGTTCTCAAAAAGGGTTTCTTCACCCCGGGAAGTTAATTAAATACCATTTGGAGGCATTTAATGTTCGAGCAAAAACGGCTGATTTTCGACAAAAGAGATAACACCCCCCCCATTACGTCATGCTTCAGAAATGTGGAAAATGGTCCGTTTTCAAATGTTTTATTTTTGAACGTCAGTTCACATTTGTAGGTGGATCATCAGTGTTAGAGCTAAAATTAGCATGTTTAAAGTGATTTTCATGCTTCCAGGGGCTCGGGAAGTGAATTAAATACTATTTGGAGGCATTTAATGTTCAATCAAAAACAGCTGATTTTTGACAAAAGAGATAACACCCCCCCATTACGTCATGCTTCAGAAATGTGGAAAATGGTCAGTTTTCAAATGTTTTATTTTTGAACGTCAGTTCACATTTGTAGGTGGATCATCAGTGTTAGAGCTAAAATTAGCATGTTTAAAGTGATTTTCATGCTTCCAGGGGCTCGGGAAGTGAATTAAATACTATTTGGAGGCATTTAATGTTCAATCAAAAACAGCAGATTTTTGACAAAAGAGATAACACCCCCCCATTACGTCATGCTTCAGAAATGTGGAAAATGGTCAGTTTTCAAATGTTTTATTTTTGAACGTCAGTTCACATTTCTAGGTTGATCATCAGTGTTAGAGCTAAAATTAGCATGTTTAAAGTGATTTTCATGCTTCCAGGGGCCCTAAACACAAGATTTATGGAATGTTTAAAAGTGCATGAAAATGGCCAATTTACTCACTCTGAGTTCTCAAAAAGGGTTTCTTCACCCCGGGAAGTTAATTAAATACCATTTGGAGGCATTTAATGTTCGAGCAAAAACGGCTGATTTTCGACAAAAGAGATAACACCCCCCCATTACGTCATGCTTCAGAAATGTGGAAAATGGTCCGTTTTCAAATGTTTTATTTTTGAACGTCAGTTCACATTTGTAGGTGGATCATCAGTGTTAGAGCTAAAATTAGCATGTTTAAAGTGATTTTCATGCTTCCAGGGGCTCGGGAAGTGAATTAAATACTATTTGGAGGCATTTAATGTTCAATCAAAAACAGCTGATTTTTGACAAAAGAGATAACACCCCCCCATTACGTCATGCTTCAGAAATGTGGAAAATGGTCCGTTTTCAAATGTTTTATTTTTGAACGTCAGTTCACATTTGTAGGTGGATCATCAGTGTTAGAGCTAAAATTAGCATGTTTAAAGTGATTTTCATGCTTCCAGGGGCCCTAAACACAAGATTTATGGAATGGATAAAAGTGCATGAAAATGGCCTATTTACTCACTCTGAGATCTCAAAAAGGGTTTCTTCACCCCGGGAAGTTAATTAAATACCATTTGGAGGCATTTAATGTTCGAGCAAAAACAGCTGATTTTCGACAAAAGAGATAACACCCCCCCATTACGTCATGCTTCAGAAATGTGGAAAATGGTCCATTTTCAAATGTTTTATTTTTGAACGTCAGTTCACATTTGTAGGTGGATCATCAGTGTTAGAGCTAAAATTAGCATGTTTAAAGTGATTTTCATGCTTCCAGGGGCTCGGGAAGTGAATTAAATACTATTTGGAGGCATTTAATGTTCAATCAAAAACAGCTGATTTTTGACAAAAGAGATAACACCCCCCCATTACGTCATGCTTCAGAAATGTGGAAAATGGTCCGTTTTCAAATGTTTTATTTTTGAACGTCAGTTCACATTTGTAGGTGGATCATCAGTGTTAGAGCTAAAATTAGCATGTTTAAAGTGATTTTCATGCTTCCAGGGTCCCTAAACACAAGAGTTATGGAATGGTTAAAAGTGCATGAAAATGGCCAATTTACTCACTCTGAGTTCTCAAAAAGGGTTTCTTCACCCCGGGAAGTTAATTAAATACCATTTGGAGGCATTTACTGTTCGAGCAAAAACGGCTGATTTACGACAAAAGAGATAACACCCCCCCATTACGTCATGCTTCAGAAATGTGGAAAATGGTCCGTTTTCAAATGTTTTATTTTTGAACGTCAGTTCACATTTGTAGGTGGATCATCAGTGTTAGAGCTAAAATTAGCATGTTTAAAGTGATTTTCATGCTTCCAGGGGCTCGGGAAGTGAATTAAATACTATTTGGAGGCTTTTAATGTTCAATCAAAAACAGCTGATTCTTGACAAAAGAGATAACACCCCCCATTACGTCATGCTTCAGAAATGTGGAAAATGGTCCGTTTTCAAATGTTTTATTTTTGAACGTCAGTTCACATTTGTAGGTGGATCATCAGTGTTAGAGCTAAAATTAGCATGTTTAAAGTGATTTTCATGCTTCCAGGGGCTCGGGAAGTGAATTAAATACTATTTGGAGGCATTTAATGTTCAATCAAAAACAGCTGATTTTTGACAAAAGAGATAACACCCCCCCATTACGTCATGCTTCAGAAATGTGGAAAATGGTCCGTTTTCAAATGTTTTATTTTTGAACGTCAGTTCACATTTGTAGGTGGATCATCAGTGTTAGAGCTAAAATTAGCATGTTTAAAGTGATTTTCATGCTTCCAGAGTCCCTAAACACAAGATTTATGGAATGGTTAAAAGTGCATGAAAATGGCCAATTTACTCACTCTGAGTTCTCAAAAAGGGTTTCTTCACCCCGGGAAGTTAATTAAATACCATTTGGAGGCATTTAATGTTCGAGCAAAAACGGCTGATTTTCGACAAAAGAGATAACACCCCCCATTACGTCATGCTTCAGAAATGTGGAAAATGGTCCGTTTTCAAATGTTTTATTTTTGAACGTCAGTTCACATTTGTAGGTGGATCATCAGTGTTAGAGCTAAAATTAGCATGTTTAAAGTGATTTTCATGCTTCCAGGGGCTCGGGAAATGAATTAAATACTATTTGGAGGCATTTAATGTTCAAGCAAAAACAGCAGATTTTTGACAAAAGAGATAACACCCCCCCCATTACGTCATGCTTCAGAAATGTGGAAAATGGTCCGTTTTCAAATGTTTTATTTTTGAACGTCAGTTCACATTTGTAGGTGGATCATCAGTGTTAGAGCTAAAATTAGCATGTTTAAAGTGATTTTCATGCTTCCAGGGGCCATAAACACAAGATTTATGGAATGGTTAAAAGTGCATGAAAATTGCCAATTTACTCACTCTGAGTTCTCAAAAAGGGTTTCTTCACCCCGGGAAGTTAATTAAATACCATTTGGAGGCATTTAATGTTCGAGCAAAAACTGCTGATTTTCGACAAAAGATTTAACACCCCCATTACGTCATGCTTCAGAAATGTGGAAAATGGTCCGTTTTCAAATGTTTTATTTTTGAACGTCAGTTCACATTTGTAGGTGGATCATCAGTGTTAGAGCTAAAATTAGCATGTTTAAAGTGATTTTCATGCTTCCAGGGGCTCGGGAAGTGAATTAAATACTATTTGGAGGCATTTAATGTTCAAGCAAAAACAGCAGATTTTTGACAAAAGAGATAACACCCCCCCATTACGTCATGCTTCAGAAATGTGGAAAATGGTCCGTTTTCAAATGTTTTATTTTTGAACGTCAGTTCACATTTGTAGGTGGATCATCAGTGTTAGAGCTAAAATTAGCATGTTTAAAGTGATTTTCATGCTTCCAGGGGCCCTAAACACAAGATTTATGGAATGGATAAAAGTGCATGAAAATGGCCAATTTACTCACTCTGAGTTCTCAAAAAGGGTTTCTTCACCCCGGGAAGTTAATTAAATACCATTTGGAGGCATTTAATGTTCGAGCAAAAACGGCTGATTTTCGACAAAAGAGATAACACCCCCCATTACGTCATGCTTCAGAAATGTGGAAAATGGTCCGTTTTCAAATGTTTTATTTTTGAACGTCAGTTCACATTTGTAGGTGGATCATCAGTGTTAGAGCTAAAATTAGCATATTTAAAGTGATTTTCATGCTTCCAGGGGCTCGGGAAGTGAATTAAATACTATTTGGAGGCATTTAATGTTCAAGCAAAAACAGCAGATTTTTGACAAAAGAGATAACACCCCCCCCCCATTACGTCATGCTTCAGAAATGTGGAAAATGGTCCGTTTTCAAATGTTTTATTTTTGAACGTCAGTTCACATTTGTAGGTGGATCATCAGTGTTAGAGCTAAAATTAGCATGTTTAAAGTGATTTTCATGCTTCCAGGGGCCCTAAACACAAGATTTATGGAATGGTTAAAAGTGCATGAAAATGGCCAATTTACTCACTCTGAGTTCTCAAAAAGGGTTTCTTCACCCCAGGAAGTTAATTAAATACCATTTGGAGGCATTTAATGTTCGAGCAAAAACGGCTGATTTTCGACAAAAGAGATAACACCCCCCCATTACGTCATGCTTCAGAAATGTGGAAAATGGTCCGTTTTCAAATGTTTTATTTTTGAACGTCAGTTCACATTTGTAGGTGGATCATCAGTGTTAGAGCTAAAATTAGCATGTTTAAAGTGATTTTCATGCTTCCAGGGGCTCGGGAAGTGAATTAAATACTATTTGGAGGCATTTAATGTTCGAGCAAAAACAGCAGATTTTTGACAAAAGAGATAACACCCCCCCATTACGTCATGCTTCAGAAATGTGGAAAATGGTCCGTTTTCAAATGTTTTATTTTTGAACGTCAGTTCACATTTGTAGGTGGATCATCAGTGTTAGAGCTAAAATTAGCATGTTTAAAGTGATTTTCATGCTTCCAGGGGCCCTAAACACAAGATTTATGGAATGGTTAAAAGTGCATGAAAATGGCCAATTTACTCACTCTGAGTTCTCAAAAAGGGTTTCTTCACCCCGGGAAGTTAATTAAATACCATTTGGAGGCATTTAATGTTCGAGCAAAAACGGCTGATTTTCGACAAAAGAGATAACACCCACCCCATTACGTCATGCTTCAGAAATGTGGAAAATGGTCCGTTTTCAAATGTTTTATTTTTGAACGTCAGTTCACATTTGTAGGTGGATCATCAGTGTTAGAGCTAAAATTAGCATGTTTAAAGTGATTTTCATGCTTCCAGGGGCTCGGGAAGTGAATTAAATACTATTTGGAGGCATTTAATGTTCAATCAAAAACAGCTGATTTTTGACAAAAGAGATAACACCCCCCCCATTACGTCATGCTTCAGAAATGTGGAAAATGGTCCGTTTTCAAATGTTTTATTTTTGAACGTCAGTTCACATTTGTAGGTGGATCATCAGTGTTAGAGCTAAAATTAGCATGTTTAAAGTGATTTTCATGCTTCCAGGGTCCCTAAACACAAGATTTATGGAATGGTTAAAAGTGCATGAAAATGGCCAATTTACTCACTCTGAGTTCTCAAAAAGGGTTTCTTCACCCCGGGAAGTTAATTAAATACCATTTGGAGGCATTTAATGTTCGAGCAAAAACGGCTGATTTTCGGCAAAAGAGATAACACCCCCCATTACGTCATGCTTCAGAAATGTGGAAAATGGTCCGTTTTCAAATGTTTTATTTTTGAACGTCAGTTCACATTTGTAGGTGGATCATCAGTGTTAGAGCTAAAATTAGCATGTTTAAAGTGATTTTCATGCTTCCAGGGGCCCTAAACACAAGATTTATGGAATGGTTAAAAGTACATGAAAATGGCCAATCTACTCACTCTGAGTTCTCAAAAAGGGTTTCTTCACCCCGGGAAGTTAATTAAATACCATTTGGAGGCATTTAATGTTCGAGCAAAAACGGCTGATTTTCGACAAAAGAGATAACACCCCCCCATTACGTCACGCTTCAGAAATGTGGAAAATGGTCGGTTTTCAAATGTTTTATTTTTGAACGTCAGTTCACATTTGTAGGTGGATCATCAGTGTTAGAGCTAAAATTAGCATGTTTAAAGTGATTTTCATGCTTCCAGGGGCTCGGGAAGTGAATTAAATACTATTTGGAGGCATTTAATGTTCAAGCAAAAACAGCAGATTTTTGACAAAAGAGATAACACCCCCCCATTACGTCATGCTTCAGAAATGTGGAAAATGGTCCGTTTTCAAATGTTTTATTTTTGAACGTCAGTTCACATTTGTAGGTGGATCATCAGTGTTAGAGCTAAAATTAGCATGTTTAAAGTGATTTTCATGCTTCCAGGGGCCCTAAACACAAGATTTATGGAATGGTTAAAAGTGCATGAAAATGGCCAATTTACTCACTCTGAGTTCTCAAAAAGGGTTTCTTAACCCCGGGAAGTTAATTAAATACCATTTGGAGGCATTTAATGTTCGAGCAAAAACGGCTGATTTTCGACAAAAGAGATAACACCCCCCCATTACGTCATGCTTCAGAAATGTGGAAAATGGTCCGTTTTCAAATGTTTTATTTTTGAACGTCAGTTCACATTTGTAGGTGGATCATCAGTGTTAGAGCTAAAATTAGCATGTTTAAAGTGATTTTCATGCTTCCAGGGGCTCGGGAAGTGAATTAAATACTATTTGGAGGCATTTAATGTTCAATCAAAAACAGCAGATTTTTGACAAAAGAGATAACAACCCCCCATTACGTCATGCTTCAGAAATGTGGAAAATGGTCCGTTTTCAAATGTTTTATTTTTGAACGTCAGTTCACATTTGTAGGTGGATCATCAGTGTTAGAGCTAAAATTAGCATGTTTAAAGTGATTTTCATGCTTCCAGGGGCCCTAAACACAAGATTTATGGAATGGTTAAAAGTGCATGAAAATGGCCAATTTACTCACTCTGAGTTCTCAAAAAGGGTTTCTTCACCCCGGGAAGTTAATTAAATACCATTTGGAGGCATTTAATGTTCGAGCAAAAACGGCTGATTTTCGACAAAAGAGATAACACCCCCCCATTACGTCATGCTTCAGAAATGTGGAAAATGGTCCGTTTTCAAATGTTTTATTTTTGAACGTCAGTTCACATTTGTAGGTGGATCATCAGTGTTAGAGCTAAAATTAGCATGTTTAAAGTGATTTTCATGCTTCCAGGGGCTCGGGAAGTGAATTAAATACTATTTGGAGGCATTTAATGTTCAAGCAAAAACAGCTGATTTTTGACAAAAGAGATAACACTCCCCCATTATGTCATGCTTCAGAAATGTGGAAAATGGTCTGTTTTCAAATGTTTTATTTTTCAACGTCAGTTCACATTTGTAGGTGGATCATCAGTGTTAGAGCTAAAATTAGCATGTTTAAAGTGATTTTCATGCTTCCAGGGGCCCTAAACACAAGATTTATGGAATGGTTAAAAGTGCATGAAAATGGCCAATTTACTCACTCTGAGTTCTCAAAAAGGGTTTCTTCACCCCGGGAAGTTAATTAAATACCATTTGGAGGCATTTAATGTTCGAGCAAAAACGGCTGATTTTCGACAAAAGAGATAACACCCCCCCATTACGTCATGCTTCAGAAATGTGGAAAATGGTCCGTTTTCAAATGTTTTATTTTTGAACGTCAGTTCACATTTGTAGGTGGATCATCAGTGTTAGAGCTAAAATTAGCATGTTTAAAGTGATTTTCATGCTTCCAGGGGCTCGGGAAGTGAATTAAATACTATTTGGAGGCATTTAATGTTCAAGCAAAAACAGCAGATTTTTGACAAAAGAGATAACACCCCCACATTACGTCATGCTTCAGAAATGTGGAAAATGGTCCGTTTTCAAATGTTTTATTTTTGAACGTCAGTTCACATTTGTAGGTGGATCATCAGTGTTAGAGCTAAAATTAGCATGTTTAAAGTGATTTTCATGCTTCCAGGGGCCCTAAACACAAGATTTATGGAATGGTTAAAAGTGCATGAAAATGGCCAATTTACTCACTCTGAGTTCTCAAAAAGGGTTTCTTCACCCCGGGAAGTTAATTAAATACCATTTGGAGGCATTTAATGTTCGAGCAAAAACGGCTGATTTTCGACAAAAGAGATAACACCCACCCCATTACGTCATGCTTCAGAAATGTGGAAAATGGTCCGTTTTCAAATGTTTTATTTTTGAACGTCAGTTCACATTTGTAGGTGGATCATCAGTGTTAGAGCTAAAATTAGCATGTTTAAAGTGATTTTCATGCTTCCAGGGGCTCGGGAAGTGAATTAAATACTATTTGGAGGCATTTAATGTTCAATCAAAAACAGCTGATTTTTGACAAAAGAGATAACACCCCCCCCATTACGTCATGCTTCAGAAATGTGGAAAATGGTCCGTTTTCAAATGTTTTATTTTTGAACGTCAGTTCACATTTGTAGGTGGATCATCAGTGTTAGAGCTAAAATTAGCATGTTTAAAGTGATTTTCATGCTTCCAGGGTCCCTAAACACAAGATTTATGGAATGGTTAAAAGTGCATGAAAATGGCCAATTTACTCACTCTGAGTTCTCAAAAAGGGTTTCTTCACCCCGGGAAGTTAATTAAATACCATTTGGAGGCATTTAATGTTCGAGCAAAAACGGCTGATTTTCGGCAAAAGAGATAACACCCCCCATTACGTCATGCTTCAGAAATGTGGAAAATGGTCCGTTTTCAAATGTTTTATTTTTGAACGTCAGTTCACATTTGTAGGTGGATCATCAGTGTTAGAGCTAAAATTAGCATGTTTAAAGTGATTTTCATGCTTCCAGGGGCCCTAAACACAAGATTTATGGAATGGTTAAAAGTACATGAAAATGGCCAATCTACTCACTCTGAGTTCTCAAAAAGGGTTTCTTCACCCCGGGAAGTTAATTAAATACCATTTGGAGGCATTTAATGTTCGAGCAAAAACGGCTGATTTTCGACAAAAGAGATAACACCCCCCCATTACGTCACGCTTCAGAAATGTGGAAAATGGTCGGTTTTCAAATGTTTTATTTTTGAACGTCAGTTCACATTTGTAGGTGGATCATCAGTGTTAGAGCTAAAATTAGCATGTTTAAAGTGATTTTCATGCTTCCAGGGGCTCGGGAAGTGAATTAAATACTATTTGGAGGCATTTAATGTTCAAGCAAAAACAGCAGATTTTTGACAAAAGAGATAACACCCCCCCATTACGTCATGCTTCAGAAATGTGGAAAATGGTCCGTTTTCAAATGTTTTATTTTTGAACGTCAGTTCACATTTGTAGGTGGATCATCAGTGTTAGAGCTAAAATTAGCATGTTTAAAGTGATTTTCATGCTTCCAGGGGCCCTAAACACAAGATTTATGGAATGGTTAAAAGTGCATGAAAATGGCCAATTTACTCACTCTGAGTTCTCAAAAAGGGTTTCTTAACCCCGGGAAGTAAATTAAATACCATTTGGAGGCATTTAATGTTCGAGCAAAAACGGCTGATTTTCGACAAAAGAGATAACACCCCCCCATTACGTCATGCTTCAGAAATGTGGAAAATGGTCCGTTTTCAAATGTTTTATTTTTGAACGTCAGTTCACATTTGTAGGTGGATCATCAGTGTTAGAGCTAAAATTAGCATGTTTAAAGTGATTTTCATGCTTCCAGGGGCTCGGGAAGTGAATTAAATACTATTTGGAGGCATTTAATGTTCAATCAAAAACAGCAGATTTTTGACAAAAGAGATAACAACCCCCCATTACGTCATGCTTCAGAAATGTGGAAAATGGTCCGTTTTCAAATGTTTTATTTTTGAACGTCAGTTCACATTTGTAGGTGGATCATCAGTGTTAGAGCTAAAATTAGCATGTTTAAAGTGATTTTCATGCTTCCAGGGGCCCTAAACACAAGATTTATGGAATGGTTAAAAGTGCATGAAAATGGCCAATTTACTCACTCTGAGTTCTCAAAAAGGGTTTCTTCACCCCGGGAAGTTAATTAAATACCATTTGGAGGCATTTAATGTTCGAGCAAAAACGGCTGATTTTCGACAAAAGAGATAACACCCCCCCATTACGTCATGCTTCAGAAATGTGGAAAATGGTCCGTTTTCAAATGTTTTATTTTTGAACGTCAGTTCACATTTGTAGGTGGATCATCAGTGTTAGAGCTAAAATTAGCATGTTTAAAGTGATTTTCATGCTTCCAGGGGCTCGGGAAGTGAATTAAATACTATTTGGAGGCATTTAATGTTCAAGCAAAAACAGCTGATTTTTGACAAAAGAGATAACACTCCCCCATTATGTCATGCTTCAGAAATGTGGAAAATGGTCTGTTTTCAAATGTTTTATTTTTCAACGTCAGTTCACATTTGTAGGTGGATCATCAGTGTTAGAGCTAAAATTAGCATGTTTAAAGTGATTTTCATGCTTCCAGGGGCCCTAAACACAAGATTTATGGAATGGTTAAAAGTGCATGAAAATGGCCAATTTACTCACTCTGAGTTCTCAAAAAGGGTTTCTTCACCCCGGGAAGTTAATTAAATACCATTTGGAGGCATTTACTGTTCGAGCAAAAACGGCTGATTTACGACAAAAGAGATAACACCCCCCTATTACGTCATGCTTCAGAAATGTGGAAAATGGTCCGTTTTCAAATGTTTTATTTTTGAACGTCAGTTCACATTTGTAGGTGGATCATCAGTGTTAGAGCTAAAATTAGCATGTTTAAAGTGATTTTCATGCTTCCAGGGGCTCGGGAAGTGAATTAAATACTATTTGGAGGCATTTAATGTTCAATCAAAAACAGCTGATTTTTGACAAAAGAGATAACACCCCCCCCATTACGTCATGCTTCAGAAATGTGGAAAATGGTCCGTTTTCAAATGTTTTATTATTGAACGTCAGTTCATATTTGTAGGTGGATCATCAGTGTTAGAGCTAAAATTAGCATGTTTAAAGTGATTTTCATGCTTCCAGGGTCCCTAAACACAAGATTTATGGAATGGTTAAAAGTGCATGAAAATGGCCAATTTACTCACTCTGAGTTCTCAAAAAGGGTTTCTTCACCCCGGGAAGTTAATTAAATACCATTTGGAGGCATTTAATGTTCGAGCAAAAATGGCTGATTTTCGACAAAAGAGATAACACCCCCCATTACGTCATGCTTCAGAAATGTGGAAAATGGTCCGTTTTCAAATGTTTTAGTTTTTGAACGTCAGTTCACATTTGTAGGTGGATCATCAGTGTTAGAGCTAAAATTAGCATGTTTAAAGTGATTTTCATGCTTCCAGGGGCCCTAAACACAAGATTTATGGAATGGTTAAAAGTGCATGAAAATGGCCAATTTACTCACTCTGAGTTCTCAAAAAGGGTTTCTTCACCCCGGGAAGTTAATTAAATACCATTTGGAGGCATTTAATGTTCGAGCAAAAACGGCTGATTTTCGACAAAAGAGATAACACCCCCCCATTACGTCATGCTTCAGAAATGTGGAAAATGGTCCGTTTTCAAATGTTTTATTTTTGAACGTCAGTTCACATTTGTAGGTGGATCATCAGTGTTAGAGCTAAAATTAGCATGTTTAAAGTGATTTTCATGCTTCCAGGGGCTCGGGAAGTGAATTAAATACTATTTGGAGGCATTTAATGTTCAAGCAAAAACAGCAGATTTTTGACAAAAGAGATAACACCCCCCCATTACGTCATTCTTCAGAAATGTGGAAAATGGTCCGTTTTCAAATGTTTTATTTTTGAACGTCAGTTCACATTTGTAGGTGGATCATCAGTGTTAGAGCTAAAATTAGCATGTTTAAAGTGATTTTCATGCTTCCAGGGGCCCTAAACACAAGATTTATGGAATGGTTAAAAGTGCATGAAAATGGCCAATTTACTCACTCTGAGTTCTCAAAAAGGGTTTCTTCACCCCGGGAAGTTAATTAAATACCATTTGGAGGCATTTAATGTTCGAACAAAAACGGCTGATTTTCGACAAAAGAGATAACACCCCCCCATTACGTCATGCTTCAGAAATGTGGAAAATGGTCCATTTTCAAATGTTTTATTTTTGAACGTCAGTTCACATTTGTAGGTGGATCATCAGTGTTAGAGCTAAAATTAGCATGTTTAAAGTGATTTTCATGCTTCCAGGGGCCCTAAACACAAGATTTATGGAATGGTTAAAAGTGCATGAAAATGGCCAATTTACTCACTCTGAGTTCTCAAAAAGGGTTTCTTCACCCCGGGAAGTTAATTAAATACCATTTGGAGGCATTTACTGTTCGAGCAAAAACGGCTGATTTACGACAAAAGAGATAACACCCCCCCATTACGTCATGCTTCAGAAATGTGGAAAATGGTCCGTTTTCAAATGTTTTATTTTTGAACGTCAGTTCACATTTGTAGGTGGATCATCAGTGTTAGAGCTAAAATTAGCATGTTTAAAGTGATTTTCATGCTTCCAGGGGCTCGGGAAGTGAATTAAATACTATTTGGAGGCATTTAATGTTCAATCAAAAACAGCTGATTTTTGACAAAAGAGATAACACCCCCCCCATTACGTCATGCTTCAGAAATGTGGAAAATGGTCCGTTTTCAAATGTTTTATTATTGAACGTCAGTTCATATTTGTAGGTGGATCATCAGTGTTAGAGCTAAAATTAGCATGTTTAAAGTGATTTTCATGCTTCCAGGGTCCCTAAACACAAGATTTATGGAATGGTTAAAAGTGCATGAAAATGGCCAATTTACTCACTCTGAGTTCTCAAAAAGGGTTTCTTCACCCCGGGAAGTTAATTAAATACCATTTGGAGGCATTTAATGTTCGAGCAAAAATGGCTGATTTTCGACAAAAGAGATAACACCCCCCATTACGTCATGCTTCAGAAATGTGGAAAATGGTCCGTTTTCAAATGTTTTAGTTTTTGAACGTCAGTTCACATTTGTAGGTGGATCATCAGTGTTAGAGCTAAAATTAGCATGTTTAAAGTGATTTTCATGCTTCCAGGGGCCCTAAACACAAGATTTATGGAATGGTTAAAAGTGCATGAAAATGGCCAATTTACTCACTCTGAGTTCTCAAAAAGGGTTTCTTCACCCCGGGAAGTTAATTAAATACCATTTGGAGGCATTTACTGTTCGAGCAAAAACGGCTGATTTACGACAAAAGAGATAACACCCCCCTATTACGTCATGCTTCAGAAATGTGGAAAATGGTCCGTTTTCAAATGTTTTATTTTTGAACGTCAGTTCACATTTGTAGGTGGATCATCAGTGTTAGAGCTAAAATTAGCATGTTTAAAGTGATTTTCATGCTTCCAGGGGCTCGGGAAGTGAATTAAATACTATTTGGAGGCATTTAATGTTCAATCAAAAACAGCTGATTTTTGACAAAAGAGATAACACCCCCCCCATTACGTCATGCTTCAGAAATGTGGAAAATGGTCCGTTTTCAAATGTTTTATTATTGAACGTCAGTTCATATTTGTAGGTGGATCATCAGTGTTAGAGCTAAAATTAGCATGTTTAAAGTGATTTTCATGCTTCCAGGGTCCCTAAACACAAGATTTATGGAATGGTTAAAAGTGCATGAAAATGGCCAATTTACTCACTCTGAGTTCTCAAAAAGGGTTTCTTCACCCCGGGAAGTTAATTAAATACCATTTGGAGGCATTTAATGTTCGAGCAAAAATGGCTGATTTTCGACAAAAGAGATAACACCCCCCATTACGTCATGCTTCAGAAATGTGGAAAATGGTCCGTTTTCAAATGTTTTAGTTTTTGAACGTCAGTTCACATTTGTAGGTGGATCATCAGTGTTAGAGCTAAAATTAGCATGTTTAAAGTGATTTTCATGCTTCCAGGGGCCCTAAACACAAGATTTATGGAATGGTTAAAAGTGCATGAAAATGGCCAATTTACTCACTCTGAGTTCTCAAAAAGGGTTTCTTCACCCCGGGAAGTTAATTAAATACCATTTGGAGGCATTTACTGTTCGAGCAAAAACGGCTGATTTACGACAAAAGAGATAACACCCCCCTATTACGTCATGCTTCAGAAATGTGGAAAATGGTCCGTTTTCAAATGTTTTATTTTTGAACGTCAGTTCACATTTGTAGGTGGATCATCAGTGTTAGAGCTAAAATTAGCATGTTTAAAGTGATTTTCATGCTTCCAGGGGCTCGGGAAGTGAATTAAATACTATTTGGAGGCATTTAATGTTCAATCAAAAACAGCTGATTTTTGACAAAAGAGATAACACCCCCCCCATTACGTCATGCTTCAGGAATGTGGAAAATGGTCTGTTTTCAAATGTTTTATTATTGAACGTCAGTTCATATTTGTAGGTGGATCATCAGTGTTAGAGCTAAAATTAGCATGTTTAAAGTGATTTTCATGCTTCCAGGGTCCCTAAACACAAGATTTATGGAATGGTTAAAAGTGCATGAAAATGGCCAATTTACTCACTCTGAGTTCTCAAAAAGGGTTTCTTCACCCCGGGAAGTTAATTAAATACCATTTGGAGGCATTTAATGTTCGAGCAAAAATGGCTGATTTTCGACAAAAGAGATAACACCCCCCATTACGTCATGCTTCAGAAATGTGGAAAATGGTCCGTTTTCAAATGTTTTAGTTTTTGAACGTCAGTTCACATTTGTAGGTGGATCATCAGTGTTAGAGCTAAAATTAGCATGTTTAATGTGATTTTCATGCTTCCAGGGGCCCTAAACACAAGATTTATGGAATGGTTAAAAGTGCATGAAAATGGCCAATTTACTCACTCTGAGTTCTCAAAAAGGGTTTCTTCACCCCGGGAAGTTAATTAAATACCATTTGGAGGCATTTAATGTTCGAGCAAAAACGGCTGATTTTCGACAAAAGAGATAACACCCCCCCATTACGTCATGCTTCAGAAATGTGGAAAATGGTCCGTTTTCAAATGTTTTATTTTTGAACGTCAGTTCACATTTGTAGGTGGATCATCAGTGTTAGAGCTAAAATTAGCATGTTTAAAGTGATTTTCATGCTTCCAGGGGCTCGGGAAGTGAATTAAATACTATTTGGAGGCATTTAATGTTCAAGCAAAAACAGCAGATTTTTGACAAAAGAGATAACACCCCCCCATTACGTCATTCTTCAGAAATGTGGAAAATGGTCCGTTTTCAAATGTTTTATTTTTGAACGTCAGTTCACATTTGTAGGTGGATCATCAGTGTTAGAGCTAAAATTAGCATGTTTAAAGTGATTTTCATGCTTCCAGGGGCCCTAAACACAAGATTTATGGAATGGTTAAAAGTGCATGAAAATGGCCAATTTACTCACTCTGAGTTCTCAAAAAGGGTTTCTTCACCCCGGGAAGTTAATTAAATACCATTTGGAGGCATTTAATGTTCGAGCAAAAACGGCTGATTTTCGACAAAAGAGATAACACCCCCCCATTACGTCATGCTTCAGAAATGTGGAAAATGGTCCATTTTCAAATGTTTTATTTTTGAACGTCAGTTCACATTTGTAGGTGGATCATCAGTGTTAGAGCTAAAATTAGCATGTTTAAAGTGATTTTCATGCTTCCAGGGGCCCTAAACACAAGATTTATGGAATGGTTAAAAGTGCATGAAAATGTCCAATTTACTCACTCTGAGTTCTCAAAAAGGGTTTCTTCACCCCGGGAAGTTAATTAAATACCATTTGGAGGCATTTACTGTTCGAGCAAAAACGGCTGATTTACGACAAAAGAGATAACACCCCCCCATTACGTCATGCTTCAGAAATGTGGAAAATGGTCCGTTTTCAAATGTTTTATTTTTGAACGTCAGTTCACATTTGTAGGTGGATCATCAGTGTTAGAGCTAAAATTAGCATGTTTAAAGTGATTTTCATGCTTCCAGGGGCTCGGGAAGTGAATTAAATACTATTTGGAGGCATTTAATGTTCAATCAAAAACAGCTGATTTTTGACAAAAGAGATAACACCCCCCCCATTACGTCATGCTTCAGAAATGTGGAAAATGGTCCGTTTTCAAATGTTTTATTATTGAACGTCAGTTCATATTTGTAGGTGGATCATCAGTGTTAGAGCTAAAATTAGCATGTTTAAAGTGATTTTCATGCTTCCAGGGTCCCTAAACACAAGATTTATGGAATGGTTAAAAGTGCATGAAAATGGCCAATTTACTCACTCTGAGTTCTCAAAAAGGGTTTCTTCACCCCGGGAAGTTAATTAAATACCATTTGGAGGCATTTAATGTTCGAGCAAAAATGGCTGATTTTCGACAAAAGAGATAACACCCCCCATTACGTCATGCTTCAGAAATGTGGAAAATGGTCCGTTTTCAAATGTTTTAGTTTTTGAACGTCAGTTCACATTTGTAGGTGGATCATCAGTGTTAGAGCTAAAATTAGCATGTTTAAAGTGATTTTCATGCTTCCAGGGGCCCTAAACACAAGATTTATGGAATGGTTAAAAGTGCATGAAAATGGCCAATTTACTCACTCTGAGTTCTCAAAAAGGGTTTCTTCACCCCGGGAAGTTAATTAAATACCATTTGGAGACATTTAATGTTCGAGCAAAAACGGCTGATTTTCGACAAAAGAGATAACACCCCCCCCATTACGTCATGCTTCAGAAATGTGGAAAATGGTCCGTTTTCAAATGTTTTATTTTTGAATGTCAGTTCACATTTGTAGGTGGATCATCAGTGTTAGAGCTAAAATTAGCATGTTTAAAGTGATTTTCATGCTTCCAGGGGCTCGGGAAGTGAATTAAATACTATTTGGAGGCATTTAATGTTCAAGCAAAAACAGCAGATTTTTGACAAAAGAGATAACACCCCCCCATTACGTCATTCTTCAGAAATGTGGAAAATGATCCGTTTTCAAATGTTTTATTTTTGAACGTCAGTTCACATTTGTAGGTGGATCATCAGTGTTAGAGCTAAAATTAGCATGTTTAAAGTGATTTTCATGCTTCCAGGGGCCCTAAACACAAGATTTATGGAATGGTTAAAAGTGCATGAAAATGGCCAATTTACTCACTCTGAGTTCTCAAAAAGGGTTTCTTCACCCCGGGAAGTTAATTAAATACCATTTGGAGGCATTTAATGTTCGAGCAAAAACGGCTGATTTTCGACAAAAGAGATAACACCCCCCCATTACATCATGCTTCAGAAATGTGGAAAATGGTCCGTTTTCAAATGTTTTATTTTTGAACGTCAGTTCACATTTGTAGGTGGATCATCAGTGTTAGAGCTAAAATTAGCATGTTTAAAGTGATTTTCATGCTTCCAGGGGCTCGGGAAGTGAATTAAATACTATTTGGAGGCATTTAATGTTCAATCAAAAACAGCAGATTTTTGACAAAAGAGATAACACCCCCCCATTACGTCATGCTTCAGAAATGTGGAAAATGGTCCGTTTTCAAATGTTTTATTTTTGAACGTCAGTTCACATTTGTAGGTGGATCATCAGTGTTAGAGCTAAAATTAGCATGTTTAAAGTGATTTTCATGCTTCCAGGGGCCCTAAACACAAGATTTATGGAATGGTTAAAAGTGCATGAAAATGGCCAATTTACTCACTCTGAGTTCTCAAAAAGGGTTTCTTCACCCCGGGAAGTTAATTAAATACCATTTGGAGGCATTTAATGTTCGAGCAAAAACGGCTGATTTTCGACAAAAGAGATAACACCCCCCCATTACGTCATGCTTCAGAAATGTGGAAAATGGTCCGTTTTCAAATGTTTTATTTTTGAACGTCAGTTCACATTTGTAGGTGGATCATCAGTGTTAGAGCTAAAATTAGCATGTTTAAAGTGATTTTCATGCTTCCAGGGGCTCGGGAAGTGAATTAAATACTATTTGGAGGCATTTAATGTTCAATCAAAAACAGCAGATTTTTGACAAAAGAGATAACACCCCCCCATTACGTCATGCTTCAGAAATGTGGAAAATGGTCCGTTTTCAAATGTTTTATTTTTGAACGTCAGTTCACATTTGTAGGTGGATCATCAGTGTTAGAGCTAAAATTAGCATGTTTAAAGTGATTTTCATGCTTCCAGGGGCCCTAAACACAAGATTTATGGAATGGTTAAAAGTGCATGAAAATGGCCAATTTACTCACTCTGAGTTCTCAAAAAGGGTTTCTTCACCCCGGGAAGTTAATTAAATACCATTTGGAGGCATTTAATGTTCGAGCAAAAACGGCTGATTTTCGACAAAAGAGATAACACCCCCCCATTACGTCATGCTTCAGAAATGTGGAAAATGGTCCGTTTTCAAATGTTTTATTTTTGAACGTCAGTTCACATTTGTAGGTGGATCATCAGTGTTAGAGCTAAAATTAGCATGTTTAAAGTGATTTTCATGCTTCCAGGGGCTCGGGAAGTGAATTAAATACTATTTGGAGGCATTTAATGTTCAAGCAAAAACAGCAGATTTTTGACAAAAGAGATAACACCCCCCCATTACGTCATTCTTCAGAAATGTGGAAAATGGTCCGTTTTCAAATGTTTTATTTTTGAACGTCAGTTCACATTTGTAGGTGGATCATCAGTGTTAGAGCTAAAATTAGCATGTTTGAAGTGATTTTCATGCTTCCAGGGGCCCTAAACACAAGATTTATGGAATGGTTAAAAGTGCATGAAAATGGCCAATTTACTCACTCTGAGTTCTTAAAAAGGGTTTCTTCACCCCGGGAAGTTAATTAAATACCATTTGGAGGCATTTAATGTTCAATCAAAAACAGCTGATTTTTGACAAAAGAGATAACACCCCCCCCCCATTACGTCATGCTTCAGAAATGTGGAAAATGGTCCGTTTTCAAATGTTTTATTATTGAACGTCAGTTCATATTTGTAGGTGGATCATCAGTGTTAGAGCTAAAATTAGCATGTTTAAAGTGATTTTCATGCTTCCAGGGTCCCTAAACACAAGATTTATGGAATGGTTAAAAGTGCATGAAAATGGCCAATTTACTCACTCTGAGTTCTCAAAAAGGGTTTCTTCACCCCGGGAAGTTAATTAAATACCATTTGGAGGCATTTCATGTTCGAGCAAAAATGGCTGATTTTCGACAAAAGAGATAGCACCCCCCATTACGTCATGCTTCAGAAATGTGGAAAATGGTCCGTTTTCAAATGTTTTAGTTTTTGAACGTCAGTTCACATTTGTAGGTGGATCATCAGTGTTAGAGCTAAAATTAGCATGTTTAAAGTGATTTTCATGCTTCCAGGGGCCCTAAACACAAGATTTATGGAATGGTTAAAAGTGCATGAAAATGGCCAATTTACTCACTCTGAGTTCTCAAAAAGGGTTTCTTCACCCCGGGAAGTTAATTAAATACCATTTGGAGGCATTTAATGTTCGAGCAAAAACGGCTGATTTTCGACAAAAGAGATAACACCCCCCCCATTACGTCATGCTTCAGAAATGTGGAAAATGGTCCGTTTTCAAATGTTTTATTTTTGAACGTCAGTTCACATTTGTAGGTGGATCATCAGTGTTAGAGCTAAAATTAGCATGTTTAAAGTGATTTTCATGCTTCCAGGGGCTCGGGAAGTGAATTAAATACTATTTGGAGGCATTTAATGTTCAAGCAAAAACAGCAGATTTTTGACAAAAGAGATAACACCCCCCCATTACGTCATTCTTCAGAAATGTGGAAAATGGTCCGTTTTCAAATGTTTTATTTTTGAACGTCAGTTCACATTTGTAGGTGGATCATCAGTGTTAGAGCTAAAATTAGCATGTTTAAAGTGATTTTCATGCTTCCAGGGGCCCTAAACACAAGATTTATGGAATGGTTAAAAGTGCATGAAAATGGCCAATTTACTCACTCTGAGTTCTCAAAAAGGGTTTCTTCACCCCGGGAAGTTAATTAAATACCATTTGGAGGCATTTAATGTTCGAGCAAAAACGGCTGATTTTCGACAAAAGAGATAACACCCCCCCATTACATCATGCTTCAGAAATGTGGAAAATGGTCCGTTTTCAAATGTTTTATTTTTGAACGTCAGTTCACATTTGTAGGTGGATCATCAGTGTTAGAGCTAAAATTAGCATGTTTAAAGTGATTTTCATGCTTCCAGGGGCTCGGGAAGTGAATTAAATACTATTTGGAGGCATTTAATGTTCAATCAAAAACAGCAGATTTTTGACAAAAGAGATAACACCCCCCCATTACGTCATGCTTCAGAAATGTGGAAAATGGTCCGTTTTCAAATGTTTTATTTTTGAACGTCAGTTCACATTTGTAGGTGGATCATCAGTGTTAGAGCTAAAATTAGCATGTTTAAAGTGATTTTCATGCTTCCAGGGGCCCTAAACACAAGATTTATGGAATGGTTAAAAGTGCATGAAAATGGCCAATTTACTCACTCTGAGTTCTCAAAAAGGGTTTCTTCACCCCGGGAAGTTAATTAAATACCATTTGGAGGCATTTAATGTTCGAGCAAAAACGGCTGATTTTCGACAAAAGAGATAACACCCCCCCATTACGTCATGCTTCAGAAATGTGGAAAATGGTCCGTTTTCAAATGTTTTATTTTTGAACGTCAGTTCACATTTGTAGGTGGATCATCAGTGTTAGAGCTAAAACTAGCATGTTTAAAGTGATTTTCATGCTTCCAGGGGCTCGGGAAGTGAATTAAATACAATTTGGAGGCATTTAATGTTCAATCAAAAACAGCAGATTTTTGACAAAAGAGATAACACCCCCCCATTACGTCATGCTTCAGAAATGTGGAAAATGGTCCGTTTTCAAATGTTTTATTTTTGAACGTCAGTTCACATTTGTAGGTGGATCATCAGTGTTAGAGCTAAAATTAGCATGTTTAAAGTGATTTTCATGCTTCCAGGGGCCCTAAACACAAGATTTATGGAATGGTTAAAAGTGCATGAAAATGGCCAATTTACTCACTCTGAGTTCTCAAAAAGGGTTTCTTCACCCCGGGAAGTTAATTAAATACCATTTGGAGGCATTTAATGTTCGAGCAAAAACGGCTGATTTTCGACAAAAGAGATAACACCCCCCCATTACGTCATGCTTCAGAAATGTGGAAAATGGTCCGTTTTCAAATGTTTTATTTTTGAACGTCAGTTCACATTTGTAGGTGGATCATCAGTGTTAGAGCTAAAATTAGCATGTTTAAAGTGATTTTCATGCTTCCAGGGGCTCGGGAAGTGAATTAAATACTATTTGGAGGCATTTAATGTTCAAGCAAAAACAGCAGATTTTTGACAAAAGAGATAACACCCCCCCATTACGTCATTCTTCAGAAATGTGGAAAATGGTCCGTTTTCAAATGTTTTATTTTTGAACGTCAGTTCACATTTGTAGGTGGATCATCAGTGTTAGAGCTAAAATTAGCATGTTTAAAGTGATTTTCATGCTTCCAGGGGCCCTAAACACAAGATTTATGGAATGGTTAAAAGTGCATGAAAATGGCCAATTTACTCACTCTGAGTTCTCAAAAAGGGTTTCTTCACCCCGGGAAGTTAATTAAATACCATTTTGAGGCATTTAATGTTCGAGCAAAAACGGCTGATTTTCGACAAAAGAGATAACACCCCCCCATTACGTCATGCTTCAGAAATGTGGAAAATGGTCCGTTTTCAAATGTTTTATTTTTGAACGTCAGTTCACATTTGTAGGTGGATCATCAGTGTTAGAGCTAAAATTAGCATGTTTAAAGTGATTTTCATGCTTCCAGGGGCTCGGGAAGTGAATTAAATACTATTTGGAGGCATTTAATGTTCAATCAAAAACAGCAGATTTTTGACAAAAGAGATAACACCCCCCCATTACGTCATGCTTCAGAAATGTGGAAAATGGTCCGTTTTCAAATGTTTTATTTTTGAACGTCAGTTCACATTTGTAGGTGGATCATCAGTGTTAGAGCTAAAATTAGCATGTTTAAAGTGATTTTCATGCTTCCAGGGGCCCTAAACACAAGATTTATGGAATGGTTAAAAGTGCATGAAAATGGCCAATTTACTCACTCTGAGTTCTCAAAAAGGGTTTCTTCACCCCGGGAAGTTAATTAAATACCATTTGGAGGCATTTAATGTTCGAGCAAAAACGGCTGATTTTCGACAAAAGAGATAACACCCCCCCATTACGTCATGCTTCAGAAATGTGGAAAATGGTCCGTTTTCAAATGTTTTATTTTTGAACGTCAGTTCACATTTGTAGGTGGATCATCAGTGTTAGAGCTAAAATTAGCATGTTTAAAGTGATTTTCATGCTTCCAGGGGCTCGGGAAGTGAATTAAATACTATTTGGAGGCATTTAATGTTCAAGCAAAAACAGCTGATTTTTGACAAAAGAGATAACACCCCCCCCATTATGTCATGCTTCAGAAATGTGGAAAATGGTCTGTTTTCAAATGTTTTATTTTTCAACGTCAGTTCACATTTGTAAGTGGATCATCAGTGTTAGAGCTAAAATTAGCATGTTTAAAGTGATTTTCATGCTTCCAGGGGCCCTAAACACAAGATTTATGGAATGGTTAAAAGTGCATGAAAATGGCCAATTTACTCACTCTGAGTTCTCAAAAAGGGTTTCTTCACCCCGGGAAGTTAATTAAATACCATTTGGAGGCATTTACTGTTCGAGCAAAAACGGCTGATTTACGACAAAAGAGATAACACCCCCCATTACGTCATGCTTCAGAAATGTGGAAAATGGTCCGTTTTCAAATGTTTTATTTTTGAACGTCAGTTCACATTTGTAGGTGGATCATCAGTGTTAGAGCTAAAATTAGCATTTTTAAAGTGATTTTCATGCTTCCAGGGGCTCGGGAAGTGAATTAAATACTATTTGGAGGCATTTAATGTTCAATCAAAAACAGCTGATTTTTGACAAAAGAGATAACACCCCCCCCATTACGTCATGCTTCAGAAATGTGGAAAATGGTCCGTTTTCAAATGTTTTATTATTGAACGTCAGTTCATATTTGTAGGTGGATCATCAGTGTTAGAGCTAAAATTAGCATGTTTAAAGTGATTTTCATGCTTCCAGGGTCCCTAAACACAAGATTTATGGAATGGTTAAAAGTGCATGAAAATGGCCAATTTACTCACTCTGAGTTCTCAAAAAGGGTTTCTTCACCCCGGGAAGTTAATTAAATACCATTTGGAGGCATTTAATGTTCGAGCAAAAATGGCTGATTTTCGACAAAAGAGATAACACCCCCCATTACGTCATGCTTCAGAAATGTGGAAAATGGTCCGTTTTCAAATGTTTTAGTTTTTGAACGTCAGTTCACATTTGTAGGTGGATCATCAGTGTTAGAGCTAAAATTAGCATGTTTAAAGTGATTTTCATGCTTCCAGGGGCCCTAAACACAAGATTTATAGAATGGTTAAAAGTGCATGAAAATGGCCAATTTACTCACTCTGAGTTCTCAAAAAGGTTTTCTTCACCCCGGGAAGTTAATTAAATACCATTTGGAGGCATTTAATGTTCGAGCAAAAACGGCTGATTTTCGACAAAAGAGATAACACCCCCCCATTACGTCATGCTTCAGAAATGTGGAAAATGGTCCGTTTTCAAATGTTTTATTTTTGAACGTCAGTTCACATTTGTAGGTGGATCATCAGTGTTAGAGCTAAAATTAGCATGGTTAAAGTGATTTTCATGCTTCCAGGGGCTCGGGAAGTGAATTAAATACTATTTGGAGGCATTTAATGTTCAATCAAAAACAGCTGATTTTTGACAAAAGAGATAACACCCCCCCCATTACGTCATGCTTCAGAAATGTGGAAAATGGTCCGTTTTCAAATGTTTTATTATTGAACGTCAGTTCATATTTGTAGGTGGATCATCAGTGTTAGAGCTAAAATTAGCATGTTTAAAGTGATTTTCATGCTTCCAGGGTCCCTAAACACAAGATTTATGGAATGGTTAAAAGTGCATGAAAATGGCCAATTTACTCACTCTGAGTTCTCAAAAAGGGTTTCTTCACCCCGGGAAGTTAATTAAATACCATTTGGAGGCATTTAATGTTCGAGCAAAAATGGCTGATTTTCGACAAAAGAGATAACACCCCCCATTACGTCATGCTTCAGAAATGTGGAAAATGGTCCGTTTTCAAATGTTTTAGTTTTTGAACGTCAGTTCACATTTGTAGGTGGATCATCAGTGTTAGAGCTAAAATTAGCATGTTTAAAGTGATTTTCATGCTTCCAGGGGCCCTAAACACAAGATTTATGGAATGGTTAAAAGTGCATGAAAATGGCCAATTTACTCACTCTGAGTTCTCAAAAAGGGTTTCTTCACCCCGGGAAGTTAATTAAATACCATTTGGAGGCATTTAATGTTCGAGCAAAAACGGCTGATTTTCGACAAAAGAGATAACACCCCCCCATTACGTCATGCTTCAGAAATGTGGAAAATGGTCCGTTTTCAAATGTTTTATTTTTGAACGTCAGTTCACATTTGTAGGTGGATCATCAGAGTTAGAGCTAAAATTAGCATGGTTAAAGTGATTTTCATGCTTCCAGGGGCTCGGGAAGTGAATTAAATACTATTTGGAGGCATTTAATGTTCAATCAAAAACAGCAGATTTTTGACAAAAGAGATAACACCCCCCCCCATTACGTCATGCTTCAGAAATGTGGAAAATGGTCCGTTTTCAAATGTTTTATTTTTGAACGTCAGTTCACATTTGTAGGTGGATCATCAGTGTTAGAGCTAAAATTAGCATGTTTAAAGTGATTTTCATGCTTCCAGGGGCCCTAAACACAAGATTTATGGAATGGTTAAAAGTGCATGAAAATGGCCAATTTACTCACTCTGAGTTCTCAAAAAGGGTTTCTTCACCCCGGGAAGTTAATTAAATACCATTTGGAGGCATTTAATGTTCGAGCAAAAACAGCTGATTTTCGACAAAAGAGATAACACCCCCCCATTACGTCATGCTTCAGAAATGTGGAAAATGGTCCGTTTTCCAATGTTTTATTTTTGAACGTCAGTTCACATTTGTAGGTGGATCATCAGTGTTAGAGCTAAAATTAGCATGTTTAAAGTGATTTTCATGCTTCCAGGGGCTCGGGAAGTGAATTAAATACTATTTGGAGGCATTTAATGTTCAAGCAAAAACAGCAGATTTTTGACAAAAGAGATAACACCCCCCCATTACGTCATTCTTCAGAAATGTGGAAAATGGTCCGTTTTCAAATGTTTTATTTTTGAACATCAGTTCACATTTGTAGGTGGATCATCAGTGTTAGAGCTAAAATTAGCATGTTTAAAGTGATTTTCATGCTTCCAGGGGCCCTAAACACAAGATTTATGGAATGGTTAAAAGTGCATGAAAATGGCCAATTTACTCACTCTGAGTTCTCAAAAAGGGTTTCTTCACCCCGGGAAGTTAATTAAATACCATTTGGAGGCATTTAATGTTCGAGCAAAAACGGCTGATTTTCGACAAAAGAGATAACACCCCCCCATTACGTCATGCTTCAGAAATGTGGAAAATGGTCCGTTTTCAAATGTTTTATTTTTGAACGTCAGTTCACATTTGTAGGTGGATCATCAGTGTTAGAGCTAAAATTAGCATGTTTAAAGTGATTTTCATGCTTCCAGGGGCTCGGGAAGTGAATTAAATACTATTTGGAGGCATTTAATGTTCAAGCAAAAACAGCTGATTTTTGACAAAAGAGATAACACCCCCCCATTACGTCATTCTTCAGAAATGTGGAAAATGGTCCGTTTTCAAATGTTTTATTTTTGAACGTCAGTTCACATTTGTAGGTGGATCATCAGTGTTAGAGCTAAAATTAGCATGTTTAAAGTGATTTTCATGCTTCCAGGGGCCCTAAACACAAGATTTATGGAATGGTTAAAAGTGCATGAAAATGGCCAATTTACTCACTCTGAGTTCTCAAAAAGGGTTTCTTCACCCCGGGAAGTTAATTAAATACCATTTGGAGGCATTTAATGTTCGAGCAAAAACGGCTGATTTTCGACAAAAGAGATAACACCCCCCCATTACGTCATGCTTCAGAAATGTGGAAAATGGTCCGTTTTCAAATGTTTTATTTTTGAACGTCAGTTCACATTTGTAGGTGGATCATCAGTGTTAGAGCTAAAATTAGCATGTTTAAAGTGATTTTCATGCTTCCAGGGGCTCGGGAAGTGAATTAAATACTATTTGGAGGCATTTAATGTTCAAGCAAAAACAGCTGATTTTTGACAAAAGAGATAACACCCCCCCATTATGTCATGCTTCAGAAATGTGGAAAATGGTCTGTTTTCAAATGTTTTATTTTTCAACGTCAGTTCACATTTGTAGGTGGATCATCAGTGTTAGAGCTAAAATTAGCATGTTTAAAGTGATTTTCATGCTTCCAGGGGCCCTAAACACAAGATTTATGGAATGGTTAAAAGTGCATGAAAATGGCCAATTTACTCACTCTGAGTTCTCAAAAAGGGTTTCTTCACCCCGGGAAGTTAATTAAATACCATTTGGAGGCATTTACTGTTCGAGCAAAAACGGCTGATTTACGACAAAAGAGATAACACCCCCCATTACGTCATGCTTCAGAAATGTGGAAAATGGTCCGTTTTCAAATGTTTTATTTTTGAACGTCAGTTCACATTTGTAGGTGGATCATCAGTGTTAGAGCTAAAATTAGCATTTTTAAAGTGATTTTCATGCTTCCAGGGGCTCGGGAAGTGAATTAAATACTATTTGGAGGCATTTAATGTTCAATCAAAAACAGCTGATTTTTGACAAAAGAGATAACACCCCCCCCATTACGTCATGCTTCAGAAATGTGGAAAATGGTCCGTTTTCAAATGTTTTATTATTGAACGTCAGTTCATATTTGTAGGTGGATCATCAGTGTTAGAGCTAAAATTAGCATGTTTAAAGTGATTTTCATGCTTCCAGTGTCCCTAAACACAAGATTTATGGAATGGTTAAAAGTGCATGAAAATGGCCAATTTACTCACTCTGAGTTCTCAAAAAGGGTTTCTTCACCCCGGGAAGTTAATTAAATACCATTTGGAGGCATTTAATGTTCGAGCAAAAATGGCTGATTTTCGACAAAAGAGATAACACCCCCCATTACGTCATGCTTCAGAAATGTGGAAAATGGTCCGTTTTCAAATGTTTTAGTTTTTGAACGTCAGTTCACATTTGTAGGTGGATCATCAGTGTTAGAGCTAAAATTAGCATGTTTAAAGTGATTTTCATGCTTCCAGGGGCCCTAAACACAAGATTTATGGAATGGTTAAAAGTGCATGAAAATGGCCAATTTACTCACTCTGAGTTCTCAAAAAGGGTTTCTTCACCCCGGGAAGTTAATTAAATACCATTTGGAGGCATTTAATGTTCGAGCAAAAACGGCTGATTTTCGACAAAAGAGATAACACCCCCCCATTACGTCATGCTTCAGAAATGTGGAAAATGGTCCGTTTTCAAATGTTTTATTTTTGAACGTCAGTTCACATTTGTAGGTGGATCATCAGTGTTAGAGCTAAAATTAGCATGGTTAAAGTGATTTTCATGCTTCCAGGGGCTCGGGAAGTGAATTAAATACTATTTGGAGGCATTTAATGTTCAATCAAAAACAGCTGATTTTTGACAAAAGAGATAACACCCCCCATTACGTCATGCTTCAGAAATGTGGAAAATGGTCCGTTTTCAAATGTTTTATTTTTGAACGTCAGTTCACATTTGTAGGTGGATCATCAGTGTTAGAGCTAAAATTAGCATGTTTAAAGTGATTTTCATGCTTCCAGGGGCCCTAAACACAAGATTTATGGAATGGATAAAAGTGCATGGAAAATGGCCAATTTACTCACTCTGAGTTCTCAAAAAGGGTTTCTTCACCCCGGGAAGTTAATTAAATACCATTTGGAGGCATTTAATGTTCGAGCAAAAACGGCTGATTTTCGACAAAAGAGATAACACCCCCCCATTACGTCATGCTTCAGAAATGTGGAAAATGGTCCGTTTTCAAATGTTTTATTTTTGAACGTCAGTTCACATTTGTAGGTGGATCATCAGTGTTAGAGCTAAAATTAGCATGTTTAAAGTGATTTTCATGCTTCCAGGGGCTCGGGAAGTGAATTAAATACTATTTGGAGGCATTTAATGTTCAAGCAAAAACAGCAGATTTTTGACAAAAGAGATAACACCCCCCCCATTACGTCATGCTTCAGAAATGTGGAATATGGTCCGTTTTCAAATGTTTTATTTTTGAACGTCAGTTCACATTTGTAGGTGGATCATCAGTGTTAGAGCTAAAATTAGCATGTTTAAAGTGATTTTCATGCTTCCAGGGGCCCTAAACACAAGATTTATGGAATGGTTAAAAGTGCATGAAAATGGCCAATTTACTCACTCTGAGTTCTCAAAAAGGGTTTCTTCACCCCGGGAAGTTAATTAAATACCATTTGGAGGCATTTAATGTTCGAGCAAAAACGGCTGATTTTCGACAAAAGAGATAACACCCCCCCATTACGTCATGCTTCAGAAATGTGGAAAATGGTACGTTTTCAAATTTTTTACTTTTGAACGTCAGTTCACATTTGTAGGTGGATCATCAGTGTTAGAGCTAAAGTTAGCATGTTTAAAGTGATTTTCATGCTTCCAGGGGCCCTAAACACAAGATTTATGGAATGGTTAAAAGTGCATGAAAATGGCCAATTTACTCACTCTGAGTTCTCAAAAAGGGTTTCTTCACCCCGGGAAGTTAATTAAATACCATTTGGAGGCATTTAATGTTCGAGCAAAAACAGCTGATTTTCGACAAAAGAGATAACACCCCCCCATTACGTCATGCTTCAGAAATGTGGAAAATGGTTCGTTTTCAAATGTTTTATTTTTGAACGTCAGTTCACATTTGTAGGTGGATCATCAGTGTTAGAGCTAAAATTAGCATGTTTAAAGTGATTTTCATGCTTCCAGGGGCTCGGGAAGTGAATTAAATACTATTTGGAGGCATTTAATGTTCAATCAAAAACAGCTGATTTTTGACAAAAGAGATAACACCCCCCCATTACGTCATGCTTCAGAAATGTGGAAAATGGTCAGTTTTCAAATGTTTTATTTTTGAACGTCAGTTCACATTTGTAGGTGGATCATCAGTGTTAGAGCTAAAATTAGCATTTTTAAAGTGATTTTCATGCTTTCAGGGGCTCCGGAAGTGAATTAAATACTATTTGGAGGCATTTAATGTTCAATCAAAAACAGCTGATTTTTGACAAAAGAGATAACACCCCCCCCATTACGTCATGCTTCAGAAATGTGGAAAATGGTCCGTTTTCAAATGTTTTATTATTGAACGTCAGTTCACATTTGTAGGTGGATCATCAGTGTTAGAGCTAAAATTAGCATGTTTAAAGTGATTTTCATGCTTCCAGGGTCCCTAAACACAAGATTTATGGAATGGTTAAAAGTGCATGAAAATGGCCAATTTACTCACTCTGAGTTCTCAAAAAGGGTTTCTTCACCCCGGGAAGTTAATTAAATACCATTTGGAGGCATTTAATGTTCGAGCAAAAATGGCTGATTTTCGACAAAAGAGATAACACCCCCCATTACGTCATGCTTCAGAAATGTGGAAAATGGTCCGTTTTCAAATGTTTTAGTTTTTGAACGTCAGTTCACATTTGTAGGTGGATCATCAGTGTTAGAGCTAAAATTAGCATGTTTAAAGTGATTTTCATGCTTCCAGGGGCCCTAAACACAAGATTTATGGAATGGTTAAAAGTGCATGAAAATGGCCAATTTACTCACTCCGAGTTCTCAAAAAGGGTTTCTTCACCCCGGGAAGTTAATTAAATACCATTTGGAGGCATTTAATGTTCGAGCAAAAACGGCTGATTTTCGACAAAAGAGATAACACCCCCCCATTACGTCATGCTTCAGAAATGTGGAAAATGGTCCGTTTTCAAATGTTTTATTTTTGAACGTCAGTTCACATTTGTAGGTGGATCATCATGTGTTAGAGCTAAAATTAGCATGGTTAAAGTGATTTTCATGCTTCCAGGGGCTCGGGAAGTGAATTAAATACTATTTGGAGGCATTTAATGTTCAATCAAAAACAGCAGATTTTTGACAAAAGAGATAACACCCCCCCATTACGTCATGCTTCAGAAATGTGGAAAATGGTCCGTTTTCAAATGTTTTATTTTTGAACGTCAGTTCACATTTGTAGGTGGATCATCAGTGTTAGAGCTAAAATTAGCATTTTTAAAGTGATTTTCATGCTTCCAGGGGCTCGGGAAGTGAATTAAATACTATTTGGAGGCATTTAATGTTCAATCAAAAACAGCTGATTTTTGACAAAAGAGATAACACCCCCCCCCATTACGTCATGCTTCAGAAATGTGGAAAATGGTCCGTTTTCAAATGTTTTATTATTGAACGTCAGTTCATATTTGTAGGTGGATCATCAGTGTTAGAGCTAAAATTAGCATGTTTAAAGTGATTTTCATGCTTCCAGGGTCCCTAAACACAAGATTTATGGAATGGTTAAAAGTGCATAAAAATGGCCAATTTACTCACTCTGAGTTCTCAAAAAGGGTTTCTTCACCCCGGGAAGTTAATTAAATACCATTTGGAGGCATTTAATGTTCGAGCAAAAATGGCTGATTTTCGACAAAAGAGATAACACCCCCCATTACGTCATGCTTCAGGAATGTGGAAAATGGTCCGTTTTCAAATGTTTTAGTTTTTGAACGTCAGTTCACATTTGGAGGTGGATCATCAGTGTTAGAGCTAAAATTAGCATGTTTAAAGTGATTTTCATGCTTCCAGGGGCCCTAAACACAAGATTTATGGAATGGTTAAAAGTGCATGAAAATGGCCAATTTACTCACTCTGAGTTCTCAAAAAGGGTTTCTTCACCCCGGGAAGTTAATTAAATACCATTTGGAGGCATTTAATGTTCGAGCAAAAACGGCTGATTTTCGACAAAAGAGATAACACCCCCCCATTACGTCATGCTTCAGAAATGTGGAAAATGGTCCGTTTTCAAATGTTTTATTTTTGAACGTCAGTTCACATTTGTAGGTGGATCATCAGTGTTAGAGCTAAAATTAGCATGGTTAAAGTGATTTTCATGCTTCCAGGGGCTCGGGAAGTGAATTAAATACTATTTGGAGGCATTTAATGTTCAATCAAAAACAGCTGATTTTTGACAAAAGAGATAACACCCCCCATTACGTCATGCTTCAGAAATGTGGAAAATGGTCCGTTTTCAAATGTTTTATTTTTGAACGTCAGTTCACATTTGTAGGTGGATCATCAGTGTTAGAGCTAAAATTAGCATGTTTAAAGTGATTTTCATGCTTCCAGGGGCCCTAAACACAAGATTTATGGAATGGATAAAAGTGCATGAAAATGGCCAATTTACTCACTCTGAGTTCTCAAAAAGGGTTTCTTCACCCCGGGAAGTTAATTAAATACCATTTGGAGGCATTTAATGTTCGAGCAAAAACGGCTGATTTTCGACAAAAGAGATAACACCCCCCCATTACGTCATGCTTCAGAAATGTGGAAAATGGTCCGTTTTCAAATGTTTTATTTTTGAACGTCAGTTCACATTTGTAGGTGGATCATCAGTGTTAGAGCTAAAATTAGCATGTTTAAAGTGATTTTCATGCTTCCAGGGGCTCGGGAAGTGAATTAAATACTATTTGGAGGCATTTAATGTTCAAGCAAAAACAGCAGATTTTTGACAAAAGAGATAACACCCCCCCATTACGTCATGCTTCAGAAATGTGGAATATGGTCCGTTTTCAAATGTTTTATTTTTGAACGTCAGTTCACATTTGTAGGTGGATCATCAGTGTTAGAGCTAAAATTAGCATGTTTAAAGTGATTTTCATGCTTCCAGGGGCCCTAAACACAAGATTTATGGAATGGTTAAAAGTGCATGAAAATGGCCAATTTACTCACTCTGAGTTCTCAAAAAGGGTTTCTTCACCCCGAGAAGTTAATTAAATACCATTTGGAGGCATTTGATGTTCGAGCAAAAACGGCAGATTTTCGACAAAAGAGATAACACCCCCCCATTACGTCATGCTTCAGAAATGTGGAAAATGGTCCGTTTTCAAATGTTTTATTTTTGAACGTCAGTTCACATTTGTAGGTGGATCATCAGTGTTAGAGCTAAAATTAGCATGTTTAAAGTGATTTTCATGCTTCCAGGGGCTCGGGAAGTGAATTAAATACTATTTGGAGGCATTTAATGTTCAAGCAAAAACAGCTGATTTTTGACAAAAGAGATAACACCCCCCCATTATGTCATAGTTCAGAAATGTGGAAAATGGTCTGTTTTCAAATGTTTTATTTTTCAACTTCAGTTCACATTTGTAGGTGGATCATCAGTGTTAGAGCTAAAATTAGCATGTTTAAAGTGATTCTCATGCTTCCAGGGGCCCTAAACACAAGATTTATGGAATGGTTAAAAGTGCATGAAAATGGCCAATTTACTCACTCTGAGTTCTCAAAAAGGGTTTCTTCACCCCGGGAAGTTAATTAAATACCATTTGGAGGCATTTACTGTTCGAGCAAAAACGGCTGATTTACGACAAAAAAGATAACACCCCCCCATTACGTCATGCTTCAGAAATGTGGAAAATGGTCCGTTTTCAAATGTTTTATTTTTGAACGTCAGTTCACATTTGTAGGTGGATCATCAGTGTTAGAGCTAAAATTAGCATGTTTAAAGTGATTTTCATGCTTCCAGGGTCCCTTAACACAAGATTTATGGAATGGTTAAAAGTGCATGAAAATGGCCAATTTACTCACTCTGAGTTCTCAAAAAGGGTTTCTTCACCCCGGGAAGTTAATTAAATACCATTTGGAGGCATTTAATGTTCGAGCAAAAACGGCTGATTTTCGACAAAAGAGATAACACCCCCCATTACGTCATGCTTCAGAAATGTGGAAAATGGTCCGTTTTCAAATGTTTTATTTTTGAACGTCAGTTCACATTTGTAGGTGGATCATCAGTGTTAGAGCTAAAATTAGCATGTTTAAAGTGATTTTCATGCTTCCAGGGGCTCGGGAAGTGAATTAAATACTATTTGGAGGCTTTTAATGTTCAATCAAAAACAGCTGATTTTTGACAAAAGAGATAACACCCCCCCCATTACGTCATGCTTCAGAAATGTGGAAAATGGTCCGTTTTCAAATGTTTTATTTTTGAACGTCAGTTCACATTTGTAGGTGGATCATCAGTGTTAGAGCTAAAATTAGCATGTTTAAAGTGATTTTCATGCTTCCAGGGTCCCTAAACACAAGATTTATGGAATGGTTAAAAGTGCATGAAAATGGCCAATTTACTCACTTTGAGTTCTCAAAAAGGGTTTCTTCACCCCGGGAAGTTAATTAAATACCATTTGGAGGCATTTAATGTTCGAGCAAAAACGGCTGATTTTCGACAAAAGAGATAACACCCCCCATTACGTCATGCTTCAGAAATGTGGAAAATGGTCCGTTTTCACATGTTTTATTTTTGAACGTCAGTTCACATTTGTAGGTGGATCATCAGTGTTAGAGCTAAAATTAGCATGTTTAAAGTGATTTTCATGCTTCCAGGGGCCCTAAACACAAGATTTATGGAATGGTTAAAAGTGCATGAAAATGGCCAATTTACTCACTCTGAGTTCTCAAAAAGGGTTTCTTCACCCCGGGAAGTTAATTAAATACCATTTGGAGGCATTTAATGTTCGAGCAAAAACAGCTGATTTTCGACAAAAGAGATAACACCCCCCCATCACGTCATGCTTCAGAAATGTGGAAAATGGTCCGTTTTCAAATGTTTTATTTTTGAACGTCAGTTCACATTTGTAGGTGGATCATCAGTGTTAGAGCTAAAATTAGCATGTTTAAAGTGATTTTCATGCTTCCAGGGGCTCGGGAAGTGAATTAAATACTATTTGGAGGCATTTAATGTTCAATCAAAAACAGCAGATTTTTGACAAAAGAGATAACACCCCCCCATTACGTCATGCTTCAGAAATGTGGAAAATGGTCCGTTTTCAAATGTTTTATTTTTGAACGTCAGTTCACATTTGTAGGTGGATCATCAGTGTTAGAGCTAAAATTAGCATGTTTAAAGTGATTTTTTCCAGGGGCCCTAAACACAAGATTTATAGAATGGTTAAAAGTGCATGAAAATGGCCAATTTACTCACTCTGAGTCCTCAAAAAGGGTTTCTTCACCCCGGGAAGTTAATTAAATACCATTTGGAGGCATTTAATGTTCGAGCAAAAACAGCTGATTTTCGACAAAAGAGATAACACCCCCCCATTACGTCATGCTTCAGAAATGTGGAAAATGGTCCGTTTTCAAATGTTTTATTTTTGAACGTCAGTTCACATTTGTAGGTGGATCATCAGTGTTAGAGCTAAAATTAGCATGTTTAAAGTGATTTTCATGCTTCCAGGGGCTCGGGAAGTGAATTAAATACTATTTGGAGGCATTTAATGTTCAATCAAAAACAGCTGATTTTTGACAAAAGAGATAACACCCCCCCATTACGTCATGCTTCAGAAATGTGGAAAATGGTCAGTTTTCAAATGTTTTATTTTTGAACGTCAGTTCACATTTGTAGGTGGATCATCAGTGTTAGAGCTAAAATTAGCATGTTTAAAGTGATTTTCATGCTTCCAGGGGCCCTAAACACAAGATTTATGGAATGGTTAAATGTGCATGAAAATGGCCAATTTACTCACTCTGAGTTCTCAAAAAGGGTTTCTTCACCCCGGGAAGTTAATTAAATACCATTTGGAGGCATTTAATGTTCGAGCAAAAACGGCTGATTTTCGACAAAAGAGATAACACCCCCCCATTACGTCATGCTTCAGAAATGTGGAAAATGGTCCGTTTTCAAATGTTTTATTTTTGAATGTCAGTTCACATTTGTAGGTGGATCATCAGTGTTAGAGCTAAAATTAGCATGTTTAAAGTGATTTTCATGCTTCCAGGGGCTCGGAAAGTGAATTAAATACTATTTGGAGGCATTTAATGTTCAATCAAAAACAGCTGATTTTTGACAAAAGAGATAACACCCCCCCATTACGTCATGCTTCAGAAATGTGGAAAATGGTCAGTTTTCAAATGTTTTATTTTTGAACGTCAGTTCACATTTGTAGGTGGATCATCAGTGTTAGAGCTAAAATTAGCATGTTTAAAGTGATTTTCATGCTTCCAGGGTCCCTAAACACAAGATTTATGGAATGGTTAAAAGTGCATGAAAATGGCCAATTTACTCACTCTGAGTTCTCAAAAAGGGTTTCTTCACCCCGGGAAGTTAATTAAATACCATTTGGAGGCATTTAATGTTCGAGCAAAAATGGCTGATTTTCGACAAAAGAGATAACACCCCCCATTACGTCATGCTTCAGAAATGTGGAAAATGGTCCGTTTTCAAATGTTTTATTTTTGAACGCCAGTTCACATTTGTAGGTGGATCATCAGTGTCAGAGCTAAAATTAGCATGTTTAAAGTGATTTTCATGCTTCCAGGGGCTCAGGAAGTGAATTAAATACTATTTGGAGGCATTTAATGTTCAAGCAAAAACAGCAGATTTTTGACAAAAGAGATAACACCCCCCCCCATTACGTCATGCTTCAGAAATGTGGAAAATGGTCCGTTTTCAAATGTTTTATTTTTGAACGTCAGTTCACATTTGTAGGTGGATCGTCAGTGTTAGAGCTAAAATTAGCATGTTTAAAGTGATTTTCATGCTTCCAGGGGCCCTAAACACAAGATTTATGGAATGGTTAAAAGTGCATGAAAATGGCCAATTTACTCACTCTGAGTTCTCAAAAAGGGTTTCTTCACCCCGGGAAGTTAATTAAATACCATTTGGAGGCATTTAATGTTCGAGCAAAAACGGCTGATTTTCGACAAAAGAGATAACACCCCCCCATTACGTCATGCTTCAGAAATGTGGAAAATGGTCCGTTTTCAAATGTTTTATTTTTGAACGTCAGTTCACATTTGTAGGTGGATCATCAGTGTTAGAGCTAAAATTAGCATGTTTAAAGTGATTTTCATGCTTCCAGGGGCTCAGGAAGTGAATTAAATACTATTTGGAGGCATTTAATGTTCAAGCAAAAACAGCAGATTTTTGACAAAAGAGATAACACCCCCCCATTACGTCATGCTTCAGAAATGTGGATAATGGTCCGTTTTCAAATGTTTTATTTTTGAACGTCAGTTCACATTTGTAGGTGTATCATCAGTGTTAGAGCTAACATTAGCATGTTTAAAGTGATTTTCATGCTTCCAGGGGCCCTAAACACAAGATTTATGGAATTGTTAAAAGTGCATGAAAATGGCCAATTTACTCACTCTGAATTCTCAAAAAGGGTTTCTTCACCCCGGGAAGTTAATTAAATACCATTTGGAGGCATTTAATGTTCGAGCAAAAACTGCTGATTTTCGACAAAAGAGATAACACCCCACCATTACGTCATGCTTCAGAAATGTGGAAAATGGTCCGTTTTCAAATGTTTTATTTTTGAACGTCAGTTCACATTTGTAGGTGGATCATCAGTGTTAGAGCTAAAATTAGCATGTTTAAAGTGATTTTCATGCTTCCAGGGGCTCGGGAAGTGAATTAAATACTATTTGGAGGCATTTAATGTTCAAGCAAAAACAGCTGATATTTGACAAAAGAGATAACACCCCCCCATTACGTCATGCTTCAGAAATGTGGAAAATGGTCAGTTTTCAAATGTTTTATTTTTGACCGTCAGTTCACATTTGTAGGTGGATCATCAGTGTTAGAGCTAAAATTAGCATGTTTAAAGTGATTTTCATGCATCAAGGGGGCCTAAACGCAAGATTTATGGAATGGATAAAAGTGCATGAAAATGGCCAATTTACTCACACTGAGTTCTCAAAAAGGGTTTCTTCACCCCGGGAAGTTAATTAAATACCATTTGGAGGCATTTAATGTTCGAGCAAAAACGGCTGATTTTCGACAAAAGAGATAACACCCCCCCATTACGTCATGCTTCAGAAATGTGGAAAATGGTCCGTTTTCAAATGTTTTATTTTTGAACGTCAGTTCACATTTGTAGGTGGATCATCAGTGTTAGAGCTAAAATTAGCATGTTTAAAGTGATTTTCATGCTTCCAGGGGCTCGGGAAGTGAATTAAATACTATTTGGAGGCATTTAATGTTCAAGCAAAACCAGCAGATTTTTGACAAAAGAGATAACACCCCCCCATTACGTCATGCTTCAGAAATGTGGAAAATGGTCCATTTTCAAATGTTTTATTTTTGAACGTCAGTTCACATTTGTAGGTGGATCATCAGTGTTAGAGCTAAAATTAGCATGTTTAAATGGAAAGGGGCGACCGAATCGGTCCCCCCGAACTTATGGCCGAGTGCCTCGATCCCCCCGGGAAGCCATTTTGGGCGGGAGGCGCGTCTCAGCTGGTATGCCCGAAGCGGCGTAGCTGGGGCGCGCTCGTTCCCGCCCTAGAGTGGGCTGGCCTAGACACCGACGCAGCCAGCCACGCCCTCAGGGGCAGGCAGGGGCGGGTATACGCCCGCCCTGAAGACGGATAAAAAGGGACGCAAGACCAGAAGACATCCTCTTGTTCTTGTGCTCTGAAGCTGCACCTCCTCGCTGCACGTGAGCTCGGGACAGAACGAAGAGCCAATTTTGAGCGTTTTAATCTCTCTCTTTGTCTTTTAGATACTTCGTCGAAAGGATGCCCAAGAAAGGAGCAAAGAGAATGTCGACTGACCAGTTGGTTCGGGCACTCATGAAGGACATGTCCGAAATTAAGAAGCGGTTGGCGGAGCGAGACGGCGAGGAGGGATCGGGGCGTCCACCGGCCGGAGGGAAGCCAAAGAGGCCGAGAAGGGGGCCGGTCGGGGGAGACGTCCCGGTTCCCTGTTCTCCGCTCGAGGCGCCAGCCCCGGTACCGGCCCCGGTACCGGATGAGGGGAATCCGATTCCCGTGATAGTCACCCCGACGCCTGCCGGAGATATGCCTCCCGAGTTGGCGGCGCAGTTAGCAGCATGGTTGGGGGACAGTAATGGGGGCGCCATGGCTACCAAAGCGCAAGCTCTCATAAAGCAGTTGCGCGAGAAACGTGATACAGCCAAGGTGCCCGCGCCGGATGCGGCGATAGACAAGCCACGAGGGACGGAAGCAGCGTCCGGTGCAGGTAAGCGGCCATTGCCGATTGCAAGGGATGAGTCAACACCCTCTCGTAGAGAAAGATTGGGGCAACATGTTCCTTTGCCAATAAGGGAAAAGATTTGGGCGGGGGAATACGTTAACATTTTCTCCCTGCTCGTTGATCACTATGAGGTCGAAACTGTTAAGGGTCAAAAGGATCTGATGCATCCGAGTGTTTGGCGCGCAAAAATGGCCGCCTTTAAAGTGAATGAAAATATTGGTAACTGGGGTAATGCTTGGGGAATTTTCACGGCAATTTTGGGGGAACGTAGGCCTGATTTGCTCCCTGAATTTCCAGTATATCAGTCACGAATTATGGGGTACTCGACATCACACCAAGGTAACCAATGGTTCTGTTATGACAACCTTTTCAGGAAAGCGATGGAGCATAACAAAAGTTTAACCTGGGACTGTTACGATTCTTTAACATGGAATAAGATGAAAGAGTCGGGAATGTTGAAAGTGCCATTGGTGGGGAGTGCTGTTAGTGAGTCCTCCCGCCAAAATGGGGGGACGCCCTTTCGGTCGGGTACGGGTACAGACGATTACCCGAGACCCGCCGGCAATACAGGGAAGAGGGGGTTCTGTTTCAATTTCAACAGAAGCAAATGTACTAGGCCCCCGGGATCTTGTAAGTTCAAACACGAATGTAGTGGTTGTGGGGCACCCCATCCTGAGTCCTCGTGCAGAGCCAAATCGGGTGAAAATGGGGGTAGAGGAGGCGCTAAACAGGTCTAATATAGTCCGAGGGGCGCCTTTACCAACCCCGATTGATACCCTGGCGATGATTCCCTGGCTCAGCGAATACCCAGATCGTACTTCTGCTGGGGTGCTACGAAACGGTTTTTCATATGGTTTCCGCATCCCGGTGGGTAGCTTTCAGGGTGTTGGGACGTGCAAAAATCAACTTTCCGTCTTGCAGCATACTACTGTAGTACAGGATAAGATCCGGAAAGAGGTTACCCGAGGTCGGGTTGCCGGCCCGTTTCCTGTCCCCCCGGTACCGAACTTTGTTTGTTCTCCTTTAGGGGTGGTCCCCAAGAAGGACCCGGGTGAGTTTCGATTGATTCACAATTTGTCAGCCCCTCATGGCCTTTCTGTAAACGATGCAATTAATCCAGAAATGTGTTCGGTGCGGTACGCATCATTCGATGAGGCCGTAGCCATTTTGAATCGCCTGGGGCCCGGGACGCTGATGGCGAAATCAGATATCGAGTCAGCGTTCCGTTTGCTCCCGGTACACCCGGATGACCAACGTTTATTGGGATTCATGTTTCAAGGTTTGTATTACATGGACAGGTGTATGCCAATGGGGTGCTCGATATCTTGTGCTTATTTCGAGAAATTCAGTAGTTTTCTGCAATGGGTTTACACGAAGAAAACAGGTTTTCGGAATGTGATGCATTACCTCGATGACTTTCTGTTCCTTGGGGCCGCTGGGGATGATGAATGTGCCCGGGCCTTGACTGAATTTTGTGTTTTAATGAATCAATTTGGCGTGCCGTTGGCACCAGGTAAAACTGTGGGTCCCACGACTTGCCTCGAGTTCCTCGGGATCGAGTTGGACTCTAGTGAGGGTTGTTTTCGTTTACCAGCTTCCAAAGTATCGAAATTCAAGACAGCCCTGCAAATGTGTATCACTGCATCTAAAGTTACGCTGCATCAATTACAGCAATTGGTGGGGAAGTTGAATTTTGCCTTAAGGGTGATCCCGATGGCCCGCCCCTTCTCCCGTTCGATTGCACAGGCGATGGTCGGCCTAAAGGAGGGTCACCATCGCACAATGTTATCGGCCGAGGTCCGCCAAGACATGCGTATTTGGTTAGCATTTTTGGCGGATTTCAATGGTCGAGTCGTTTGGAACAAACCGGCCTTGACCTCTGAAGAGCTTGGTCTATGGACGGATTCAGCGGGAAGCATGGGTTTCGGCGCCATCTTCGGCACAAAATGGTCAGCACAAAAGTGGCCAACATGGTGGCACGACGAGGGGCTGACGAGTAATATTGCTTTCCTTGAGCTGTTTCCTATTTTGGTGGCCCTCAGATCCTGGCCCGATGGATTCAAAAATCATTCTGTCATATTCTGGTCTGACAATATGACCGTTGTAGAATGCATTAATAGTCAGGCGGCACGTTGTAAAATGATTTTGAGGCTGCTTAAAGAAATTATCTTACTGTGTATGCAACTGAACGTGGTATTCAGAGCAAAACATGTCCCGGGGGTGCCAGCACCCTTTCCCGAAGCTCTCTGGTCTCTCGGTGCCCCGAACTTCGTTACCTCGTGGGAGAGAGTCTAGCACCAAGGACGAGGAAGGCATACGAAGGGGCGTTTCGGGCTTATTTGGCCTTTTTGGGGACTGAGAGAGGGGGACTTTGGGGCCATGAGGATTGGGTGGTACATTTTCTGATGTCCTTGCGTAAGGCTGGGAAGTCGGTGGCTACAGCCCAGAGGCATCGTGCTGCCATCTCCTTTGTTGCCAGGGCTCATAATATCCAGGACCCGACAGCGTCTTTTGCGGTACAGAAAGCGCTGCGTGGGTGGCAACGCCTTGAGGGTCGCAGAGTAGATGAGAGGCGCCCGATAGGTCTGGATAGGTTGTCCCAGTTGCTGGCCACACTCCCCGACATATGCTCGTCTCAGTTCGAGGCCTGTTTGTTCCGAGCCGCTTTTACGCTTGCATTTCACGGGGCTATGAGGATAAGTGAGCTGGTGGCAAGGAGCAAGCGGGATGTGGCGGGGGGTTTGTGCCGGGAACACGTTCAGATCAGGGGTGAGACTGTGACGGTATCCTTTGTCAAGTCGAAAACCGATCAAAGTGGGGTGGGAGACTGCATAGTCATTCGCAGGATTCCAGGGTCCTCCATGTGTCCGGTGAGGTGTTTAGAGGATTACCTAGCACAAAGGGTGGCATCATGGGGGGGGACAATGTTGAGACACGCGGACGCCACCCCACTGACAAAGTTTCAGTTTCAGCGGGTGCTCGCGATGTCAATTACCGCAGCAGGCTTGGACCCGGGTGAGTTTGGGACCCACTCCTTTCGGATAGGGGCTGCCACTGAAGCTGCAGCCAGGGGTCTTAATGTGGAACAAGTAAAACGAGTGGGGCGTTGGTCCTCCAATTGTTATAAGAGGTATGTGCGGTTGCACATGTTGTGAAGCTGTAACAATGTACTCACGCTTCTTGTCTTTTGTTTGGTTTTCAGTTACGCAAGCCTTCGAGGCGGGGCGGACTATGCAGTCGACCCAACACCGGGCCAGCGGTCAGACATCACCGGCTGTGAGAAAGGAGGTGTGGGTCGTGGGCCACTCATACGTGAGGCGTGCCGCAGACGTATTCAAAGCAGGTGACATGATTCACGTAGCTGGGGAATACGGGTACAGGATGTCCTTCTACGGAAGGGGCGGTCTCTGTATTGACCAGTTTCAAGCTTACTTTGAGGGTTTGTTAGGGCGGATGAGGTCACCGCCGTCTATAGTCATAGTACATTTAGGGGGCAATGATTTGGTCACCACCGGTAGACGACTTCTCCTGGAGGCAATGCTTTCCACCGTAAGTTGGTTGGCGAGGAAAGTTCCGGGGTGCATAATTGCGTGGTCTCATATGATCCCACGAAAAGTGTGGCGGGGGGCTATTTCGATCCCTGCTTTGAACCATTCTGTTAGGAAACTTAATAACAAAATGAGTAGGTTGTTCCGTTCCAGGACATTGCATTCTATCTCGCACGGTTGTATTAATGATGACAGTATGTATATGGGGGATGGTGTGCATTTGTCTCGGGTGGGAAATGAGTTACTCATAGGAGACTTCTTAGCATGGTTGAAAACGTTGGAACATGACCTTTAGCTAGGAGTTTGGTGGGGGGCCCGGATAGCCGGTCAACTATCCGGGCCTGTGGCGGTAAGGTCATGATCGGTGAGCACTAATTAGTAGATCCCTATGAGTGGGCGTCACCCAACACGGATGGGAGCGCTCGGGAGAGGTGGCCATTGGCCCCTCAATGGGGAGGCGGTCCCTTCTAAGGATGGGTCGCCGGAAGTAAAGGAAAGGCGGTCAAGGCCCCTTCCTTTGTAGGAGGGGTTACAGCCCCCTCCTGGGGAATTTCCCGGGGCCAGTGACATCTGCGACGGCAGATGCGGTAAGTTGTGTGGGGTTGGGATAAGGGCCACGATACCTTCTAGATACCTCACACGAGTATTCGAACGACCTTTAACTGGCGTCGAGTTTTAGGTGCCCCCGTCAAGTCAAGGGAAATTGGTAGTAGTTGCACTTGAGGTACGCCTCCGTGCTGTCGCCCATCCCAAGTGGGAGGGGTAAGTCCGGTTAGGGATCTTGACACCGGTTATGACCTTGCCGTTGGCCCTTAAACGTTAGGTTGTACAATTTCAATATGTCAAGAAATGTTTTGTAGGTTGCTAGTTCGGCTAGGAGAACCTCTGTATTAGAGAATCTGTTAAGGTTAGCCAAACATCGCAATATGGTAATGAAATTGTACATAACATGAAACGTTTAATGTTTTAATTTTGTTTTAATAAATACGGCCGGGATGGTCACTCCATCCCACTTCCAAAAAACTTCAAGAACTGTTTCCGGTTTCACTCCTTTTGGGGATTGTGTTGAGAGGGGGTGGCGGGTATCTCGGCTATATGGAAAGGGGCGACCGAATCGGTCCCCCCGAACTTATGGCCGAGTGCCTCGATCCCCCCGGGAAGCCATTTTGGGCGGGAGGCGCGTCTCAGCTGGTATGCCCGAAGCGGCGTAGCTGGGGCGCGCTCGTTCCCGCCCTAGAGTGGGCTGGCCTAGACACCGACGCAGCCAGCCACGCCCTCAGGGGCAGGCAGGGGCGGGTATACGCCCGCCCTGAAGACGGATAAAAAGGGACGCAAGACCAGAAGACATCCTCTTGTTCTTGTGCTCTGAAGCTGCACCTCCTCGCTGCACGTGAGCTCGGGACAGAACGAAGAGCCAATTTTGACCCACCCACCAGCCCCTGAAGACAGCCAGTTGTGTATAATAAAGTTGATTAATTTTGTTTTGTTTTCGTTTCCAGGTTGTAGTGCCATGCTGATTTTGAGTTAATAAAGAATGTTCGTTTTTGAGTATGTTTGCCATTAAAGATATTCAGTTAGTGTCGAATTTTGATGTATGCTCTTTCGGTCATAGTGACCAATGTATTCTTAGGTTAATTTGCACTGTCGTATTTATTTTGGTAGGCGGTAAGGTCATGATCGGTGAGCACTAATTAGTAGATCCCTATGAGTGGGCGTCACCCAACACGGATGGGAGCGCTCGGGAGAGGTGGCCATTGGCCCCTCAATGGGGAGGCGGTCCCTTCTAAGGATGGGTCGCCGGAAGTAAAGGAAAGGCGGTCAAGGCCCCTTCCTTTGTAGGAGGGGTTACAGCCCCCTCCTGGGGAATTTCCCGGGGCCAGTGACATCTGCGACGGCAGATGCGGTAAGTTGTGTGGGGTTGGGATAAGGGCCACGATACCTTCTAGATACCTCACACGAGTATTCGAACGACCTTTAACTGGCGTCGAGTTTTAGGTGCCCCCGTCAAGTCAAGGGAAATTGGTAGTAGTTGCACTTGAGGTACGCCTCCGTGCTGTCGCCCATCCCAAGTGGGAGGGGTAAGTCCGGTTAGGGATCTTGACACCGGTTATGACCTTGCCGTTGGCCCTTAAACGTTAGGTTGTACAATTTCAATATGTCAAGAAATGTTTTGTAGGTTGCTAGTTCGGCTAGGAGAACCTCTGTATTAGAGAATCTGTTAAGGTTAGCCAAACATCGCAATATGGTAATGAAATTGTACATAACATGAAACGTTTAATGTTTTAATTTTGTTTTAATAAATACGGCCGGGATGGTCACTCCATCCCACTTCCAAAAAACTTCAAGAACTGTTTCCGGTTTCACTCCTTTTGGGGATTGTGTTGAGAGGGGGTGGCGGGTATCTCGGCTATAGTGATTTTCATGCTTCCAGGGGCCCTAATCACAAGATTTATGGAATGGTTAAAAGTGCATGAAAATGGCCAATTTACTCACTCTGAGTTCTCAAAAAGGGTTTCTTCACCCCGGGAAGTTAATTAAATACCATTTGGAGGCATTTAATGTTCGAGCAAAAACGGCTGATTTTCGACATAAGAGATAACACCCCCCCATTACGTCATGCTTCAGAAATGTGGAAAATGGTCCGTTTTCAAATGTTTTATTTTTGAACGTCAGTTCACATTTGTAGGTGGATCATCAGTGTTAGAGCTAAAATTAGCATGTTTAAAGTGATTTTCATGCTTCCAGGGGCTCGGGAAGTGAATTAAATACTATTTGGAGGCATTTAATGTTCAATCAAAAACAGCTGATTTTTGACAAAAGAGATAACACCCCCCCATTACGTCATGCTTCAGAAATGTGGGAAATGGTCCGTTTTCAAATGTTTTATTTTTGAACGTCAGTTCACATTTGTAGGTGGATCATCAGTGTTAGAGCTAAAATTAGCATGTTTAAAGTGATTTTCATGCTTCCAGGGGCCCTAAACACAAGATTTATGGAATGGATAAAAGTGCATGAAAATGGCCAATTTACTCACTCTGAGTTCTCAAAAAGGGTTTCTTCACCCCGGGAAGTTAATTAAATACCATTTGGAGGCATTTAATGTTCGAGCAAAAACGGCTGATTTTCGACAAAAGAGATAACACCCCCCCATTACGTCATGCTTCAGAAATGTGGAAAATGGTCCGTTTTCAAATGTTTTATTTTTGAACGTCAGTTCACATTTGTAGGTGGATCATCAGTGTTAGAGCTAAAATTAGCATGTTTAAAGTGATTTTCATGCTTCCAGGGGCTCGGGAAGTGAATTAAAAACTATTTGTAGGCATTTATTGTTCAATCAAAAACAGCTGATTTTTGACAAAAGAGATAACACCCCCCCATTACGTCATGCTTCAGAAATGTGGAAAATGGTCCGTTTTCAAATGTTTTATTTTTGAACGTCAGTTCACATTTGTAGGTGGATCATCAGTGTTAGAGCTAAAATTAGCATGTTTAAAGTGGTTTTCATGCTTCCAGGGGCCCTAAACACAAGATTTATGGAATGGTTAAAAGTGCATGAAAATGGCCAATTTACTCACTCTGAGTTCTCAAAAAGGGTTTCTTCACCCCGGGAAGTTAATTAAATACCATTTGGAGGCATTTACTGTTCGAGCAAAAACGGCTGATTTACGACAAAAAAGATAACACCCCCCCATTACGTCATGCTTCAGAAATGTGGAAAATGGTCCGTTTTCAAATGTTTTATTTTTGAACGTCAGTTCACATTTGTAGGTGGATCATCAGTGTTAGAGCTAAAATTAGCATGTTTAAAGTGATTTTCATGCTTCCAGGGTCCCTTAACACAAGATTTATGGAATGGTTAAAAGTGCATGAAAATGGCCAATTTACTCACTCTGAGTTCTCAAAAAGGGTTTCTTCACCCCGGGAAGTTAATTAAATACCATTTGGAGGCATTTAATGTTCGAGCAAAAACGGCTGATTTTCGACAAAAGAGATAACACCCCCCATTACGTCATGCTTCAGAAATGTGGAAAATGGTCCGTTTTCAAATGTTTTATTTTTGAACGTCAGTTCACATTTGTAGGTGGATCATCAGTGTTAGAGCTAAAATTAGCATGTTTAAAGTGATTTTCATGCTTCCAGGGGCTCGGGAAGTGAATTAAATACTATTTGGAGGCTTTTAATGTTCAATCAAAAACAGCTGATTTTTGACAAAAGAGATAACACCCCCCCCATTACGTCATGCTTCAGAAATGTGGAAAATGGTCCGTTTTCAAATGTTTTATTTTTGAACGTCAGTTCACATTTGTAGGTGGATCATCAGTGTTAGAGCTAAAATTAGCATGTTTAAAGTGATTTTCATGCTTCCAGGGTCCCTAAACACAAGATTTATGGAATGGTTAAAAGTGCATGAAAATGGCCAATTTACTCACTTTGAGTTCTCAAAAAGGGTTTCTTCACCCCGGGAAGTTAATTAAATACCATTTGGAGGCATTTAATGTTCGAGCAAAAACGGCTGATTTTCGACAAAAGAGATAACACCCCCCATTACGTCATGCTTCAGAAATGTGGAAAATGGTCCGTTTTCAAATGTTTTATTTTTGAACGTCAGTTCACATTTGTAGGTGGATCATCAGTGTTAGAGCTAAAATTAGCATGTTTAAAGTGATTTTCATGCTTCCAGGGGCCCTAAACACAAGATTTATGGAATGGTTAAAAGTGCATGAAAATGGCCAATTTACTCACTCTGAGTTCTCAAAAAGGGTTTCTTCACCCCGGGAAGTTAATTAAATACCATTTGGAGGCATTTAATGTTCGAGCAAAAACAGCTGATTTTCGACAAAAGAGATAACACCCCCCCATCACGTCATGCTTCAGAAATGTGGAAAATGGTCCGTTTTCAAATGTTTTATTTTTGAACGTCAGTTCACATTTGTAGGTGGATCATCAGTGTTAGAGCTAAAATTAGCATGTTTAAAGTGATTTTCATGCTTCCAGGGGCTCGGGAAGTGAATTAAATACTATTTGGAGGCATTTAATGTTCAATCAAAAACAGCAGATTTTTGACAAAAGAGATAACACCCCCCCATTACGTCATGCTTCAGAAATGTGGAAAATGGTCCGTTTTCAAATGTTTTATTTTTGAACGTCAGTTCACATTTGTAGGTGGATCATCAGTGTTAGAGCTAAAATTAGCATGTTTAAAGTGATTTTTTCCAGGGGCCCTAAACACAAGATTTATAGAATGGTTAAAAGTGCATGAAAATGGCCAATTTACTCACTCTGAGTCCTCAAAAAGGGTTTCTTCACCCCGGGAAGTTAATTAAATACCATTTGGAGGCATTTAATGTTCGAGCAAAAACAGCTGATTTTCGACAAAAGAGATAACACCCCCCCATTACGTCATGCTTCAGAAATGTGGAAAATGGTCCGTTTTCAAATGTTTTATTTTTGAACGTCAGTTCACATTTGTAGGTGGATCATCAGTGTTAGAGCTAAAATTAGCATGTTTAAAGTGATTTTCATGCTTCCAGGGGCTCGGGAAGTGAATTAAATACTATTTGGAGGCATTTAATGTTCAATCAAAAACAGCTGATTTTTGACAAAAGAGATAACACCCCCCCATTACGTCATGCTTCAGAAATGTGGAAAATGGTCAGTTTTCAAATGTTTTATTTTTGAACGTCAGTTCACATTTGTAGGTGTATCATCAGTGTTAGAGCTAAAATTAGCATGTTTAAAGTGATTTTCATGCTTCCAGGGGCCCTAAACACAAGATTTATGGAATGGTTAAATGTGCATGAAAATGGCCAATTTACTCACTCTGAGTTCTCAAAAAGGGTTTCTTCACCCCGGGAAGTTAATTAAATACCATTTGGAGGCATTTAATGTTCGAGCAAAAACGGCTGATTTTCGACAAAAGAGATAACACCCCCCCATTACGTCATGCTTCAGAAATGTGGAAAATGGTCCGTTTTCAAATGTTTTATTTTTGAATGTCAGTTCACATTTGTAGGTGGATCATCAGTGTTAGAGCTAAAATTAGCATGTTTAAAGTGATTTTCATGCTTCCAGGGGCTCGGAAAGTGAATTAAATACTATTTGGAGGCATTTAATGTTCAATCAAAAACAGCTGATTTTTGACAAAAGAGATAACACCCCCCCATTACGTCATGCTTCAGAAATGTGGAAAATGGTCAGTTTTCAAATGTTTTATTTTTGAACGTCAGTTCACATTTGTAGGTGGATCATCAGTGTTAGAGCTAAAATTAGCATGTTTAAAGTGATTTTCATGCTTCCAGGGTCCCTAAACACAAGATTTATGGAATGGTTAAAAGTGCATGAAAATGGCCAATTTACTCACTCTGAGTTCTCAAAAAGGGTTTCTTCACCCCGGGAAGTTAATTAAATACCATTTGGAGGCATTTAATGTTCGAGCAAAAATGGCTGATTTTCGACAAAAGAGATAACACCCCCCATTACGTCATGCTTCAGAAATGTGGAAAATGGTCCGTTTTCAAATGTTTTATTTTTGAACGCCAGTTCACATTTGTAGGTGGATCATCAGTGTCAGAGCTAAAATTAGCATGTTTAAAGTGATTTTCATGCTTCCAGGGGCTCAGGAAGTGAATTAAATACTATTTGGAGGCATTTAATGTTCAAGCAAAAACAGCAGATTTTTGACAAAAGAGATAACACCCCCCCCCATTACGTCATGCTTCAGAAATGTGGAAAATGGTCCGTTTTCAAATGTTTTATTTTTGAACGTCAGTTCACATTTGTAGGTGGATCGTCAGTGTTAGAGCTAAAATTAGCATGTTTAAAGTGATTTTCATGCTTCCAGGGGCCCTAAACACAAGATTTATGGAATGGTTAAAAGTGCATGAAAATGGCCAATTTACTCACTCTGAGTTCTCAAAAAGGGTTTCTTCACCCCGGGAAGTTAATTAAATACCATTTGGAGGCATTTAATGTTCGAGCAAAAACGGCTGATTTTCGACAAAAGAGATAACACCCCCCCATTACGTCATGCTTCAGAAATGTGGAAAATGGTCCGTTTTCAAATGTTTTATTTTTGAACGTCAGTTCACATTTGTAGGTGGATCATCAGTGTTAGAGCTAAAATTAGCATGTTTAAAGTGATTTTCATGCTTCCAGGGGCTCAGGAAGTGAATTAAATACTATTTGGAGGCATTTAATGTTCAAGCAAAAACAGCAGATTTTTGACAAAAGAGATAACACCCCCCCATTACGTCATGCTTCAGAAATGTGGATAATGGTCCGTTTTCAAATGTTTTATTTTTGAACGTCAGTTCACATTTGTAGGTGTATCATCAGTGTTAGAGCTAACATTAGCATGTTTAAAGTGATTTTCATGCTTCCAGGGGCCCTAAACACAAGATTTATGGAATTGTTAAAAGTGCATGAAAATGGCCAATTTACTCACTCTGAATTCTCAAAAAGGGTTTCTTCACCCCGGGAAGTTAATTAAATACCATTTGGAGGCATTTAATGTTCGAGCAAAAACTGCTGATTTTCGACAAAAGAGATAACACCCCCCCATTACGTCATGCTTCAGAAATGTGGAAAATGGTCCGTTTTCAAATGTTTTATTTTTGAACGTCAGTTCACATTTGTAGGTGGATCATCAGTGTTAGAGCTAAAATTAGCATGTTTAAAGTGATTTTCATGCTTCCAGGGGCTCGGGAAGTGAATTAAATACTATTTGGAGGCATTTAATGTTCAAGCAAAAACAGCTGATATTTGACAAAAGAGATAACACCCCCCCATTACGTCATGCTTCAGAAATGTGGAAAATGGTCAGTTTTCAAATGTTTTATTTTTGACCGTCAGTTCACATTTGTAGGTGGATCATCAGTGTTAGAGCTAAAATTAGCATGTTTAAAGTGATTTTCATGCATCAAGGGGGCCTAAACGCAAGATTTATGGAATGGATAAAAGTGCATGAAAATGGCCAATTTACTCACTCTGAGTTCTCAAAAAGGGTTTCTTCACCCCGGGAAGTTAATTAAATGCAATTTGGAGGCATTTAATGTTCGAGCAAAAACGGCTGATTTTCGACAAAAGAGATAACACCCCCCCATTACGTCATGCTTCAGAAATGTGGAAAATGGTCTGTTTTCAAATGTTTTATTTTTGAACGTCAGTTCACATTTGTAGGTGGATCATCAGTGTTAGAGCTAAAATTAGCATGTTTAAAGTGATTTTCATGCTTCCAGGGGCCCTAAACACAAGATTTATGGAATGGTTAAAAGTGCATGAAAATGGCCAATTTACTCACTCTGAGTTCTCAAAAAGGGTTTCTTCACCCCGGGAAGTTAATTAAATACCATTTGGAGGCATTTAATGTTCGAGCAAAAACGGCTGATTTTCGACAAAAGAGATAACACCCCCCATTACGTCATGCTTCAGAAATGTGGAAAATGGTCCGTTTTCAAATGTTTTATTTTTGAACGTCAGTTCACATTTGTAGGTGGATCATCAGTGTTAGAGCTAAAATTAGCATGTTTAAAGTGATTTTCATGCTTCCAGGGGCTTGGGAAGTGAATTAAATACTATTTGGAGGCATTTAATGTTCACTCAAAAACAGCTGATTTTTGACAAAAGAGATAACACCCCCCCATTACGTCATGCTTCAGAAATGTGGAAAATGGTCCGTTTTCAAATGCTTTATTTTTGAACGTCAGTTCACATTTGTAGGTGGATCATCAGTGTTAGAGCTAAAATTAGCATGTTTAAAGTGATTTTCATGCTTCCAGGGGCCCTAAACACAGGATTTATGGAATGGTTAAAAGTGCATGAAAATGGCCAATTTACTCACACTGAGTTCTCAAAAAGGGTTTCTTCACCCCGGGAAGTTAATTAAATACCATTTGGAGGCATTTAATGTTCGAGCAAAAACGGCTGATTTTCGACAAAAGAGATAACACCCCCCCATTACGTCATGCTTCAGAAATGTGGAAAATGGTCCGTTTTCAAATGTTTTATTTTTGAACGTCAGTTCACATTTGTAGGTGGATCATCAGTGTTAGAGCTAAAATTAGCATGTTTAAAGTGATTTTCATGCTTCCAGGGGCTCGGGAAGTGAATTAAATACTATTTGGAGGCATTTAATGTTCAAGCAAAACCAGCAGATTTTTGACAAAAGAGATAACACCCCCCCCATTACGTCATGCTTCAGAAATGTGGAAAATGGTCCATTTTCAAATGTTTTATTTTTGAACGTCAGTTCACATTTGTAGGTGGATCATCAGTGTTAGAGCTAAAATTAGCATGTTTAAAGTGATTTTCATGCTTCCAGGGGCCCTAATCACAAGATTTATGGAATGGTTAAAAGTGCATGAAAATGGCCAATTTACTCACTCTGAGTTCTCAAAAAGGGTTTCTTCACCCCGGGAAGTTAATTAAATACCATTTGGAGGCATTTAATGTTCGAGCAAAAACGGCTGATTTTCGACATAAGAGATAACACCCCCCCATTACGTCATGCTTCAGAAATGTGGAAAATGGTCCGTTTTCAAATGTTTTATTTTTGAACGTCAGTTCACATTTGTAGGTGGATCATCAGTGTTAGAGCTAAAATTAGCATGTTTAAAGTGATTTTCATGCTTCCAGGGGCTCGGGAAGTGAATTAAATACTATTTGGAGGCATTTAATGTTCAATCAAAAACAGCTGATTTTTGACAAAAGAGATAACACCCCCCCATTACGTCATGCTTCAGAAATGTGGAAAATGGTCCGTTTTCAAATGTTTTATTTTTGAACGTCAGTTCACATTTGTAGGTGGATCATCAGTGTTAGAGCTAAAATTAGCATGTTTAAAGTGGTTTTCATGCTTCCAGGGGCCCTAAACACAAGATTTATGGAATGGTTAAAAGTGCATGAAAATGGCCAATTTACTCACTCTGAGTTCTCAAAAAGGGTTTCTTCACCCCGGGAAGTTAATTAAATACCATTTGGAGGCATTTAATGTTCGAGCAAAAACGGCTGATTTTCGACAAAAGAGATAACACCCCCCCATTACGTCATGCTTCAGAAATGTGGAAAATGGTCCGTTTTCAAATGTTTTATTTTTGAATGTCAGTTCACATTTGTAGGTGGATCATCAGTGTTAGAGCTAAAATTAGCATGTTTAAAGTGATTTTCATGCTTCCAGGGGCTGGGGAAGTGAATTAAATACTATTTGGAGGCATTTAATGTTCAATCAAAAACAGCTGATTTTTGACAAAAGAGATAACACCCCCCCATTACGTCATGCTTCAGAAATGTGGAAAATGGTCCGTTTTCAAATGTTTTATTTTTGAACGTCAGTTCACATTTGTAGGTGGATCATCAGTGTTAGAGCTAAAATTAGCATGTTTAAAGTGATTTTCATGCTTCCAGGGTCCCTAAACACAAGAGTTTTGGAATGGTTAAAAGTGCATGAAAATGGCCAATTTACTCACTCTGAGTTCTCAAAAAGGGTTTCTTCACCCCGGGAAGTTAATTTAATACCATTTGGAGGCATTTAATGTTCGAGCAAAAATGGCTGATTTTCGACAAAAGAGATAACACCCCCCATTACGTCATGCTTCAGAAATGTGGAAAATGGTCCGTTTTCAAATGTTTTAGTTTTTGAACGTCAGTTCACATTTGTAGGTGGATCATCAGTGTTAGAGCTAAAATTAGCATGTTTAAAGTGATTTTCATGCTTCCAGGGGCCCTAAACACAAGATTTATGGAATGGTTAAAAGTGCATGAAAATGGCCAATTTACTCACTCTGAGTTCTCAAAAAGGGTTTCTTCACCCCGGGAAGTTAATTAAATACCATTTGGAGGCATTTAATGTTCGAGCAAAAACGGCTGATTTTCGACAAAAGAGATAACACCCCCCATTACGTCATGCTTCAGAAATGTGGAAAATGGTCCGTTTTCAAATGTTTTAGTTTTTGAACGTCAGTTCACATTTGTAGGTGGATCATCAGTGTTAGAGCTAAAATTAGCATGTTTAAAGTGATTTTCATGCTTCCAGGGGCCCTAAACACAAGATTTATGGAATGGATAAAAGTGCATGAAAATGGCCAATTTACTCACTCTGAGTTCTCAAAAAGGGTTTCTTCACCCCAGGAAGTTAATTAAATACCATTTGGAGGCATTTAATGTTCGAGCAAAAACGGCTGATTTTCGACAAAAGAGATAACACCCCCCCCATTACGTCATGCTTCAGAAATGTGGAAAATGGTCCGTTTTCAAATGTTTTATTTTTGAACGTCAGTTCACATTTGTAGGTGGATCATCAGTGTTAGAGCTAAAATTAGCATGTTTAAAGTGATTTTCATGCTTCCAGGGGCTCGGGAAGTGAATTAAATACTATTTGAAGGCATTTAATGTTCAAGCAAAAACAGCAGATTTTTGACAAAAGAGATAACACCCCCCCCATTACGTCATGCTTCAGAAATGTGGAAAATGGTCCGTTTTCAAATGTTTTATTTTTGAACGTCAGTTCACATTTGTAGGTGGATCATCAGTGTTAGAGCTAAAATTAGCATGTTTAAAGTGATTTTCATGCTTCCAGGTGCCCTAAACACAAGATTTATGGAATGGTTAAAAGTGAATGAAAATGGCCAATTTACTCACTCTGAGTTCTCAAAAAGGGTTTCTTCACCCCGGGAAGTTAATTAAATACCATTTGGAGGCATTTAATGTTCGAGCAAAAACGGCTGATTTTCGACAAAAGAGATAACACCCCCCCATTACGTCATGCTTCAGAAATGTGGAAAATGGTCCGTTTTCAAATGTTTTATTTTTGAACGTCAGTTCACATTTGTAGGTGGATCATCAGTGTTAGAGCTAAAATTAGCATGTTTAAAGTGATTTTCATGCTTCCAGGGGCTCGGGAAGTGAATTAAATACTATTTGGAGGCATTTAATGTTCAAGCAAAAACAGCTGATTTTTGACAAAAGAGATAACACCCCCCCATTATGTCATGCTTCAGAAATGTGGAAAATGGTCTGTTTTCAAATGTTTTATTTTTCAACGTCAGTTCACATTTGTAGGTGGATCATCAGTGTTAGAGCTAAAATTAGCATGTTTAAAGTGATTTTCATGCTTCCAGGGGCCCTAAACACAAGATTTATGGAATGGTTAAAAGTGCATGAAAATGGCCAATTTACTCACTCTGAGTTCTCAAAAAGGGTTTCTTCACCCCGGGAAGTTAATTAAATACCATTTGGAGGCATTTACTGTTCGAGCAAAAACGGCTGATTTACGACAAAAGAGATAACACCCCCCCATTAGGTCATGCTTCAGAAATGTGGAAAATGGTCCGTTTTCAAATGTTTTATTTTTGAACGTCAGTTCACATTTGTAGGTGGATCATCAGTGTTAGAGCTAAAATTAGCATGTTTAAAGTGATTTTCATGCTTCCAGGGGCTCGGGAAGTGAATTAAATACTATTTGGAGGCATTTAATGTTCAATCAAAAACAGCAGATTTTTGACAAAAGAGATAACACCCCCCATTACGTCATGCTTCAGAAATGTGGAAAATGGTCCGTTTTCAAATGTTTTATTTTTGAACGTCAGTTCACATTTGTAGGTGGATCATCAGTGTTAGAGCTAAAATTAGCATGTTTAAAGTGATTTTCATGCTTCCAGGGTCCCTTAACACAAGATTTATGGAATCGTTAAAAGTGCATGAAAATGGCCAATTTACTCACTCTGAGTTCTCAAAAAGGGTTTCTTCACCCCGGGAAGTTAATTAAATACCATTTGGAGGCATTTAATGTTCGAGCAAAAATGGCTGATTTTCGACAAAAGAGATAACACCCCCCATTACGTCATGCTTCAGAAATGTGGAAAATGGTCCGTTTTCAAATGTTTTATTTTTGAACGTCAGTTCACATTTGTAGGTGGATCATCAGTGTTAGAGCTAAAATTAGCATGTTTAAAGTGATTTTCATGCTTCCAGGGGCTCGGGAAGTGAATTAAATACTATTTGGAGGCATTTAATGTTCAATCAAAAACAGCTGATTTTTGACAAAAGAGATAACACCCCCCCATTACGTCATGCTTCAGAAATGTGGAAAATGGTCCGTTTTCAAATGTTTTATTTTTGAACGTCAGTTCACATTTGTAGGTGGATCATCAGTGTTAGAGCTAAAATTAGCATGTTTAAAGTGATTTTCATGCTTCCAGGGTCCCTAAACACAAGATTTATGGAATGGTTAAAAGTGCATGAAAATGGCCAATTTTCTCACTCTGAGTTCTCAAAAAGGGTTTCTTCACCCCGGGAAGTTAATTAAATACCATTTGGAGGCATTTAATGTTCGAGCAAAAACGGCTGATTTTCGACAAAAGAGATAACACCCCCCATTACGTCATGCTTCAGAAATGTGGAAAATGGTCCGTTTTCAAATGTTTTATTTTTGAACGTCACTTCACATTTGTAGGTGGATCATCAGTGTTAGAGCTAAAATTAGCATGTTTAAAGTGATTTTCATGCTTCCAGGGGCCCTAAACACAAGATTTATGGAATGGTTAAAAGTGCATGAAAATGGCCAATTTACTCACTCTGAGTTCTCAAAAAGGGTTTCTTCACCCCGGGAAGTTAATTAAATACCATTTGGAGGCATTTAATGTTCGAGCAAAAACAGCTGATTTTCGACAAAAGAGATAACACCCCCCCATTACGTCATGCTTCAGAAATGTGGAAAATGGTCCGTTTTCAAATGTTTTATTTTTTAACGTCAGTTCACATTTGAAGGTGGATCATCAGTGTTAGAGCTAAAATTAGCATGTTTAAAGTGATTTTCATGCTTCCAGGGGCTCGGGAAGTGAATTAAATACTATTTGGAGGCATTTAATGTTCAATCAAAAACAGCTGATTTTTGACAAAAGAGATAACACCCCCCCATTACGTCATGCTTCAGAAATGTGGAAAATGGTCCGTTTTCAAATGTTTTATTTTTGAACGTCAGTTCACATTTGTAGGTGGATCATCAGTGTTAGAGCTAAAATTAGCATGTTTAAAGTGATTTTCATGCTTCCAGGGTCCCTAAACACAAGATTTATGGAATGGTTAAAAGTGCATGAAAATGGCCAATTTTCTCACTCTGAGTTCTCAAAAAGGGTTTCTTCACCCCGGGAAGTTAATTAAATACCATTTGGAGGCATTTAATGTTCGAGCAAAAACAGCTGATTTTCGACAAAAGAGATAACACCCCCCCATTACGTCATGCTTCAGAAATGTGGAAAATGGTCCGTTTTCAAATGTTTTATTTTTGAACGTCAGTTCACATTTGAAGGTGGATCATCAGTGTTAGAGCTAAAATTAGCATGTTTAAAGTGATTTTCATGCTTCCAGGGGCTCGGGAAGTGAATTAAATACTATTTGGAGGCATTTAATGTTCAATCAAAAACAGCTGATTTTTGACAAAAGAGATAACACCCCCCCCCCATTACGTCATGCTTCAGAAATGTGGAAAATGGTCAGTTTTCAAATGTTTTATTTTTGAACGTCAGTTCACATTTGTAGGTGGATCATCAGTGTTAGAGCTAAAATTAGCATGTTTAAAGTGATTTTCATGCTTCCAGGGGCCCTAAACACAAGATTTATGGAATGGTTAAATGTGCATGAAAATGGCCAATTTACTCACTCTGAGTTCTCAAAAAGGGTTTCTTCACCCCGGGAAGTTAATTAAATACCATTTGGAGGCATTTAATGTTCGAGCAAAAACGGCTGATTTTCGACAAAAGAGATAACACCCCCCATTACGTCATGCTTCAGAAATGTGGAAAATGGTCCGTTTTCAAATGTTTTACTTTTGAATGTCAGTTCACATTTGTAGGTATATCATCAGTGTTAGAGCTAAAATTAGCATGTTTAAAGTGATTTTCATGCTTCCAGGGGCTCGGGAAGTGAATTAAATACTATTTGGAGGCATTTAATGTTCAATCAAAAACAGCTGATTTTTGACAAAAGAGATAACACCCCCCCATTACGTCATGCTTCAGAAATGTGGAAAATGGTCCATTTTCAAATGTTTTATTTTTGAACGTCAGTTCACATTTGTAGGTGGATCATCAGTGTTAGAGCTAAAATTAGCATGTTTAAAGTGATTTTCATGCTTCCAGGGGCTCGGGAAGTGAATTAAATACTATTTGGAGGCATTTAATGTTCAAGCAAAAACAGCAGATTTTTGACAAAAGAGATAACACCCCCCCATTACGTCATTCTTCAGAAATGTGGAAAATGGTCCGTTTTCAAATGTTTTATTTTTGAACGTCAGTTCACATTTGTAGGTGGATCATCAGTGTTAGAGCTAAAATTAGCATGTTTAAAGTGATTTTCATGCTTCCAGGGGCCCTAAACATAAGATTTATGGAATGGTTAAAAGTGCATGAAAATGGCCAATTTACTCACTCTGAGTTCTCAAAAAGGGTTTCTTCACCCCGGGAAGTTAATTAAATACCATTTGGAGGCATTTAATGTTCGAGCAAAAACGGCTGATTTTCGACAAAAGAGAAAACACCCCCCCATTACGTCATGCTTCAGAAATGTGGAAAATGGTCCGTTTTCAAATGTTTTATTTTTGAACGTCAGTTCACATTTGTAGGTGGATCATCAGTGTTAGAGCTAAAATTAGCATGTTTAAAGTGATTTTCATGCTTCCAGGGGCTCGGGAAGTGAATTAAATACTATTTGGAGGCATTTAATGTTCAATCAAAAACAGCAGATTTTTGACAAAAGAGATAACACCCCCCCATTACGTCATGCTTCAGAAATGTGGAAAATGGTCAGTTTTCAAATGTTTTATTTTTGAACGTCAGTTCACATTTGTAGGTGGATCATCAGTGTTAGAGCTAAAATTAGCATGTTTAAAGTGATTTTCATGCTTCCAGGGGCTCGGGAAGTGAATTAAATACTATTTGGAGGCATTTAATGTTCAAGCAAAAACAGCTGATTTTTGACAAAAGAGATAACACCCCCCCATTATGTCATGCTTCAGAAATGTGGAAAATGGTCTGTTTTCAAATGTTTTATTTTTCAACGTCAGTTCACATTTGTAGGTGGATCATCAGTGTTAGAGCTAAAATTAGCATGTTTAAAGTGATTTTCATGCTTCCAGGGGCCCTAAACACAAGATTTAGGGAATGGTTAAAAGTGCATGAAAATGGCCAATTTACTCACTCTGAGTTCTCAAAAAGGGTTTCTTCACCCCGGGAAGTTAATTAAATACCATTTGGAGGCATTTACTGTTCGAGCAAAAACGGCTGATTTACGACAAAAGAGATAACACCCCCCCATTACGTCATGCTTCAGAAATGTGGAAAATGGTCCGTTTTCAAATGTTTTATTTTTGAACGTCAGTTCACATTTGTAGGTGGATCATCAGTGTTAGAGCTAAAATTAGCATTTTTAAAGTGATTTTCATGCTTCCAGGGGCTCGGGAAGTGAATTAAATACTATTTGGAGGCATTTAATGTTCAATCAAAAACAGCTGATTTTTGACAAAAGAGATAACACCCCCCCATTACGTCATGCTTCAGAAATGTGGAAAATGGTCCGTTTTCAAATGTTTTATTATTGAACGTCAGTTCATATTTGTAGGTGGATCATCAGTGTTAGAGCTAAAATTAGCATGCTTAAAGTGATTTTCATGCTTCCAGGGTCCCTAAACACAAGATTTATGGAATGGTTAAAAGTGCATGAAAATGGCCAATTTACTCACTCTGAGTTTTCAAAAAGGGTTTCTTCACCCCGGGAAGTTAATTAAATACCATTTGGAGGCATTTAATGTTCGAGCAAAAATGGCTGATTTTCGACAAAAGAGATAACACCCCCCATTACGTCATGCTTCAGAAATGTGGAAAATGGTCCGTTTTCAAATGTTTTAGTTTTTGAACGTCAGTTCACATTTGTAGGTGGATCATCAGTGTTAGAGCTAAAATTAGCATGTTTAAAGTGATTTTCATGCTTCCAGGGGCCCTAAACACAAGATTTATGGAATGGTTAAAAGTGCATGAAAATGGCCAATTTACTCACTCTGAGTTCTCAAAAAGGGTTTCTTCACCCCGGGAAGTTAATTAAATACCATTTGGAGGCATTTAATGTTCGAGCAAAAACGGCTGATTTTCGACAAAAGAGATAACACCCCCCCATTACGTCATGCTTCAGAAATGTGGAAAATGGTCCGTTTTCAAATGTTTTATTTTTGAACGTCAGTTCACATTTGTAGGTGGATCATCAGTGTTAGAGCTAAAATTAGCATGGTTAAAGTGATTTTCATGCTTCCAGGGGCTCGGGAAGTGAATTAAATACTATTTGGAGGCATTTAATGTTCAATCAAAAACAGCAGATTTTTGACAAAAGAGATAACACCCCCCCCATTACGTCATGCTTCAGAAATGTGGAAAATGGTCCGTTTTCAAATGTTTTATTTTTGAACGTCAGTTCACATTTGTAGGTGGATCATCAGTGTTAGAGCTAAAATTAGCATGTTTAAAGTGATTTTCATGCTTCCAGGGGCTCGGGAAGTGAATTAAATACTATTTGGAGGCATTTAATGTTCAAGCAAAAACAGCTGATTTTTGACAAAAGAGATAACACCCCCCCATTATGTCATGCTTCAGAAATGTGGAAAATGGTCTGTTTTCAAATGTTTTATTTTTCAACGTCAGTTCACATTTGTAGGTGGATCATCAGTGTTAGAGCTAAAATTAGCATGTTTAAAGTGATTTTCATGCTTCCAGGGGCCCTAAACACAAGATTTAGGGAATGGTTAAAAGTGCATGAAAATGGCCAATTTACTCACTCTGAGTTCTCAAAAAGGGTTTCTTCACCCCGGGAAGTTAATTAAATACCATTTGGAGGCATTTACTGTTCGAGCAAAAACGGCTGATTTACGACAAAAGAGATAACACCCCCCCATTACGTCATGCTTCAGAAATGTGGAAAATGGTCCGTTTTCAAATGTTTTATTTTTGAACGTCAGTTCACATTTGTAGGTGGATCATCAGTGTTAGAGCTAAAATTAGCATTTTTAAAGTGATTTTCATGCTTCCAGGGGCTCGGGAAGTGAATTAAATACTATTTGGAGGCATTTAATGTTCAATCAAAAACAGCTGATTTTTGACAAAAGAGATAACACCCCCCCATTACGTCATGCTTCAGAAATGTGGAAAATGGTCCGTTTTCAAATGTTTTATTATTGAACGTCAGTTCATATTTGTAGGTGGATCATCAGTGTTAGAGCTAAAATTAGCATGCTTAAAGTGATTTTCATGCTTCCAGGGTCCCTAAACACAAGATTTATGGAATGGTTAAAAGTGCATGAAAATGGCCAATTTACTCACTCTGAGTTTTCAAAAAGGGTTTCTTCACCCCGGGAAGTTAATTAAATACCATTTGGAGGCATTTAATGTTCGAGCAAAAATGGCTGATTTTCGACAAAAGAGATAACACCCCCCATTACGTCATGCTTCAGAAATGTGGAAAATGGTCCGTTTTCAAATGTTTTAGTTTTTGAACGTCAGTTCACATTTGTAGGTGGATCATCAGTGTTAGAGCTAAAATTAGCATGTTTAAAGTGATTTTCATGCTTCCAGGGGCCCTAAACACAAGATTTATGGAATGGTTAAAAGTGCATGAAAATGGCCAATTTACTCACTCTGAGTTCTCAAAAAGGGTTTCTTCACCCCGGGAAGTTAATTAAATACCATTTGGAGGCATTTAATGTTCGAGCAAAAACGGCTGATTTTCGACAAAAGAGATAACACCCCCCCATTACGTCATGCTTCAGAAATGTGGAAAATGGTCCGTTTTCAAATGTTTTATTTTTGAACGTCAGTTCACATTTGTAGGTGGATCATCAGTGTTAGAGCTAAAATTAGCATGGTTAAAGTGATTTTCATGCTTCCAGGGGCTCGGGAAGTGAATTAAATACTATTTGGAGGCATTTAATGTTCAATCAAAAACAGCAGATTTTTGACAAAAGAGATAACACCCCCCCCATTACGTCATGCTTCAGAAATGTGGAAAATGGTCCGTTTTCAAATGTTTTATTTTTGAACGTCAGTTCACATTTGTAGGTGGATCATCAGTGTTAGAGCTAAAATTAGCATGTTTAAAGTGATTTTCATGCTTCCAGGGGCCCTAAACACAAGATTTATGGAATGGTTAAAAGTGCATGAAAATGGCCAATTTACTCACTCTGAGTTCTCAAAAAGGGTTTCTTCACCCCGGGAAGTTAATTAAATACCATTTGGAGGCATTTAATGTTCGAGCAAAAACAGCTGATTTTCAAAAAAAAGAGATAACACCCCCCCATTACGTCATGCTTCAGAAATGTGGAAAATGGTCCGTTTTCAAATGTTTTATTTTTGAACGTCAGTTCACATTTGTAGGTGGATCATCAGTGTTAGAGCTAAAATTAGCATGTTTAAAGTGATTTTCATGCTTCCAGGGGCTCGGGAAGTGAATTAAATACTTTTTGGAGGCATTTAATGTTCAAGCAAAAACAGCAGATTTTTGACAAAAGAGATAACACCCCCCCTTACGTCATTCTTCAGAAATGTGGAAAATGGTCCGTTTTCAAATGTTTTATTTTTGAACGTCAGTTCACATTTGTAGGTGGATCATCAGTGTTAGAGCTAAAATTAGCATGTTTAAAGTGATTTTCATGCTTCCAGGGGCCCTAAACACAAGATTTATGGAATGGTTAAAAGTGCATGAAAATGGCCAATTTACTCACTCTGAGTTCTCAAAAAGGGTTTCTTCACCCCGGGAAGTTAATTAAATACCATTTGGAGGCATTTAATGTTCGAGCAAAAACGGCTGATTTTCGACAAAAGAGATAACACCCCCCCATTACGTCATGCTTCAGAAATGTGGAAAATGGTCCGTTTTCAAATGTTTTATTTTTGAACGTCAGTTCACATTTGTAGGTGGATCATCAGTGTTAGAGCTAAAATTAGCATGTTTAAAGTGATTTTCATGCTTCCAGGGGCTCGGGAAGTGAATTAAATACTATTTGGAGGCATTTAATGTTCAATCAAAAACAGCAGATTTTTGACAAAGGAGATAACACCCCCCCCATTACGTCATGCTTCAGAAATGTGGAAAATGGTCCGTTTTCAAATGTTTTATTTTTGAACGTCAGTTCACATTTGTAGGTGGATCATCAGTGTTAGAGCTAAAATTAGCATGTTTAAAGTGATTTTCATGCTTCCAGGGGCCCTAAACACAAGATTTATGGAATGGTTAAAAGTGCATGAAAATGGCCAATTTACTCACTCTGAGTTCTCAAAAAGGGTTTCTTCACCCCGGGAAGTTAATTAAATACCATTTGGAGGCATTTAATGTTCGAGCAAAAACGGCTGATTTTCGACAAAAGAGATAACACCCCCCCATTACGTCATGCTTCAGAAATGTGGAAAATGGTCCGTTTTCAAATGTTTTATTTTTGAACGTCAGTTCACATTTGTAGGTGGATCATCAGTGTTAGAGCTAAAATTAGCATGTTTAAAGTGATTTTCATGCTTCCAGGGGCTCGGGAAGTGAATTAAATACTATTTGGAGGCATTTAATGTTCAAGCAAAAACAGCAGATTTTTGACAAAAGAGATAACACCCCCCCCATTATGTCATGCTTCAGAAATGTGGAAAATGGTCTGTTTTCAAATGTTTTATTTTTCAACGTCAGTTCACATTTGTAGGTGGATCATCAGTGTTAGAGCTAAAATTAGCATGTTTAAAGTGATTTTCATGCTTCCAGGTGCCCTAAACACAAGATTTATGGAATGGTTAAAAGTGCATGAAAATGGCCAATTTACTCACTCTGAGTTCTCAAAAAGGGTTTCTTCACCCCGGGAAGTTAATTAAATACCATTTGGAGGCATTTACTGTTCGAGCAAAAACGGCTGATTTACGACAAAAGAGATAACACCCCCCCATTACGTCATGCTTCAGAAATGTGGAAAATGGTCCGTTTTCAAATGTTTTATTTTTGAACGTCAGTTCACATTTGTAGGTGGATCATCAGTGTTAGAGCTAAAATTAGCATGTTTAAAGTGATTTTCATGCTTCCAGGGGCTCGGGAAGTGAATTAAATACTATTTGGAGGCATTTAATGTTCAAGCAAAAACAGCTGATTTTTGACAAAAGAGATAACACCCCCCCATTATGTCATGCTTCAGAAATGTGGAAAATGGTCTGTTTTCAAATGTTTTATTTTTCAACGTCAGTTCACATTTGTAGGTGGATCATCAGTGTTAGAGCTAAAATTAGCATGTTTAAAGTGATTTTCATGCTTCCAGGGGCCCTAAACACAAGATTTAGGGAATGGTTAAAAGTGCATGAAAATGGCCAATTTACTCACTCTGAGTTCTCAAAAAGGGTTTCTTCACCCCGGGAAGTTAATTAAATACCATTTGGAGGCATTTACTGTTCGAGCAAAAACGGCTGATTTACGACAAAAGAGATAACACCCCCCCATTACGTCATGCTTCAGAAATGTGGAAAATGGTCCGTTTTCAAATGTTTTATTTTTGAACGTCAGTTCACATTTGTAGGTGGATCATCAGTGTTAGAGCTAAAATTAGCATTTTTAAAGTGATTTTCATGCTTCCAGGGGCTCGGGAAGTGAATTAAATACTATTTGGAGGCATTTAATGTTCAATCAAAAACAGCTGATTTTTGACAAAAGAGATAACACCCCCCCATTACGTCATGCTTCAGAAATGTGGAAAATGGTCCGTTTTCAAATGTTTTATTATTGAACGTCAGTTCATATTTGTAGGTGGATCATCAGTGTTAGAGCTAAAATTAGCATGCTTAAAGTGATTTTCATGCTTCCAGGGTCCCTAAACACAAGATTTATGGAATGGTTAAAAGTGCATGAAAATGGCCAATTTACTCACTCTGAGTTTTCAAAAAGGGTTTCTTCACCCCGGGAAGTTAATTAAATACCATTTGGAGGCATTTAATGTTCGAGCAAAAATGGCTGATTTTCGACAAAAGAGATAACACCCCCCATTACGTCATGCTTCAGAAATGTGGAAAATGGTCCGTTTTCAAATGTTTTAGTTTTTGAACGTCAGTTCACATTTGTAGGTGGATCATCAGTGTTAGAGCTAAAATTAGCATGTTTAAAGTGATTTTCATGCTTCCAGGGGCCCTAAACACAAGATTTATGGAATGGTTAAAAGTGCATGAAAATGGCCAATTTACTCACTCTGAGTTCTCAAAAAGGGTTTCTTCACCCCGGGAAGTTAATTAAATACCATTTGGAGGCATTTAATGTTCGAGCAAAAACGGCTGATTTTCGACAAAAGAGATAACACCCCCCCATTACGTCATGCTTCAGAAATGTGGAAAATGGTCCGTTTTCAAATGTTTTATTTTTGAACGTCAGTTCACATTTGTAGGTGGATCATCAGTGTTAGAGCTAAAATTAGCATGGTTAAAGTGATTTTCATGCTTCCAGGGGCTCGGGAAGTGAATTAAATACTATTTGGAGGCATTTAATGTTCAATCAAAAACAGCAGATTTTTGACAAAAGAGATAACACCCCCCCCATTACGTCATGCTTCAGAAATGTGGAAAATGGTCCGTTTTCAAATGTTTTATTTTTGAACGTCAGTTCACATTTGTAGGTGGATCATCAGTGTTAGAGCTAAAATTAGCATGTTTAAAGTGATTTTCATGCTTCCAGGGGCCCTAAACACAAGATTTATGGAATGGTTAAAAGTGCATGAAAATGGCCAATTTACTCACTCTGAGTTCTCAAAAAGGGTTTCTTCACCCCGGGAAGTTAATTAAATACCATTTGGAGGCATTTAATGTTCGAGCAAAAACAGCTGATTTTCAAAAAAAAGAGATAACACCCCCCCATTACGTCATGCTTCAGAAATGTGGAAAATGGTCCGTTTTCAAATGTTTTATTTTTGAACGTCAGTTCACATTTGTAGGTGGATCATCAGTGTTAGAGCTAAAATTAGCATGTTTAAAGTGATTTTCATGCTTCCAGGGGCTCGGGAAGTGAATTAAATACTTTTTGGAGGCATTTAATGTTCAAGCAAAAACAGCAGATTTTTGACAAAAGAGATAACACCCCCCCTTACGTCATTCTTCAGAAATGTGGAAAATGGTCCGTTTTCAAATGTTTTATTTTTGAACGTCAGTTCACATTTGTAGGTGGATCATCAGTGTTAGAGCTAAAATTAGCATGTTTAAAGTGATTTTCATGCTTCCAGGGGCCCTAAACACAAGATTTATGGAATGGTTAAAAGTGCATGAAAATGGCCAATTTACTCACTCTGAGTTCTCAAAAAGGGTTTCTTCACCCCGGGAAGTTAATTAAATACCATTTGGAGGCATTTAATGTTCGAGCAAAAACGGCTGATTTTCGACAAAAGAGATAACACCCCCCCATTACGTCATGCTTCAGAAATGTGGAAAATGGTCCGTTTTCAAATGTTTTATTTTTGAACGTCAGTTCACATTTGTAGGTGGATCATCAGTGTTAGAGCTAAAATTAGCATGTTTAAAGTGATTTTCATGCTTCCAGGGGCTCGGGAAGTGAATTAAATACTATTTGGAGGCATTTAATGTTCAATCAAAAACAGCAGATTTTTGACAAAGGAGATAACACCCCCCCCATTACGTCATGCTTCAGAAATGTGGAAAATGGTCCGTTTTCAAATGTTTTATTTTTGAACGTCAGTTCACATTTGTAGGTGGATCATCAGTGTTAGAGCTAAAATTAGCATGTTTAAAGTGATTTTCATGCTTCCAGGGGCCCTAAACACAAGATTTATGGAATGGTTAAAAGTGCATGAAAATGGCCAATTTACTCACTCTGAGTTCTCAAAAAGGGTTTCTTCACCCCGGGAAGTTAATTAAATACCATTTGGAGGCATTTAATGTTCGAGCAAAAACGGCTGATTTTCGACAAAAGAGATAACACCCCCCCATTACGTCATGCTTCAGAAATGTGGAAAATGGTCCGTTTTCAAATGTTTTATTTTTGAACGTCAGTTCACATTTGTAGGTGGATCATCAGTGTTAGAGCTAAAATTAGCATGTTTAAAGTGATTTTCATGCTTCCAGGGGCTCGGGAAGTGAATTAAATACTATTTGGAGGCATTTAATGTTCAAGCAAAAACAGCAGATTTTTGACAAAAGAGATAACACCCCCCCCATTATGTCATGCTTCAGAAATGTGGAAAATGGTCTGTTTTCAAATGTTTTATTTTTCAACGTCAGTTCACATTTGTAGGTGGATCATCAGTGTTAGAGCTAAAATTAGCATGTTTAAAGTGATTTTCATGCTTCCAGGTGCCCTAAACACAAGATTTATGGAATGGTTAAAAGTGCATGAAAATGGCCAATTTACTCACTCTGAGTTCTCAAAAAGGGTTTCTTCACCCCGGGAAGTTAATTAAATACCATTTGGAGGCATTTACTGTTCGAGCAAAAACGGCTGATTTACGACAAAAGAGATAACACCCCCCCATTACGTCATGCTTCAGAAATGTGGAAAATGGTCCGTTTTCAAATGTTTTATTTTTGAACGTCAGTTCACATTTGTAGGTGGATCATCAGTGTTAGAGCTAAAATTAGCATTTTTAAAGTGATTTTCATGCTTCCAGGGGCTCGGGAAGTGAATTAAATACTATTTGGAGGCATTTAATGTTCAATCAAAAACAGCTGATTTTTGACAAAAGAGATAACACCCCCCCCCATTACGTCATGCTTCAGAAATGTGGAAAATGGTCCGTTTTCAAATGTTTTATTATTGAACGTCAGTTCATATTTGTAGGTGGATCATCAGTGTTAGAGCTAAAATTAGCATGTTTAAAGTGATTTTCATGCTTCCAGGGTCCCTAAACACAAGATTTATGGAATGGTTAAAAGTGCATGAAAATGGCCAATTTACTCACTCTGAGTTCTCAAAAAGGGTTTCTTCACCCCGGGAAGTTAATTAAATACCATTTGGAGGCATTTAATGTTCGAGCAAAAACGGCTGATTTTCGACAAAAGAGATAACACCCCCCCATTACGTCATGCTTCAGAAATGTGGAAAATGGTCCGTTTTCAAATTTTTTATTTTTGAACGTCAGTTCTCATTTGTAGGTGGATCATCAGTGTTAGAGCTAAAATTAGCATGTTTAAAGTGATTTTCATGCTTCCAGGGGCCCTAAACACAAGATTTATGGAATGGTTAAAAGTGCATGAAAATGGCCAATTTACTCACTCTGAGTTCTCAAAAAGGGTTTCTTCACCCCGGGAAGTTAATTAAATACCATTTGGAGGCATTTAATGTTCGAGCAAAAACGGCTGATTTTCGACAAAAGAGATAACACCCCCCCATTACGTCATGCTTCAGAAATGTGGAAAATGGTCCGTTTTCAAATGTTTTATTTTTGAACGTCAGTTCACATTTGTAGGTGGATCATCAGTGTTAGAGCTAAAATTAGCATGTTTAAAGTGATTTTCATGCTTCCAGGGGCTCGGGAAGTGAATTAAATACTATTTGGAGGCATTTAATGTTCAAGCAAAAACAGCTGATTTTTGACAAAAGAGATAACACCCCCCCATTATGTCATGCTTCAGAAATGTGGAAAATGGTCTGTTTTCAAATGTTTTATTTTTCAACGTCAGTTCACATTTGTAGGTGGATCATCAGTGTTAGAGCTAAAATTAGCATGTTTAAAGTGATTTTCATGCTTCCAGGGGCCCTAAACACAAGATTTATGGAATGGTTAAAAGTGCATGAAAATGGCCAATTTACTCACTCTGAGTTCTCAAAAAGGGTTTCTTCACCCCGGGAAGTTAATTAAATACCATTTGGAGGCATTTACTGTTCGAGCAAAAACGGCTGATTTACGACAAAAGAGATAACACCCCCCCATTACGTCATGCTTCAGAAATGTGGAAAATGGTCCGTTTTCAAATGTTTTATTTTTGAACGTCAGTTCACATTTGTAGGTGGATCATCAGTGTTAGAGCTAAAATTAGCATGTTTAAAGTGATTTTCATGCTTCCAGGGGCTCGGGAAGTGAATTAAATACTATTTGGAGGCATTTAATGTTCAATCAAAAACAGCAGATTTTTGACAAAAGAGATAACACCCCCCATTACGTCATGCTTCAGAAATGTGGAAAATGGTCCGTTTTCAAATGTTTTATTTTTGAACGTCAGTTCACATTTGTAGGTGGATCATCAGTGTTAGAGCTAAAATTAGCATGTTTAAAGTGATTTTCATGCTTCCAGGGTCCCTTAACACAAGATTTATGGAATGGTTAAAAGTGCATGAAAATGGCCAATTTACTCACTCTGAGTTCTCAAAAAGGGTTTCTTCACCCCGGGAAGTTAATTAAATACCATTTGGAGGCATTTAATGTTCGAGCAAAAACGGCTGATTTTCGACAAAAGAGATAACACCCCCCATTACGTCATGCTTCAGAAATGTGGAAAATGGTCCGTTTTCAAATGTTTTATTTTTGAACGTCAGTTCACATTTGTAGGTGGATCATCAGTGTTAGAGCTAAAATTAGCATGTTTAAAGTGATTTTCATGCTTCCAGGGGCTCGGGAAGTGAATTAAATACTATTTGGAGGCATTTAATGTTCAATCAAAAACAGCTGATTTTTGACAAAAGAGATAACACCCCCCCATTACGTCATGCTTCAGAAATGTGGAAAATGGTCCGTTTTCAAATGTTTTATTTTTGAACGTCAGTTCACATTTGTAGGTGGATCATCAGTGTTAGAGCTAAAATTAGCATGTTTAAAGTGATTTTCATGCTTCCAGGGTCCCTAAACACAAGATTTATGGAATGGTTAAAAGTGCATGAAAATGGCCAATTTACTCACTCTGAGTTCTCAAAAAGGGTTTCTTCACCCCGGGAAGTTAATTAAATACCATTTGGAGGCATTTAATGTTCGAGCAAAAACGGCTGATTTTCGACAAAAGAGATAACACCCCCCATTACGTCATGCTTCAGAAATGTGGAAAATGGTCCGTTTTCAAATGTTTTATTTTTGAACGTCACTTCACATTTGTAGGTGGATCATCAGTGTTAGAGCTAAAATTAGCATGTTTAAAGTGATTTTCATGCTTCCAGGGGCCCTAAACACAAGATTTATGGAATGGTTAAAAGTGCATGAAAATGGCCAATTTAGTCACTCTGAGTTCTCAAAAAGGGTTTCTTCACCCCGGGAAGTTAATTAAATACCTTTTGGAGGCATTTAATGTTCGATCAAAAACAGCTGATTTTCGACAAAAGAGATAACACCCCCCCATTACGTCATGCTTCAGAAATGTGGAAAATGGTCCGTTTTCAAATGTTTTATTTTTGAACGTCAGTTCACATTTGTAGGTGGATCATCAGTGTTAGAGCTAAAATTAGCATGTTTAAAGTGATTTTCATGCTTCCAGGGGCTCGGGAAGTGAATTAAATACTATTTGGAGGCATTTAATGTTCAATCAAAAACAGCTGATTTTTGACAAAAGAGATAACACCCCCCCATTACGTCATGCTTCAGAAATGTGGAAAATGGTCAGTTTTCAAATGTTTTATTTTTGAACGTCAGTTCACATTTGTAGGTGGATCATCAGTGTTAGAGCTAAAATTAGCATGTTTAAAGTGATTTTCATGCTTCCAGGGGCCCTAAACACAAGATTTATGGAATGGTTAAATGTGCATGAAAATGGCCAATTTACTCACTCTGAGTTCTCAAAAAGGGTTTCTTCACCCCGGGAAGTTAATTAAATACCATTTGGAGGCATTTAATGTTCGAGCAAAAACGGCTGATTTTCGACAAAAGAGATAACACCCCCCATTACGTCATGCTTCAGAAATGTGGAAAATGGTCCGTTTTCAAATGTTTTATTTTTGAATGTCAGTTCACATTTGTAGGTGGATCATCAGTGTTAGAGCTAAAATTAGCATGTTTAAAGTGATTTTCATGCTTCCAGGGGCTCGGGAAGTGAATTAAATACTATTTGGAGGCATTTAATGTTCAATCAAAAACAGCTGATTTTTGACAAAAGAGATAACACCCCCCCATTACGTCATGCTTCAGAAATGTGGAAAATGGTCCGTTTTCAAATGTTTTATTTTTGAACGTCAGTTCACATTTGTAGGTGGATCATCAGTGTTAGAGCTAAAATTAGCATGTTTAAAGTGATTTTCATGCTTCCAGGGGCTCGGGAAGTGAATTAAATACTATTTGGAGGCATTTAATGTTCAAGCAAAAACAGCAGATTTTTGACAAAAGAGATAACACCCCCCCCATTATGTCATGCTTCAGAAATGTGGAAAATGGTCTGTTTTCAAATGTTTTATTTTTCAACGTCAGTTCACATTTGTAGGTGGATCATCAGTGTTAGAGCTAAAATTAGCATGTTTAAAGTGATTTTCATGCTTCCAGGTGCCCTAAACACAAGATTTATGGAATGGTTAAAAGTGCATGAAAATGGCCAATTTACTCACTCTGAGTTCTCAAAAAGGGTTTCTTCACCCCGGGAAGTTAATTAAATACCATTTGGAGGCATTTACTGTTCGAGCAAAAACGGCTGATTTACGACAAAAGAGATAACACCCCCCCATTACGTCATGCTTCAGAAATGTGGAAAATGGTCCGTTTTCAAATGTTTTATTTTTGAACGTCAGTTCACATTTGTAGGTGGATCATCAGTGTTAGAGCTAAAATTAGCATTTTTAAAGTGATTTTCATGCTTCCAGGGGCTCGGGAAGTGAATTAAATACTATTTGGAGGCATTTAATGTTCAATCAAAAACAGCTGATTTTTGACAAAAGAGATAACACCCCCCCCCATTACGTCATGCTTCAGAAATGTGGAAAATGGTCCGTTTTCAAATGTTTTATTATTGAACGTCAGTTCATATTTGTAGGTGGATCATCAGTGTTAGAGCTAAAATTAGCATGTTTAAAGTGATTTTCATGCTTCCAGGGTCCCTAAACACAAGATTTATGGAATGGTTAAAAGTGCATGAAAATGGCCAATTTACTCACTCTGAGTTCTCAAAAAGGGTTTCTTCACCCCGGGAAGTTAATTAAATACCATTTGGAGGCATTTAATGTTCGAGCAAAAACGGCTGATTTTCGACAAAAGAGATAACACCACCCCATTACGTCATGCTTCAGAAATGTGGAAAATGGTCCGTTTTCAAATGTTTTATTATTGAACGTCAGTTCATATTTGTAGGTGGATCATCAGTGTTAGAGCTAAAATTAGCATGTTTAAAGTGATTTTCATGCTTCCAGGGTCCCTAAACACAAGATTTATGGAATGGTTAAAAGTGCATGAAAATGGCCAATTTACTCACTCTGAGTTCTCAAAAAGGGTTTCTTCACCCCGGGAAGTTAATTAAATACCATTTGGAGGCATTTAATGTTCGAGCAAAAACGGCTGATTTTCGACAAAAGAGATAACACCCCCCCATTACGTCATGCTTCAGAAATGTGGAAAATGGTCCGTTTTCAAATTTTTTATTTTTGAACGTCAGTTCTCATTTGTAGGTGGATCATCAGTGTTAGAGCTAAAATTAGCATGTTTAAAGTGATTTTCATGCTTCCAGGGGCCCTAAACACAAGATTTATGGAATGGTTAAAAGTGCATGAAAATGGCCAATTTACTCACTCTGAGTTCTCAAAAAGGGTTTCTTCACCCCGGGAAGTTAATTAAATACCATTTGGAGGCATTTAATGTTCGAGCAAAAACGGCTGATTTTCGACAAAAGAGATAACACCCCCCCATTACGTCATGCTTCAGAAATGTGGAAAATGGTCCGTTTTCAAATGTTTTATTTTTGAACGTCAGTTCACATTTGTAGGTGGATCATCAGTGTTAGAGCTAAAATTAGCATGTTTAAAGTGATTTTCATGCTTCCAGGGGCTCGGGAAGTGAATTAAATACTATTTGGAGGCATTTAATGTTCAAGCAAAAACAGCTGATTTTTGACAAAAGAGATAACACCCCCCCATTATGTCATGCTTCAGAAATGTGGAAAATGGTCTGTTTTCAAATGTTTTATTTTTCAACGTCAGTTCACATTTGTAGGTGGATCATCAGTGTTAGAGCTAAAATTAGCATGTTTAAAGTGATTTTCATGCTTCCAGGGGCCCTAAACACAAGATTTATGGAATGGTTAAAAGTGCATGAAAATGGCCAATTTACTCACTCTGAGTTCTCAAAAAGGGTTTCTTCACCCCGGGAAGTTAATTAAATACCATTTGGAGGCATTTACTGTTCGAGCAAAAACGGCTGATTTACGACAAAAGAGATAACACCCCCCCATTACGTCATGCTTCAGAAATGTGGAAAATGGTCCGTTTTCAAATGTTTTATTTTTGAACGTCAGTTCACATTTGTAGGTGGATCATCAGTGTTAGAGCTAAAATTAGCATGTTTAAAGTGATTTTCATGCTTCCAGGGGCTCGGGAAGTGAATTAAATACTATTTGGAGGCATTTAATGTTCAATCAAAAACAGCAGATTTTTGACAAAAGAGATAACACCCCCCATTACGTCATGCTTCAGAAATGTGGAAAATGGTCCGTTTTCAAATGTTTTATTTTTGAACGTCAGTTCACATTTGTAGGTGGATCATCAGTGTTAGAGCTAAAATTAGCATGTTTAAAGTGATTTTCATGCTTCCAGGGTCCCTTAACACAAGATTTATGGAATGGTTAAAAGTGCATGAAAATGGCCAATTTACTCACTCTGAGTTCTCAAAAAGGGTTTCTTCACCCCGGGAAGTTAATTAAATACCATTTGGAGGCATTTAATGTTCGAGCAAAAACGGCTGATTTTCGACAAAAGAGATAACACCCCCCATTACGTCATGCTTCAGAAATGTGGAAAATGGTCCGTTTTCAAATGTTTTATTTTTGAACGTCAGTTCACATTTGTAGGTGGATCATCAGTGTTAGAGCTAAAATTAGCATGTTTAAAGTGATTTTCATGCTTCCAGGGGCTCGGGAAGTGAATTAAATACTATTTGGAGGCATTTAATGTTCAATCAAAAACAGCTGATTTTTGACAAAAGAGATAACACCCCCCCATTACGTCATGCTTCAGAAATGTGGAAAATGGTCCGTTTTCAAATGTTTTATTTTTGAACGTCAGTTCACATTTGTAGGTGGATCATCAGTGTTAGAGCTAAAATTAGCATGTTTAAAGTGATTTTCATGCTTCCAGGGTCCCTAAACACAAGATTTATGGAATGGTTAAAAGTGCATGAAAATGGCCAATTTACTCACTCTGAGTTCTCAAAAAGGGTTTCTTCACCCCGGGAAGTTAATTAAATACCATTTGGAGGCATTTAATGTTCGAGCAAAAACGGCTGATTTTCGACAAAAGAGATAACACCCCCCATTACGTCATGCTTCAGAAATGTGGAAAATGGTCCGTTTTCAAATGTTTTATTTTTGAACGTCACTTCACATTTGTAGGTGGATCATCAGTGTTAGAGCTAAAATTAGCATGTTTAAAGTGATTTTCATGCTTCCAGGGGCCCTAAACACAAGATTTATGGAATGGTTAAAAGTGCATGAAAATGGCCAATTTAGTCACTCTGAGTTCTCAAAAAGGGTTTCTTCACCCCGGGAAGTTAATTAAATACCTTTTGGAGGCATTTAATGTTCGATCAAAAACAGCTGATTTTCGACAAAAGAGATAACACCCCCCCATTACGTCATGCTTCAGAAATGTGGAAAATGGTCCGTTTTCAAATGTTTTATTTTTGAACGTCAGTTCACATTTGTAGGTGGATCATCAGTGTTAGAGCTAAAATTAGCATGTTTAAAGTGATTTTCATGCTTCCAGGGGCTCGGGAAGTGAATTAAATACTATTTGGAGGCATTTAATGTTCAATCAAAAACAGCTGATTTTTGACAAAAGAGATAACACCCCCCCATTACGTCATGCTTCAGAAATGTGGAAAATGGTCAGTTTTCAAATGTTTTATTTTTGAACGTCAGTTCACATTTGTAGGTGGATCATCAGTGTTAGAGCTAAAATTAGCATGTTTAAAGTGATTTTCATGCTTCCAGGGGCCCTAAACACAAGATTTATGGAATGGTTAAATGTGCATGAAAATGGCCAATTTACTCACTCTGAGTTCTCAAAAAGGGTTTCTTCACCCCGGGAAGTTAATTAAATACCATTTGGAGGCATTTAATGTTCGAGCAAAAACGGCTGATTTTCGACAAAAGAGATAACACCCCCCATTACGTCATGCTTCAGAAATGTGGAAAATGGTCCGTTTTCAAATGTTTTATTTTTGAATGTCAGTTCACATTTGTAGGTGGATCATCAGTGTTAGAGCTAAAATTAGCATGTTTAAAGTGATTTTCATGCTTCCAGGGGCTCGGGAAGTGAATTAAATACTATTTGGAGGCATTTAATGTTCAATCAAAAACAGCTGATTTTTGACAAAAGAGATAACACCCCCCCATTACGTCATGCTTCAGAAATGTGGAAAATGGTCCGTTTTCAAATGTTTTATTTTTGAACGTCAGTTCACATTTGTAGGTGGATCATCAGTGTTAGAGCTAAAATTAGCATGTTTAAAGTGATTTTCATGCTTCCAGGGGCTCGGGAAGTGAATTAAATACTATTTGGAGGCATTTAATGTTCAAGCAAAAACAGCAGATTTTTGACAAAAGAGATAACACCCCCCCCATTATGTCATGCTTCAGAAATGTGGAAAATGGTCTGTTTTCAAATGTTTTATTTTTCAACGTCAGTTCACATTTGTAGGTGGATCATCAGTGTTAGAGCTAAAATTAGCATGTTTAAAGTGATTTTCATGCTTCCAGGTGCCCTAAACACAAGATTTATGGAATGGTTAAAAGTGCATGAAAATGGCCAATTTACTCACTCTGAGTTCTCAAAAAGGGTTTCTTCACCCCGGGAAGTTAATTAAATACCATTTGGAGGCATTTACTGTTCGAGCAAAAACGGCTGATTTACGACAAAAGAGATAACACCCCCCCATTACGTCATGCTTCAGAAATGTGGAAAATGGTCCGTTTTCAAATGTTTTATTTTTGAACGTCAGTTCACATTTGTAGGTGGATCATCAGTGTTAGAGCTAAAATTAGCATTTTTAAAGTGATTTTCATGCTTCCAGGGGCTCGGGAAGTGAATTAAATACTATTTGGAGGCATTTAATGTTCAATCAAAAACAGCTGATTTTTGACAAAAGAGATAACACCCCCCCCCATTACGTCATGCTTCAGAAATGTGGAAAATGGTCCGTTTTCAAATGTTTTATTATTGAACGTCAGTTCATATTTGTAGGTGGATCATCAGTGTTAGAGCTAAAATTAGCATGTTTAAAGTGATTTTCATGCTTCCAGGGTCCCTAAACACAAGATTTATGGAATGGTTAAAAGTGCATGAAAATGGCCAATTTACTCACTCTGAGTTCTCAAAAAGGGTTTCTTCACCCCGGGAAGTTAATTAAATACCATTTGGAGGCATTTAATGTTCGAGCAAAAACGGCTGATTTTCGACAAAAGAGATAACACCCCCCCATTACGTCATGCTTCAGAAATGTGGAAAATGGTCCGTTTTCAAATTTTTTATTTTTGAACGTCAGTTCTCATTTGTAGGTGGATCATCAGTGTTAGAGCTAAAATTAGCATGTTTAAAGTGATTTTCATGCTTCCAGGGGCCCTAAACACAAGATTTATGGAATGGTTAAAAGTGCATGAAAATGGCCAATTTACTCACTCTGAGTTCTCAAAAAGGGTTTCTTCACCCCGGGAAGTTAATTAAATACCATTTGGAGGCATTTAATGTTCGAGCAAAAACGGCTGATTTTCGACAAAAGAGATAACACCCCCCCATTACGTCATGCTTCAGAAATGTGGAAAATGGTCCGTTTTCAAATGTTTTATTTTTGAACGTCAGTTCACATTTGTAGGTGGATCATCAGTGTTAGAGCTAAAATTAGCATGTTTAAAGTGATTTTCATGCTTCCAGGGGCTCGGGAAGTGAATTAAATACTATTTGGAGGCATTTAATGTTCAAGCAAAAACAGCTGATTTTTGACAAAAGAGATAACACCCCCCCATTATGTCATGCTTCAGAAATGTGGAAAATGGTCTGTTTTCAAATGTTTTATTTTTCAACGTCAGTTCACATTTGTAGGTGGATCATCAGTGTTAGAGCTAAAATTAGCATGTTTAAAGTGATTTTCATGCTTCCAGGGGCCCTAAACACAAGATTTATGGAATGGTTAAAAGTGCATGAAAATGGCCAATTTACTCACTCTGAGTTCTCAAAAAGGGTTTCTTCACCCCGGGAAGTTAATTAAATACCATTTGGAGGCATTTACTGTTCGAGCAAAAACGGCTGATTTACGACAAAAGAGATAACACCCCCCCATTACGTCATGCTTCAGAAATGTGGAAAATGGTCCGTTTTCAAATGTTTTATTTTTGAACGTCAGTTCACATTTGTAGGTGGATCATCAGTGTTAGAGCTAAAATTAGCATGTTTAAAGTGATTTTCATGCTTCCAGGGGCTCGGGAAGTGAATTAAATACTATTTGGAGGCATTTAATGTTCAATCAAAAACAGCAGATTTTTGACAAAAGAGATAACACCCCCCATTACGTCATGCTTCAGAAATGTGGAAAATGGTCCGTTTTCAAATGTTTTATTTTTGAACGTCAGTTCACATTTGTAGGTGGATCATCAGTGTTAGAGCTAAAATTAGCATGTTTAAAGTGATTTTCATGCTTCCAGGGTCCCTTAACACAAGATTTATGGAATGGTTAAAAGTGCATGAAAATGGCCAATTTACTCACTCTGAGTTCTCAAAAAGGGTTTCTTCACCCCGGGAAGTTAATTAAATACCATTTGGAGGCATTTAATGTTCGAGCAAAAACGGCTGATTTTCGACAAAAGAGATAACACCCCCCATTACGTCATGCTTCAGAAATGTGGAAAATGGTCCGTTTTCAAATGTTTTATTTTTGAACGTCAGTTCACATTTGTAGGTGGATCATCAGTGTTAGAGCTAAAATTAGCATGTTTAAAGTGATTTTCATGCTTCCAGGGGCTCGGGAAGTGAATTAAATACTATTTGGAGGCATTTAATGTTCAATCAAAAACAGCTGATTTTTGACAAAAGAGATAACACCCCCCCATTACGTCATGCTTCAGAAATGTGGAAAATGGTCCGTTTTCAAATGTTTTATTTTTGAACGTCAGTTCACATTTGTAGGTGGATCATCAGTGTTAGAGCTAAAATTAGCATGTTTAAAGTGATTTTCATGCTTCCAGGGTCCCTAAACACAAGATTTATGGAATGGTTAAAAGTGCATGAAAATGGCCAATTTACTCACTCTGAGTTCTCAAAAAGGGTTTCTTCACCCCGGGAAGTTAATTAAATACCATTTGGAGGCATTTAATGTTCGAGCAAAAACGGCTGATTTTCGACAAAAGAGATAACACCCCCCATTACGTCATGCTTCAGAAATGTGGAAAATGGTCCGTTTTCAAATGTTTTATTTTTGAACGTCACTTCACATTTGTAGGTGGATCATCAGTGTTAGAGCTAAAATTAGCATGTTTAAAGTGATTTTCATGCTTCCAGGGGCCCTAAACACAAGATTTATGGAATGGTTAAAAGTGCATGAAAATGGCCAATTTAGTCACTCTGAGTTCTCAAAAAGGGTTTCTTCACCCCGGGAAGTTAATTAAATACCTTTTGGAGGCATTTAATGTTCGATCAAAAACAGCTGATTTTCGACAAAAGAGATAACACCCCCCCATTACGTCATGCTTCAGAAATGTGGAAAATGGTCCGTTTTCAAATGTTTTATTTTTGAACGTCAGTTCACATTTGTAGGTGGATCATCAGTGTTAGAGCTAAAATTAGCATGTTTAAAGTGATTTTCATGCTTCCAGGGGCTCGGGAAGTGAATTAAATACTATTTGGAGGCATTTAATGTTCAATCAAAAACAGCTGATTTTTGACAAAAGAGATAACACCCCCCCATTACGTCATGCTTCAGAAATGTGGAAAATGGTCAGTTTTCAAATGTTTTATTTTTGAACGTCAGTTCACATTTGTAGGTGGATCATCAGTGTTAGAGCTAAAATTAGCATGTTTAAAGTGATTTTCATGCTTCCAGGGGCCCTAAACACAAGATTTATGGAATGGTTAAATGTGCATGAAAATGGCCAATTTACTCACTCTGAGTTCTCAAAAAGGGTTTCTTCACCCCGGGAAGTTAATTAAATACCATTTGGAGGCATTTAATGTTCGAGCAAAAACGGCTGATTTTCGACAAAAGAGATAACACCCCCCATTACGTCATGCTTCAGAAATGTGGAAAATGGTCCGTTTTCAAATGTTTTATTTTTGAATGTCAGTTCACATTTGTAGGTGGATCATCAGTGTTAGAGCTAAAATTAGCATGTTTAAAGTGATTTTCATGCTTCCAGGGGCTCGGGAAGTGAATTAAATACTATTTGGAGGCATTTAATGTTCAATCAAAAACAGCTGATTTTTGACAAAAGAGATAACACCCCCCCATTACGTCATGCTTCAGAAATGTGGAAAATGGTCCGTTTTCAAATGTTTTATTTTTGAACGTCAGTTCACATTTGTAGGTGGATCATCAGTGTTAGAGCTAAAATTAGCATGTTTAAAGTGATTTTCATGCTTCCAGGGGCTCGGGAAGTGAATTAAATACTATTTGGAGGCATTTAATGTTCAAGCAAAAACAGCAGATTTTTGACAAAAGAGATAACACCCCCCCATTACGTCATTCTTCAGAAATGTGGAAAATGGTCCGTTTTCAAATGTTTTATTTTTGAACGTCAGTTCACATTTGTAGGTGGATCATCAGTGTTAGAGCTAAAATTAGCATGTTTAAAGTGATTTTCATGCTTCCAGGGGCCCTAAACACAAGATTTATGGAATGGTTAAAAGTGCATGAAAATGGCCAATTTACTCACTCTGAGTTCTCAAAAAGGGTTTCTTCACCCCGGGAAGTTAATTAAATACCATTTGGAGGCATTTAATGTTCGAGCAAAAACGGCTGATTTTCGACAAAAGAGAAAACACCCCCCCATTACGTCATGCTTCAGAAATGTGGAAAATGGTCCGTTTTCAAATGTTTTATTTTTGAACGTCAGTTCACATTTGTAGGTGGATCATCAGTGTTAGAGCTAAAATTAGCATGTTTAAAGTGATTTTCATGCTTCCAGGGGCTCGGGAAGTGAATTAAATACTATTTGGAGGCATTTAATGTTCAATCAAAAACAGCAGATTTTTGACAAAAGAGATAACACCCCCCCATTACGTCATGCTTCAGAAATGTGGAAAATGGTCCGTTTTCAAATGTTTTATTTTTGAACGTCAGTTCACATTTGTAGGTGGATCATCAGTGTTAGAGCTAAAATTAGCATGTTTAAAGTGATTTTCATGCTTCCAGGGGCCCTAAACACAAGATTTATGGAATGGTTAAAAGTGCATGAAAATGGCCAATTTACTCACTCTGAGTTCTCAAAAAGGGTTTCTTCACCCCGGGAAGTTAATTAAATACCATTTGGAGGCATTTAATGTTCGAGCAAAAACGGCTGATTTTCGACAAAAGAGATAACACCCCCCCATTACGTCATGCTTCAGAAATGTGGAAAATGGTCCGTTTTCAAATGTTTTATTTTTGAACGTCAGTTCACATTTGTAGGTGGATCATCAGTGTTAGAGCTAAAATTAGCATGTTTAAAGTGATTTTCATGCTTCCAGGGGCTCGGGAAGTGAATTAAATACTATTTGGAGGCATTTAATGTTCAAGCAAAAACAGCTGATTTTTGACAAAAGAGATAACACCCCCCCATTATGTCATGCTTCAGAAATGTGGAAAATGGTCTGTTTTCAAATGTTTTATTTTTCACCGTCAGTTCACATTTGTAGGTGGATCATCAGTGTTAGAGCTAAAATTAGCATGTTTAAAGTGATTTTCATGCTTCCAGGGGCCCTAAACACAAGATTTATGGAATGGTTAAAAGTGCATGAAAATGGCCAATTTACTCACTCTGAGTTCTCAAAAAGGGTTTCTTCACCCCGGGAAGTTAATTAAATACCATTTGGAGGCATTTACTGTTCGAGCAAAAACGGCTGATTTACGACAAAAGAGATAACACCCCCCCATTACGTCATGCTTCAGAAATGTGGAAAATGGTCCGTTTTCAAATGTTTTATTTTTGAACGTCAGTTCAAATTTGTAGGTGGATCATCAGTGTTAGAGCTAAAATTAGCATTTTTAAAGTGATTTTCATGCTTCCAGGGGCTCGGGAAGTGAATTAAATACTATTTGGAGGCATTTAATGTTCAATCAAAAACAGCTGATTTTTGACAAAAGAGATAACACCCCCCCATTACGTCATGCTTCAGAAATGTGGAAAATGGTCCGTTTTCAAATGTTTTATTATTGAACGTCAGTTCATATTTGTAGGTGGATCATCAGTGTTAGAGCTAAAATTAGCATGTTTAAAGTGATTTTCATGCTTCCAGGGTCCCTAAACACAAGATTTATGGAATGGTTAAAAGTGCATGAAAATGGCCAATTTACTCACTCTGAGTTCTCAAAAAGGGTTTCTTCACCCCGGGAAGTTAATTAAATACCATTTGGAGGCATTTAATGTTCGAGCAAAAATGGCTGATTTTCGACAAAAGAGATAACACCCCCCATTACGTCATGCTTCAGAAATGTGGAAAATGGTCCGTTTTCAAATGTTTTAGTTTTTGAACGTCAGTTCACATTTGTAGGTGGATCATCAGTGTTAGAGCTAAAATTAGCATGTTTAAAGTGATTTTCATGCTTCCAGGGGCCCTAAACACAAGATTTATGGAATGGTTAAAAGTGCATGAAAATGGCCAATTTACTCACTCTGAGTTCTCAAAAAGGGTTTCTTCACCCCGGGAAGTTAATTAAATACCATTTGGAGGCATTTAATGTTCGAGCAAAAACGGCTGATTTTCGACAAAAGAGATAACACCCCCCCATTACGTCATGCTTCAGAAATGTGGAAAATGGTCCGTTTTCAAATGTTTTATTTTTGAACGTCAGTTCACATTTGTAGGTGGATCATCAGTGTTAGAGCTAAAATTAGCATGGTTAAAGTGATTTTCATGCTTCCAGGGGCTCGGGAAGTGAATTAAATACTATTTGGAGGCATTTAATGTTCAATCAAAAACAGCAGATTTTTGACAAAAGAGATAACACCCCCCCCCATTACGTCATGCTTCAGAAATGTGGAAAATGGTCCGTTTTCAAATGTTTTATTTTTGAACGTCAGTTCACATTTGTAGGTGGATCATCAGTGTTAGAGCTAAAATTAGCATGTTTAAAGTGATTTTCATGCTTCCAGGGGCCCTAAACACAAGATTTATGGAATGGTTAAAAGTGCATGAAAATGGCCAATTTACTCACTCTGAGTTCTCAAAAAGGGTTTCTTCACCCCGGGAAGTTAATTAAATACCATTTGGAGGCATTTAATGTTCGAGCAAAAACAGCTGATTTTCGACAAAAGAGATAACACCCCCCCATTACGTCATGCTTCAGAAATGTGGAAAATGGTCCGTTTTCAAATGTTTTATTTTTGAACGTCAGTTCACATTTGTAGGTGGATCATCAGTGTTAGAGCTAAAATTAGCATGTTTAAAGTGATTTTCATGCTTCCAGGGGCTCGGGAAGTGAATTAAATACTATTTGGAGGCATTTAATGTTCAAGCAAAAACAGCAGATTTTTGACAAAAGAGATAACACCCCCCATTACGTCATTCTTCAGAAATGTGGAAAATGGTCCGTTTTCAAATGTTTTATTTTTGAACGTCAGTTCACATTTGTAGGTGGATCATCAGTGTTAGAGCTAAAATTAGCATGTTTAAAGTGATTTTCATGCTTCCAGGGGCCCTAAACACAAGATTTATGGAATGGTTAAAAGTGCATGAAAATGGCCAATTTACTCACTCTGAGTTCTCAAAAAGGGTTTCTTCACCCCGGGAAGTTAATTAAATACCATTTGGAGGCATTTAATGTTCGAGCAAAAACGGCTGATTTTCGACAAAAGATTTAACACCCCCCCATTACGTCATGCTTCAGAAATGTGGAAAATGGTCCGTTTTCAAATGTTTTATTTTTGAACGTCAGTTCACATTTGTAGGTGGATCATCAGTGTTAGAGCTAAAATTAGCATGTTTAAAGTGATTTTCATGCTTCCAGGGGCTCGGGAAGTGAATTAAATACTATTTGGAGGCATTTAATGTTCAATCAAAAACAGCAGATTTTTGACAAAAGAGATAACACCCCCCCATTACGTCATGCTTCAGAAATGTGGAAAATGGTCCGTTTTCAAATGTTTTATTTTTGAACGTCAGTTCACATTTGTAGGTGGATCATCAGTGTTAGAGCTAAAATTAGCATGTTTAAAGTGATTTTCATGCTTCCAGGGGCCCTAAACACAAGATTTATGGAATGGTTAAAAGTGCATGAAAATGGCCAATTTACTCACTCTGAGTTCTCAAAAAGGGTTTCTTCACCCCGGGAAGTTAATTAAATACCATTTGGAGGCATTTAATGTTCGAGCAAAAACGGCTGATTTTCGACAAAAGAGATAACACCCCCCCATTACGTCATGCTTCAGAAATGTGGAAAATGGTCCGTTTTCAAATGTTTTATTTTTGAACGCCAGTTCACATTTGTAGGTGGATCATCAGTGTTAGAGCTAAAATTAGCATGTTTAAAGTGATTTTCATGCTTCCAGGGGCTCGGGAAGTGAATTAAATACTATTTGGAGGCATTTAATGTTCAAGCAAAAACAGCTGATTTTTGACAAAAGAGATAACACCCCCCCCCCATTATGTCATGCTTCAGAAATGTGGAAAATGGTCTGTTTTCAAATGTTTTATTTTTCAACGTCAGTTCACATTTGTAGGTGGATCATCAGTGTTAGAGCTAAAATTAGCATGTTTAAAGTGATTTTCATGCTTCCAGGGGCCCTAAACACAAGATTTATGGAATGGTTAAAAGTGCATGAAAATGGCCAATTTACTCACTCTGAGTTCTCAAAAAGGGTTTCTTCACCCCGGGAAGTTAATTAAATACCATTTGGAGGCATTTACTGTTCGAGCAAAAACGGCTGATTTACGACAAAAGAGATAACACCCCCCCATTACGTCATGCTTCAGAAATGTGGAAAATGGTCCGTTTTCAAATGTTTTATTTTTGAACGTCAGTTCACATTTGTAGGTGGATCATCAGTGTTAGAGCTAAAATTAGCATTTTTAAAGTGATTTTCATGCTTCCAGGGGCTCGGGAAGTGAATTAAATACTATTTGGAGGCATTTAATGTTCAATCAAAAACAGCTGATTTTTGACAAAAGAGATAACACCCCCCCCCATTACGTCATGCTTCAGAAATGTGGAAAATGGTCCATTTTCAAATGTTTTATTATTGAACGTCAGTTCATATTTGTAGGTGGATCATCAGTGTTAGAGCTAAAATTAGCATGTTTAAAGTGATTTTCATGCTTCCAGGGTCCCTAAACACAAGATTTATGGAATGGTTAAAAGTGCATGAAAATGGCCAATTTACTCACTCTGAGTTCTCAAAAAGGGTTTCTTCACCCCGGGAAGTTAATTAAATACCATTTGGAGGCATTTAATGTTCGAGCAAAAATGGCTGATTTTCGACAAAAGAGATAACACCCCTCATTACGTCATGCTTCAGAAATGTGGAAAATGGTCCGTTTTCAAATGTTTTAGTTTTTGAACGTCAGTTCACATTTGTAGGTGGATCATCAGTGTTAGAGCTAAAATTAGCATGTTTAAAGTGATTTTCATGCTTCCAGGGGCCCTAAACACAAGATTTATGGAATGGTTAAAAGTGCATGAAAATGGCCAATTTACTCACTCTGAGTTCTCAAAAAGGGTTTCTTCACCCCGGGAAGTTAATTAAATACCATTTGGAGGCATTTAATGTTCGAGCAAAAACGGCTGATTTTCGACAAAAGAGATAACACCCCCCCATTACGTCATGCTTCAGAAATGTGGAAAATGGTCCGTTTTCAAATGTTTTATTTTTGAACGTCAGTTCACATTTGTAGGTGGATCATCAGTGTTAGAGCTAAAATTAGCATGGTTAAAGTGATTTTCATGCTCCCAGGGGCTCGGGAAGTGAATTAAATACTATTTGGAGGCATTTAATGTTCAATCAAAAACAGCTGATTTTTGACAAAAGAGATAACACCCCCCATTACGTCATGCTTCAGAAATGTGGAAAATGGTCCGTTTTCAAATGTTTTATTTTTGAACGTCAGTTCACATTTGTAGGTGGATCATCAGTGTTAGAGCTAAAATTAGCATGTTTAAAGTGATTTTCATGCTTCCAGGGGCCCTAAACACAAGATTTATGGAATGGATAAAAGTGCATGAAAATGGCCAATTTACTCACTCTGAGTTCTCAAAAAGGGTTTCTTCACCCCGGGAAGTTAATTAAATACCATTTGGAGGCATTTAATGTTCGAGCAAAAACGGCTGATTTTCGACAAAAGAGATAACACCCCCCCATTACGTCATGCTTCAGAAATGTGGAAAATGGTCCGTTTTCAAATGTTTTATTTTTGAACGTCAGTTCACATTTGTAGGTGGATCATCAGTGTTAGAGCTAAAATTAGCATGTTTAAAGTGATTTTCATGCTTCCAGGGGCTCGGGAAGTGAATTAAATACTATTTGGAGGCATTTAATGTTCAAGCAAAAACAGCAGATTTTTGACAAAAGAGATAACACCCCCCCCATTACGTCATGCTTCAGAAATGTGGAATATGGTCCGTTTTCAAATGTTTTATTTTTGAACGTCAGTTCACATTTGTAGGTGGATCATCAGTGTTAGAGCTAAAATTAGCATGTTTAAAGTGATTTTCATGCTTCCAGGGGCCCTAAACACAAGATTTATGGAATGGTTAAAAGTGCATGAAAATGGCCAATTTACTCACTCTGAGTTCTCAAAAAGGGTTTCTTCACCCCGGGAAGTTAATTAAATACCATTTGGAGGCATTTAATGTTCGAGCAAAAACGGCTGATTTTCGACAAAAGAGATAACACCCCCCCATTACGTCATGCTTCAGAAATGTGGAAAATGGTACGTTTTCAAATTTTTTTTATTTTGAACGTCAGTTCTCATTTGTAGGTGGATCATCAGTGTTAGAGCTAAAGTTAGCATGTTTAAAGTGATTTTCATGCTTCCAGGGGCCCTAAACACAAGATTTATGGAATGGTTAAAAGTGCATGAAAATGGCCAATTTACTCACTCTGAGTTCTCAAAAAGGGTTTCTTCACCCCGGGAAGTTAATTAAATACCATTTGGAGGCATTTAATGTTCGAGCAAAAACGGCTGATTTTCGACAAAAGAGATAACACCCCCCCATTACGTCATGCTTCAGAAATGTGGAAAATGGTCCGTTTTCAAATGTTTTATTTTTGAACGTCAGTTCACATTTGTAGGTGGATCATCAGTGTTAGAGCTAAAATTAGCATGTTTAAAGTGATTTTCATGCTTCCAGGGGCTCGGGAAGTGAATTAAATACTATTTGGAGGCATTTAATGTTCAAGCAAAAACAGCTGATTTTTGACAAAAGAGATAACACCCCCCCATTATGTCATGCTTCAGAAATGTGGAAAATGGTCTGTTTTCAAATGTTTTATTTTTCAACTTCAGTTCACATTTGTAGGTGGATCATCAGTGTTAGAGCTAAAATTAGCATGTTTAAAGTGATTCTCATGCTTCCAGGGGCCCTAAACACAAGATTTATGGAATGGTTAAAAGTGCATGAAAATGGCCAATTTACTCACTCTGAGTTCTCAAAAAGGGTTTCTTCACCCCGGGAAGTTAATTAAATACCATTTGGAGGCATTTACTGTTCGAGCAAAAACGGCTGATTTACGACAAAAGAGATAACACACCCCCATTACGTCATGCTTCAGAAATGTGGAAAATGGTCCGTTTTCAAATGTTTTATTTTTGAACGTCAGTTCACATTTGTAGGTGGATCATCAGTGTTAGAGCTAAAATTAGCATGTTTAAAGTGATTTTCATGCTTCCAGGGGCTCGGGAAGTGAATTAAATACTATTTGGAGGCATTTAATGTTCAATCAAAAACAGCTGATTTTTGACAAAAGAGATAACACCCCCCATTACGTCATGCTTCAGAAATGTGGAAAATGGTCCGTTTTCAAATGTTTTATTTTTGAACGTCAGTTCACATTTGTAGGTGGATCATCAGTGTTAGAGCTAAAATTAGCATGTTTAAAGTGATTTTCATGCTTCCAGGGTCCCTTAACACAAGATTTATGGAATGGTTAAAAGTGCATGAAAATGGCCAATTTACTCACTCTGAGGTCTCAAAAAGGGTTTCTTCACCCCGGGAAGTTAATTAAATACCATTTGGAGGCATTTAATGTTCGAGCAAAAACGGCTGATTTTCGACAAAAGAGATAACACCCCCCATTACGTCATGCTTCAGAAATGTGGAAAATGGTCCGTTTTCAAATGTTTTATTTTTGAACGTCAGTTCACATTTGTAGGTGGATCATCAGTGTTAGAGCTAAAATTAGCATGTTTAAAGTGATTTTCATGCTTCCAGGGGCTCGGGAAGTGAATTAAATACTATTTGGAGGCTTTTAATGTTCAATCAAAAACAGCTGATTTACGACAAAAGAGATAACACCCCCCCCCATTACGTCATGCTTCAGAAATGTGGAAAATGGTCCGTTTTCAAATGTTTTATTTTTGAACGTCAGTTCACATTTGTAGGTGGATCATCAGTGTTAGAGCTAAAATTAGCATTTTTAAAGTGATTTTCATGCTTCCAGGGGCTCGGGAAGTGAATTAAATACTATTTGGAGGCATTTAATGTTCAATCAAAAACAGCTGATTTTTGACAAAAGAGATAACACCCCCCCCCATTACGTCATGCTTCAGAAATGTGGAAAATGGTCCGTTTTCAAATGTTTTATTATTGAACGTCAGTTCATATTTGTAGGTGGATCATCAGTGTTAGAGCTAAAATTAGCATGTTTAAAGTGATTTTCATGCTTCCAGGGTCCCTAAACACAAGATTTATGGAATGGTTAAAAGTGCATGAAAATGGCCAATTTACTCACTCTGAGTTCTCAAAAAGGGTTTCTTCACCCCGGGAAGTTAATTAAATACCATTTGGAGGCATTTAATGTTCGAGCAAAAATGGCTGATTTTCGACAAAAGAGATAACACCCCTCATTACGTCATGCTTCAGAAATGTGGAAAATGGTCCGTTTTCAAATGTTTTAGTTTTTGAACGTCAGTTCACATTTGTAGGTGGATCATCAGTGTTAGAGCTAAAATTAGCATGTTTAAAGTGATTTTCATGCTTCCAGGGGCCCTAAACACAAGATTTATGGAATGGTTAAAAGTGCATGAAAATGGCCAATTTACTCACTCTGAGTTCTCAAAAAGGGTTTCTTCACCCCGGGAAGTTAATTAAATACCATTTGGAGGCATTTAATGTTCGAGCAAAAACGGCTGATTTTCGACAAAAGAGATAACACCCCCCCATTACGTCATGCTTCAGAAATGTGGAAAATGGTCCGTTTTCAAATGTTTTATTTTTGAACGTCAGTTCACATTTGTAGGTGGATCATCAGTGTTAGAGCTAAAATTAGCATGGTTAAAGTGATTTTCATGCTTCCAGGGGCTCGGGAAGTGAATTAAATACTATTTGGAGGCATTTAATGTTCAATCAAAAACAGCTGATTTTTGACAAAAGAGATAACACCCCCCATTACGTCATGCTTCAGAAATGTGGAAAATGGTCCGTTTTCAAATGTTTTATTTTTGAACGTCAGTTCACATTTGTAGGTGGATCATCAGTGTTAGAGCTAAAATTAGCATGTTTAAAGTGATTTTCATGCTTCCAGGGGCCCTAAACACAAGATTTATGGAATGGATAAAAGTGCATGAAAATGGCCAATTTACTCACTCTGAGTTCTCAAAAAGGGTTTCTTCACCCCGGGAAGTTAATTAAATACCATTTGGAAGCATTTAATGTTCGAACAAAAACGGCTGATTTTCGACAAAAGAGATAACACCCCCCCATTACGTCATGCTTCAGAAATGTGGAAAATGGTCCGTTTTCAAATGTTTTATTTTTGAACGTCAGTTCACATTTGTAGGTGGATCATCAGTGTTAGAGCTAAAATTAGCATGTTTAAAGTGATTTTCATGCTTCCAGGGGCTCGGGAAGTGAATTAAATACTATTTGGAGGCATTTAATGTTCAAGCAAAAACAGCAGATTTTTGACAAAAGAGATAACACCCCCCCATTACGTCATGCTTCAGAAATGTGGAATATGGTCCGTTTTCAAATGTTTTATTTTTGAACGTCAGTTCACATTTGTAGGTGGATCATCAGTGTTAGAGCTAAAATTAGCATGTTTAAAGTGATTTTCATGCTTCCAGGGGCCCTAAACACAAGATTTATGGAATGGTTAAAAGTGCATGAAAATGGCCAATTTACTCACTCTGAGTTCTCAAAAAGGGTTTCTTCACCCCGGGAAGTTAATTAAATACCATTTGGAGGCATTTAATGTTCGAGCAAAAACGGCTGATTTTCAACAAAAGAGATAACACCCCCCCATTACGTCATGCTTCAGAAATGTGGAAAATGGTACGTTTTCAAATTTTTTTTATTTTGAACGTCAGTTCTCATTTGTAGGTGGATCATCAGTGTTAGAGCTAAAGTTAGCATGTTTAAAGTGATTTTCATGCTTCCAGGGGCCCTAAACACAAGATTTATGGAATGGTTAAAAGTGCATGAAAATGGCCAATTTACTCACTCTGAGTTCTCAAAAAGGGTTTCTTCACCCCGGGAAGTTAATTAAATACCATTTGGAGGCATTTAATGTTCGAGCAAAAACGGCTGATTTTCGACAAAAGAGATAACACCCCCCCATTACGTCATGCTTCAGAAATGTGGAAAATGGTCCGTTTTCAAATGTTTTATTTTTGAACGTCAGTTCACATTTGTAGGTGGATCATCAGTGTTAGAGCTAAAATTAGCATGTTTAAAGTGATTTTCATGCTTCCAGGGGCTCGGGAAGTGAATTAAATACTATTTGGAGGCATTTAATGTTCAAGCAAAAACAGCTGATTTTTGACAAAAGAGATAACACCCCCCCCATTATGTCATGCTTCAGAAATGTGGAAAATGGTCTGTTTTCAAATGTTTTATTTTTCAACTTCAGTTCACATTTGTAGGTGGATCATCAGTGTTAGAGCTAAAATTAGCATGTTTAAAGTGATTCTCATGCTTCCAGGGGCCCTAAACACAAGATTTATGGAATGGTTAAAAGTGCATGAAAATGGCCAATTTACTCACTCTGAGTTCTCAAAAAGGGTTTCTTCACCCCGGGAAGTTAATTAAATACCATTTGGAGGCATTTACTGTTCGAGCAAAAACGGCTGATTTACGACAAAAGAGATAACACCCCCCCATTACGTCATGCTTCAGAAATGTGGAAAATGGTCCGTTTTCAAATGTTTTATTTTTGAACGTCAGTTCACATTTGTAGGTGGATCATCAGTGTTAGAGCTAAAATTAGCATGTTTAAAGTGATTTTCATGCTTCCAGGGGCTCGGGAAGTGAATTAAATACTATTTGGAGGCATTTAATGTTCAATCAAAAACAGCTGATTTTTGACAAAAGAGATAACACCCCCCATTACGTCATGCTTCAGAAATGTGGAAAATGGTCCGTTTTCAAATGTTTTATTTTTGAACGTCAGTTCACATTTGTAGGTGGATCATCAGTGTTAGAGCTAAAATTAGCATGTTTAAAGTGATTTTCATGCTTCCAGGGTCCCTTAACACAAGATTTATGGAATGGTTAAAAGTGCATGAAAATGGCCAATTTACTCACTCTGAGTTCTCAAAAAGGGTTTCTTCACCCCGGGAAGTTAATTAAATACCATTTGGAGGCATTTAATGTTCGAGCAAAAACGGCTGATTTTCGACAAAAGAGATAACACCCCCCCATTACGTCATGCTTCAGAAATGTGGAAAATGGTCCGTTTTCAAATGTTTTATTTTTGAACGTCAGTTCACATTTGTAGGTGGATCATCAGTGTTAGAGCTAAAATTAGCATGTTTAAAGTGATTTTCATGCTTCCAGGGGCTCGGGAAGTGAATTAAATACTATTTGGAGGCATTTAATGTTCAAGCAAAAACAGCAGATTTTTGACAAAAGAGATAACACCCCCCCCATTACGTCATGCTTCAGAAATGTGGAAAATGGTACGTTTTCAATTTTTTTTTATTTTGAACGTCAGTTTTCATTTGTAGGTGGATCATCAGTGTTAGAGCTAAAGTTAGCATGTTTAAAGTGATTTTCATGCTTCCAGGGGCCCTAAACACAAGATTTATGGAATGGTTAAAAGTGCATGAAAATGGCCAATTTACTCACTCTGAGTTCTCAAAAAGGGTTTCTTCACCCCGGGAAGTTAATTAAATACCATTTGGAGGCATTTAATGTTCGAGCAAAAACGGCTGATTTTCGACAAAAGAGATAACACCCCCCCATTACGTCATGCTTCAGAAATGTGGAAAATGGTCCGTTTTCAAATGTTTTATTTTTGAACGTCAGTTCACATTTGTAGGTGGATCATCAGTGTTAGAGCTAAAATTAGCATGTTTAAAGTGATTTTCATGCTTCCAGGGGCTCGGGAAGTGAATTAAATACTATTTGGAGGCATTTAATGTTCAAGCAAAAACAGCTGATTTTTGACAAAAGAGATAACACCCCCCCATTATGTCATGCTTCAGAAATGTGGAAAATGGTCTGTTTTCAAATGTTTTATTTTTCAACTTCAGTTCACATTTGTAGGTGGATCATCAGTGTTAGAGCTAAAATTAGCATGTTTAAAGTGATTCTCATGCTTCCAGGGGCCCTAAACACAAGATTTATGGAATGGTTAAAAGTGCATGAAAATGGCCAATTTACTCACTCTGAGTTCTCAAAAAGGGTTTCTTCACCCCGGGAAGTTAATTAAATACCATTTGGAGGCATTTACTGTTCGAGCAAAAACGGCTGATTTACGACAAAAGAGATAACACCCCCCCATTACGTCATGCTTCAGAAATGTGGAAAATGGTCCGTTTTCAAATGTTTTATTTTTGAACGTCAGTTCACATTTGTAGGTGGATCATCAGTGTTAGAGCTAAAATTAGCATGTTTAAAGTGATTTTCATGCTTCCAGGGGCTCGGGAAGTGAATTAAATACTATTTGGAGGCATTTAATGTTCAATCAAAAACAGCTGATTTTTGACAAAAGAGATAACACCCCCCATTACGTCATGCTTCAGAAATGTGGAAAATGGTCCGTTTTCAAATGTTTTATTTTTGAACGTCAGTTCACATTTGTAGGTGGATCATCAGTGTTAGAGCTAAAATTAGCATGTTTAAAGTGATTTTCATGCTTCCAGGGTCCCTTAACACAAGATTTATGGAATGGTTAAAAGTGCATGAAAATGGCCAATTTACTCACTCTGAGTTCTAAAAAAGGGTTTCTTCACCCCGGAAAGTTAATTAAATACCATTTGGAGGCATTTAATGTTCGAGCAAAAACGGCTGATTTTCGACAAAAGAGATAACACCCCCCATTACGTCATGCTTCAGAAATGTGGAAAATGGTCCGTTTTCAAATGTTTTATTTTTGAACGTCAGTTCACATTTGTAGGTGGATCATCAGTGTTAGAGCTAAAATTAGCATGTTTAAAGTGATTTTCATGCTTCCAGGGGCTCGGGAAGTGAATTAAATACTATTTGGAGGCTTTTAATGTTCAATCAAAAACAGCTGATTTTTGACAAAAGAGATAACACCCCCAGCATTACGTCATGCTTCAGAAATGTGGAAAATGGTCCGTTTTCAAATGTTTTATTTTTGAACGTCAGTTCACATTTGTAGGTGGATCATCAGTGTTAGAGCTAAAATTAGCATGTTTAAAGTGATTTTCATGCTTCCAGGGTCCCTAAACACAAGATTTATGGAATGGTTAAAAGTGCATGAAAATGGCCAATTTACTCACTCTGAGTTCTCAAAAAGGGTTTCTTCACCCCGGGAAGTTAATTAAATACCATTTGGAGGCATTTAATGTTCGAGCAAAAACGGCTGATTTTCGACAAAAGAGATAACACCCCCCATTACGTCATGCTTCAGAAATGTGGAAAATGGTCCGTTTTCAAATGTTTTATTTTTGAACGTCAGTTCACATTTGTAGGTGGATCATCAGTGTTAGAGCTCAAATTAGCATGTTTAAAGTGATTTTCATGCTTCCAGGGGCCCTAAACACAAGATTTATGGAATGGTTAAAAGTGCATGAAAATGGCCAATTTACTCACTCTGAGTTCTCAAAAAGGGTTTCTTCACCCCGGGAAGTTAATTAAATACCATTTGGAGGCATTTAATGTTCGAGCAAAAACAGCTGATTTTCGACAAAAGAGATAACACCCCCCCATTACGTCATGCTTCAGAAATGTGAAAAATGGTCCGTTTTCAAATGTTTTATTTTTGAACGTCAGTTCACATTTGTAGGTGGATCATCAGTGTTAGAGCTAAAATTAGCATGTTTAAAGTGATTTTCATGCTTCCAGGGGCTCGGGAAGTGAATTAAATACTATTTGGAGGCATTTAATGTTCAATCAAAAACAGCAGATTTTTGACAAAAGAGATAACACCCCCCCATTACGTCATGCTTCAGAAATGTGGAAAATGGTCCGTTTTCAAATGTTTTATTTTTGAACGTCAGTTCACATTTGTAGGTGGATCATCAGTGTTAGAGCTAAAATTAGCATGTTTAAAGTGATTTTCATGCTTCCAGGGTCCCTAAACACAAGATTTATGGAATGGTTAAAAGTGCATGAAAATGGCCAATTTACTCACTCTGAGTTCTCAAAAAGGGTTTCTTCACCCCGGGAAGTTAATTAAATACCATTTGGAGGCATTTAATGTTCGAGCAAAAATGGCTGATTTTCGACAAAAGAGATAACACCCCCCATTACGTCATGCTTCAGAAATGTGGAAAATGGTCCGTTTTCAAATGTTTTATTTTTGAACGCCAGTTCACATTTGTAGGTGGATCATCAGTGTTAGAGCTAAAATTAGCATTTTTAAAGTGATTTTCATGCTTCCAGGGGCTCAGGAAGTGAATTAAATACTATTTGGAGGCATTTAATGTTCAAGCAAAAACAGCAGATTTTTGACAAAAGAGATAACACCCCCCCCCCATTACGTCATGCTTCAGAAATGTGGAAAATGGTCCGTTTTCAAATGTTTTATTTTTGAACGTCAGTTCACATTTGTAGGTGGATCGTCAGTGTTAGAGCTAAAATTAGCATGTTTAAAGTGATTTTCATGCTTCCAGGGGCCCTAAACACAAGATTTATGGAATGGTTAAAAGTGCATGAAAATGGCCAATTTACTCACTCTGAGTTCTCAAAAAGGGTTTCTTCACCCCGGGAAGTTAATTAAATACCATTTGGATGCATTTAATGTTCGAGCAAAAATGGCTGATTTTCGACAAAAGAGATAACACCCCTCATTACGTCATGCTTCAGAAATGTGGAAAATGGTCCGTTTTCAAATGTTTTAGTTTTTGAACGTCAGTTCACATTTGTAGGTGGATCATCAGTGTTAGAGCTAAAATTAGCATGTTTAAAGTGATTTTCATGCTTCCAGGGGCCCTAAACACAAGATTTATGGAATGGTTAAAAGTGCATGAAAATGGCCAATTTACTCACTCTGAGTTCTCAAAAAGGGTTTCTTCACCCCGGGAAGTTAATTAAATACCATTTGGAGGCATTTAATGTTCGAGCAAAAACGGCTGATTTTCGACAAAAGAGATAACACCCCCCCATTACGTCATGCTTCAGAAATGTGGAAAATGGTCCGTTTTCAAATGTTTTATTTTTGAACGTCAGTTCACATTTGTAGGTGGATCATCAGTGTTAGAGCTAAAATTAGCATGGTTAAAGTGATTTTCATGCTTCCAGGGGCTCGGGAAGTGAATTAAATACTATTTGGAGGCATTTAATGTTCAATCAAAAACAGCTGATTTTTGACAAAAGAGATAACACCCCCCATTACGTCATGCTTCAGAAATGTGGAAAATGGTCCGTTTTCAAATGTTTTATTTTTGAACGTCAGTTCACATTTGTAGGTGGATCATCAGTGTTAGAGCTAAAATTAGCATTTTTAAAGTGATTTTCATGCTTCCAGGGGCCCTAAACACAAGATTTATGGAATGGATAAAAGTGCATGAAAATGGCCAATTTACTCACTCTGAGTTCTCAAAAAGGGTTTCTTCACCCCGGGAAGTTAATTAAATACCATTTGGAGGCATTTAATGTTCGAGCAAAAACGGCTGATTTTCGACAAAAGAGATAACACCCCCCCATTACGTCATGCTTCAGAAATGTGGAAAATGGTCCGTTTTCAAATGTTTTATTTTTGAACGTCAGTTCACATTTGTAGGTGGATCATCAGTGTTAGAGCTAAAATTAGCATGTTTAAAGTGATTTTCATGCTTCCAGGGGCTCGGGAAGTGAATTAAATACTATTTGGAGGCATTTAATGTTCAAGCAAAAACAGCAGATTTTTGACAAAAGAGATAACACCCCCCCATTACGTCATGCTTCAGAAATGTGGAATATGGTCCGTTTTCAAATGTTTTATTTTTGAACGTCAGTTCACATTTGTAGGTGGATCATCAGTGTTAGAGCTAAAATTAGCATGTTTAAAGTGATTTTCATGCTTCCAGGGGCCCTAAACACAAGATTTATGGAATGGTTAAAAGTGCATGAAAATGGCCAATTTACTCACTCTGAGTTCTCAAAAAGGGTTTCTTCACCCCGGGAAGTTAATTAAATACCATTTGGAGGCATTCAATGTTCGAGCAAAAACGGCTGATTTTCGACAAAAGAGATAACACCCCCCCATTACGTCATGCTTCAGAAATGTGGAAAATGGTACGTTTTCAAATTTTTTTTATTTTGAACGTCAGTTCTCATTTGTAGGTGGATCATCAGTGTTAGAGCTAAAGTTAGCATGTTTAAAGTGATTTTCATGCTTCCAGGGGCCCTAAACACAAGATTTATGGAATGGTTAAAAGTGCATGAAAATGGCCAATTTACTCACTCTGAGTTCTCAAAAAGGGTTTCTTCACCCCGGGAAGTTAATTAAATACCATTTGGAGGCATTTAATGTTCGAGCAAAAACGGCTGATTTTCGACAAAAGAGATAACACCCCCCCATTACGTCATGCTTCAGAAATGTGGAAAATGGTCCGTTTTCAAATGTTTTATTTTTGAACGTCAGTTCACATTTGTAGGTGGATCATCAGTGTTAGAGCTAAAATTAGCATGTTTAAAGTGATTTTCATGCTTCCAGGGGCTCGGGAAGTGAATTAAATACTATTTGGAGGCATTTAATGTTCAAGCAAAAACAGCTGATTTTTGACAAAAGAGATAACACCCCCCCATTATGTCATGCTTCAGAAATGTGGAAAATGGTCTGTTTTCAAATGTTTTATTTTTCAACTTCAGTTCACATTTGTAGGTGGATCATCAGTGTTAGAGCTAAAATTAGCATGTTTAAAGTGATTCTCATGCTTCCAGGGGCCCTAAACACAAGATTTATGGAATGGTTAAACGTGCATGAAAATGTCCAATTTACTCACTCTGAGTTCTCAAAAAGGGTTTCTTCACTCCGGGAAGTTAATTAAATACCATTTGGAGGCATTTACTGTTCGAGCAAAAACGGCTGATTTACGACAAAAGAGATAACACCCCCCCATTACGTCATGCTTCAGAAATGTGGAAAATGGTCCGTTTTCAAATGTTTTATTTTTGAACGTCAGTTCACATTTGTAGGTGGATCATCAGTGTTAGAGCTAAAATTAGCATGTTTAAAGTGATTTTCATGCTTCCAGGGGCTCGGGAAGTGAATTAAATACTATTTGGAGGCATTTAATGTTCAATCAAAAACAGCTGATTTTTGACAAAAGAGATAACACCCCCCATTACGTCATGCTTCAGAAATGTGGAAAATGGTCCGTTTTCAAATGTTTTATTTTTGAACGTCAGTTCACATTTGTAGGTGGATCATCAGTGTTAGAGCTAAAATTAGCATGTTTAAAGTGATTTTCATGCTTCCAGGGTCCCTTAACACAAGATTTATGGAATGGTTAAAAGTGCATGAAAATGGCCAATTTACTCACTCTGAGTTCTCAAAAAGGGTTTCTTCACCCCGGGAAGTTAATTAAATACCATTTGGAGGCATTTAATGTTCGAGCAAAAACGGCTGATTTTCGACAAAAGAGATAACACCCCCCATTACGTCATGCTTCAGAAATGTGGAAAATGGTCCGTTTTCAAATGTTTTATTTTTGAACGTCAGTTCACATTTGTAGGTGGATCATCAGTGTTAGAGCTAAAATTAGCATGTTTAAAGTGATTTTCATGCTTCCAGGGGCTCGGGAAGTGAATTAAATACTATTTGGAGGCTTTTAATGTTCAATCAAAAACAGCTGATTTTTGACAAAAGAGATAACACCCCCCCCATTACGTCATGCTTCAGAAATGTGGAAAATGGTCCGTTTTCAAATGTTTTATTTTTGAACGTCAGTTCACATTTGTAGGTGGATCATCAGTGTTAGAGCTAAAATTAGCATGTTTAAAGTGATTTTCATGCTTCCAGGGTCCCTAAACACAAGATTTATGGAATGGTTAAAAGTGCATGGAAATGGCCAATTTACTCACTCTGAGTTCTCAAAAAGGGTTTCTTCACCCTGGGAAGTTAATTAAATACCATTTGGAGGCATTTAATGTTCGAGCAAAAACGGCTGATTTTCGACAAAAGAGATAACACCCCCCATTACGTCATGCTTCAGAAATGTGGAAAATGGTCCGTTTTCAAATGTTTTATTTTTGAACGTCAGTTCACATTTGTAGGTGGATCATCAGTGTTAGAGCTAAAATTAGCATGTTTAAAGTGATTTTCATGCTTCCAGGGGCCCTAAACACAAGATTTATGGAATGGTTAAAAGTGCATGAAAATGGCCAATTTACTCACTCTGAGTTCTCAAAAAGGGTTTCTTCACCCCGGGAAGGTAATTAAATACCATTTGGAGGCATTTAATGTTCGAGCAAAAACAGCTGATTTTCGACAAAAGAGATAACACCCCCCCCATTACGTCATGCTTCAGAAATGTGGAAAATGGTCCGTTTTCAAATGTTTTATTTTTGAACGTCAGTTCACATTTGTAGGTGGATCATCAGTGTTAGAGCTAAAATTAGCATGTTTAAAGTGATTTTCATGCTTCCAGGGGCTCGGGAAGTGAATTAAATACTATTTGGAGGCATTTAATGTTCAATCAAAAACAGCAGATTTTTGACAAAAGAGATAACACCCCCCCATTACGTCATGCTTCAGAAATGTGGAAAATGGTCCGTTTTCAAATGTTTTATTTTTGAACGTCAGTTCACATTTGTAGGTGGATCATCAGTGTTAGAGCTAAAATTAGCATGTTTAAAGTGATTTTCATGCTTCCAGGGGCCCTAAACACAAGATTTATGGAATGGTTAAAAGTGCATGAAAATGGCCAATTTACTCACTCTGAGTTCTCAAAAAGGGTTTCTTCACCCCGGGAAGTTAATTAAATACCATTTGGAGGCATTTAATGTTCGAGCAAAAACGGCTGATTTACAACAAAAGAGATAACACCCCCCCATTACGTCATGCTTCAGAAATGTGGAAAATGGTCCGTTTTCAAATGTTTTATTTTTGAACGTCAGTTCACATTTGTAGGTGGATAATCAGTGTTAGAGCTAAAATTAGCATGTTTAAAGTGATTTTCATGCTTCCAGGGGCTCGGAAAGTGAATTAAATACTATTTGGAGGCATTTAATGTTCAATCAAAAACAGCTGATTTTTGACAAAAGAGATAACACCCCCCCATTACGTCATGCTTCAGAAATGTGGAAAATGGTCAGTTTTCAAATGTTTTATTTTTGAACGTCAGTTCACATTTGTAGGTGGATCATCAGTGTTAGAGCTAAAATTAGCATGTTTAAAGTGATTTTCATGCTTCCAGGGTCCCTAAACACAAGATTTATGGAATGGTTAAAAGTGCATGAAAATGGCCAATTTACTCACTCTGAGTTCTCAAAAAGGGTTTCTTCACCCCGGGAAGTTAATTAAATACCATTTGGAGGCATTTAATGTTCGAGCAAAAATGGCTGATTTTCGACAAAAGAGATAACACCCCCCATTACGTCATGGTTCAGAAATGTGGAAAATGGTCCGTTTTCAAATGTTTTATTTTTGAACGCCAGTTCACATTTGTAGGTGGATCATCAGTGTTAGAGCTAAAATTAGCATGTTTAAAGTGATTTTCATGCTTCCAGGGGCTCAGGAAGTGAATTAAATACTATTTGGAGGCATTTAATGTTCAAGCAAAAACAGCAGATTTTTGACAAAAGAGATAACACCCCCCCCCCCATTACGTCATGCTTCAGAAATGTGGAAAATGGTCCGTTTTCAAATGTTTTATTTTTGAACGTCAGTTCACATTTGTAGGTGGATCGTCAGTGTTAGAGCTAAAATTAGCATGTTTAAAGTGATTTTCATGCTTCCAGGGGCCCTAAACACAAGATTTATGGAATGGTTAAAAGTGCATGAAAATGGCCAATTTGCTCACTCTGAGTTCTCAAAAAGGGTTTCTTCACCCCGTGAAGTTAATTAAATACCATTTGGAGGCATTTAATGTTCGAGCAAAAACGGCTGATTTTCGACAAAAGAGATAACACCCCCCCATTACGTCATGCTTCAGAAATGTGGAAAATGGTCCGTTTTCAAATGTTTTATTTTTGAACGTCAGTTCACATTTGTAGGTGGATCATCAGTGTTAGAGCTAAAATTAGCATGTTTAAAGTGATTTTCATGCTTCCAGGGGCTCAGGAAGTGAATTAAATACTATTTGGAGGCATTTAATGTTCAAGCAAAAACAGCAGATTTTTGACAAAAGAGATAACACCCCCCCATTACGTCATGCTTCAGAAATGTGGATAATGGTCCGTTTTCAAATGTTTTATTTTTGAACGTCAGTTCACATTTGTAGGTGTATCATCAGTGTTAGAGCTAACATTAGCATGTTTAAAGTGATTTTCATGCTTCCAGGGGCCCTAAACACAAGATTTATGGAATTGTTAAAAGTGCATGAAAATGGCCAATTTACTCACTCTGAATTCTCAAAAAGGGTTTCTTCACCCCGGGAAGTTAATTAAATACCATTTGGAGGCATTTAATGTTCGAGCAAAAACTGCTGATTTTCGACAAAAGAGATAACACCCCCCCATTACGTCATGCTTCAGAAATGTGGAAAATGGTCCGTTTTCAAATGTTTTATTTTTGAACGTCAGTTCACATTTGTAGGTGGATCATCAGTGTTAGAGCTAAAATTAGCATGTTTAAAGTGATTTTCATGCTTCCAGGGGCTCGGGAAGTGAATTAAATACTATTTGGAGGCATTTAATGTTCAAGCAAAAACAGCTGATATTTGACAAAAGAGATAACACCCCCCCATTACGTCATGCTTCAGAAATGTGGAAAATGGTCAGTTTTCAAATGTTTTATTTTTGAACGTCAGTTCACATTTGTAGGTGGATCATCAGTGTTAGAGCTAAAATTAGCATGTTTAAAGTGATTTTCATGCTTCCAGGGGCCCTAAACACAAGATTTATGGAATGGTTAAAAGTGCATGAAAATGGCCAATTTACTCACTCTGAGTTCTCAAAAAGGGTTTCTTCACCCCGGGAAGTTAATTAAATACCATTTGGAGGCATTTACTGTTCGAGCAAAAATGGCTGATTTTCGACAAAAGAGATAACACCCCCCCATTACGTCATGCTTCAGAAATGTGGAAAATGGTTCGTTTTCAAATGTTTTATTTTTGAACGTCAGTTCACATTTGTAGGTGGATCATCAGTGTTAGAACTAAAATTAGCATGTTTAAAGTGATTTTCATGCTTCCAGGGGCTCGGGAAGTGAATTAAATACTATTTGGAGGCATTTAATGTTCAAGCAAAAACAGCTGATTTTTGACAAAAAAGATAACACCCCCCCCATTACATCATGTTTCAGAAATGTGGAAAATGGTCTGTTTTCAAATGTTTTATTTTTGAACGTCAGTTCACATTTGTAGGTGGATCATCAGTGTTAGAGCTAAAATTAGCATGTTTAAAGTGATTTTCATGCTTCCAGGGGCCCTAAACACAAGATTTATGGAATGGTTAAAAGTGCATGAAAATGGCCAATTTACTCACTCTGAGTTCTCAAAAAGGGTTTCTTCACCCCGGGAAGTTAATTAAATACCATTTGGAGGCATTTACTGTTCGAGCAAAAATGGCTGATTTACGACAAAAGAGATAACACCCCCCCATTACGTCATGCTTCAGAAATGTGGAAAATGGTCCGTTTTCAAATGTTTTATTTTTGAACGTCAGTTCACATTTGTAGGTGGATCATCAGTGTTAGAGCTAAAATTAGCATGTTTAAAGTGATTTTCATGCTTCCCGGGGCTCGGGAAGTGAATTAAATACTATTTGGAGGCATTTAATGTTCAATCAAAAACAGCTGATTTTTGACAAAAGAGATAACACCCCCCCATTACGTCATGCTTCAGAAATGTGGAAAATGGTCCGTTTTCAAATGCTTTATTTTTGAACGTCAGTTCACATTTGTAGGTGGATCATCAGTGTTAGAGCTAAAATTAGCATGTTTAAAGTGATTTTCATGCTTCCAGGGGCCCTAAACACAAGATTTATGGAATGGTTAAAAGTGCATGAAAATGGCCAATTTACTCACTCTGAGTTCTCAAAAAGGGTTTCTTCACCCCGGGAAGTTAATTAAATACCATTTGGAGGCATTTAATGTTCGAGCAAAAACGGCTCATTTTCGACAAAAGAGATAACACCCCCCCATTACGTCATGCTTCAGAAATGTAGAAAATGGTCCATTTTCAAATGTTTTATTTTTGAATGTCAGTTCACATTTGTAGGTGGATCATCAGTGTTAGAGCTGAAATTAGCATGTTTAAAGTGATTTTCATGCTTCCAGGGGCTCGGGAAGTGAATTAAATACTATTTGGAGGCATTTAATGTTCAAGCAAAAACAGCAAATTTTTGACAAAAGAGATAACACCCCCCCCGTTACGTCATGCTTCAGAAATGTGGAAAATGGTCCGTTTTCAAATGTTTTATTTTTGAACGTCAGTTCACATTTGTAGGTGGATCATCAGTGTTAGAGCTAAAATTAGCATGTTTAAAGTGATTTTCATGCTTCCAGGGGCTTGGGAAGTGAATTAAATACTATTTGGAGGCATTTAATGTTCAAGCAAAACCAGCAGATTTTTGACAAAAGAGATAACACCCCCCCCCATTACGTCATGCTTCAGAAATGTGGAAAATGGTCAGTTTTCAAATGTTTTATTTTTGAACGTCAGTTCACATTTGTAGGTGGATCATCAGTGTTAGAGCTAAAATTAGCATGTTTAAAGTGATTTTCATGCTTCCAGGGGCCCTAAACACAAGATTTATGGAATGGTTAAAAGTGCATGAAAATGGCCAATTTACTCACTCTGAGTTCTCAAAAAGGGTTTCTTCACCCCGGGAAGTTAATTAAATACCATTTGGAGGCATTTAATGTTCGAGCAAAAACGGCTGATTTTCGACATAAGAGATAACACCCCCCCATTACGTCATGCTTCAGAAATGTGGAAAATGGTCCGTTTTCAAATGTTTTATTTTTGAACGTCAGTTCACATTTGTAGGTGGATCATCAGTGTTAGAGCTAAAATTAGCATGTTTAAAGTGATTTTCATGCTTCCAGGGGCCCTAAACACAAGATTTATGGAATGGATAAAAGTGCATGAAAATGGCCAATTTACTCACTCTGAGTTCTCAAAAAGGGTTTCTTCACCCCGGGAAGTTAATTAAATACCATTTGGAGGCATTTAATGTTCGAGCAAAAACGGCTGATTTTCGACAAAAGAGATAACACCCCCCCATTACGTCATGCTTCAGAAATGTGGAAAATGGTCCGTTTTCAAATGTTTTATTTTTGAACGTCAGTTCACATTTGTAGGTGGATCATCAGTGTTAGAGCTAAAATTAGCATGTTTAAAGTGATTTTCATGCTTCCAGGGGCTCGGGAAGTGAATTAAAAACTATTTGTAGGCATTTATTGTTCAATCAAAAACAGCTGATTTTTGACAAAAGAGATAACACCCCCCCATTACGTCATGCTTCAGAAATGTGGAAAATGGTCCGTTTTCAAATGTTTTATTTTTGAATGTCAGTTCACATTTGTAGGTGGATCATCAGTGTTAGAGCTAAAATTAGCATGTTTAAAGTGATTTTCATGCTTCCAGGGGCCCTAAACACAAGATTTATGGAATGGTTAAAAGTGCATGAAAATGGCCAATTTACTCACTCTGAGTTCTCAAAAAGGGTTTCTTCACCCCGGGAAGTTAATTAAATACCATTTGGAGGCATTTACTGTTCGAGCAAAAACGGCTGATTTACGACAAAAGAGATAACACCCCCCCATTACGTCATGCTTCAGAAATGTGGAAAATGGTCCGTTTTCAAATGTTTTATTTTTGAACGTCAGTTCACATTTGTAGGTGGATCATCAGTGTTAGAGCTAAAATTAGCATGTTTAAAGTGATTTTCATGCTTCCCGGGGCTCGGGAAGTGAATTAAATACTATTTGGAGGCATTTAATGTTCAATCAAAAACAGCTGATTTTTGACAAAAGAGATAACACCCCCCCATTACGTCATGCTTCAGAAATGTGGAAAATGGTCCGTTTTCAAATGCTTTATTTTTGAACGTCAGTTCACATTTGTAGGTGGATCATCAGTGTTAGAGCTAAAATTAGCATGTTTAAAGTGATTTTCATGCTTCCAGGGGCCCTAAACACAAGATTTATGGAATGGTTAAAAGTGCATGAAAATGGCCAATTTACTCACTCTGAGTTCTCAAAAAGGGTTTCTTCACCCCGGGAAGTTAATTAAATACCATTTGGAGGCATTTAATGTTCGAGCAAAAACGGCTGATTTTCGACAAAAGAGATAACACCCCCCCATTACGTCATGCTTCAGAAATGTGGAAAATGGTCCGTTTTCAAATGTTTTATTTTTGAATGTCAGTTCACATTTGTAGGTGGATCATCAGTGTTAGAGCTGAAATTAGCATGTTTAAAGTGATTTTCATGCTTCCAGGGGCTCGGGAAGTGAATTAAATACTATTTGGAGGCATTTAATGTTCAAGCAAAAACAGCAGATTTTTGACAAAAGAGATAACACCCCCCCCCGTTACGTCATGCTTCAGAAATGTGGAAAATGGTCCGTTTTCAAATGTTTTATTTTTGAACGTCAGTTCACATTTGTAGGTGGATCATCAGTGTTAGAGCTAAAATTAGCATGTTTAAAGGGATTTTCATGCTTCCAGGGGCTTGGGAAGTGAATTAAATACTATTTGGAGGCATTTAATGTTCAAGCAAAACCAGCAGATTTTTGACAAAAGAGATAACACCCCCCCCATTACGTCATGCTTCAGAAATGTGGAAAATGGTCAGTTTTCAAATGTTTTATTTTTGAACGTCAGTTCACATTTGTAGGTGGATCATCAGTGTTAGAGCTAAAATTAGCATGTTTAAAGTGATTTTCATGCTTCCAGGGGCCCTAAACACAAGATTTATGGAATGGTTAAAAGTGCATGAAAATGGCCAATTTACTCACTCTGAGTTCTCAAAAAGGGTTTCTTCACCCCGGGAAGTTAATTAAATACCATTTGGAGGCATTTAATGTTCGAGCAAAAACGGCTGATTTTCGACATAAGAGATAACACCCCCCCATTACGTCATGCTTCAGAAATGTGGAAAATGGTCCGTTTTCAAATGTTTTATTTTTGAACGTCAGTTCACATTTGTAGGTGGATCATCAGTGTTAGAGCTAAAATTAGCATGTTTAAAGTGATTTTCATGCTTCCAGGGGCTCGGGAAGTGAATTAAATACTATTTGGAGGCATTTAATGTTCAATCAAAAACAGCTGATTTTTGACAAAAGAGATAACACCCCCCCATTACGTCATGCTTCAGAAATGTGGGAAATGGTCCGTTTTCAAATGTTTTATTTTTGAACGTCAGTTCACATTTGTAGGTGGATCATCAGTGTTAGAGCTAAAATTAGCATGTTTAAAGTGATTTTCATGCTTCCAGGGGCCCTAAACACAAGATTTATGGAATGGATAAAAGTGCATGAAAATGGCCAATTTACTCACTCTGAGTTCTCAAAAAGGGTTTCTTCACCCCGGGAAGTTAATTAAATACCATTTGGAGGCATTTAATGTTCGAGCAAAAACGGCTGATTTTCGACAAAAGAGATAACACCCCCCCATTACGTCATGCTTCAGAAATGTGGAAAATGGTCCGTTTTCAAATGTTTTATTTTTGAACGTCAGTTCACATTTGTAGGTGGATCATCAGTGTTAGAGCTAAAATTAGCATGTTTAAAGTGATTTTCATGCTTCCAGGGGCTCGGGAAGTGAATTAAAAACTATTTGTAGGCATTTATTGTTCAATCAAAAACAGCTGATTTTTGACAAAAGAGATAACACCCCCCCATTACGTCATGCTTCAGAAATGTGGAAAATGGTCCGTTTTCAAATGTTTTATTTTTGAATGTCAGTTCACATTTGTAGGTGGATCATCAGTGTTAGAGCTAAAATTAGCATGTTTAAAGTGATTTTCATGCTTCCAGGGGCCCTAAACACAAGATTTATGGAATGGTTAAAAGTGCATGAAAATGGCCAATTTACTCACTCTGAGTTCTCAAAAAGGGTTTCTTCACCCCGGGAAGTTAATTAAATACCATTTGGAGGCATTTAATGTTCGAGCAAAAACGGCTGATTTTCGACAAAAGAGATAACACCCCCCCATTACGTCATGCTTCAGAAATGTGGAAAATGGTCCGTTTTCAAATGTTTTGTTTTTGAACGTCAGTTCACATTTGTAGGTGGATCATCAGTGTTAGAGCTAAAATTAGCATGTTTAAAGTGATTTTCATGCTTCCAGGGGCTCGGGAAGTGAATTAAATACTATTTGGAGGCATTTAATGTTCAATCAAAAACAGCTGATTTTTGACAAAAGAGATAACACCCCCCATTACGTCATGCTTCAGAAATGTGGAAAATGGTCCGTTTTCAAATGTTTCATTTTTGAACGTCAGTTCACATTTGTAGGTGGATCATCAGTGTTAGAGCTAAAATTAGCATGTTTAAAGTGATTTTCATGCTTCCAGGGGCTCGGGAAGTGAATTAAATACTATTTGGAGGCATTTAATGTTCAAGCAAAAACAGCAGATTTTTGACAAAAGAGATAACACCCCCCCATTACGTCATGCTTCAGAAATGTGGAATATGGTCCGTTTTCAAATGTTTTATTTTTGAACGTCAGTTCACATTTGTAGGTGGATCATCAGTGTTAGAGCTAAAATTAGCATGTTTAAAGTGATTTTCATGCTTCCAGGGGCCCTAAACACAAGATTTATGGAATGGTTAAAAGTGCATGAAAATGGCCAATTTACTCACTCTGAGTTCTCAAAAAGGGTTTCTTCACCCCGGGAAGTTAATTAAATACCATTTGGAGGCATTCAATGTTCGAGCAAAAACGGCTGATTTTCGACAAAAGAGATAACACCCCCCCATTACGTCATGCTTCAGAAATGTGGAAAATGGTACGTTTTCAAATTTTTTTTATTTTGAACGTCAGTTCTCATTTGTAGGTGGATCATCAGTGTTAGAGCTAAAGTTAGCATGTTTAAAGTGATTTTCATGCTTCCAGGGGCCCTAAACACAAGATTTATGGAATGGTTAAAAGTGCATGAAAATGGCCAATTTACTCACTCTGAGTTCTCAAAAAGGGTTTCTTCACCCCGGGAAGTTAATTAAATACCATTTGGAGGCATTTAATGTTCGAGCAAAAACGGCTGATTTTCGACAAAAGAGATAACACCCCCCCATTACGTCATGCTTCAGAAATGTGGAAAATGGTCCGTTTTCAAATGTTTTATTTTTGAACGTCAGTTCACATTTGTAGGTGGATCATCAGTGTTAGAGCTAAAATTAGCATGTTTAAAGTGATTTTCATGCTTCCAGGGGCTCGGGGAAGTGAATTAAATACTATTTGGAGGCATTTAATGTTCAAGCAAAAACAGCAGATTTTTGACAAAAGAGATAACACCCCCCCCATTACGTCATGCTTCAGAAATGTGGAATATGGTCCGTTTTCAAATGTTTTATTTTTTAACGTCAGTTCACATTTGTAGGTGGATCATCAGTGTTAGAGCTAAAATTAGCATGTTTAAAGTGATTTTCATGCTTCCAGGGGCCCTAAACACAAGATTTATGGAATGGTTAAAAGTGCATGAAAATGGCCAATTTACTCACTCTGAGTTCTCAAAAAGGGTTTCTTCACCCCGGGAAGTTAATTAAATACCATTTGGAGGCATTTAATGTTCGAGCAAAAACGGCTGATTTTCGACAAAAGAGATAACACCCCCCCATTACGTCATGCTTCAGAAATGTGGAAAATGGTACGTTTTCAAATTTTTTATTTTTGAACGTCAGTTCTCATTTGTAGGTGGATCATCAGTGTTAGAGCTAAAGTTAGCATGTTTAAAGTGATTTTCATGCTTCCAGGGGCCCTAAACACAAGATTTATGGAATGGTTAAAAGTGCATGAAAATGGCCAATTTACTCACTCTGAGTTCTCAAAAAGGGTTTCTTCACCCCGGGAAGTTAATTAAATACCATTTGGAGGCATTTAATGTTCGAGCAAAAACGGCTGATTTTCGACAAAAGAGATAACACCCCCCCATTACGTCATGCTTCAGAAATGTGGAAAATGGTCCGTTTTCAAATGTTTTATTTTTGAACGTCAGTTCACATTTGTAGGTGGATCATCAGTGTTAGAGCTAAAATTAGCATGTTTAAAGTGATTTTCATGCTTCCAGGGCCTCGGGAAGTGAATTAAATACTATTTGGAGGCATTTAATGTTCAAGCAAAAACAGCTGATTTTTGACAAAAGAGATAACACCCCCCCATTATGTCATGCTTCAGAAATGTGGAAAATGGTCTGTTTTCAAATGTTTTATTTTTCAACTTCAGTTCACATTTGTAGGTGGATCATCAGTGTTAGAGCTAAAATGAGCATGTTTAAAGTGATTCTCATGCTTCCAGGGGCCCTAAACACAAGATTTATGGAATGGTTAAAAGTGCATGAAAATGGCCAATTTACTCACTCTGAGTTCTCAAAAAGGGTTTCTTCACCCCGGGAAGTTAATTAAATACCATTTGGAGGCATTTACTGTTCGAGCAAAAACGGCTGATTTACGACAAAAGAGATAACACCCCCCCATTACGTCATGCTTCAGAAATGTGGAAAATGGTCCGTTTTCAAATGTTTTATTTTTGAACGTCAGTTCACATTTGTAGGTGGATCATCAGTGTTAGAGCTAAAATTAGCATGTTTAAAGTGATTTTCATGCTTCCAGGGGCTCGGGAAGTGAATTAAATACTATTTGGAGGCATTTAATGTTCAATCAAAAACAGCTGATTTTTGACAAAAGAGATAACACCCCCCATTACGTCATGCTTCAGAAATGTGGAAAATGGTCCGTTTTCAAATGTTTTATTTTTGAACGTCAGTTCACATTTGTAGGTGGATCATCAGTGTTAGAGCTAAAATTAGCATGTTTAAAGTGATTTTCATGCTTCCAGGGTCCCTTAACACAAGATTTATGGAATGGTTAAAAGTGCATGAAAATGGCCAATTTACTCACTCTGAGTTCTCAAAAAGGGTTTCTTCACCCCGGGAAGTTAATTAAATACCATTTGGAGGCATTTAATGTTCGAGCAAAAACGGCTGATTTTCGACAAAAGAGATAACACCCCCCATTACGTCATGCTTCAGAAATGTGGAAAATGGTCCGTTTTCAAATGTTTTATTTTTGAACGTCAGTTCACATTTGTAGGTGGATCATCAGTGTTAGAGCTAAAATTAGCATGTTTAAAGTGATTTTCATGCTTCCAGGGGCTCGGGAAGTGAATTAAATACTATTTGGAGGCTTTTAATGTTCAATCAAAAACAGCTGATTTTTGACAAAAGAGATAACACCCCCCCCATTACGTCATGCTTCAGAAATGTGGAAAATGGTCCGTTTTCAAATGTTTTATTTTTGAACGTCAGTTCACATTTGTAGGTGGATCATCAGTGTTAGAGCTAAAATTAGCATGTTTAAAGTGATTTTCATGCTTCCAGGGTCCCTAAACACAAGATTTATGGAATGGTTAAAAGTGCATGAAAATGGCCAATTTACTCACTCTGAGTTCTCAAAAAAGGTTTCTTCACCCCGGGAAGTTAATTAACTACCATTTGGAGGCATTTAATGTTCGAGCAAAAACGGCTGATTTTCGACAAAAGAGATAACACCCCCCATTACGTCATGCTTCAGAAATGTGGAAAATGGTCCGTTTTCAAATGTTTTATTTTTGAACGTCAGTTCACATTTGTAGGTGGATCATCAGTGTTAGAGCTAAAATTAGCATGTTTAAAGTGATTTTCATGCTTCCAGGGGCCCTAAACACAAGATTTATGGAATGGTTAAAAGTGCATGAAAATGGCCAATTTACTCACTCTGAGTTCTCAAAAAGGGTTTCTTCACCCCGGGAAGTTAATTAAATACCATTTGGAGGCATTTAATGTTCGAGCAAAAACGGCTGATTTTCGACATAAGAGATAACACCCCCCCATTACGTCATGCTTCAGAAATGTGGAAAATGGTCCGTTTTCAAATGTTTTATTTTTGAACGTCAGTTCACATTTGTAGGTGGATCATCAGTGTTAGAGCTAAAATTAGCATGTTTAAAGTGATTTTCATGCTTCCAGGGGCTCGGGAAGTGAATTAAATACTATTTGGAGGCATTTAATGTTCAATCAAAAACAGCTGATTTTTGACAAAAGAGATAACACCCCCCCATTACGTCATGCTTCAGAAATGTGGGAAATGGTCCGTTTTCAAATGTTTTATTTTTGAACGTCAGTTCACATTTGTAGGTGGATCATCAGTGTTAGAGCTAAAATTAGCATGTTTAAAGTGATTTTCATGCTTCCAGGGGCCCTAAACACAAGATTTATGGAATGGATAAAAGTGCATGAAAATGGCCAATTTACTCACTCTGAGTTCTCAAAAAGGGTTTCTTCACCCCGGGAAGTTAATTAAATACCATTTGGAGGCATTTAATGTTCGAGCAAAAACGGCTGATTTTCGACAAAAGAGATAACACCCCCCCATTACGTCATGCTTCAGAAATGTGGAAAATGGTCCGTTTTCAAATGTTTTATTTTTGAACGTCAGTTCACATTTGTAGGTGGATCATCAGTGTTAGAGCTAAAATTAGCATGTTTAAAGTGATTTTCATGCTTCCAGGGGCTCGGGAAGTGAATTAAAAACTATTTGTAGGCATTTATTGTTCAATCAAAAACAGCTGATTTTTGACAAAAGAGATAACACCCCCCCATTACGTCATGCTTCAGAAATGTGGAAAATGGTCCGTTTTCAAATGTTTTATTTTTGAATGTCAGTTCACATTTGTAGGTGGATCATCAGTGTTAGAGCTAAAATTAGCATGTTTAAAGTGATTTTCATGCTTCCAGGGGCCCTAAACACAAGATATATGGAATGGTTAAAAGTGCATGAAAATGGCCAATTTACTCACTCTGAGTTCTCAAAAAGGGTTTCTTCACCCCGGGAAGTTAATTAAATACCATTTGGAGGCATTTAATGTTCGAGCAAAAACGGCTGATTTTCGACAAAAGAGATAACACCCCCCCATTACGTCATGCTTCAGAAATGTGGAAAATGGTCCGTTTTCAAATGTTTTGTTTTTGAACGTCAGTTCACATTTGTAGGTGGATCATCAGTGTTAGAGCTAAAATTAGCATGTTTAAAGTGATTTTCATGCTTCCAGGGGCTCGGGAAGTGAATTAAATACTATTTGGAGGCATTTAATGTTCAATCAAAAACAGCTGATTTTTGACAAAAGAGATAACACCCCCCATTACGTCATGCTTCAGAAATGTGGAAAATGGTCCGTTTTCAAATGTTTCATTTTTGAACGTCAGTTCACATTTGTAGGTGGATCATCAGTGTTAGAGCTAAAATTAGCATGTTTAAAGTGATTTTCATGCTTCCAGGGGCCCTAAACACAATATTTATGGAATGGATAAAAGTGCATGAAAATGGCCAATTTACTCACTCTGAGTTCTCAAAAAGGGTTTCTTCACCCCGGGAAGTTAATTAAATACCATTTGGAGGCATTTAATGTTCGAGCAAAAACGGCTGATTTTCGACAAAAGAGATAACACCCCCCCCATTACGTCATGCTTCAGAAATGTGGAAAATGGTCCGTTTTCAAATGTTTTATTTTTGAACGTCAGTTCACATTTGTAGGTGGATCATCAGTGTTAGAGCTAAAATTAGCATGTTTAAAGTGATTTTCATGCTTCCAGGGGCTCGGGAAGTGAATTAAATACTATTTGGAGGCATTTAATGTTCAAGCAAAAACAGCAGATTTTTGACAAAAGAGATAACACCCCCCCCATTACGTCATGCTTCAGAAATGTGGAAAATGGTCCGTTTTCAAATGTTTTATTTTTGAACGTCAGTTCACATTTGTAGGTGGATCATCAGTGTTAGAGCTAAAATTAGCATGTTTAAAGTGATATTCATGCTTCCAGGGGCCCTAAACACAAGATTTATGGAATGGATAAAAGTGCATGAAAATGGCCAATTTACTCACTCTGAGTTCTCAAAAAGGGTTTCTTCACCCCGGGAAGTTAATTAAATACCATTTGGAGGCATTTAATGTTCGAGCAAAAACGGCTGATTTTCGACAAAAGAGATAACACCCCCCCATTACGTCATGCTTCAGAAATGTGGAAAATGGTCCGTTTTCAAATGTTTTATTTTTGAACGTCAGTTCACATTTGTAGGTGGATCATCAGTGTTAGAGCTAAAATTAGCATGTTTAAAGTGATTTTCATGCTTCCAGGGGCTCGGGAAGTGAATTAAATACTATTTGGAGGCATTTAATGTTCAAGCAAAAACAGCAGATTTTTGACAAAAGAGATAACACCCCCCCCATTACGTCATGCTTCAGAAATGTGGAATATGGTCCGTTTTCAAATGTTTTATTTTTGAACGTCAGTTCACATTTGTAGGTGGATCATCAGTGTTAGAGCTAAAATTAGCATGTTTAAAGTGATTTTCATGCTTCCAGGGGCCCTAAACACAAGATTTATGGAATGGTTAAAAGTGCATGAAAATGACCAATTTACTCACTCTGAGTTCTCAAAAAGGGTTTCTTCACCCCGGGAAGTTAATTAAATACCATTTGGAGGCATTTAATGTTCGAGCAAAAACGGCTGATTTTCGACAAAAGAGATAACACCCCCCCATTACGTCATGCTTCAGAAATGTGGAAAATGGTACGTTTTCAAATTTTTTATTTTTGAACGTCAGTTCTCATTTGTAGGTGGATCATCAGTGTTAGAGCTAAAGTTAGCATGTTTAAAGTGATTTTCATGCTTCCAGGGGCCCTAAACACAAGATTTATGGAATGGTTAAAAGTGCATGAAAATGGCCAATTTACTCACTCTGAGTTCTCAAAAAGGGTTTCTTCACCCCGGGAAGTTAATTAAATACCATTTGGAGGCATTTAATGTTCGAGCAAAAACGGCTGATTTTCGACAAAAGAGATAACACCCCCCCATTACGTCATGCTTCAGAAATGTGGAAAATGGTCCGTTTTCAAATGTTTTATTTTTGAACGTCAGTTCACATTTGTAGGTGGATCATCAGTGTTAGAGCTAAAATTAGCATGTTTAAAGTGATTTTCATGCTTCCAGGGCCTCGGGAAGTGAATTAAATACTATTTGGAGGCATTTAATGTTCAAGCAAAAACAGCTGATTTTTGACAAAAGAGATAACACCCCCCCATTATGTCATGCTTCAGAAATGTGGAAAATGGTCTGTTTTCAAATGTTTTATTTTTCAACTTCAGTTCACATTTGTAGGTGGATCATCAGTGTTAGAGCTAAAATGAGCATGTTTAAAGTGATTCTCATGCTTCCAGGGGCCCTAAACACAAGATTTATGGAATGGTTAAAAGTGCATGAAAATGGCCAATTTACTCACTCTGAGTTCTCAAAAAGGGTTTCTTCACCCCGGGAAGTTAATTAAATACCATTTGGAGGCATTTACTGTTCGAGCAAAAACGGCTGATTTACGACAAAAGAGATAACACCCCCCCATTACGTCATGCTTCAGAAATGTGGAAAATGGTCCGTTTTCAAATGTTTTATTTTTGAACGTCAGTTCACATTTGTAGGTGGATCATCAGTGTTAGAGCTAAAATTAGCATGTTTAAAGTGATTTTCATGCTTCCAGGGGCTCGGGAAGTGAATTAAATACTATTTGGAGGCATTTAATGTTCAATCAAAAACAGCTGATTTTTGACAAAAGAGATAACACCCCCCATTACGTCATGCTTCAGAAATGTGGAAAATGGTCCGTTTTCAAATGTTTTATTTTTGAACGTCAGTTCACATTTGTAGGTGGATCATCAGTGTTAGAGCTAAAATTAGCATGTTTAAAGTGATTTTCATGCTTCCAGGGTCCCTTAACACAAGATTTATGGAATGGTTAAAAGTGCATGAAAATGGCCAATTTACTCACTCTGAGTTCTCAAAAAGGGTTTCTTCACCCCGGGAAGTTAATTAAATACCATTTGGAGGCATTTAATGTTCGAGCAAAAACGGCTGATTTTCGACAAAAGAGATAACACCCCCCATTACGTCATGCTTCAGAAATGTGGAAAATGGTCCGTTTTCAAATGTTTTATTTTTGAACGTCAGTTCACATTTGTAGGTGGATCATCAGTGTTAGAGCTAAAATTAGCATGTTTAAAGTGATTTTCATGCTTCCAGGGGCTCGGGAAGTGAATTAAATACTATTTGGAGGCTTTTAATGTTCAATCAAAAACAGCTGATTTTTGACAAAAGAGATAACACCCCCCCCATTACGTCATGCTTCAGAAATGTGGAAAATGGTCCGTTTTCAAATGTTTTATTTTTGAACGTCAGTTCACATTTGTAGGTGGATCATCAGTGTTAGAGCTAAAATTAGCATGTTTAAAGTGATTTTCATGCTTCCAGGGTCCCTAAACACAAGATTTATGGAATGGTTAAAAGTGCATGAAAATGGCCAATTTACTCACTCTGAGTTCTCAAAAAAGGTTTCTTCACCCCGGGAAGTTAATTAACTACCATTTGGAGGCATTTAATGTTCGAGCAAAAACGGCTGATTTTCGACAAAAGAGATAACACCCCCCATTACGTCATGCTTCAGAAATGTGGAAAATGGTCCGTTTTCAAATGTTTTATTTTTGAACGTCAGTTCACATTTGTAGGTGGATCATCAGTGTTAGAGCTAAAATTAGCATGTTTAAAGTGATTTTCATGCTTCCAGGGGCCCTAAACACAAGATTTATGGAATGGTTAAAAGTGCATGAAAATGGCCAATTTACTCACTCTGAGTTCTCAAAAAGGGTTTCTTCACCCCGGGAAGTTAATTAAATACCATTTGGAGGCATTTAATGTTCGAGCAAAAACAGCTGATTTTCGACAAAAGAGATAACACCCCCCCATTACGTCATGCTTCAGAAATGTGGAAAATGGTCCGTTTTCAAATGTTTTATTTTTGAACGTCAGTTCACATTTGTAGGTGGATCATCAGTGTTAGAGCTAAAATTAGCATGTTTAAAGTGATTTTCATGCTTCCAGGGGCTCGGGAAGTGAATTAAATACTATTTGGAGGCATTTAATGTTCAATCAAAAACAGCAGATTTTTGACAAAAGAGATAACACCCCCCCATTACGTCATGCTTCAGAAATGTGGAAAATGGTCAGTTTTCAAATGTTTTATTTTTGAACGTCAGTTCACATTTGTAGGCGGATCATCAGTGTTAGAGCTAAAATTAGCATGTTTAAAGTGATTTTCATGCTTCCAGGGTCCCTAAACACAAGATTTATGGAATGGTTAAAAGTGCATGAAAATGGCCAATTTACTCACTCTGAGTTCTCAAAAAGGGTTTCTTCACCCCGGGAAGTTAATTAAATACCATTTGGAGGCATTTAATGTTCGAGCAAAAATGGCTGATTTTCGACAAAAGAGATTACACCCCCCATTACGTCATGCTTCAGAAATGTGGAAAATGGTCCGTTTTCAAATGTTTTATTTTTGAACGCCAGTTCACATTTGTAGGTGGATCATCAGTGTTAGAGCTAAAATTAGCATGTTTAAAGTGATTTTCATGCTTCCAGGGGCTCAGGAAGTGAATTAAATACTATTTGGAGGCATTTAATGTTCAAGCAAAAACAGCAGATTTTTGACAAAAGAGATAACACCCCCCCCCCCATTACGTCATGCTTCAGAAATGTGGAAAATGGTCCGTTTTCAAATGTTTTATTTTTGAACGTCAGTTCACATTTGTAGGTGGATCGTCAGTGTTAGAGCTAAAATTAGCATGTTTAAAGTGATTTTCATGCTTCCAGGGGCCCTAAACACAAGATTTATGGAATGGTTAAAAGTGCATGAAAATGGCCAATTTACTCACTCTGAGTTCTCAAAAAGGGTTTCTTCACCCCGGGAAGTTAATTAAATACCATTTGGAGGCATTTAATGTTCGAGCAAAAACGGCTGATTTTCGACAAAAGAGATAACACCCCCCCATTACGTCATGCTTCAGAAATGTGGAAAATGGTCCGTTTTCAAATGTTTTATTTTTGAACGTCAGTTCACATTTGTAGGTGGATCATCAGTGTTAGAGCTAAAATTAGCATGTTTAAAGTGATTTTCATGCTTCCAGGGGCTCAGGAAGTGAATTAAATACTATTTGGAGGCATTTAATGTTCAAGCAAAAACAGCAGATTTTTGACAAAAGAGATAACACCCCCCCATTACGTCATGCTTCAGAAATGTGGATAATGGTCCGTTTTCAAATGTTTTATTTTTGAACGTCAGTTCACATTTGTAGGTGTATCATCAGTGTTAGAGCTAACATTAGCATGTTTAAAGTGATTTTCATGCTTCCAGGGGCCCTAAACACAAGATTTATGGAATTGTTAAAAGTGCATGAAAATGGCCAATTTACTCACTCTGAATTCTCAAAAAGGGTTTCTTCACCCCGGGAAGTTAATTAAATACCATTTGGAGGCATTTAATGTTCGAGCAAAAACTGCTGATTTTCGACAAAAGAGATAACACCCCCCCATTACGTCATGCTTCAGAAATGTGGAAAATGGTCCGTTTTCAAATGTTTTATTTTTGAACGTCAGTTCACATTTGTAGGTGGATCATCAGTGTTAGAGCTAAAATTAGCATGTTTAAAGTGATTTTCATGCTTCCAGGGGCTCGGGAAGTGAATTAAATACTATTTGGAGGCATTTAATGTTCAAGCAAAAACAGCTGATATTTGACAAAAGAGATAACACCCCCCCATTACGTCATGCTTCAGAAATGTGGAAAATGGTCAGTTTTCAAATGTTTTATTTTTGAACGTCAGTTCACATTTGTAGGTGGATCATCAGTGTTAGAGCTAAAATTAGCATGTTTAAAGTGATTTTCATGCATCAAGGGGGCCTAAACACAAGATTTATGGAATGGATAAAAGTGCATGAAAATGGCCAATTTACTCACTCTGAGTTCTCAAAAAGGGTTTCTTCACCCCGGGAAGTTAATTAAATGCCATTTGGAGGCATTTAATGTTCGAGCAAAAACGGCTGATTTTCGACAAAAGAGATAACACCCCCCCATTACGTCATGCTTCAGAAATGTGGAAAATGGTCCGTTTTCAAATGTTTTATTTTTGAACGTCAGTTCACATTTGTAGGTGGATCATCAGTGTTAGAGCAAAAATGGAAAGGGGCGACCACTCGGTCCCCCCGAACGTATGGATGAGTGCCTCGATCCCCCCGGGAAGCCATTTTTGGGCGGGAGGCGCGTCTCGGCTGGTATGCCCGAAGCGGCGTAGCCGGGGCGCGCCTTTTCCCGCCCTAGAGTGGGCTGGCCTAGACACCGACGCAGCCAGCCACGCCCCCGGGGCGGGCAGGGGCGGGTTTTCGCCCGCCCTGAAGACGGATAAAAGAAGGCGCAAGACCAGAAGACGTCCTCTTGTTCTTGTGCTCCGAAGCTGCACCTCCTCGCTACACGTGAGCTCGGGACGGAACGAAGAGCAATTTTGAGCGTTTTGATCTTTTTCTTTGTCTTTCAGAGACTTCGTCGGAGAGATGCCCAAGAAAGGCCCAAAGAGAATGACGACCGAGCAGATGGTTCGGGCCCTTTTTAAGGATATGTCCGACATAAAGAAGCGGCTGGCGGAGCGAGATGGGGAGGAGGGATCGGGCCAACCACCGGCTGGAGGGAGACCTAAGAGAACGAAAAGGGTTCCAGCTGGGGGGGACGCCCCGGCTCCCTCTGCCCCGCTCGAGGCGCCGACCCCAGTACCGATCGAGGGGAATCCAATCCCCGTTGTCGTCACCCCGACACCTAAGGAAGACATGCCCCCCGAGCTGGCAGCACAGCTAGCGGCATGGTTGGGGGATAGCAGTGATGGCGCCACGGCTGCTGAGGCACAGGCGCTGATCAAAAAACTTCACGAGAAGAAGGTGGCAGCTAGAGTGGCCGCACCGTTGGCAGGGATAGACAAGCCGCAAGCGGCAGAAGCTGCGTCCGGTTCAGGTAAGCGGCCATTGCCGATTGCACGGGACGAGTCAGCACCCTCTCGTAGAGAGAGATTGGGACAGCATGTGCCTTTAGCCATAAAGGAAAAGATCTGGGCAGGGGAATACGTGAATATTTTTTCCTTGCTTGTTGATCATTACGATGTGGAGCATGTAAAAAGTCAGAAGGACCTAATGCATCCGAGTGTTTGGCGCGCAAAAATGGCCGCCTTTAAGGTAAATGAGAACATTGGGAACTGGGGCAATGCCTGGGGTATTTTTACGTCGATTTTGGGGGAACGTAGGCCTGAGTTGCTTCCTGAGTTTCCCGTTTACCAATCACGAATTATGGGTTACTCGACGGCGTATCAAGGTAACCATTGGTTTTGTTATGATAATCTGTTCAGGAAGGAAAAAGAACATAACAAGAGTTTGACCTGGGATTGTTACGATTCTTTAACGTGGGATAAAATGAAAGAATCGGGAATGTTACGAATGCCATTGGTCGGGAGTAATGTTGTTGACTACTCCCGCCAAAATGTGGGGTCGCCCTTTCGACCAGGTACGAGCACCGACGACCAGTCGAGGCCCGCAGGTAATAACGGGAGAAAGGGTTTCTGTTATAACTTCAACAAAGGGAAATGTACCAGGCCTCCGGGGTCCTGTAAATTTAAACACGAATGTAGTACGTGTGGGTCATCCCATCCAGAGTCAGCGTGCAGAGCCAGAACGGGTGAGAATGGGGGCAAGGGGGGCGCCAAACAGGTCTAATTTAGTCCGAGGGGCGCCTCTACCGACCCCGATTGATACCTTGGCAATGATCCCCTGGCTCAGTGATTACCCCGATCGTGCGTCTGCCGGGGTGCTGCGGAACGGTTTTACACATGGTTTCCGCATCCCGGTAGGGGACTTTCAGGGTGTAGGGATTTGCAAGAATCAGCTTTCTGTTTTACAACATTCATCTGTGGTGCAGGGAAAAATTCAGAAAGAGGTTAGCCGGGGACGGGTCGCTGGCCCGTTTAGTGTACCCCCGGTACCGGATTTTGTTTGTTCTCCGTTAGGGGTGGTCCCCAAGAAGGACCCAGGTGAGTTTCGTCTGATCCATAATCTGTCTGCGCCACACGGCCTTTCGGTGAACGACGCAATTGATCCTGAAGTTTGTTCGGTGCGATACGCATCGTTTGATGAGGCAGTGGCCATCTTGAATCGCCTGGGGCCCGGGACGTTGATGGCGAAATCCGATATCGAGTCAGCGTTCCGGTTGCTCCCGGTACACCCAGACGACCAGCGTCTTTTGGGATTCGGGTTCCAGGGATCATTTTACATGGATAAGTGTATGCCAATGGGATGCTCTATATCATGTGCCTATTTTGAGCGATTCAGTACTTTCCTGCAATGGGTGTTTACTAAAAAGACGGGTTTTCGAAATGTGATGCACTACCTTGACGACTTTTTGTTCCTTGGCCCCGCCGGAAATCCCGAATGTGCCCAGGCCTTAAATGAATTCTGTGGGTTGATGGGTCATTTTGGTGTGCCGTTGGCACCGGGTAAAACTATGGGTCCCACGACTTGCCTCGAGTTTTTGGGGATCGAGTTGGACTCAAGGGAGGGGTGTTTCCGTTTACCGGCTAGCAAAGTGTTACAATTCGGGTCAGCCCTCCGAGTATGTTTGAACACACCCAAGGTTACACTGCATCAGTTGCAACAATTAGTGGGGAAGTTGAATTTTGCCTTGAGAGTAATCCCAATGGCTCGCCCTTTTTCCCGCTCCATTGCCCAGGCGATGATCGGCCTGAAGGAGGGTCATCATCGCACGAGGTTATCGGCTGAGGTCCGCCAGGACATGCGGATATGGTTAGCATTCCTGGCGGACTTCAATGGCCGAGTCGTCTGGAACAAGCCAGCCGTGTCCTCGGAAGAGCTTGGGCTATGGACGGATTCAGCAGGAAGCATAGGGTTTGGCGCCATCTTCGGCACGAGCTGGTCTGCTCAAAGATGGCCCCTATGGTGGCACGAGAAGGGGCTAACGAGTAATATCGCTTTCCTGGAATTATTTCCCATTCTCGTTGCCCTGAGAACCTGGCCAGAAGGTTTCAGGGATCATTCTGTAGTCTTTTGGTCCGACAATATGACCGTAGTAGAGTGCATCAACAGTCAGTCAGCCCATTGTAAATTGATTTTGAGGCTGCTCAAAGAAATTGTCTTACTATGTATGCAACTGAACGTGGTTTTCAGAGCAAAACATGTCCCAGGGGTGATGAATCAGGCTGCTGATGCACTGTCTCGTTTTCACATGCAGGCTTTCTCGGGTTTCCTTCCTTCAGCGGACCCGGAGCCGGCACCCTTCCCCGAAGCTCTCTGGTCTCTCGGTGCCCCGAACTTCGTCACCTCGTGGGAGAGAGTCTAGCACCCAGGACAAGGAAGGCATATGAAGGGGCGTTCCAGGCCTATTTGGCCTTTTTGGGGGCAGAGAGAGGGGGTCTTTGGGGTCAGGAAGAGTGGGTAGTACTCTTTCTTATGTCTTTACACAGGGCTGGGAAATCGGTGGCTACGGCCCAAAGGCATCGTGCCGCCATTTCCTTTGTTGCCAGGGCCCATGGCATCCTGGACCCAACAGCGTCTTTCACAGTACAGAAAGCGCTGCGTGGGTGGCAACGCCTAGAGGGTCGCAGAGTAGACGTGAGGCGACCGATAGGTCTAGACAGGTTGTCCCTGTTACTGGCCACACTCCCGAATACATGCTCGTCCCCGTTTGAGACCTGTTTGTTCCGGACTGCATTTACGCTGGCGTTTCACGGGGCTATGAGAGTTAGTGAGCTGGTTGCAAGGAACAAACAGGATGTGACGGGGGGTTTGTGCAGGGAGCATGTTCAGATCAGGGGGGACGCGATGATTGTCTCCTTTCCCCGGTCTAAGACTGACCAAGATGGGAGAGGTGACTGTACGATCATTCGCAGGAACCCCGAGTCATCCATGTGTCCGGTACAGTGCTTAGAAGATTACCTAGCACAGAGAGTGGCAGCATGGGGGGGGACATTGTTGAGGCATGCAGACGCCACCCCGCTGACGAGGTTTCAGTTTCAACGGGTGCTTGCAATGGCCATTGCCGCAGCGGGCTTGGACCCGGGCGAATTTGGGACCCACTCCTTTCGTATAGGGGCTGCCACTGAAGCTACAGCCAGGGGTCTTAATGTAGAACAAGTGAAACGTGTGGGGCGTTGGTCCTCCAATTGTTATAAGAGGTACGTGCGATTGCACATGTTGTGAAGCTGTATTCATGTACTCACGCCTCTTGTCTTTTGTTTATTTTCAGTTGTGCGAGCTTACGCGGCAGGGCAAACTGAGCAGTCGACCCAACACCAGGCCAGCGGTCGCACGTCACCGGCTGTGAAGAAGGAGGTGTGGGTCGTGGGCCACTCATACGTGAGACGGGCCGCAGACGTATTCAAAGCAGGTGACATGATTCACATAGCTGGGGAATACGGGTACAGAGTGTCCTTCTACGGAAGGGGCGGTCTCTGTATTGACCAGTTTCAGGAATTTTTTGAGGGCCTGTTAGGGCGGATGAGGTCACCGCCGTCCATAGTCATAGTACATTTGGGGGGCAATGATTTGGTCACCACCGGTAGACGACTGCTCCTGGAGGCTATGCTTTCCACGGTAAGTTGGTTAGCGAGGAGAGTTCCGGGGTGCCTAATTGCGTGGTCTCATATGATTCCACGAAAAGTGTGGCGGGGGGCTATCTCGATCCCTGCTTTGAATCATTCTGTTAAAAAGTTGAATAACAAAGTAAGTAGGTTGTTCCGGTCCAAGACATTGCATTCAATCTCGCATAATTGTATTAATGATGATAATATGTATCTGGGGGATGGTGTGCATCTGTCGAGGGCGGGGAACGAGTTACTCATAGGAGACTTCCTAGCCTGGTTAAAATCTTTAAAGCATGACCTATAGGTAGGAGTTTTGTGGGGGGTCCGGATAGCCGGTCAACTATCCGGACCTGTGGCGGTAAGGTCATGATCGGTGAGCACTAATTGGTAGATCCCTATGAGTGGGCGTCACCCAACACGGATGGGAGCGCTCGGGAGAGGTGGCCATTGGCCCCTCAGTGGGGAGGCGGTCCCGTCTAAGGGCGGGTCGCCGGAAGTAAAGGAAAGGCGGTCAAGGCCCCTTCCTTTGTAGGAGGGGTTACAGCCCCCTCCTGGGGAATTTCCCGGGGCTAGTGTCATCTGCGACGGCAGATGCGGTAAGTTGTGTGGGGTGGGGAGAGGTCAACGATACCTTCTAGATACCACACACAAGTGTTCGAACGACCTTTAAATGGCGTCGAGTCTTAAGTGCCCCCGTCAAGTCAAGGGAAATTGTTAGTAGTTGCACTTGTGGTAAGCCCCTGTGCCATCGCCCCTCCTAAGTGGGAGGGGTAAGTCTGGTTAGGGATCTTGACACCGGTTATGACCTTGCCGTTGGCCCTTAAACGTTAGGATGTACAATTTCAGTGTTCTTATAGAATGTTTTGTAGGATGCTAGTTCGGCTAGGAGAACCTCTGTATTAGAGATTATGTTAAGGTTAGCCAAACATCGTAATGTGATAATGAAATTGTACATAACATGAAACGTTTAATGTTTTAAATTTTTTGTTTTAATAAATACGGCCGGGATGGTCACTCCATCCCACATCCAAAAAACTTTAAGAACAGTTTCCGGTTTCCCTTCCTTTTGGGGATTGTGTTGAGAGGGGGTGGCGGGTATCTCAGCCATATGGAAAGGGGCGACCACTCGGTCCCCCCGAACGTATGGATGAGTGCCTCGATCCCCCCGGGAAGCCATTTTTGGGCGGGAGGCGCGTCTCGGCTGGTATGCCCGAAGCGGCGTAGCCGGGGCGCGCCTTTTCCCGCCCTAGAGTGGGCTGGCCTAGACACCGACGCAGCCAGCCACGCCCCCGGGGCGGGCAGGGGCGGGTTTTCGCCCGCCCTGAAGACGGATAAAAGAAGGCGCAAGACCAGAAGACGTCCTCTTGTTCTTGTGCTCCGAAGCTGCACCTCCTCGCTACACGTGAGCTCGGGACGGAACGAAGAGCAATTTTGACCCACCCACCAGCCCCTGAGGACAGCAAAGTTGTTGTGCAATAAAGTGAATTGATAAGTTTGTTTTTTTCCGTTTCGTTTACAGGCTATAACAGTATCAGTTTGTGGTTAATAAAGAGGGTGAATATCGTTTTAGGTTGTTACGATTAAAATGATTTGATGTGAGGTTGAATTTTTTAGCATGTTCCTTCGGTCGTAGCGACCAATGTTTTCATAGGTTGAAGAACTGTCGTATTTATTTTTGGTAGGCGGTAAGGTCATGATCGGTGAGCACTAATTGGTAGATCCCTATGAGTGGGCGTCACCCAACACGGATGGGAGCGCTCGGGAGAGGTGGCCATTGGCCCCTCAGTGGGGAGGCGGTCCCGTCTAAGGGCGGGTCGCTGGAAGTAAAGGAAAGGCGGTCAAGGCCCCTTCCTTTGTAGGAGGGGTTACAGCCCCCTCCTGGGGAATTTCCCGGGGCTAGTGTCATCTGCGACGGCAGATGCGGTAAGTTGTGTGGGGTGGGGAGAGGTCAACGATACCTTCTAGATACCACACACAAGTGTTCGAACGACCTTTAAATGGCGTCGAGTCTTAAGTGCCCCCGTCAAGTCAAGGGAAATTGTTAGTAGTTGCACTTGTGGTAAGCCCCTGTGCCATCGCCCCTCCTAAGTGGGAGGGGTAAGTCTGGTTAGGGATCTTGACACCGGTTATGACCTTGCCGTTGGCCCTTAAACGTTAGGATGTACAATTTCAGTGTTCTTAGAGAATGTTTTGTAGGATGCTAGTTCGGCTAGGAGAACCTCTGTATTAGAGATTATGTTAAGGTTAGCCAAACATCGTAATGTGATAATGAAATTGTACATAACATGAAACGTTTAATGTTTTAAATTTTTTGTTTTAATAAATACGGCCGGGATGGTCACTCCATCCCACATCCAAAAAACTTTAAGAACAGTTTCCGGTTTCCCTTCCTTTTGGGGATTGTGTTGAGAGGGGGTGGCGGGTATCTCAGCCATATTAGCATGTTTAAAGTGATTTTCATGCTTCCAGGGGCTCAGGAAGTGAATTAAATACTATTTGGAGGCATTTAATGTTCAAGCAAAAACAGCTGATTTTTGACAAAAAAGATAACACCCCCCCCATTACGTCATGTTTCAGAAATGTGGAAAATGGTCTGTTTTCAAATGTTTTATTTTTGAACGTCAGTTCACATTTGTAGGTGGATCATCAGTGTTAGAGCTAAAATTAGCATGTTTAAAGTGATTTTCATGCTTCCAGGGGCCCTAAACACAAGATTTATGGAATGGTTAAAAGTGCATGAAAATGGCCAATTTACTCACTCTGAGTTCTCAAAAAGGGTTTCTTCACCCCGGGAAGTTAATTAAATACCATTTGGAGGCATTTACTGTTCGAGCAAAAACGGCTGATTTACGACAAAAGAGATAACACCCCCCCATTACGTCATGCTTCAGAAATGTGGAAAATGGTCCGTTTTCAAATGTTTTATTTTTGAACGTCAGTTCACATTTGTAGGTGGATCATCAGTGTTAGAGCTAAAATTAGCATGTTTAAAGTGATTTTCATGCTTCCAGGGGCTCGGGAAGTGAATTAAATACTATTTGGAGGCATTTAATGTTCAATCAAAAACAGCTGATTTTTGACAAAAGAGATAACACCCCCCATTACGTCATGCTTCAGAAATGTGGAAAATGGTCCGTTTTCAAATGCTTTATTTTTGAACGTCAGTTCACATTTGTAGGTGGATCATCAGTGTTAGAGCTAAAATTAGCATGTTTAAAGTGATTTTCATGCTTCCAGGGGCTCGGGAAGTGAATTAAATACTATTTGGAGGCATTTAATGTTCAATCAAAAACAGCAGATTTTTGACAAAAGAGATAACACCCCCCCATTACGTCATGCTTCAGAAATGTGGAAAATGGTCCGTTTTCAAATGTTTTATTTTTGAACGTCAGTTCACATTTGTAGGTGGATCATCAGTGTTAGAGCTAAAATTAGCATGTTTAAAGTGATTTTCATGCTTCCAGGGGCCCTAAACACAAGATTTATGGAATGGTTAAAAGTGCATGAAAATGGCCAATTTACTCACTCTGAGTTCTCAAAAAGGGTTTCTTCACCCCGGGAAGTTAATTAAATACCATTTGGAGGCATTTAATGTTCGAGCAAAAACGGCTGATTTACAACAAAAGAGATAACACCCCCCCATTACGTCATGCTTCAGAAATGTGGAAAATGGTCCGTTTTCAAATGTTTTATTTTTGAACGTCAGTTCACATTTGTAGGTGGATAATCAGTGTTAGAGCTAAAATTAGCATGTTTAAAGTGATTTTCATGCTTCCAGGGGCTCGGAAAGTGAATTAAATACTATTTGGAGGCATTTAATGTTCAATCAAAAACAGCTGATTTTTGACAAAAGAGATAACACCCCCCCATTACGTCATGCTTCAGAAATGTGGAAAATGGTCAGTTTTCAAATGTTTTATTTTTGAACGTCAGTTCACATTTGTAGGTGGATCATCAGTGTTAGAGCTAAAATTAGCATGTTTAAAGTGATTTTCATGCTTCCAGGGTCCCTAAACACAAGATTTATGGAATGGTTAAAAGTGCATGAAAATGGCCAATTTACTCACTCTGAGTTCTCAAAAAGGGTTTCTTCACCCCGGGAAGTTAATTAAATACCATTTGGAGGCATTTAATGTTCGAGCAAAAATGGCTGATTTTCGACAAAAGAGATAACACCCCCCATTACGTCATGCTTCAGAAATGTGGAAAATGGTCCGTTTTCAAATGTTTTATTTTTGAACGCCAGTTCACATTTGTAGGTGGATCATCAGTGTTAGAGCTAAAATTAGCATGTTTAAAGTGATTTTCATGCTTCCAGGGGCTCAGGAAGTGAATTAAATACTATTTGGAGGCATTTAATGTTCAAGCAAAAACAGCAGATTTTTAACAAAAGAGATAACACCCCCCCCCCATTACGTCATGCTTCAGAAATGTGGAAAATGGTCCGTTTTCAAATGTTTTATTTTTGAACGTCAGTTCACATTTGTAGGTGGATCGTCAGTGTTAGAGCTAAAATTAGCATGTTTAAAGTGATTTTCATGCTTCCAGGGGCCCTAAACACAAGATTTATGGAATGGTTAAAAGTGCATGAAAATGGCCAATTTACTCACTCTGAGTTCTCAAAAAGGGTTTCTTCACCCCGGGAAGTTAATTAAATACCATTTGGAGGCATTTAATGTTCGAGCAAAAACTGCTGATTTTCGACAAAAGAGATAACACCCCCCCATTACGTCATGCTTCAGAAATGTGGAAAATGGTCCGTTTTCAAATGTTTTATTTTTGAACGTCAGTTCACATTTGTAGGTGGATCATCAGTGTTAGAGCTAAAATTAGCATGTTTAAAGTGATTTTCATGCTTCCAGGGGCTCGGGAAGTGAATTAAATACTATTTGGAGGCATTTAATGTTCAAGCAAAAACAGCTGATATTTGACAAAAGAGATAACACCCCCCCATTACGTCATGCTTCAGAAATGTGGAAAATGGTCAGTTTTCAAATGTTTTATTTTTGAACGTCAGTTCACATTTGTAGGTGGATCATCAGTGTTAGAGCTAAAATTAGCATGTTTAAAGTGATTTTCATGCATCAAGGGGGCCTAAACACAAGATTTATGGAATGGATAAAAGTGCATGAAAATGGCCAATTTACTCACTCTGAGTTCTCAAAAAGGGTTTCTTCACCCCGGGAAGTTAATTAAATGCCATTTGGAGGCATTTAATGTTCGAGCAAAAACGGCTGATTTTCGACAAAAGAGATAACACCCCCCCATTACGTCATGCTTCAGAAATGTGGAAAATGGTCCGTTTTCAAATGTTTTATTTTTGAACGTCAGTTCACATTTGTAGGTGGATCATCAGTGTTAGAGCAAAAATTAGCATGTTTAAAGTGATTTTCATGCTTCCAGGGGCTCGGGAAGTGAATTAAATACTATTTGGAGGCATTTCATGTTCAAGCAAAAACAGCTGATTTTTGACAAAAAAGATAACACCCCCCCCCCATTACGTCATGTTTCAGAAATGTGGAAAATGGTCTGTTTTCAAATGTTTTATTTTTGAACGTCAGTTCACATTTGTAGGTGGATCATCAGTGTTAGAGCTAAAATTAGCATGTTTAAAGTGATTTTCATGCTTCCAGGGGCCCTAAACACAAGATTTATGGAATGGTTAAAAGTGCATGAAAATGGCCAATTTACTCACTCTGAGTTCTCAAAAAGGGTTTCTTCACCCCGGGAAGTTAATTAAATACCATTTGGAGGCATTTACTGTTCGAGCAAAAACGGCTGATTTACGACAAAAGAGATAACACCCCCCCATTACGTCATGCTTCAGAAATGTGGAAAATGGTCCGTTTTCAAATGTTTTATTTTTGAACGTCAGTTCACATTTGTAGGTGGATCATCAGTGTTAGAGCTAAAATTAGCATGTTTAAAGTGATTTTCATGCTTCCAGGGGCTCGGGAAGTGAATTAAATACTATTTGGAGGCATTTAATGTTCAATCAAAAACAGCTGATTTTTGACAAAAGAGATAACACCCCCCATTACGTCATGCTTCAGAAATGTGGAAAATGGTCCGTTTTCAAATGCTTTATTTTTGAACGTCAGTTCACATTTGTAGGTGGATCATCAGTGTTAGAGCTAAAATTAGCATGTTTAAAGTGATTTTCATGCTTCCAGGGGCTCGGGAAGTGAATTAAATACTATTTGGAGGCATTTAATGTTCAAGCAAAAACAGCAGATTTTTGACAAAAGAGATAACACCCCCCCCGTTACGTCATGCTTCAGAAATGTGGAAAATGGTCCGTTTTCAAATGTTTTATTTTTGAACGTCAGTTCACATTTGTAGGTGGATCATCAGTGTTAGAGCTAAAATTAGCATGTTTAAAGTGATTTTCATGCTTCCAGGGGCTTGGGAAGTGAATTAAATACTATTTGGAGGCATTTAATGTTCAAGCAAAACCAGCAGATTTTTGACAAAAGAGATAACACCCCCCCCATTACGTCATGCTTCAGAAATGTGGAAAATGGTCCGTTTTCAAATGTTTTATTTTTGAACGTCAGTTCACATTTGTAGGTGGATCATCAGTGTTAGAGCTAAAATTAGCATGTTTAAAGTGATTTTCATGCTTCCAGGGGCCCTAAACACAAGATTTATGGAATGGTTAAAAGTGCATGAAAATGGCCAATTTACTCACTCTGAGTTCTCAAAAAGGGTTTCTTCACCCCGGGAAGTTAATTAAATACCATTTGGAGGCATTTAATGTTCGAGCAAAAACGGCTGATTTTCGACATAAGAGATAACACCCCCCCATTACGTCATGCTTCAGAAATGTGGAAAATGGTCCGTTTTCAAATGTTTTATTTTTGAACGTCAGTTCACATTTGTAGGTGGATCATCAGTGTTAGAGCTAAAATTAGCATGTTTAAAGTGATTTTCATGCTTCCAGGGGCTCGGGAAGTGAATTAAATACTATTTGGAGGCATTTAATGTTCAATCAAAAACAGCTGATTTTTGACAAAAGAGATAACACCCCCCCATTACGTCATGCTTCAGAAATGTGGGAAATGGTCCGTTTTCAAATGTTTTATTTTTGAACGTCAGTTCACATTTGTAGGTGGATCATCAGTGTTAGAGCTAAAATTAGCATGTTTAAAGTGATTTTCATGCTTCCAGGGGCCCTAAACACAAGATTTATGGAATGGATAAAAGTGCATGAAAATGGCCAATTTACTCACTCTGAGTTCTCAAAAAGGGTTTCTTCACCCCGGGAAGTTAATTAAATACCATTTGGAGGCATTTAATGTTCGAGCAAAAACGGCTGATTTTCGACAAAAGAGATAACACCCCCCCATTACGTCATGCTTCAGAAATGTGGAAAATGGTCCGTTTTCAAATGTTTTATTTTTGAACGTCAGTTCACATTTGTAGGTGGATCATCAGTGTTAGAGCTAAAATTAGCATGTTTAAAGTGATTTTCATGCTTCCAGGGGCTCGGGAAGTGAATTAAAAACTATTTGTAGGCATTTATTGTTCAATCAAAAACAGCTGATTTTTGACAAAAGAGATAACACCCCCCCATTACGTCATGCTTCAGAAATGTGGAAAATGGTCCGTTTTCAAATGTTTTATTTTTGAATGTCAGTTCACATTTGTAGGTGGATCATCAGTGTTAGAGCTAAAATTAGCATGTTTAAAGTGATTTTCATGCTTCCAGGGGCCCTAAACACAAGATTTATGGAATGGTTAAAAGTGCATGAAAATGGCCAATTTACTCACTCTGAGTTCTCAAAAAGGGTTTCTTCACCCCGGGAAGTTAATTAAATACCATTTGGAGGCATTTAATGTTCGAGCAAAAACGGCTGATTTTCGACAAAAGAGATAACACCCCCCCATTACGTCATGCTTCAGAAATGTGGAAAATGGTCCGTTTTCAAATGTTTTATTTTTGAACGTCAGTTCACATTTGTAGGTGGATCATCAGTGTTAGAGCTAAAATTAGCATGTTTAAAGTGATTTTCATGCTTCCAGGGGCTCGGGAAGTGAATTAAATACTATTTGGAGGCATTTAATGTTCAATCAAAAACAGCTGATTTTTGACAAAAGAGATAACACCCCCCATTACGTCATGCTTCAGAAATGTGGAAAATGGTCCGTTTTCAAATGTTTTATTTTTGAACGTCAGTTCACATTTGTAGGTGGATCATCAGTGTTAGAGCTAAAATTAGCATGTTTAAAGTGATTTTCATGCTTCCAGGGTCCCTAAACACAATATTTATGGAATGGATAAAAGTGCATGAAAATGGCCAATTTACTCACTCTGAGTTCTCAAAAAGGGTTTCTTCACCCCGGGAAGTTAATTAAATACCATTTGGAGGCATTTAATGTTCGAGCAAAAACGGCTGATTTTCGACAAAAGAGATAACACCCCCCCCATTACGTCATGCTTCAGAAATGTGGAAAATGGTCCGTTTTCAAATGTTTTATTTTTGAACGTCAGTTCACATTTGTAGGTGGATCATCAGTGTTAGAGCTAAAATTAGCATGTTTAAAGTGATTTTCATGCTTCCAGGGGCTCGGGAAGTGAATTAAATACTATTTGGAGGCATTTAATGTTCAAGCAAAAACAGCAGATTTTTGACAAAAGAGATAACACCCCCCCCATTACGTCATGCTTCAGAAATGTGGAAAATGGTCCGTTTTCAAATGTTTTATTTTTGAACGTCAGTTCACATTTGTAGGTGGATCATCAGTGTTAGAGCTAAAATTAGCATGTTTAAAGTGATTTTCATGCTTCCAGGTGCCCTAAACACAAGATTTATGGAATGGTTAAAAGTGCATGAAAATGGCCAATTTACTCACTCTGAGTTCTCAAAAAGGGTTTCTTCACCCCGGGAAGTTAATTAAATACCATTTGGAGGCATTTAATGTTCGAGCAAAAACGGCTGATTTTCGACAAAAGAGATAACACCCCCCCCATTACGTCATGCTTCAGAATTGTGGAAAATGGTCAGTTTTCAAATTTTTTATTTTTGAACGTCAGTTCTCATTTGTAGGTGGATCATCAGTGTTAGAGCTAAAATTAGCATGTTTAAAGTGATTTTCATGCTTCCAGGGGCCCTAAACACAAGATTTATGGAATGGTTAAAAGTGCATGAAAATGGCCAATTTACTCACTCTGAGTTCTCAAAAAGGGTTTCTTCACCCCGGGAAGTTAATTAAATACCATTTGGAGGCATTTAATGTTCGAGCAAAAACGGCTGATTTTCGACAAAAGAGATAACACCCCCCCATTACGTCATGCTTCAGAAATGTGGAAAATGGTCCGTTTTCAAATGTTTTATTTTTGAACGTCAGTTCACATTTGTAGGTGGATCATCAGTGTTAGAGCTAAAATTAGCATGTTTAAAGTGATTTTCATGCTTCCAGGGGCTCGGGAAGTGAATTAAATACTATTTGGAGGCATTTAATGTTCAAGCAAAAACAGCTGATTTTTGACAAAAGAGATAACACCCCCCCATTATGTCATGCTTCAGAAATGTGGAAAATGGTCTGTTTTCAAATGTTTTATTTTTCAACGTCAGTTCACATTTGTAGGTGGATCATCAGTGTTAGAGCTAAAATTAGCATGTTTAAAGTGATTTTCATCCTTCCAGGGGCCCTAAACACAAGATTTATGGAATGGTTAAAAGTGCATGAAAATGGCCAATTTACTCACTCTGAGTTCTCAAAAAGGGTTTCTTCACCCCGGGAAGTTAATTAAATACCATTTGGAGGCATTTACTGTTCGAGCAAAAACGGCTGATTTACGACAAAAGAGATAACACCCCCCCATTACGTCATGCTTCAGAAATGTGGAAAATGGTCCGTTTTCAAATGTTTTATTTTTGAACGTCAGTTCACATTTGTAGGTGGATCATCAGTGTTAGAGCTAAAATTAGCATGTTTAAAGTGATTTTCATGCTTCCAGGGGCTCGGGAAGTGAATTAAATACTATTTGGAGGCATTTAATGTTCAATCAAAAACAGCTGATTTTTGACAAAAGAGATAACACCCCCCATTACGTCATGCTTCAGAAATGTGGAAAATGGTCCGTTTTCAAATGTTTTATTTTTGAACGTCAGTTCACATTTGTAGGTGGATCATCAGTGTTAGAGCTAAAATTAGCATGTTTAAAGTGATTTTCATGCTTCCAGGGTCCCTTAACACAAGATTTATGGAATGGTTAAAAGTGCATGAAAATGGCCAATTTACTCACTCTGAGTTCTCAAAAAGGGTTTCTTCACCCCGGGAAGTTAATTAAATACCATTTGGAGGCATTTAATGTTCGAGCAAAAACGGCTGATTTTCGACAAAAGAGATAACACCCCCCATTACGTCATGCTTCAGAAATGTGGAAAATGGTCCGTTTTCAAATGTTTTATTTTTGAACGTCAGTTCACATTTGTAGGTGGATCATCAGTGTTAGAGCTAAAATTAGCATGTTTAAAGTGATTTTCATGCTTCCAGGGGCCCTAAACACAAGATTTATGGAATGGTTAAAAGTGCATGAAAATGGCCAATTTACTCACTCTGAGTTCTCAAAAAGGGTTTCTTCACCCCGGGAAGTTAATTAAATACCATTTGGAGGCATTTAATGTTCGAGCAAAAACGGCTGATTTTCGACATAAGAGATAACACCCCCCCATTACGTCATGCTTCAGAAATGTGGAAAATGGTCCGTTTTCAAATGTTTTATTTTTGAACGTCAGTTCACATTTGTAGGTGGATCATCAGTGTTAGAGCTAAAATTAGCATGTTTAAAGTGATTTTCATGCTTCCAGGGGCTCGGGAAGTGAATTAAATACTATTTGGAGGCATTTAATGTTCAATCAAAAACAGCTGATTTTTGACAAAAGAGATAACACCCCCCCATTACGTCATGCTTCAGAAATGTGGGAAATGGTCCGTTTTCAAATGTTTTATTTTTGAACGTCAGTTCACATTTGTAGGTGGATCATCAGTGTTAGAGCTAAAATTAGCATGTTTAAAGTGATTTTCATGCTTCCAGGGGCCCTAAACACAAGATTTATGGAATGGATAAAAGTGCATGAAAATGGCCAATTTACTCACTCTGAGTTCTCAAAAAGGGTTTCTTCACCCCGGGAAGTTAATTAAATACCATTTGGAGGCATTTAATGTTCGAGCAAAAACGGCTGATTTTCGACAAAAGAGATAACACCCCCCCATTACGTCATGCTTCAGAAATGTGGAAAATGGTCCGTTTTCAAATGTTTTATTTTTGAACGTCAGTTCACATTTGTAGGTGGATCATCAGTGTTAGAGCTAAAATTAGCATGTTTAAAGTGATTTTCATGCTTCCAGGGGCTCGGGAAGTGAATTAAAAACTATTTGTAGGCATTTATTGTTCAATCAAAAACAGCTGATTTTTGACAAAAGAGATAACACCCCCCCATTACGTCATGCTTCAGAAATGTGGAAAATGGTCCGTTTTCAAATGTTTTATTTTTGAATGTCAGTTCACATTTGTAGGTGGATCATCAGTGTTAGAGCTAAAATTAGCATGTTTAAAGTGATTTTCATGCTTCCAGGGGCCCTAAACACAAGATTTATGGAATGGTTAAAAGTGCATGAAAATGGCCAATTTACTCACTCTGAGTTCTCAAAAAGGGTTTCTTCACCCCGGGAAGTTAATTAAATACCATTTGGAGGCATTTAATGTTCGAGCAAAAACGGCTGATTTTCGACAAAAGAGATAACACCCCCCCATTACGTCATGCTTCAGAAATGTGGAAAATGGTCCGTTTTCAAATGTTTTATTTTTGAACGTCAGTTCACATTTGTAGGTGGATCATCAGTGTTAGAGCTAAAATTAGCATGTTTAAAGTGATTTTCATGCTTCCAGGGGCTCGGGAAGTGAATTAAATACTATTTGGAGGCATTTAATGTTCAATCAAAAACAGCTGATTTTTGACAAAAGAGATAACACCCCCCATTACGTCATGCTTCAGAAATGTGGAAAATGGTCCGTTTTCAAATGTTTTATTTTTGAACGTCAGTTCACATTTGTAGGTGGATCATCAGTGTTAGAGCTAAAATTAGCATGTTTAAAGTGATTTTCATGCTTCCAGGGTCCCTAAACACAATATTTATGGAATGGATAAAAGTGCATGAAAATGGCCAATTTACTCACTCTGAGTTCTCAAAAAGGGTTTCTTCACCCCGGGAAGTTAATTAAATACCATTTGGAGGCATTTAATGTTCGAGCAAAAACGGCTGATTTTCGACAAAAGAGATAACACCCCCCCCATTACGTCATGCTTCAGAAATGTGGAAAATGGTCCGTTTTCAAATGTTTTATTTTTGAACGTCAGTTCACATTTGTAGGTGGATCATCAGTGTTAGAGCTAAAATTAGCATGTTTAAAGTGATTTTCATGCTTCCAGGGGCTCGGGAAGTGAATTAAATACTATTTGGAGGCATTTAATGTTCAAGCAAAAACAGCAGATTTTTGACAAAAGAGATAACACCCCCCCCATTACGTCATGCTTCAGAAATGTGGAAAATGGTCCGTTTTCAAATGTTTTATTTTTGAACGTCAGTTCACATTTGTAGGTGGATCATCAGTGTTAGAGCTAAAATTAGCATGTTTAAAGTGATTTTCATGCTTCCAGGTGCCCTAAACACAAGATTTATGGAATGGTTAAAAGTGCATGAAAATGGCCAATTTACTCACTCTGAGTTCTCAAAAAGGGTTTCTTCACCCCGGGAAGTTAATTAAATACCATTTGGAGGCATTTAATGTTCGAGCAAAAACGGCTGATTTTCGACAAAAGAGATAACACCCCCCCCATTACGTCATGCTTCAGAATTGTGGAAAATGGTCAGTTTTCAAATTTTTTATTTTTGAACGTCAGTTCTCATTTGTAGGTGGATCATCAGTGTTAGAGCTAAAATTAGCATGTTTAAAGTGATTTTCATGCTTCCAGGGGCCCTAAACACAAGATTTATGGAATGGTTAAAAGTGCATGAAAATGGCCAATTTACTCACTCTGAGTTCTCAAAAAGGGTTTCTTCACCCCGGGAAGTTAATTAAATACCATTTGGAGGCATTTAATGTTCGAGCAAAAACGGCTGATTTTCGACAAAAGAGATAACACCCCCCCATTACGTCATGCTTCAGAAATGTGGAAAATGGTCCGTTTTCAAATGTTTTATTTTTGAACGTCAGTTCACATTTGTAGGTGGATCATCAGTGTTAGAGCTAAAATTAGCATGTTTAAAGTGATTTTCATGCTTCCAGGGGCTCGGGAAGTGAATTAAATACTATTTGGAGGCATTTAATGTTCAAGCAAAAACAGCTGATTTTTGACAAAAGAGATAACACCCCCCCATTATGTCATGCTTCAGAAATGTGGAAAATGGTCTGTTTTCAAATGTTTTATTTTTCAACGTCAGTTCACATTTGTAGGTGGATCATCAGTGTTAGAGCTAAAATTAGCATGTTTAAAGTGATTTTCATCCTTCCAGGGGCCCTAAACACAAGATTTATGGAATGGTTAAAAGTGCATGAAAATGGCCAATTTACTCACTCTGAGTTCTCAAAAAGGGTTTCTTCACCCCGGGAAGTTAATTAAATACCATTTGGAGGCATTTACTGTTCGAGCAAAAACGGCTGATTTACGACAAAAGAGATAACACCCCCCCATTACGTCATGCTTCAGAAATGTGGAAAATGGTCCGTTTTCAAATGTTTTATTTTTGAACGTCAGTTCACATTTGTAGGTGGATCATCAGTGTTAGAGCTAAAATTAGCATGTTTAAAGTGATTTTCATGCTTCCAGGGGCTCGGGAAGTGAATTAAATACTATTTGGAGGCATTTAATGTTCAATCAAAAACAGCTGATTTTTGACAAAAGAGATAACACCCCCCATTACGTCATGCTTCAGAAATGTGGAAAATGGTCCGTTTTCAAATGTTTTATTTTTGAACGTCAGTTCACATTTGTAGGTGGATCATCAGTGTTAGAGCTAAAATTAGCATGTTTAAAGTGATTTTCATGCTTCCAGGGTCCCTTAACACAAGATTTATGGAATGGTTAAAAGTGCATGAAAATGGCCAATTTACTCACTCTGAGTTCTCAAAAAGGGTTTCTTCACCCCGGGAAGTTAATTAAATACCATTTGGAGGCATTTAATGTTCGAGCAAAAACGGCTGATTTTCGACAAAAGAGATAACACCCCCCATTACGTCATGCTTCAGAAATGTGGAAAATGGTCCGTTTTCAAATGTTTTATTTTTGAACGTCAGTTCACATTTGTAGGTGGATCATCAGTGTTAGAGCTAAAATTAGCATGTTTAAAGTGATTTTCATGCTTCCAGGGGCTCGGGAAGTGAATTAAATACTATTTGGAGGCATTTAATGTTCAATCAAAAACAGCTGATTTTTGACAAAAGAGATAACACCCCCCAATTACGTCATGCTTCAGAAATGTGGAAAATGGTCCGTTTTCAAATGTTTTATTTTTGAACGTCAGTTCACATTTGTAGGTGGATCATCAGTGTTAGAGCTAAAATTAGCATGTTTAAAGTGATTTTCATGCTTCCAGGGTCCCTAAACACAAGATTTATGGAATGGTTAAAAGTGCATGAAAATGGCCAATTTACTCACTCTGAGTTCTCAAAAAGGGTTTCTTCACCCCGGGAAGTTAATTAAATACCATTTGGAGGCATTTAATGTTCGAGCAAAAACGGCTGATTTTCGACAAAAGAGATAACACCCCCCATTACGTCATGCTTCAGAAATGTGGAAAATGGTCCGTTTTCAAATGTTTTATTTTTGAACGTCAGTTCACATTTGTAGGTGGATCATCAGTGTTAGAGCTAAAATTAGCATGTTTAAAGTGATTTTCATGCTTCCAGGGGCCCTAAACACAAGATTTATGGAATGGTTAAAAGTGCATGAAAATGGCCAATTTACTCACTCTGAGTTCTCAAAAAGGGTTTCTTCACCCCGGGAAGTTAATTAAATACCATTTGGAGGCATTTAATGTTCGAGCAAAAATAGCTGATTTTCGACAAAAGAGATAACACCCCCCCCATTACGTCATGCTTCAGAAATGTGGAAAATGGTCCGTTTTCAAATGTTTTATTTTTGAACGTCAGTTCACATTTGTAGGTGGATCATCAGTGTTAGAGCTAAAATTAGCATGTTTAAAGTGATTTTCATGCTTCCAGGGGCCCTAAACACAAGATTTATGGAATGGTTAAAAGTGCATGAAAATGGCCAATTTACTCACTCTGAGTTCTCAAAAAGGGTTTCTTCACCCCGGGAAGTTAATTAAATACCATTTGGAGGCATTTACTGTTCGAGCAAAAACGGCTGATTTACGACAAAAGAGATAACACCCCCCCATTACGTCATGCTTCAGAAATGTGGAAAATGGTCCGTTTTCAAATGTTTTATTTTTGAACGTCAGTTCACATTTGTAGGTGGATCATCAGTGTTAGAGCTAAAATTAGCATGTTTAAAGTGATTTTCATGCTTCCAGGGGCTCGGGAAGTGAATTAAATACTATTTGGAGGCATTTAATGTTCAATCAAAAACAGCTGATTTTTGACAAAAGAGATAACACCCCCCATTACGTCATGCTTCAGAAATGTGGAAAATGGTCCGTTTTCAAATGCTTTATTTTTGAACGTCAGTTCACATTTGTAGGTGGATCATCAGTGTTAGAGCTAAAATTAGCATGTTTAAAGTGATTTTCATGCTTCCAGGGGCTCGGGAAGTGAATTAAATACTATTTGGAGGCATTTAATGTTCAAGCAAAAACAGCAGATTTTTGACAAAAGAGATAACACCCCCCCGTTACGTCATGCTTCAGAAATGTGGAAAATGGTCCGTTTTCAAATGTTTTATTTTTGAACGTCAGTTCACATTTGTAGGTGGATCATCAGTGTTAGAGCTAAAATTAGCATGTTTAAAGTGATTTTCATGCTTCCAGGGGCTTGGGAAGTGAATTAAATACTATTTGGAGGCATTTAATGTTCAAGCAAAACCAGCAGATTTTTGACAAAAGAGATAACACCCCCCCCCATTACGTCATGCTTCAGAAATGTGGAAAATGGTCCGTTTTCAAATGTTTTATTTTTGAACGTCAGTTCACATTTGTAGGTGGATCATCAGTGTTAGAGCTAAAATTAGCATGTTTAAAGTGATTTTCATGCTTCCAGGGGCCCTAAACACAAGATTTATGGAATGGTTAAAAGTGCATGAAAATGGCCAATTTACTCACTCTGAGTTCTCAAAAAGGGTTTCTTCACCCCGGGAAGTTAATTAAATACCATTTGGAGGCATTTAATGTTCGAGCAAAAACGGCTGATTTTCGACATAAGAGATAACACCCCCCCATTACGTCATGCTTCAGAAATGTGGAAAATGGTCCGTTTTCAAATGTTTTATTTTTGAACGTCAGTTCACATTTGTAGGTGGATCATCAGTGTTAGAGCTAAAATTAGCATGTTTAAAGTGATTTTCATGCTTCCAGGGGCTCGGGAAGTGAATTAAATACTATTTGGAGGCATTTAATGTTCAATCAAAAACAGCTGATTTTTGACAAAAGAGATAACACCCCCCCATTACGTCATGCTTCAGAAATGTGGGAAATGGTCCGTTTTCAAATGTTTTATTTTTGAACGTCAGTTCACATTTGTAGGTGGATCATCAGTGTTAGAGCTAAAATTAGCATGTTTAAAGTGATTTTCATGCTTCCAGGGGCCCTAAACACAAGATTTATGGAATGGATAAAAGTGCATGAAAATGGCCAATTTACTCACTCTGAGTTCTCAAAAAGGGTTTCTTCACCCCGGGAAGTTAATTAAATACCATTTGGAGGCATTTAATGTTCGAGCAAAAACGGCTGATTTTCGACAAAAGAGATAACACCCCCCCATTACGTCATGCTTCAGAAATGTGGAAAATGGTCCGTTTTCAAATGTTTTATTTTTGAACGTCAGTTCACATTTGTAGTTGGATCATCAGTGTTAGAGCTAAAATTAGCATGTTTAAAGTGATTTTCATGCTTCCAGGGGCTCGGGAAGTGAATTAAAAACTATTTGTAGGCATTTATTGTTCAATCAAAAACAGCTGATTTTTGACAAAAGAGATAACACCCCCCCATTACGTCATGCTTCAGAAATGTGGAAAATGGTCCGTTTTCAAATGTTTTATTTTTGAATGTCAGTTCACATTTGTAGGTGGATCATCAGTGTTAGAGCTAAAATTAGCATGTTTAAAGTGATTTTCATGCTTCCAGGGGCCCTAAACACAAGATTTATGGAATGGTTAAAAGTGCATGAAAATGGCCAATTTACTCACTCTGAGTTCTCAAAAAGGGTTTCTTCACCCCGGGAAGTTAATTAAATACCATTTGGAGGCATTTAATGTTCGAGCAAAAACGGCTGATTTTCGACAAAAGAGATAACACCCCCCCATTACGTCATGCTTCAGAAATGTGGAAAATGGTCCGTTTTCAAATGTTTTATTTTTGAACGTCAGTTCACATTTGTAGGTGGATCATCAGTGTTAGAGCTAAAATTAGCATGTTTAAAGTGATTTTCATGCTTCCAGGGGCTCGGGAAGTGAATTAAATACTATTTGGAGGCATTTAATGTTCAATCAAAAACAGCTGATTTTTGACAAAAGAGATAACACCCCCCATTACGTCATGCTTCAGAAATGTGGAAAATGGTCCGTTTTCAAATGTTTTATTTTTGAACGTCAGTTCACATTTGTAGGTGGATCATCAGTGTTAGAGCTAAAATTAGCATGTTTAAAGTGATTTTCATGCTTCCAGGGGCCCTAAACACAATATTTATGGAATGGATAAAAGTGCATGAAAATGGCCAATTTACTCACTCTGAGTTCTCAAAAAGGGTTTCTTCACCCCGGGAAGTTAATTAAATACCATTTGGAGGCATTTAATGTTCGAGCAAAAACGGCTGATTTTCGACAAAAGAGATAACACCCCCCCCATTACGTCATGCTTCAGAAATGTGGAAAATGGTCCGTTTTCAAATGTTTTATTTTTGAACGTCAGTTCACATTTGTAGGTGGATCATCAGTGTTAGAGCTAAAATTAGCATGTTTAAAGTGATTTTCATGCTTCCAGGGGCTCGGGAAGTGAATTAAATACTATTTGGAGGCATTTAATGTTCAAGCAAAAACAGCAGATTTTTGACAAAAGAGATAACACCCCCCCCATTACGTCATGCTTCAGAAATTTGGAAAATGGTCCGTTTTCAAATGTTTTATTTTTGAACGTCAGTTCACATTTGTAGGTGGATCATCAGTGTTAGAGCTAAAATTAGCATGTTTAAAGTGATTTTCATGCTTCCAGGTGCCCTAAACACAAGATTTATGGAATGGTTAAAAGTGCATGAAAATGGCCAATTTACTCACTCTGAGTTCTCAAAAAGGGTTTCTTCACCCCGGGAAGTTAATTAAATACCATTTGGAGGCATTTAATGTTCGAGCAAAAACGGCTGATTTTCGACAAAAGAGATAACACCCCCCCCATTACGTCATGCTTCAGAAATGTGGAAAATGGTCAGTTTTCAAATTTTTTATTTTTGAACGTCAGTTCTCATTTGTAGGTGGATCATCAGTGTTAGAGCTAAAATTAGCATGTTTAAAGTGATTTTCATGCTTCCAGGGGCCCTAAACACAAGATTTATGGAATGGTTAAAAGTGCATGAAAATGGCCAATTTACTCACTCTGAGTTCTCAAAAAGGGTTTCTTCACCCCGGGAAGTTAATTAAATACCATTTGGAGGCATTTAATGTTCGAGCAAAAACGGCTGATTTTCGACAAAAGAGATAACACCCCCCCATTACGTCATGCTTCAGAAATGTGGAAAATGGTCCGTTTTCAAATGTTTTATTTTTGAACGTCAGTTCACATTTGTAGGTGGATCATCAGTGTTAGAGCTAAAATTAGCATGTTTAAAGTGATTTTCATGCTTCCAGGGGCTCGGGAAGTGAATTAAATACTATTTGGAGGCATTTAATGTTCAAGCAAAAACAGCTGATTTTTGACAAAAGAGATAACACCCCCCCATTATGTCATGCTTCAGAAATGTGGAAAATGGTCTGTTTTCAAATGTTTTATTTTTCAACGTCAGTTCACATTTGTAGGTGGATCATCAGTGTTAGAGCTAAAATTAGCATGTTTAAAGTGATTTTCATCCTTCCAGGGGCCCTAAACACAAGATTTATGGAATGGTTAAAAGTGCATGAAAATGGCCAATTTACTCACTCTGAGTTCTCAAAAAGGGTTTCTTCACCCCGGGAAGTTAATTAAATACCATTTGGAGGCATTTACTGTTCGAGCAAAAACGGCTGATTTACGACAAAAGAGATAACACCCCCCCATTACGTCATGCTTCAGAAATGTGGAAAATGGTCCGTTTTCAAATGTTTTATTTTTGAACGTCAGTTCACATTTGTAGGTGGATCATCAGTGTTAGAGCTAAAATTAGCATGTTTAAAGTGATTTTCATGCTTCCAGGGGCTCGGGAAGTGAATTAAATACTATTTGGAGGCATTTAATGTTCAATCAAAAACAGCTGATTTTTGACAAAAGAGATAACACCCCCCCATTACGTCATGCTTCAGAAATGTGGGAAATGGTCCGTTTTCAAATGTTTTATTTTTGAACGTCAGTTCACATTTGTAGGTGGATCATCAGTGTTAGAGCTAAAATTAGCATGTTTAAAGTGATTTTCATGCTTCCAGGGGCCCTAAACACAAGATTTATGGAATGGATAAAAGTGCATGAAAATGGCCAATTTACTCACTCTGAGTTCTCAAAAAGGGTTTCTTCACCCCGGGAAGTTAATTAAATACCATTTGGAGGCATTTAATGTTCGAGCAAAAACGGCTGATTTTCGACAAAAGAGATAACACCCCCCCATTACGTCATGCTTCAGAAATGTGGAAAATGGTCCGTTTTCAAATGTTTTATTTTTGAACGTCAGTTCACATTTGTAGGTGGATCATCAGTGTTAGAGCTAAAATTAGCATGTTTAAAGTGATTTTCATGCTTCCAGGGGCTCGGGAAGTGAATTAAAAACTATTTGTAGGCATTTATTGTTCAATCAAAAACAGCTGATTTTTGACAAAAGAGATAACACCCCCCCATTACGTCATGCTTCAGAAATGTGGAAAATGGTCCGTTTTCAAATGTTTTATTTTTGACTGTCAGTTCACATTTGTAGGTGGATCATCAGTGTTAGAGCTAAAATTAGCATGTTTAAAGTGATTTTCATGCTTCCAGGGGCCCTAAACACAAGATTTATGGAATGGTTAAAAGTGCATGAAAATGGCCAATTTACTCACTCTGAGTTCTCAAAAAGGGTTTCTTCACCCCGGGAAGTTAATTAAATACCATTTGGAGGCATTTAATGTTCGAGCAAAAACGGCTGATTTTCGACAAAAGAGATAACACCCCCCCATTACGTCATGCTTCAGAAATGTGGAAAATGGTCCGTTGTCAAATGTTTTATTTTTGAACGTCAGTTCACATTTGTAGGTGGATCATCAGTGTTAGAGCTAAAATTAGCATGTTTAAAGTGATTTTCATGCTTCCAGGGGCTCGGGAAGTGAATTAAATACTATTTGGAGGCATTTAATGTTCAATCAAAAACAGCTGATTTTTGACAAAAGAGATAACACCCCCCATTACGTCATGCTTCAGAAATGTGGAAAATGGTCCGTTTTCAAATGTTTTATTTTTGAACGTCAGTTCACATTTGTAGGTGGATCATCAGTGTTAGAGCTAAAATTAGCATGTTTAAAGTGATTTTCATGCTTCCAGGGGCCCTAAACACAATATTTATGGAATGGATAAAAGTGCATGAAAATGGCCAATTTACTCACTCTGAGTTCTCAAAAAGGGTTTCTTCACCCCGGGAAGTTAATTAAATACCATTTGGAGGCATTTAATGTTCGAGCAAAAACGGCTGATTTTCGACAAAAGAGATAACACCCCCCCCATTACGTCATGCTTCAGAAATGTGGAAAATGGTCCGTTTTCAAATGTTTTATTTTTGAACGTCAGTTCACATTTGTAGGTGGATCATCAGTGTTAGAGCTAAAATTAGCATGTTTAAAGTGATTTTCATGCTTCCAGGGGCTCGGGAAGTGAATTAAATACTATTTGGAGGCATTTAATGTTCAAGCAAAAACAGCAGATTTTTGACAAAAGAGATAACACCCCCCCCATTACGTCATGCTTCAGAAATGTGGAAAATGGTCCGTTTTCAAATGTTTTATTTTTGAACGTCAGTTCACATTTGTAGGTGGATCATCAGTGTTAGAGCTAAAATTAGCATGTTTAAAGTGATTTTCATGCTTCCAGGTGCCCTAAACACAAGATTTATGGAATGGTTAAAAGTGCATGAAAATGGCCAATTTACTCACTCTGAGTTCTCAAAAAGGGTTTCTTCACCCCGGGAAGTTAATTAAATACCATTTGGAGGCATTTAATGTTCGAGCAAAAACGGCTGATTTTCGACAAAAGAGATAACACCCCCCCCATTACGTCATGCTTCAGAAATGTGGAAAATGGTCAGTTTTCAAATTTTTTATTTTTGAACGTCAGTTCTCATTTGTAGGTGGATCATCAGTGTTAGAGCTAAAATTAGCATGTTTAAAGTGATTTTCATGCTTCCAGGGGCCCTAAACACAAGATTTATGGAATGGTTAAAAGTGCATGAAAATGGCCAATTTACTCACTCTGAGTTCTCAAAAAGGGTTTCTTCACCCCGGGAAGTTAATTAAATACCATTTGGAGGCATTTAATGTTCGAGCAAAAACGGCTGATTTTCGACAAAAGAGATAACACCCCCCCATTACGTCATGCTTCAGAAATGTGGAAAATGGTCCGTTTTCAAATGTTTTATTTTTGAACGTCAGTTCACATTTGTAGGTGGATCATCAGTGTTAGAGCTAAAATTAGCATGTTTAAAGTGATTTTCATGCTTCCAGGGGCTCGGGAAGTGAATTAAATACTATTTGGAGGCATTTAATGTTCAAGCAAAAACAGCTGATTTTTGACAAAAGAGATAACACCCCCCCATTATGTCATGCTTCAGAAATGTGGAAAATGGTCTGTTTTCAAATGTTTTATTTTTCAACGTCAGTTCACATTTGTAGGTGGATCATCAGTGTTAGAGCTAAAATTAGCATGTTTAAAGTGATTTTCATCCTTCCAGGGGCCCTAAACACAAGATTTATGGAATGGTTAAAAGTGCATGAAAATGGCCAATTTACTCACTCTGAGTTCTCAAAAAGGGTTTCTTCACCCCGGGAAGTTAATTAAATACCATTTGGAGGCATTTACTGTTCGAGCAAAAACGGCTGATTTACGACAAAAGAGATAACACCCCCCCATTACGTCATGCTTCAGAAATGTGGAAAATGGTCCGTTTTCAAATGTTTTATTTTTGAACGTCAGTTCACATTTGTAGGTGGATCATCAGTGTTAGAGCTAAAATTAGCATGTTTAAAGTGATTTTCATGCTTCCAGGGGCTCGGGAAGTGAATTAAATACTATTTGGAGGCATTTAATGTTCAATCAAAAACAGCTGATTTTTGACAAAAGAGATAACACCCCCCATTACGTCATGCTTCAGAAATGTGGAAAATGGTCCGTTTTCAAATGTTTTATTTTTGAACGTCAGTTCACATTTGTAGGTGGATCATCAGTGTTAGAGCTAAAATTAGCATGTTTAAAGTGATTTTCATGCTTCCAGGGTCCCTTAACACAAGATTTATGGAATGGTTAAAAGTGCATGAAAATGGCCAATTTACTCACTCTGAGTTCTCAAAAAGGGTTTCTTCACCCCGGGAAGTTAATTAAATACCATTTGGAGGCATTTAATGTTCGAGCAAAAACGGCTGATTTTCGACAAAAGAGATAACACCCCCCATTACGTCATGCTTCAGAAATGTGGAAAATGGTCCGTTTTCAAATGTTTTATTTTTGAACGTCAGTTCACATTTGTAGGTGGATCATCAGTGTTAGAGCTAAAATTAGCATGTTTAAAGTGATTTTCATGCTTCCAGGGGCTCGGGAAGTGAATTAAATACTATTTGGAGGCATTTAATGTTCAATCAAAAACAGCTGATTTTTGACAAAAGAGATAACACCCCCCCATTACGTCATGCTTCAGAAATGTGGAAAATGGTCCGTTTTCAAATGTTTTATTTTTGAACGTCAGTTCACATTTGTAGGTGGATCATCAGTGTTAGAGCTAAAATTAGCATGTTTAAAGTGATTTTCATGCTTCCAGGGTCCCTAAACACAAGATTTATGGAATGGTTAAAAGTGCATGAAAATGGCCAATTTACTCACTCTGAGTTCTCAAAAAGGGTTTCTTCACCCCGGGAAGTTAATTAAATACCATTTGGAGGCATTTAATGTTCGAGCAAAAACGGCTGATTTTCGACAAAAGAGATAACACCCCCCATTACGTCATGCTTCAGAAATGTGGAAAATGGTCCGTTTTCAAATGTTTCATTTTTGAACGTCAGTTCACATTTGTAGGTGGATCATCAGTGTTAGAGCTAAAATTAGCATGTTTAAAGTGATTTTCATGCTTCCAGGGGCCCTAAACACAAGATTTATGGAATGGTTAAAAGTGCATGAAAATGGTCAATTTACTCACTCTGAGTTCTCAAAAAGGGTTTCTTCACCCCGGGAAGTTAATTAAATACCATTTGGAGGCATTTAATGTTCGAGCAAAAATAGCTGATTTTCGACAAAAGAGATAACACCCCCCCCATTACGTCATGCTTCAGAAATGTGGAAAATGGTCCGTTTTCAAATGTTTTATTTTTGAACGTCAGTTCACATTTGTAGGTGGATCATCAGTGTTAGAGCTAAAATTAGCATGTTTAAAGTGATTTTCATGCTTCCAGGGGCTCGGGAAGTGAATTAAATACTATTTGGAGGCATTTAATGTTCAATCAAAAACAGCTGATTTTTGACAAAAGAGATAACACCCCCCCATTACGTCATGCTTCAGAAATGTGGAAAATGGTCAGTTTTCAAATGTTTTATTTTTGAACGTCAGTTCACATTTGTAGGTGGATCATCAGTGTTAGAGCTAAAATTAGCATGTTTAAAGTGATTTTCATGCTTCCAGGGGCCCTAAACACAAGATTTATGGAATGGTTAAATGTGCATGAAAATGGCCAATTTACTCACTCTGAGTTCTCAAAAAGGGTTTCTTCACCCCGGGAAGTGAATTAAATACCATTTGGAGGCATTTAATGTTCGAGCAAAAACGGCTGATTTTCGACAAAAGAGATAACACCCCCCATTACGTCATGCTTCAGAAATGTGGAAAATGGTCCGTTTTCAAATGTTTTATTTTTGAATGTCAGTTCACATTTGTAGGTGGATCATCAGTGTTAGAGCTAAAATTAGCATGTTTAAAGTGATTTTCATGCTTCCAGGGGCTCGGGAAGTGAATTAAATACTATTTGGAGGCATTTAATGTTCAATCAAAAACAGCTGATTTTTGACAAAAGAGATAACACCCCCCCATTACGTCATGCTTCAGAAATGTGGAAAATGGTCCGTTTTCAAATGTTTTATTTTTGAACGTCAGTTCACATTTGTAGGTGGATCATCAGTGTTAGAGCTAAAATTAGCATGTTTAAAGCGATTTTCATGCTTCCAGGGTCCCTAAACACAAGAGTTATGGAATGGTTAAAAGTGCATGAAAATGGCCAATTTACTCACTCTGAGTTCTCAAAAAGGGTTTCTTCACCCCGGGAAGTTAATTAAATACCATTTGGAGGCATTTAATGTTCGAGCAAAAACTGCTGATTTTCGACAAAAGAGATAACACCCCCATTACGTCATGCTTCAGAAATGTGGAAAATGGTCCGTTTTCAAATGTTTTATTTTTGAACGTCAGTTCACATTTGTAGGTGGATCATCAGTGTTAGAGCTAAAATTAGCATGTTTAAAGTGATTTTCATGCTTCCAGGGGCTCGGGAAGTGAATTAAATACTATTTGGAGGCATTTAATGTTCAAGCAAAAACAGCAGATTTTTGACAAAAGAGATAACACCCCCCCCCCCATTACGTCATGCTTCAGAAATGTGGAAAATGGTCCGTTTTCAAATGTTTTATTTTTGAACGTCAGTTCACATTTGTAGGTGGATCATCAGTGTTAGAGCTAAAATTAGCATGTTTAAAGTGATTTTCATGCTTCCAGGGGCCCTAAACACAAGATTTATGGAATGGTTAAAAGTGCATGAAAATGGCCAATTTACTCACTCTGAGTTCTCAAAAAGGGTTTCTTCACCCCGGGAAGTTAATTAAATACCATTTGGAGGCATTTAATGTTCGAGCAAAAACGGCTGATTTACAACAAAAGAGATAACACCCCCCCATTACGTCATGCTTCAGAAATGTGGAAAATGGTCCGTTTTCAAATGTTTTATTTTTGAACGTCAGTTCACATTTGTAGGTGGATAATCAGTGTTAGAGCTAAAATTAGCATGTTTAAAGTGATTTTCATGCTTCCAGGGGCTCGGGAAGTGAATTAAATACTATTTGGAGGCATTTAATGTTCAATCAAAAACAGCTGATTTTTGACAAAAGAGATAACACCCCCCCATTACGTCATGCTTCAGAAATGTGGAAAATGGTCAGTTTTCAAATGTTTTATTTTTGAACGTCAGTTCACATTTGTAGGTGGATCATCAGTGTTAGAGCTAAAATTAGCATGTTTAAAGTGATTTTCATGCTTCCAGGGTCCCTAAACACAAGATTTATGGAATGGTTAAAAGTGCATGAAAATGGCCAATTTACTCACTCTGAGTTCTCAAAAAGGGTTTCTTCACCCCGGGAAGTTAATTAAATACCATTTGGAGGCATTTAATGTTCGAGCAAAAATGGCTGATTTACGACAAAAGAGATAACACCCCCCATTACGTCATGCTTCAGAAATGTGGAAAATGGTCCGTTTTCAAATGTTTTATTTTTGAACGTCAGTTCACATTTGTAGGTGGATCATCAGTGTTAGAGCTAAAATTAGCATGTTTAAAGTGATTTTCATGCTTCCAGGGGCCCTAAACACAAGATTTATGGAATGGATAAAAGTGCATGAAAATGGCCAATTTACTCACTCTGAGTTCTCAAAAAGGGTTTCTTCACCCCGGGAAGTTAATTAAATACCATTTGGAGGCATTTAATGTTCGAGCAAAAACGGCTGATTTTCGACAAAAGAGATAACACCCCCCCATTACGTCATGCTTCAGAAATGTGGAAAATGGTCCGTTTTCAAATGTTTTATTTTTGAACGTCAGTTCACATTTGTAGGTGGATCATCAGTGTTAGAGCTAAAATTAGCATGTTTAAAGTGATTTTCATGCTTCCAGGGGCTCGGGAAGTGAATTAAAAACTATTTGTAGGCATTTATTGTTCAATCAAAAACAGCTGATTTTTGACAAAAGAGATAACACCCCCCCATTACGTCATGCTTCAGAAATGTGGAAAATGGTCCGTTTTCAAATGTTTTATTTTTGAATGTCAGTTCACATTTGTAGGTGGATCATCAGTGTTAGAGCTAAAATTAGCATGTTTAAAGTGATTTTCATGCTTCCAGGGGCCCTAAACACAAGATTTATGGAATGGTTAAAAGTGCATGAAAATGGCCAATTTACTCACTCTGAGTTCTCAAAAAGGGTTTCTTCACCCCGGGAAGTTAATTAAATACCATTTGGAGGCATTTAATGTTCGAGCAAAAACGGCTGATTTTCGACAAAAGAGATAACACCCCCCCATTACGTCATGCTTCAGAAATGTGGAAAATGGTCCGTTTTCAAATGTTTTATTTTTGAACGTCAGTTCACATTTGTAGGTGGATCATCAGTGTTAGAGCTAAAATTAGCATGTTTAAAGTGATTTTCATGCTTCCAGGGGCTCGGGAAGTGAATTAAATACTATTTGGAGGCATTTAATGTTCAATCAAAAACAGCTGATTTTTGACAAAAGAGATAACACCCCCCATTACGTCATGCTTCAGAAATGTGGAAAATGGTCAGTTTTCAAATGTTTTATTTTTGAACGTCAGTTCACATTTGTAGGTGGATCATCAGTGTTAGAGCTAAAATTAGCATGTTTAAAGTGATTTTCATGCTTCCAGGTGCCCTAAACACAAGATTTATGGAATGGTTAAAAGTGCATGAAAATGGCCAATTTACTCACTCTGAGTTCTCAAAAAGGGTTTCTTCACCCCGGGAAGTTAATTAAATACCATTTGGAGGCATTTAATGTTCGAGCAAAAACGGCTGATTTTCGACAAAAGAGATAACACCCCCCCATTACGTCATGCTTCAGAAATGTGGAAAATGGTCCGTTTTCAAATTTTTTATTTTTGAACGTCAGTTCTCATTTGTAGGTGGATCATCAGTGTTAGAGCTAAAATTAGCATGTTTAAAGTGATTTTCATGCTTCCAGGGGCCCTAAACACAAGATTTATGGAATGGTTAAAAGTGCATGAAAATGGCCAATTTACTCACTCTGAGTTCTCAAAAAGGGTTTCTTCACCCCGGGAAGTTAATTAAATACCATTTGGAGGCATTTAATGTTCGAGCAAAAACGGCTGATTTTCGACAAAAGAGATAACACCCCCCCCATTACGTCATGCTTCAGAAATGTGGAAAATGGTCAGTTTTCAAATTTTTTATTTTTGAACGTCAGTTCTCATTTGTAGGTGGATCATCAGTGTTAGAGCTAAAATTAGCATGTTTAAAGTGATTTTCATGCTTCCAGGGGCCCTAAACACAAGATTTATGGAATGGTTAAAAGTGCATGAAAATGGCCAATTTACTCACTCTGAGTTCTCAAAAAGGGTTTCTTCACCCCGGGAAGTTAATTAAATACCATTTGGAGGCATTTAATGTTCGAGCAAAAACGGCTGATTTTCGACAAAAGAGATAACACCCCCCCATTACGTCATGCTTCAGAAATGTGGAAAATGGTCCGTTTTCAAATGTTTTATTTTTGAACGTCAGTTCACATTTGTAGGTGGATCATCAGTGTTAGAGCTAAAATTAGCATGTTTCAAAGTGATTTTCATGCTTCCAGGGGCTCGGGAAGTGAATTAAATACTATTTGGAGGCATTTAATGTTCAAGCAAAAACAGCTGATTTTTGACAAAAGAGATAACACCCCCCCATTATGTCATGCTTCAGAAATGTGGAAAATGGTCTGTTTTCAAATGTTTTATTTTTCAACGTCAGTTCACATTTGTAGGTGGATCATCAGTGTTAGAGCTAAAATTAGCATGTTTAAAGTGATTTTCATGCTTCCAGGGGCCCTAAACACAAGATTTATGGAATGGTTAAAAGTGCATGAAAATGGCCAATTTACTCACTCTGAGTTCTCAAAAAGGGTTTCTTCACCCCGGGAAGTTAATTAAATACCATTTGGAGGCATTTAATGTTCGAGCAAAAACGGCTGATTTTCGACAAAAGAGATAACACCCCCCCATTACGTCATGCTTCAGAAATGTGGAAAATGGTCCGTTTTCAAATGTTTTATTTTTGAACGTCAGTTCACATTTGTAGGTGGATCATCAGTGTTAGAGCTAAAATTAGCATGTTTAAAGTGATTTTCATGCTTCCAGGGGCTCGGGAAGTGAATTAAATACTATTTGGAGGCATTTAATGTTCAATCAAAAACAGCTGATTTTTGACAAAAGAGATAACACCCCCCATTACGTCATGCTTCAGAAATGTGGAAAATGGTCCGTTTTCAAATGTTTTATTTTTGAACGTCAGTTCACATTTGTAGGTGGATCATCAGTGTTAGAGCTAAAATTAGCATGTTTAAAGTGATTTTCATGCTTCCAGGGGCCCTAAACACAATATTTATGGAATGGATAAAAGTGCATGAAAATGGCCAATTTACTCACTCTGAGTTCTCAAAAAGGGTTTCTTCACCCCGGGAAGTTAATTAAATACCATTTGGAGGCATTTAATGTTCGAGCAAAAACGGCTGATTTTCGACAAAAGAGATAACACCCCCCCCATTACGTCATGCTTCAGAAATGTGGAAAATGGTCCGTTTTCAAATGTTTTATTTTTGAACGTCAGTTCACATTTGTAGGTGGATCATCAGTGTTAGAGCTAAAATTAGCATGTTTAAAGTGATTTTCATGCTTCCAGGGGCTCGGGAAGTGAATTAAATACTATTTGGAGGCATTTAATGTTCAAGCAAAAACAGCAGATTTTTGACAAAAGAGATAACACCCCCCCCATTACGTCATGCTTCAGAAATGTGGAAAATGGTCCGTTTTCAAATGTTTTATTTTTGAACGTCAGTTCACATTTGTAGGTGGATCATCAGTGTTAGAGCTAAAATTAGCATGTTTAAAGTGATTTTCATGCTTCCAGGTGCCCTAAACACAAGATTTATGGAATGGTTAAAAGTGCATGAAAATGGCCAATTTACTCACTCTGAGTTCTCAAAAAGGGTTTCTTCACCCCGGGAAGTTAATTAAATACCATTTGGAGGCATTTAATGTTCGAGCAAAAACGGCTGATTTTCGACAAAAGAGATAACACCCCCCCCATTACGTCATGCTTCAGAAATGTGGAAAATGGTCAGTTTTCAAATTTTTTATTTTTGAACGTCAGTTCTCATTTGTAGGTGGATCATCAGTGTTAGAGCTAAAATTAGCATGTTTAAAGTGATTTTCATGCTTCCAGGGGCCCTAAACACAAGATTTATGGAATGGTTAAAAGTGCATGAAAATGGCCAATTTACTCACTCTGAGTTCTCAAAAAGGGTTTCTTCACCCCGGGAAGTTAATTAAATACCATTTGGAGGCATTTAATGTTCGAGCAAAAACGGCTGATTTTCGACAAAAGAGATAACACCCCCCCATTACGTCATGCTTCAGAAATGTGGAAAATGGTCCGTTTTCAAATGTTTTATTTTTGAACGTCAGTTCACATTTGTAGGTGGATCATCAGTGTTAGAGCTAAAATTAGCATGTTTAAAGTGATTTTCATGCTTCCAGGGGCTCGGGAAGTGAATTAAATACTATTTGGAGGCATTTAATGTTCAAGCAAAAACAGCTGATTTTTGACAAAAGAGATAACACCCCCCCATTATGTCATGCTTCAGAAATGTGGAAAATGGTCTGTTTTCAAATGTTTTATTTTTCAACGTCAGTTCACATTTGTAGGTGGATCATCAGTGTTAGAGCTAAAATTAGCATGTTTAAAGTGATTTTCATCCTTCCAGGGGCCCTAAACACAAGATTTATGGAATGGTTAAAAGTGCATGAAAATGGCCAATTTACTCACTCTGAGTTCTCAAAAAGGGTTTCTTCACCCCGGGAAGTTAATTAAATACCATTTGGAGGCATTTACTGTTCGAGCAAAAACGGCTGATTTACGACAAAAGAGATAACACCCCCCCATTACGTCATGCTTCAGAAATGTGGAAAATGGTCCGTTTTCAAATGTTTTATTTTTGAACGTCAGTTCACATTTGTAGGTGGATCATCAGTGTTAGAGCTAAAATTAGCATGTTTAAAGTGATTTTCATGCTTCCAGGGGCTCGGGAAGTGAATTAAATACTATTTGGAGGCATTTAATGTTCAATCAAAAACAGCTGATTTTTGACAAAAGAGATAACACCCCCCATTACGTCATGCTTCAGAAATGTGGAAAATGGTCCGTTTTCAAATGTTTTATTTTTGAACGTCAGTTCACATTTGTAGGTGGATCATCAGTGTTAGAGCTAAAATTAGCATGTTTAAAGTGATTTTCATGCTTCCAGGGTCCCTTAACACAAGATTTATGGAATGGTTAAAAGTGCATGAAAATGGCCAATTTACTCACTCTGAGTTCTCAAAAAGGGTTTCTTCACCCCGGGAAGTTAATTAAATACCATTTGGAGGCATTTAATGTTCGAGCAAAAACGGCTGATTTTCGACAAAAGAGATAACACCCCCCATTACGTCATGCTTCAGAAATGTGGAAAATGGTCCGTTTTCAAATGTTTTATTTTTGAACGTCAGTTCACATTTGTAGGTGGATCATCAGTGTTAGAGCTAAAATTAGCATGTTTAAAGTGATTTTCATGCTTCCAGGGGCTCGGGAAGTGAATTAAATACTATTTGGAGGCATTTAATGTTCAATCAAAAACAGCTGATTTTTGACAAAAGAGATAACACCCCCCCATTACGTCATGCTTCAGAAATGTGGAAAATGGTCCGTTTTCAAATGTTTTATTTTTGAACGTCAGTTCACATTTGTAGGTGGATCATCAGTGTTAGAGCTAAAATTAGCATGTTTAAAGTGATTTTCATGCTTCCAGGGTCCCTAAACACAAGATTTATGGAATGGTTAAAAGTGCATGAAAATGGCCAATTTACTCACTCTGAGTTCTCAAAAAGGGTTTCTTCACCCCGGGAAGTTAATTAAATACCATTTGGAGGCATTTAATGTTCGAGCAAAAACGGCTGATTTTCGACAAAAGAGATAACACCCCCCATTACGTCATGCTTCAGAAATGTGGAAAATGGTCCGTTTTCAAATGTTTCATTTTTGAACGTCAGTTCACATTTGTAGGTGGATCATCAGTGTTAGAGCTAAAATTAGCATGTTTAAAGTGATTTTCATGCTTCCAGGGGCCCTAAACACAAGATTTATGGAATGGTTAAAAGTGCATGAAAATGGTCAATTTACTCACTCTGAGTTCTCAAAAAGGGTTTCTTCACCCCGGGAAGTTAATTAAATACCATTTGGAGGCATTTAATGTTCGAGCAAAAATAGCTGATTTTCGACAAAAGAGATAACACCCCCCCATTACGTCATGCTTCAGAAATGTGGAAAATGGTCCGTTTTCAAATGTTTTATTTTTGAACGTCAGTTCACATTTGTAGGTGGATCATCAGTGTTAGAGCTAAAATTAGCATGTTTAAAGTGATTTTCATGCTTCCAGGGGCTCGGGAAGTGAATTAAATACTATTTGGAGGCATTTAATGTTCAATCAAAAACAGCTGATTTTTGACAAAAGAGATAACACCCCCCCATTACGTCATGCTTCAGAAATGTGGAAAATGGTCAGTTTTCAAATGTTTTATTTTTGAACGTCAGTTCACATTTGTAGGTGGATCATCAGTGTTAGAGCTAAAATTAGCATGTTTAAAGTGATTTTCATGCTTCCAGGGGCCCTAAACACAAGATTTATGGAATGGTTAAATGTGCATGAAAATGGCCAATTTACTCACTCTGAGTTCTCAAAAAGGGTTTCTTCACCCCGGGAAGTTAATTAAATACCATTTGGAGGCATTTAATGTTCGAGCAAAAACGGCTGATTTTCGACAAAAGAGATAACACCCCCCATTACGTCATGCTTCAGAAATGTGGAAAATGGTCCGTTTTCAAATGTTTTATTTTTTAATGTCAGTTCACATTTGTAGGTGGATCATCAGTGTTAGAGCTAAAATTAGCATGTTTAAAGTGATTTTCATGCTTCCAGGGGCTCGGGAAGTGAATTAAATACTATTTGGAGGCATTTAATGTTCAATCAAAAACAGCTGATTTTTGACAAAAGAGATAACACCCCCCCATTACGTCATGCTTCAGAAATGTGGAAAATGGTCCGTTTTCAAATGTTTTATTTTTGAACGTCAGTTCACATTTGTAGGTGGATCATCAGTGTTAGAGCTAAAATTAGCATGTTTAAAGCGATTTTCATGCTTCCAGGGTCCCTAAACACAAGAGTTATGGAATGGTTAAAAGTGCATGAAAATGGCCAATTTACTCACTCTGAGTTCTCAAAAAGGGTTTCTTCACCCCGGGAAGTTAATTAAATACCATTTGGAGGCATTTAATGTTCGAGCAAAAACTGCTGATTTTCGACAAAAGAGATAACACCCCCATTACGTCATGCTTCAGAAATGTGGAAAATGGTCCGTTTTCAAATGTTTTATTTTTGAACGTCAGTTCACATTTGTAGGTGGATCATCAGTGTTAGAGCTAAAATTAGCATGTTTAAAGTGATTTTCATGCTTCCAGGGGCTCGGGAAGTGAATTAAATACTATTTGGAGGCATTTAATGTTCAAGCAAAAACAGCAGATTTTTGACAAAAGAGATAACACCCCCCCCCCATTACGTCATGCTTCAGAAATGTGGAAAATGGTCCGTTTTCAAATGTTTTATTTTTGAACGTCAGTTCACATTTGTAGGTGGATCATCAGTGTTAGAGCTAAAATTAGCATGTTTAAAGTGATTTTCATGCTTCCAGGGGCCCTAAACACAAGATTTATGGAATGGTTAAAAGTGCATGAAAATGGCCAATTTACTCACTCTGAGTTCTCAAAAAGGGTTTCTTCACCCCGGGAAGTTAATTAAATACCATTTGGAGGCATTTAATGTTCGAGCAAAAACGGCTGATTTACAACAAAAGAGATAACACCCCCCCATTACGTCATGCTTCAGAAATGTGGAAAATGGTCCGTTTTCAAATGTTTTATTTTTGAACGTCAGTTCACATTTGTAGGTGGATAATCAGTGTTAGAGCTAAAATTAGCATGTTTAAAGTGATTTTCATGCTTCCAGGGGCTCGGGAAGTGAATTAAATACTATTTGGAGGCATTTAATGTTCAATCAAAAACAGCTGATTTTTGACAAAAGAGATAACACCCCCCCATTACGTCATGCTTCAGAAATGTGGGAAATGGTCCGTTTTCAAATGTTTTATTTTTGAACGTCAGTTCACATTTGTAGGTGGATCATCAGTGTTAGAGCTAAAATTAGCATGTTTAAAGTGATTTTCATGCTTCCAGGGTCCCTAAACACAAGATTTATGGAATGGTTAAAAGTGCATGAAAATGGCCAATTTACTCACTCTGAGTTCTCAAAAAGGGTTTCTTCACCCCGGGAAGTTAATTAAATACCATTTGGAGGCATTTAATGTTCGAGCAAAAATGGCTGATTTACGACAAAAGAGATAACACCCCCCATTACGTCATGCTTCAGAAATGTGGAAAATGGTCCGTTTTCAAATGTTTTATTTTTGAACGTCAGTTCACATTTGTAGGTGGATCATCAGTGTTAGAGCTAAAATTAGCATGTTTAAAGTGATTTTCATGCTTCCAGGGGCCCTAAACACAAGATTTATGGAATGGATAAAAGTGCATGAAAATGGCCAATTTACTCACTCTGAGTTCTCAAAAAGGGTTTCTTCACCCCGGGAAGTTAATTAAATACCATTTGGAGGCATTTAATGTTCGAGCAAAAACGGCTGATTTTCGACAAAAGAGATAACACCCCCCCCATTACGTCATGCTTCAGAAATGTGGAAAATGGTCCGTTTTCAAATGTTTTATTTTTGAACGTCAGTTCACATTTGTAGGTGGATCATCAGTGTTAGAGCTAAAATTAGCATGTTTAAAGTGATTTTCATGCTTCCAGGGGCTCGGGAAGTGAATTAAAAACTATTTGTAGGCATTTATTGTTCAATCAAAAACAGCTGATTTTTGACAAAAGAGATAACACCCCCCCCATTACCTGCTATTCAGAAATGTGGAAAATGGTCCGTTTTCAAATGTTTTATTTTTGAATGTCAGTTCACATTTGTAGGTGGATCATCAGTGTTAGAGCTAAAATTAGCATGTTTAAAGTGATTTTCATGCTTCCAGGGGCCCTAAACACAAGTTTATGGAATGGTTAAAAGTGCATGAAAATGGCCAATTTACTCACTCTGAGTTCTCAAAAAGGGTTTCTTCACCCCGGGAAGTTAATTAAATACCATTTGGAGGCATTTAATGTTCGAGCAAAAACGGCTGATTTTCGACAAAAGAGATAACACCCCCCCATTACGTCATGCTTCAGAAATGTGGAAAATGGTCCGTTTTCAAATGTTTTATTTTTGAACGTCAGTTCACATTTGTAGGTGGATCATCAGTGTTAGAGCTAAAATTAGCATGTTTAAAGTGATTTTCATGCTTCCAGGGGCTCGGGAAGTGAATTAAATACTATTTGGAGGCATTTAATGTTCAATCAAAAACAGCTGATTTTTGACAAAAGAGATAACACCCCCCATTACGTCATGCTTCAGAAATGTGGAAAATGGTCAGTTTTCAAATGTTTTATTTTTGAACGTCAGTTCACATTTGTAGGTGGATCATCAGTGTTAGAGCTAAAATTAGCATGTTTAAAGTGATTTTCATGCTTCCAGGTGCCCTAAACACAAGATTTATGGAATGGTTAAAAGTGCATGAAAATGGCCAATTTACTCACTCTGAGTTCTCAAAAAGGGTTTCTTCACCCCGGGAAGTTAATTAAATACCATTTGGAGGCATTTAATGTTCGAGCAAAAACGGCTGATTTTCGACAAAAGAGATAACACCCCCCCATTACGTCATGCTTCAGAAATGTGGAAAATGGTCCGTTTTCAAATTTTTTATTTTTGAACGTCAGTTCTCATTTGTAGGTGGATCATCAGTGTTAGAGCTAAAATTAGCATGTTTAAAGTGATTTTCATGCTTCCAGGGGCCCTAAACACAAGATTTATGGAATGGTTAAAAGTGCATGAAAATGGCCAATTTACTCACTCTGAGTTCTCAAAAAGGGTTTCTTCACCCCGGGAAGTTAATTAAATACCATTTGGAGGCATTTAATGTTCGAGCAAAAACGGCTGATTTTCGACAAAAGAGATAACACCCCCCCCATTACGTCATGCTTCAGAAATGTGGAAAATGGTCAGTTTTCAAATTTTTTATTTTTGAACGTCAGTTCTCATTTGTAGGTGGATCATCAGTGTTAGAGCTAAAATTAGCATGTTTAAAGTGATTTTCATGCTTCCAGGGGCCCTAAACACAAGATTTATGGAATGGTTAAAAGTGCATGAAAATGGCCAATTTACTCACTCTGAGTTCTCAAAAAGGGTTTCTTCACCCCGGGAAGTTAATTAAATACCATTTGGAGGCATTTAATGTTCGAGCAAAAACGGCTGATTTTCGACAAAAGAGATAACACCCCCCCATTACGTCATGCTTCAGAAATGTGGAAAATGGTCCGTTTTCAAATGTTTTATTTTTGAACGTCAGTTCACATTTGTAGGTGGATCATCAGTGTTAGAGCTAAAATTAGCATGTTTCAAAGTGATTTTCATGCTTCCAGGGGCTCGGGAAGTGAATTAAATACTATTTGGAGGCATTTAATGTTCAAGCAAAAACAGCTGATTTTTGACAAAAGAGATAACACCCCCCCATTATGTCATGCTTCAGAAATGTGGAAAATGGTCTGTTTTCAAATGTTTTATTTTTCAACGTCAGTTCACATTTGTAGGTGGATCATCAGTGTTAGAGCTAAAATTAGCATGTTTAAAGTGATTTTCATCCTTCCAGGGGCCCTAAACACAAGATTTATGGAATGGTTAAAAGTGCATGAAAATGGCCAATTTACTCACTCTGAGTTCTCAAAAAGGGTTTCTTCACCCCGGGAAGTTAATTAAATACCATTTGGAGGCATTTACTGTTCGAGCAAAAACGGCTGATTTACGACAAAAGAGATAACACCCCCCCATTACGTCATGCTTCAGAAATGTGGAAAATGGTCCGTTTTCAAATGTTTTATTTTTGAACGTCAGTTCACATTTGTAGGTGGATCATCAGTGTTAGAGCTAAAATTAGCATGTTTAAAGTGATTTTCATGCTTCCAGGGGCTCGGGAAGTGAATTAAATACTATTTGGAGGCATTTAATGTTCAATCAAAAACAGCTGATTTTTGACAAAAGAGATAACACCCCCCATTACGTCATGCTTCAGAAATGTGGAAAATGGTCCGTTTTCAAATGTTTTATTTTTGAACGTCAGTTCACATTTGTAGGTGGATCATCAGTGTTAGAGCTAAAATTAGCATGTTTAAAGTGATTTTCATGCTTCCAGGGTCCCTTAACACAAGATTTATGGAATGGTTAAAAGTGCATGAAAATGGCCAATTTACTCACTCTGAGTTCTCAAAAAGGGTTTCTTCACCCCGGGAAGTTAATTAAATACCATTTGGCGGCATTTAATGTTCGAGCAAAAACGGCTGATTTTCGACAAAAGAGATAACACCCCCCATTACGTCATGCTTCAGAAATGTGGAAAATGGTCCGTTTTCAAATGTTTTATTTTTGAACGTCAGTTCACATTTGTAGGTGGATCATCAGTGTTAGAGCTAAAATTAGCATGTTTAAAATGATTTTCATGCTTCCAGGGGCTCGGGAAGTGAATTAAATACTATTTGGAGGCATTTAATGTTCAATCAAAAACAGCTGATTTTTGACAAAAGAGATAACACCCCCCCATTACGTCATGCTTCAGAAATGTGGAAAATGGTCCGTTTTCAAATGTTTTATTTTTGAACGTCAGTTCACATTTGTAGGTGGATCATCAGTGTTAGAGCTAAAATTAGCATGTTTAAAGTGATTTTCATGCTTCCAGGGGCTCGGGAAGTGAATTAAATACTATTTGGAGGCATTTAATGTTCAATCAAAAACAGCTGATTTTTGACAAAAGAGATAACACCCCCCCATTACGTCATGCTTCAGAAATGTGGAAAATGGTCAGTTTTCAAATGTTTTATTTTTGAACGTCAGTTCACATTTGTAGGTGGATCATCAGTGTTAGAGCTAAAATTAGCATGTTTAAAGTGATTTTCATGCTTCCAGGGGCCCTAAACACAAGATTTATGGAATGGTTAAATGTGCATGAAAATGGCCAATTTACTCACTCTGAGTTCTCAAAAAGGGTTTCTTCACCCCGGGAAGTTAATTAAATACCATTTGGAGGCATTTAATGTTCGAGCAAAAACGGCTGATTTTCGACAAAAGAGATAACACCCCCCATTACGTCATGCTTCAGAAATGTGGAAAATGGTCCGTTTTCAAATGTTTTATTTTTGAATGTCAGTTCACATTTGTAGGTGGATCATCAGTGTTAGAGCTAAAATTAGCATGTTTAAAGTGATTTTCATGCTTCCAGGGGCTCGGGAAGTGAATTAAATACTATTTGGAGGCATTTAATGTTCAATCAAAAACAGCTGATTTTTGACAAAAGAGATAACACCCCCCCATTACGTCATGCTTCAGAAATGTGGAAAATGGTCCGTTTTCAAATGTTTTATTTTTGAACGTCAGTTCACATTTGTAGGTGGATCATCAGTGTTAGAGCTAAAATTAGCATGTTTAAAGTGATTTTCATGCTTCCAGGGTCCCTAAACACAAGAGTTATGGAATGGTTAAAAGTGCATGAAAATGGCCAATTTACTCACTCTGAGTTCTCAAAAAGGGTTTCTTCACCCCGGGAAGTTAATTAAATACCATTTGGAGGCATTTAATGTTCGAGCAAAAACTGCTGATTTTCGACAAAAGAGATAACACCCCCATTACGTCATGCTTCAGAAATGTGGAAAATGGTCCGTTTTCAAATGTTTTATTTTTGAACGTCAGTTCACATTTGTAGGTGGATCATCAGTGTTAGAGCTAAAATTAGCATGTTTAAAGTGATTTTCATGCTTCCAGGGGCTCGGGAAGTGAATTAAATACTATTTGGAGGCATTTAATGTTCAAGCAAAAACAGCAGATTTTTGACAAAAGAGATAACACCCCCCCCCCCCATTACGTCATGCTTCAGAAATGTGGAAAATGGTCCGTTTTCAAATGTTTTATTTTTGAACGTCAGTTCACATTTGTAGGTGGATCATCAGTGTTAGAGCTAAAATTAGCATGTTTAAAGTGATTTTCATGCTTCCAGGGGCCCTAAACACAAGATTTATGGAATGGTTAAAAGTGCATGAAAATGGCCAATTTACTCACTCTGAGTTCTCAAAAAGGGTTTCTTCACCCCGGGAAGTTAATTAAATACCATTTGGAGGCATTTAATGTTCGAGCAAAAACGGCTGATTTACAACAAAAGAGATAACACCCCCCCATTACGTCATGCTTCAGAAATGTGGAAAATGGTCCGTTTTCAAATGTTTTATTTTTGAACGTCAGTTCACATTTGTAGGTGGATAATCAGTGTTAGAGCTAAAATTAGCATGTTTAAAGTGATTTTCATGCTTCCAGGGGCTCGGGAAGTGAATTAAATACTATTTGGAGGCATTTAATGTTCAATCAAAAACAGCTGATTTTTGACAAAAGAGATAACACCCCCCCATTACGTCATGCTTCAGAAATGTGGAAAATGGTCAGTTTTCAAATGTTTTATTTTTGAACGTCAGTTCACATTTGTAGGTGGATCATCAGTGTTAGAGCTAAAATTAGCATGTTTAAAGTGATTTTCATGCTTCCAGGGTCCCTAAACACAAGATTTATGGAATGGTTAAAAGTGCATGAAAATGGCCAATTTACTCACTCTGAGTTCTCAAAAAGGGTTTCTTCACCCCGGGAAGTTAATTAAATACCATTTGGAGGCATTTAATGTTCGAGCAAAAATGGCTGATTTTCGACAAAAGAGATAACACCCCCCATTACGTCATGCTTCAGAAATGTGGAAAATGGTCCGTTTTCAAATGTTTTATTTTTGAACGTCAGTTCACATTTGTAGGTGGATCATCAGTGTTAGAGCTGAAATTAGCATGTTTAAAGTGATTTTCATGCTTCCAGGGGCCCTAAACACAAGATTTATGGAATGGATAAAAGTGCATGAAAATGGCCAATTTACTCACTCTGAGTTCTCAAAAAGGGTTTCTTCACCCCGGGAAGTTAATTAAATACCATTTGGAGGCATTTAATGTTCGAGCAAAAACGGCTGATTTTCGACAAAAGAGATAACACCCCCCCATTACGTCATGCTTCAGAAATGTGGAAAATGGTCCGTTTTCAAATGTTTTATTTTTGAACGTCAGTTCACATTTGTAGGTGGATCATCAGTGTTAGAGCTAAAATTAGCATGTTTAAAGTGATTTTCATGCTTCCAGGGGCTCGGGAAGTGAATTAAAAACTATTTGTAGGCATTTATTGTTCAATCAAAAACAGCTGATTTTTGACAAAAGAGATAACACCCCCCCATTACGTCATGCTTCAGAAATGTGGAAAATGGTCCGTTTTCAAATGTTTTATTTTTGAATGTCAGTTCACATTTGTAGGTGGATCATCAGTGTTAGAGCTAAAATTAGCATGTTTAAAGTGATTTTCATGCTTCCAGGGGCCCTAAACACAAGATTTATGGAATGGTTAAAAGTGCATGAAAATGGCCAATTTACTCACTCTGAGTTCTCAAAAAGGGTTTCTTCACCCCGGGAAGTTAATTAAATACCATTTGGAGGCATTTAATGTTCGAGCAAAAACGGCTGATTTTCGACAAAAGAGATAACACCCCCCCATTACGTCATGCTTCAGAAATGTGGAAAATGGTCCGTTTTCAAATGTTTTATTTTTGAACGTCAGTTCACATTTGTAGGTGGATCATCAGTGTTAGAGCTAAAATTAGCATGTTTAAAGTGATTTTCATGCTTCCAGGGGCTCGGGAAGTGAATTAAATACTATTTGGAGGCATTTAATGTTCAATCAAAAACAGCTGATTTTTGACAAAAGAGATAACACCCCCCATTACGTCATGCTTCAGAAATGTGGAAAATGGTCCGTTTTCAAATGTTTTATTTTTGAACGTCAGTTCACATTTGTAGGTGGATCATCAGTGTTAGAGCTAAAATTAGCATGTTTAAAGTGATTTTCATGCTTCCAGGTGCCCTAAACACAAGATTTATGGAATGGTTAAAAGTGCATGAAAATGGCCAATTTACTCACTCTGAGTTCTCAAAAAGGGTTTCTTCACCCCGGGAAGTTAATTAAATACCATTTGGAGGCATTTAATGTTCGAGCAAAAACGGCTGATTTTCGACAAAAGAGATAACACCCCCCCATTACGTCATGCTTCAGAAATGTGGAAAATGGTCCGTTTTCAAATTTTTTATTTTTGAACGTCAGTTCTCATTTGTAGGTGGATCATCAGTGTTAGAGCTAAAATTAGCATGTTTAAAGTGATTTTCATGCTTCCAGGGGCCCTAAACACAAGATTTATGGAATGGTTAAAAGTGCATGAAAATGGCCAATTTACTCACTCTGAGTTCTCAAAAAGGGTTTCTTCACCCCGGGAAGTTAATTAAATACCATTTGGAGGCATTTAATGTTCGAGCAAAAACGGCTGATTTTCGACAAAAGAGATAACACCCCACCATTATGTCATGCTTCAGAAATGTGGAAAATGGTCCGTTTTCAAATGTTTTATTTTTGAACGTCAGTTCACATTTGTAGGTGGATCATCAGTGTTAGAGCTAAAATTAGCATGTTTAAAGTGATTTTCATGCTTCCAGGGGCTCGGGAAGTGAATTAAATACTATTTGGAGGCATTTAATGTTCAAGCAAAAACAGCTGATTTTTGACAAAAGAGATAACACCCCCCCATTATGTCATGCTTCAGAAATGTGGAAAATGGTCTGTTTTCAAAGGTTTTATTTTTCAACGTCAGTTCACATTTGTAGGTGGATCATCAGTGTTAGAGCTAAAATTAGCATGTTTAAAGTGATTTTCATGCTTCCAGGGGCCCTAAACACAAGATTTATGGAATGGTTAAAAGTGCATGAAAATGGCCAATTTACTCACTCTGAGTTCTCAAAAAGGGTTTCTTCACCCCGGGAAGTTAATTAAATACCATTTGGAGGCATTTACTGTTCGAGCAAAAACGGCTGATTTACGACAAAAGAGATAACACCCCCCCATTACGTCATGCTTCAGAAATGTGGAAAATGGTCCGTTTTCAAATGTTTTATTTTTGAACGTCAGTTCACATTTGTAGGTGGATCATCAGTGTTAGAGCTAAAATTAGCATGTTTAAAGTGATTTTCATGCTTCCAGGGGCTCGGGAAGTGAATTAAATACTATTTGGAGGCATTTAATGTTCAATCAAAAACAGCTGATTTTTGACAAAAGAGATAACACCCCCCATTACGTCATGCTTCAGAAATGTGGAAAATGGTCCGTTTTCAAATGTTTTATTTTTGAACGTCAGTTCACATTTGTAGGTGGATCATCAGTGTTAGAGCTAAAATTAGCATGTTTAAAGTGATTTTCATGCTTCCAGGGTCCCTTAACACAAGATTTATGGAATGGTTAAAAGTGCATGAAAATGGCCAATTTACTCACTCTGAGTTCTCAAAAAGGGTTTCTTCACCCCGGGAAGTTAATTAAATACCATTTGGAGGCATTTAATGTTCGAGCAAAAACGGCTGATTTTCGACAAAAGAGATAACACCCCACCATTATGTCATGCTTCAGAAATGTGGAAAATGGTCCGTTTTCAAATGTTTTATTTTTGAACGTCAGTTCACATTTGTAGGTGGATCATCAGTGTTAGAGCTAAAATTAGCATGTTTAAAGTGATTTTCATGCTTCCAGGGGCTCGGGAAGTGAATTAAATACTATTTGGAGGCATTTAATGTTCAAGCAAAAACAGCTGATTTTTGACAAAAGAGATAACACCCCCCCATTATGTCATGCTTCAGAAATGTGGAAAATGGTCTGTTTTCAAAGGTTTTATTTTTCAACGTCAGTTCACATTTGTAGGTGGATCATCAGTGTTAGAGCTAAAATTAGCATGTTTAAAGTGATTTTCATGCTTCCAGGGGCCCTAAACACAAGATTTATGGAATGGTTAAAAGTGCATGAAAATGGCCAATTTACTCACTCTGAGTTCTCAAAAAGGGTTTCTTCACCCCGGGAAGTTAATTAAATACCATTTGGAGGCATTTACTGTTCGAGCAAAAACGGCTGATTTACGACAAAAGAGATAACACCCCCCCATTACGTCATGCTTCAGAAATGTGGAAAATGGTCCGTTTTCAAATGTTTTATTTTTGAACGTCAGTTCACATTTGTAGGTGGATCATCAGTGTTAGAGCTAAAATTAGCATGTTTAAAGTGATTTTCATGCTTCCAGGGGCTCGGGAAGTGAATTAAATACTATTTGGAGGCATTTAATGTTCAATCAAAAACAGCTGATTTTTGACAAAAGAGATAACACCCCCCATTACGTCATGCTTCAGAAATGTGGAAAATGGTCCGTTTTCAAATGTTTTATTTTTGAACGTCAGTTCACATTTGTAGGTGGATCATCAGTGTTAGAGCTAAAATTAGCATGTTTAAAGTGATTTTCATGCTTCCAGGGTCCCTTAACACAAGATTTATGGAATGGTTAAAAGTGCATGAAAATGGCCAATTTACTCACTCTGAGTTCTCAAAAAGGGTTTCTTCACCCCGGGAAGTTAATTAAATACCATTTGGAGGCATTTAATGTTCGAGCAAAAACTGCTGATTTTCGACAAAAGAGATAACACCCCCATTACGTCATGCTTCAGAAATGTGGAAAATGGTCCGTTTTCAAATGTTTTATTTTTGAACGTCAGTTCACATTTGTAGGTGGATCATCAGTGTTAGAGCTAAAATTAGCATGTTTAAAGTGATTTTCATGCTTCCAGGGGCTCGGGAAGTGAATTAAATACTATTTGGAGGCATTTAATGTTCAAGCAAAAACAGCAGATTTTTGACAAAAGAGATAACACCCCCCCCCCATTACGTCATGCTTCAGAAATGTGGAAAATGGTCCGTTTTCAAATGTTTTATTTTTGAACGTCAGTTCACATTTGTAGGTGGATCATCAGTGTTAGAGCTAAAATTAGCATGTTTAAAGTGATTTTCATGCTTCCAGGGGCCCTAAACACAAGATTTATGGAATGGTTAAAAGTGCATGAAAATGGCCAATTTACTCACTCTGAGTTCTCAAAAAGGGTTTCTTCACCCCGGGAAGTTAATTAAATACCATTTGGAGGCATTTAATGTTCGAGCAAAAACGGCTGATTTACAACAAAAGAGATAACACCCCCCCATTACGTCATGCTTCAGAAATGTGGAAAATGGTCCGTTTTCAAATGTTTTATTTTTGAACGTCAGTTCACATTTGTAGGTGGATAATCAGTGTTAGAGCTAAAATTAGCATGTTTAAAGTGATTTTCATGCTTCCAGGGGCTCGGGAAGTGAATTAAATACTATTTGGAGGCATTTAATGTTCAATCAAAAACAGCTGATTTTTGACAAAAGAGATAACACCCCCCCATTACGTCATGCTTCAGAAATGTGGAAAATGGTCAGTTTTCAAATGTTTTATTTTTGAACGTCAGTTCACATTTGTAGGTGGATCATCAGTGTTAGAGCTAAAATTAGCATGTTTAAAGTGATTTTCATGCTTCCAGGGTCCCTAAACACAAGATTTATGGAATGGTTAAAAGTGCATGAAAATGGCCAATTTACTCACTCTGAGTTCTCAAAAAGGGTTTCTTCACCCCGGGAAGTTAATTAAATACCATTTGGAGGCATTTAATGTTCGAGCAAAAATGGCTGATTTACGACAAAAGAGATAACACCCCCCATTACGTCATGCTTCAGAAATGTGGAAAATGGTCCGTTTTCAAATGTTTTATTTTTGAACGTCAGTTCACATTTGTAGGTGGATCATCAGTGTTAGAGCTAAAATTAGCATGTTTAAAGTGATTTTCATGCTTCCAGGGGCCCTAAACACAAGATTTATGGAATGGATAAAAGTGCATGAAAATGGCCAATTTACTCACTCTGAGTTCTCAAAAAGGGTTTCTTCACCCCGGGAAGTTAATTAAATACCATTTGGAGGCATTTAATGTTCGAGCAAAAACGGCTGATTTTCGACAAAAGAGATAACACCCCCCCCATTACGTCATGCTTCAGAAATGTGGAAAATGGTCCGTTTTCAAATGTTTTATTTTTGAACGTCAGTTCACATTTGTAGGTGGATCATCAGTGTTAGAGCTAAAATTAGCATGTTTAAAGTGATTTTCATGCTTCCAGGGGCTCGGGAAGTGAATTAAAAACTATTTGTAGGCATTTATTGTTCAATCAAAAACAGCTGATTTTTGACAAAAGAGATAACACCCCCCCATTACGTCATGCTTCAGAAATGTGGAAAATGGTCCGTTTTCAAATGTTTTATTTTTGAATGTCAGTTCACATTTGTAGGTGGATCATCAGTGTTAGAGCTAAAATTAGCATGTTTAAAGTGATTTTCATGCTTCCAGGGGCCCTAAACACAAGATTTATGGAATGGTTAAAAGTGCATGAAAATGGCCAATTTACTCACTCTGAGTTCTCAAAAAGGGTTTCTTCACCCCGGGAAGTTAATTAAATACCATTTGGAGGCATTTAATGTTCGAGCAAAAACGGCTGATTTTCGACAAAAGAGATAACACCCCCCCATTACGTCATGCTTCAGAAATGTGGAAAATGGTCCGTTTTCAAATGTTTTATTTTTGAACGTCAGTTCACATTTGTAGGTGGATCATCAGTGTTAGAGCTAAAATTAGCATGTTTAAAGTGATTTTCATGCTTCCAGGGGCTCGGGAAGTGAATTAAATACTATTTGGAGGCATTTAATGTTCAATCAAAAACAGCTGATTTTTGACAAAAGAGATAACACCCCCCATTACGTCATGCTTCAGAAATGTGGAAAATGGTCAGTTTTCAAATGTTTTATTTTTGAACGTCAGTTCACATTTGTAGGTGGATCATCAGTGTTAGAGCTAAAATTAGCATGTTTAAAGTGATTTTCATGCTTCCAGGTGCCCTAAACACAAGATTTATGGAATGGTTAAAAGTGCATGAAAATGGCCAATTTACTCACTCTGAGTTCTCAAAAAGGGTTTCTTCACCCCGGGAAGTTAATTAAATACCATTTGGAGGCATTTAATGTTCGAGCAAAAACGGCTGATTTTCGACAAAAGAGATAACACCCCCCCATTACGTCATGCTTCAGAAATGTGGAAAATGGTCCGTTTTCAAATTTTTTATTTTTGAACGTCAGTTCTCATTTGTAGGTGGATCATCAGTGTTAGAGCTAAAATTAGCATGTTTAAAGTGATTTTCATGCTTCCAGGGGCCCTAAACACAAGATTTATGGAATGGTTAAAAGTGCATGAAAATGGCCAATTTACTCACTCTGAGTTCTCAAAAAGGGTTTCTTCACCCCGGGAAGTTAATTAAATACCATTTGGAGGCATTTAATGTTCGAGCAAAAACGGCTGATTTTCGACAAAAGAGATAACACCCCCCCCATTACGTCATGCTTCAGAAATGTGGAAAATGGTCAGTTTTCAAATTTTTTATTTTTGAACGTCAGTTCTCATTTGTAGGTGGATCATCAGTGTTAGAGCTAAAATTAGCATGTTTAAAGTGATTTTCATGCTTCCAGGGGCCCTAAACACAAGATTTATGGAATGGTTAAAAGTGCATGAAAATGGCCAATTTACTCACTCTGAGTTCTCAAAAAGGGTTTCTTCACCCCGGGAAGTTAATTAAATACCATTTGGAGGCATTTAATGTTCGAGCAAAAACGGCTGATTTTCGACAAAAGAGATAACACCCCCCCATTACGTCATGCTTCAGAAATGTGGAAAATGGTCCGTTTTCAAATGTTTTATTTTTGAACGTCAGTTCACATTTGTAGGTGGATCATCAGTGTTAGAGCTAAAATTAGCATGTTTCAAAGTGATTTTCATGCTTCCAGGGGCTCGGGAAGTGAATTAAATACTATTTGGAGGCATTTAATGTTCAAGCAAAAACAGCTGATTTTTGACAAAAGAGATAACACCCCCCCATTATGTCATGCTTCAGAAATGTGGAAAATGGTCTGTTTTCAAATGTTTTATTTTTCAACGTCAGTTCACATTTGTAGGTGGATCATCAGTGTTAGAGCTAAAATTAGCATGTTTAAAGTGATTTTCATCCTTCCAGGGGCCCTAAACACAAGATTTATGGAATGGTTAAAAGTGCATGAAAATGGCCAATTTACTCACTCTGAGTTCTCAAAAAGGGTTTCTTCACCCCGGGAAGTTAATTAAATACCATTTGGAGGCATTTACTGTTCGAGCAAAAACGGCTGATTTACGACAAAAGAGATAACACCCCCCCATTACGTCATGCTTCAGAAATGTGGAAAATGGTCCGTTTTCAAATGTTTTATTTTTGAACGTCAGTTCACATTTGTAGGTGGATCATCAGTGTTAGAGCTAAAATTAGCATGTTTAAAGTGATTTTCATGCTTCCAGGGGCTCGGGAAGTGAATTAAATACTATTTGGAGGCATTTAATGTTCAATCAAAAACAGCTGATTTTTGACAAAAGAGATAACACCCCCCATTACGTCATGCTTCAGAAATGTGGAAAATGGTCCGTTTTCAAATGTTTTATTTTTGAACGTCAGTTCACATTTGTAGGTGGATCATCAGTGTTAGAGCTAAAATTAGCATGTTTAAAGTGATTTTCATGCTTCCAGGGTCCCTTAACACAAGATTTATGGAATGGTTAAAAGTGCATGAAAATGGCCAATTTACTCACTCTGAGTTCTCAAAAAGGGTTTCTTCACCCCGGGAAGTTAATTAAATACCATTTGGCGGCATTTAATGTTCGAGCAAAAACGGCTGATTTTCGACAAAAGAGATAACACCCCCCATTACGTCATGCTTCAGAAATGTGGAAAATGGTCCGTTTTCAAATGTTTTATTTTTGAACGTCAGTTCACATTTGTAGGTGGATCATCAGTGTTAGAGCTAAAATTAGCATGTTTAAAATGATTTTCATGCTTCCAGGGGCTCGGGAAGTGAATTAAATACTATTTGGAGGCATTTAATGTTCAATCAAAAACAGCTGATTTTTGACAAAAGAGATAACACCCCCCCATTACGTCATGCTTCAGAAATGTGGAAAATGGTCCGTTTTCAAATGTTTTATTTTTGAACGTCAGTTCACATTTGTAGGTGGATCATCAGTGTTAGAGCTAAAATTAGCATGTTTAAAGTGATTTTCATGCTTCCAGGGGCTCGGGAAGTGAATTAAATACTATTTGGAGGCATTTAATGTTCAATCAAAAACAGCTGATTTTTGACAAAAGAGATAACACCCCCCCATTACGTCATGCTTCAGAAATGTGGAAAATGGTCAGTTTTCAAATGTTTTATTTTTGAACGTCAGTTCACATTTGTAGGTGGATCATCAGTGTTAGAGCTAAAATTAGCATGTTTAAAGTGATTTTCATGCTTCCAGGGGCCCTAAACACAAGATTTATGGAATGGTTAAATGTGCATGAAAATGGCCAATTTACTCACTCTGAGTTCTCAAAAAGGGTTTCTTCACCCCGGGAAGTTAATTAAATACCATTTGGAGGCATTTAATGTTCGAGCAAAAACGGCTGATTTTCGACAAAAGAGATAACACCCCCCATTACGTCATGCTTCAGAAATGTGGAAAATGGTCCGTTTTCAAATGTTTTATTTTTGAATGTCAGTTCACATTTGTAGGTGGATCATCAGTGTTAGAGCTAAAATTAGCATGTTTAAAGTGATTTTCATGCTTCCAGGGGCTCGGGAAGTGAATTAAATACTATTTGGAGGCATTTAATGTTCAATCAAAAACAGCTGATTTTTGACAAAAGAGATAACACCCCCCCATTACGTCATGCTTCAGAAATGTGGAAAATGGTCCGTTTTCAAATGTTTTATTTTTGAACGTCAGTTCACATTTGTAGGTGGATCATCAGTGTTAGAGCTAAAATTAGCATGTTTAAAGTGATTTTCATGCTTCCAGGGTCCCTAAACACAAGAGTTATGGAATGGTTAAAAGTGCATGAAAATGGCCAATTTACTCACTCTGAGTTCTCAAAAAGGGTTTCTTCACCCCGGGAAGTTAATTAAATACCATTTGGAGGCATTTAATGTTCGAGCAAAAACTGCTGATTTTCGACAAAAGAGATAACACCCCCATTACGTCATGCTTCAGAAATGTGGAAAATGGTCCGTTTTCAAATGTTTTATTTTTGAACGTCAGTTCACATTTGTAGGTGGATCATCAGTGTTAGAGCTAAAATTAGCATGTTTAAAGTGATTTTCATGCTTCCAGGGGCTCGGGAAGTGAATTAAATACTATTTGGAGGCATTTAATGTTCAAGCAAAAACAGCAGATTTTTGACAAAAGAGATAACACCCCCCCCCCCCATTACGTCATGCTTCAGAAATGTGGAAAATGGTCCGTTTTCAAATGTTTTATTTTTGAACGTCAGTTCACATTTGTAGGTGGATCATCAGTGTTAGAGCTAAAATTAGCATGTTTAAAGTGATTTTCATGCTTCCAGGGGCCCTAAACACAAGATTTATGGAATGGTTAAAAGTGCATGAAAATGGCCAATTTACTCACTCTGAGTTCTCAAAAAGGGTTTCTTCACCCCGGGAAGTTAATTAAATACCATTTGGAGGCATTTAATGTTCGAGCAAAAACGGCTGATTTACAACAAAAGAGATAACACCCCCCCATTACGTCATGCTTCAGAAATGTGGAAAATGGTCCGTTTTCAAATGTTTTATTTTTGAACGTCAGTTCACATTTGTAGGTGGATAATCAGTGTTAGAGCTAAAATTAGCATGTTTAAAGTGATTTTCATGCTTCCAGGGGCTCGGGAAGTGAATTAAATACTATTTGGAGGCATTTAATGTTCAATCAAAAACAGCTGATTTTTGACAAAAGAGATAACACCCCCCCATTACGTCATGCTTCAGAAATGTGGAAAATGGTCAGTTTTCAAATGTTTTATTTTTGAACGTCAGTTCACATTTGTAGGTGGATCATCAGTGTTAGAGCTAAAATTAGCATGTTTAAAGTGATTTTCATGCTTCCAGGGTCCCTAAACACAAGATTTATGGAATGGTTAAAAGTGCATGAAAATGGCCAATTTACTCACTCTGAGTTCTCAAAAAGGGTTTCTTCACCCCGGGAAGTTAATTAAATACCATTTGGAGGCATTTAATGTTCGAGCAAAAATGGCTGATTTTCGACAAAAGAGATAACACCCCCCATTACGTCATGCTTCAGAAATGTGGAAAATGGTCCGTTTTCAAATGTTTTATTTTTGAACGTCAGTTCACATTTGTAGGTGGATCATCAGTGTTAGAGCTGAAATTAGCATGTTTAAAGTGATTTTCATGCTTCCAGGGGCCCTAAACACAAGATTTATGGAATGGATAAAAGTGCATGAAAATGGCCAATTTACTCACTCTGAGTTCTCAAAAAGGGTTTCTTCACCCCGGGAAGTTAATTAAATACCATTTGGAGGCATTTAATGTTCGAGCAAAAACGGCTGATTTTCGACAAAAGAGATAACACCCCCCCATTACGTCATGCTTCAGAAATGTGGAAAATGGTCCGTTTTCAAATGTTTTATTTTTGAACGTCAGTTCACATTTGTAGGTGGATCATCAGTGTTAGAGCTAAAATTAGCATGTTTAAAGTGATTTTCATGCTTCCAGGGGCTCGGGAAGTGAATTAAAAACTATTTGTAGGCATTTATTGTTCAATCAAAAACAGCTGATTTTTGACAAAAGAGATAACACCCCCCCATTACGTCATGCTTCAGAAATGTGGAAAATGGTCCGTTTTCAAATGTTTTATTTTTGAATGTCAGTTCACATTTGTAGGTGGATCATCAGTGTTAGAGCTAAAATTAGCATGTTTAAAGTGATTTTCATGCTTCCAGGGGCCCTAAACACAAGATTTATGGAATGGTTAAAAGTGCATGAAAATGGCCAATTTACTCACTCTGAGTTCTCAAAAAGGGTTTCTTCACCCCGGGAAGTTAATTAAATACCATTTGGAGGCATTTAATGTTCGAGCAAAAACGGCTGATTTTCGACAAAAGAGATAACACCCCCCCATTACGTCATGCTTCAGAAATGTGGGAAATGGTCCGTTTTCAAATGTTTTATTTTTGAACGTCAGTTCACATTTGTAGGTGGATCATCAGTGTTAGAGCTAAAATTAGCATGTTTAAAGTGATTTTCATGCTTCCAGGGGCTCGGGAAGTGAATTAAATACTATTTGGAGGCATTTAATGTTCAATCAAAAACAGCTGATTTTTGACAAAAGAGATAACACCCCCCATTACGTCATGCTTCAGAAATGTGGAAAATGGTCCGTTTTCAAATGTTTTATTTTTGAACGTCAGTTCACATTTGTAGGTGGATCATCAGTGTTAGAGCTAAAATTAGCATGTTTAAAGTGATTTTCATGCTTCCAGGTGCCCTAAACACAAGATTTATGGAATGGTTAAAAGTGCATGAAAATGGCCAATTTACTCACTCTGAGTTCTCAAAAAGGGTTTCTTCACCCCGGGAAGTTAATTAAATACCATTTGGAGGCATTTAATGTTCGAGCAAAAACGGCTGATTTTCGACAAAAGAGATAACACCCCCCCATTACGTCATGCTTCAGAAATGTGGAAAATGGTCCGTTTTCAAATTTTTTATTTTTGAACGTCAGTTCTCATTTGTAGGTGGATCATCAGTGTTAGAGCTAAAATTAGCATGTTTAAAGTGATTTTCATGCTTCCAGGGGCCCTAAACACAAGATTTATGGAATGGTTAAAAGTGCATGAAAATGGCCAATTTACTCACTCTGAGTTCTCAAAAAGGGTTTCTTCACCCCGGGAAGTTAATTAAATACCATTTGGAGGCATTTAATGTTCGAGCAAAAACGGCTGATTTTCGACAAAAGAGATAACACCCCACCCATTATGTCATGCTTCAGAAATGTGGAAAATGGTCCGTTTTCAAATGTTTTATTTTTGAACGTCAGTTCACATTTGTAGGTGGATCATCAGTGTTAGAGCTAAAATTAGCATGTTTAAAGTGATTTTCATGCTTCCAGGGGCTCGGGAAGTGAATTAAATACTATTTGGAGGCATTTAATGTTCAAGCAAAAACAGCTGATTTTTGACAAAAGAGATAACACCCCCCCATTATGTCATGCTTCAGAAATGTGGAAAATGGTCTGTTTTCAAAGGTTTTATTTTTCAACGTCAGTTCACATTTGTAGGTGGATCATCAGTGTTAGAGCTAAAATTAGCATGTTTAAAGTGATTTTCATGCTTCCAGGGGCCCTAAACACAAGATTTATGGAATGGTTAAAAGTGCATGAAAATGGCCAATTTACTCACTCTGAGTTCTCAAAAAGGGTTTCTTCACCCCGGGAAGTTAATTAAATACCATTTGGAGGCATTTACTGTTCGAGCAAAAACGGCTGATTTACGACAAAAGAGATAACACCCCCCCATTACGTCATGCTTCAGAAATGTGGAAAATGGTCCGTTTTCAAATGTTTTATTTTTGAACGTCAGTTCACATTTGTAGGTGGATCATCAGTGTTAGAGCTAAAATTAGCATGTTTAAAGTGATTTTCATGCTTCCAGGGGCTCGGGAAGTGAATTAAATACTATTTGGAGGCATTTAATGTTCAATCAAAAACAGCTGATTTTTGACAAAAGAGATAACACCCCCCATTACGTCATGCTTCAGAAATGTGGAAAATGGTCCGTTTTCAAATGTTTTATTTTTGAACGTCAGTTCACATTTGTAGGTGGATCATCAGTGTTAGAGCTAAAATTAGCATGTTTAAAGTGATTTTCATGCTTCCAGGGTCCCTTAACACAAGATTTATGGAATGGTTAAAAGTGCATGAAAATGGCCAATTTACTCACTCTGAGTTCTCAAAAAGGGTTTCTTCACCCCGGGAAGTTAATTAAATACCATTTGGAGGCATTTAATGTTCGAGCAAAAACGGCTGATTTTCGACAAAAGAGATAACACCCCACCATTATGTCATGCTTCAGAAATGTGGAAAATGGTCCGTTTTCAAATGTTTTATTTTTGAACGTCAGTTCACATTTGTAGGTGGATCATCAGTGTTAGAGCTAAAATTAGCATGTTTAAAGTGATTTTCATGCTTCCAGGGGCTCGGGAAGTGAATTAAATACTATTTGGAGGCATTTAATGTTCAAGCAAAAACAGCTGATTTTTGACAAAAGAGATAACACCCCCCCATTATGTCATGCTTCAGAAATGTGGAAAATGGTCTGTTTTCAAAGGTTTTATTTTTCAACGTCAGTTCACATTTGTAGGTGGATCATCAGTGTTAGAGCTAAAATTAGCATGTTTAAAGTGATTTTCATGCTTCCAGGGGCCCTAAACACAAGATTTATGGAATGGTTAAAAGTGCATGAAAATGGCCAATTTACTCACTCTGAGTTCTCAAAAAGGGTTTCTTCACCCCGGGAAGTTAATTAAATACCATTTGGAGGCATTTACTGTTCGAGCAAAAACGGCTGATTTACGACAAAAGAGATAACACCCCCCCATTACGTCATGCTTCAGAAATGTGGAAAATGGTCCGTTTTCAAATGTTTTATTTTTGAACGTCAGTTCACATTTGTAGGTGGATCATCAGTGTTAGAGCTAAAATTAGCATGTTTAAAGTGATTTTCATGCTTCCAGGGGCTCGGGAAGTGAATTAAATACTATTTGGAGGCATTTAATGTTCAATCAAAAACAGCTGATTTTTGACAAAAGAGATAACACCCCCCATTACGTCATGCTTCAGAAATGTGGAAAATGGTCCGTTTTCAAATGTTTTATTTTTGAACGTCAGTTCACATTTGTAGGTGGATCATCAGTGTTAGAGCTAAAATTAGCATGTTTAAAGTGATTTTCATGCTTCCAGGGTCCCTTAACACAAGATTTATGGAATGGTTAAAAGTGCATGAAAATGGCCAATTTACTCACTCTGAGTTCTCAAAAAGGGTTTCTTCACCCCGGGAAGTTAATTAAATACCATTTGGAGGCATTTAATGTTCGAGCAAAAACGGCTGATTTTCGACAAAAGAGATAACACCCCCCATTACGTCATGCTTCAGAAATGTGGAAAATGGTCCGTTTTCAAATGTTTTATTTTTGAACGTCAGTTCACATTTGCAGGTGGATCATCAGTGTTAGAGCTAAAATTAGCATGTTTAAAGTGATTTTCATGCTTCCAGGGGCTCGGGAAGTGAATTAAATACTATTTGGAGGCATTTAATGTTCAATCAAAAACAGCTGATTTTTGACAAAAGAGATAACACCCCCCCATTACGTCATGCTTCAGTAATGTGGAAAATGGTCCGTTTTCAAATGTTTTATTTTTGAACGTCAGTTCACATTTGTAGGTGGATCATCAGTGTTAGAGCTAAAATTAGCATGTTTAAAGTGATTTTCATGCTTCCAGGGTCCCTAAACACAAGATTTATGGAATGGTTAAAAGTGCATGAAAATGGCCAATTTACTCACTCTGAGTTCTCAAAAAGGGTTTCTTCACCCCGGGAAGTTAATTAAATACCATTTGGAGGCATTTAATGTTCGAGCAAAAACGGCTGATTTTCGACAAAAGAGATAACACCCCCCATTACGTCATGCTTCAGAAATGTGGAAAATGGTCCGTTTTCAAATGTTTTATTTTTGAACGTCAGTTCACATTTGTAGGTGGATCATCAGTGTTAGAGCTAAAATTAGCATGTTTAAAGTGATTTTCATGCTTCCAGGGGCTCGGGAAGTGAATTAAATACTATTTGGAGGCATTTAATGTTCAATCAAAAACAGCTGATTTTTGACAAAAGAGATAACACCCCCCCATTACGTCATGCTTCAGAAATGTGGAAAATGGTCAGTTTTCAAATGTTTTATTTTTGAACGTCAGTTCACATTTGTAGGTGGATCATCAGTGTTAGAGCTAAAATTAGCATGTTTAAAGTGATTTTCATGCTTCCAGGGGCCCTAAACACAAGATTTATGGAATGGTTAAATGTGCATGAAAATGGCCAATTTACTCACTCTGAGTTCTCAAAAAGGGTTTCTTCACCTCGGGAAGTTAATTAAATACCATTTGGAGGCATTTAATGTTCGAGCAAAAACGGCTGATTTTCGACAAAAGAGATAACACCCCCCATTACGTCATGCTTCAGAAATGTGGAAAATGGTCCGTTTTCAAATGTTTTATTTTTGAATGTCAGTTCACATTTGTAGGTGGATCATCAGTGTTAGAGCTAAAATTAGCATGTTTAAAGTGATTTTCATGCTTCCAGGGGCTCGGGAAGTGAATTAAATACTATTTGGAGGCATTTAATGTTCAATCAAAAACAGCTGATTTTTGACAAAAGAGATAACACCCCCCCATTACGTCATGCTTCAGAAATGTGGAAAATGGTCCGTTTTCAAATGTTTTATTTTTGAACGTCAGTTCACATTTGTAGGTGGATCATCAGTGTTAGAGCTAAAATTAGCATGTTTAAAGTGATTTTCATGCTTCCAGGGTCCCTAAACACAAGAGTTATGGAATGGTTAAAAGTGCATGAAAATGGCCAATTTACTCACTCTGAGTTCTCAAAAAGGGTTTCTTCACCCCGGGAAGTTAATTAAATACCATTTGGAGGCATTTAATGTTCGAGCAAAAACTGCTGATTTTCGACAAAAGAGATAACACCCCCATTACGTCATGCTTCAGAAATGTGGAAAATGGTCCGTTTTCAAATGTTTTATTTTTGAACGTCAGTTCACATTTGTAGGTGGATCATCAGTGTTAGAGCTAAAATTAGCATGTTTAAAGTGATTTTCATGCTTCCAGGGGCTCGGGAAGTGAATTAAATACTATTTGGAGGCATTTAATGTTCAAGCAAAAACAGCAGATTTTTGACAAAAGAGATAACACCCCCCCCCCCATTACGTCATGCTTCAGAAATGTGGAAAATGGTCCGTTTTCAAATGTTTTATTTTTGAACGTCAGTTCACATTTGTAGGTGGATCATCAGTGTTAGAGCTAAAATTAGCATGTTTAAAGTGATTTTCATGCTTCCAGGGGCCCTAAACACAAGATTTATGGAATGGTTAAAAGTGCATGAAAATGGCCAATTTACTCACTCTGAGTTCTCAAAAAGGGTTTCTTCACCCCGGGAAGTTAATTAAATACCATTTGGAGGCATTTAATGTTCGAGCAAAAACGGCTGATTTACAACAAAAGAGATAACACCCCCCCATTACGTCATGCTTCAGAAATGTGGAAAATGGTCCGTTTTCAAATGTTTTATTTTTGAACGTCAGTTCACATTTGTAGGTGGATAATCAGTGTTAGAGCTAAAATTAGCATGTTTAAAGTGATTTTCATGCTTCCAGGGGCTCGGGAAGTGAATTAAATACTATTTGGAGGCATTTAATGTTCAATCAAAAACAGCTGATTTTTGACAAAAGAGATAACACCCCCCCATTACGTCATGCTTCAGAAATGTGGAAAATGGTCAGTTTTCAAATGTTTTATTTTTGAACGTCAGTTCACATTTGTAGGTGGATCATCAGTGTTAGAGCTAAAATTAGCATGTTTAAAGTGATTTTCATGCTTCCAGGGTCCCTAAACACAAGATTTATGGAATGGTTAAAAGTGCATGAAAATGGCCAATTTACTCACTCTGAGTTCTCAAAAAGGGTTTCTTCACCCCGGGAAGTTAATTAAATACCATTTGGAGGCATTTAATGTTCGAGCAAAAATGGCTGATTTTCGACAAAAGAGATAACACCCCCCATTACGTCATGCTTCAGAAATGTGGAAAATGGTCCGTTTTCAAATGTTTTATTTTTGAATGTCAGTTCACATTTGTAGGTGGATCATCAGTGTTAGAGCTAAAATTAGCATGTTTAAAGTGATTTTCATGCTTCCAGGGGCTGGGGAAGTGAATTAAATACTATTTGGAGGCATTTAATGTTCAATCAAAAACAGCTGATTTTTGACAAAAGAGATAACACCCCCCCATTACGTCATGCTTCAGAAATGTGGAAAATGGTCTGTTTTCAAATGTTTTATTTTTGAACGTCAGTTCACATTTGTAGGTGGATCATCAGTGTTAGAGCTAAAATTAGCATGTTTAAAGTGATTTTCATGCTTCCAGGGTCCCTAAACACAAGAGTATTGGAATGGTTAAAAGTGCATGAAAATGGCCAATTTACTCACTCTGAGTTCTCAAAAAGGGTTTCTTCACCCCGGGAAGGTAATTAAATACCATTTGGAGGCATTTAATGTTCGAGCAAAAATGGCTGATTTTCGACAAAAGAGATAACACCCCCCATTACGTCATGCTTCAGAAATGTGGAAAATGGTCCGTTTTCAAATGTTTTAGTTTTTGAACGTCAGTTCACATTTGTAGGTGGATCATCAGTGTTAGAGCTAAAATTAGCATGTTTAAAGTGATTTTCATGCTTCCAGGGGCCCTAAACACAAGATTTATGGAATGGTTAAAAGTGCATGAAAATGGCCAATTTACTCACTCTGAGTTCTCAAAAAGGGTTTCTTCACCCCGGGAAGTTAATTAAATACCATTTGGAGGCATTTAATGTTCGAGCAAAAACGGCTGATTTTCGACAAAAGAGATAACACCCCCCATTACGTCATGCTTCAGAAATGTGGAAAATGGTCCGTTTTCAAATGTTTTATTTTTGAACGTCAGTTCACATTTGTAGGTGGATCATCAGTGTTAGAGCTAAAATTAGCATGTTTAAAGTGATTTTCATGCTTCCAGGGGCTCGGGAAGTGAATTAAATACTATTTGGAGGCATTTAATGTTCAATCAAAAACAGCTGATTTTTGACAAAAGAGATAACACCCCCCATTACGTCATGCTTCAGAAATGTGGAAAATGGTCCGTTTTCAAATGTTTTATTTTTGAACGTCAGTTCACATTTGTAGGTGGATCATCAGTGTTAGAGCTCAAATTAGCATGTTTAAAGTGATTTTCATGCTTCCAGGGGCCCTAAACACAAGATTTATGGAATGGATAAAAGTGCATGAAAATGGCCAATTTACTCACTCTGAGTTCTCAAAAAGGGTTTCTTCACCCCGGGAAGTTAATTAAATACCATTTGGAGGCATTTAATGTTCGAGCAAAAACGGCTGATTTTCGACAAAAGAGATAACACCCCCCCCATTACGTCATGCTTCAGAAATGTGGAAAATGGTCCATTTTCAAATATTTAATTTTTGAACGTCAGTTCACATTTGTAGGTGGATCATCAGTGTTAGAGCTAAAATTAGCATGTTTAAAGTGATTTTCATGCTTCCAGGGGCTCGGGAAGTGAATTAAATACTATTTGGAGGCATTTAATGTTCAAGCAAAAACAGCTGATTTTTGACAAAAGAGATAACACCCCCCCATTATGTCATGCTTCAGAAATGTGGAAAATGGTCTGTTTTCAAATGTTTTATTTTTCAACGTCAGTTCACATTTGTAGATGGATCATCAGTGTTAGAGCTAAAATTAGCATGTTTAAAGTGATTTTCATGCTTCCAGGGGCCCTAAACACAAGATTTATGGAATGGTTAAAAGTGCATGAAAATGGCCAATTTACTCACTCTGAGTTCTCAAAAAGGGTTTCTTCACCCCGGGAAGTTAATTAAATACCATTTGGAGGCATTTACTGTTCGAGCAAAAACGGCTGATTTACGACAAAAGAGATAACACCCCCCCATTACGTCATGCTTCAGAAATGTGGAAAATGGTCCGTTTTCAAATGTTTTATTTTTGAACGTCAGTTCACATTTGTAGGTGGATCATCAGTGTTAGAGCTAAAATTAGCATGTTTAAAGTGATTTTCATGCTTCCAGGGGCTCGGGAAGTGAATTAAATACTATTTGGAGGCATTTAATGTTCAATCAAAAACAGCTGATTTTTGACAAAAGAGATAACACCCCCCATTACGTCATGCTTCAGAAATGTGGAAAATGGTCCGTTTTCAAATGTTTTATTTTTGAACGTCAGTTCACATTTGTAGGTGGATCATCAGTGTTAGAGCTAAAATTAGCATGTTTAAAGTGATTTTCATGCTTCCAGGGTCCCTAAACACAAGATTTATGGAATGGTTAAAAGTGCATGAAAATGGCCAATTTACTCACTCTGAGTTCTCAAAAAGGGTTTCTTCACCCCGGGAAGTTAATTAAATACCATTTGGAGGCATTTAATGTTCGAGCAAAAATGGCTGATTTTCGACAAAAGAGATAACACCCCCCATTACGTCATGCTTCAGAAATGTGGAAAATGGTCCGTTTTCAAATGTTTTATTTTTGAATGTCAGTTCACATTTGTAGGTGGATCATCAGTGTTAGAGCTAAAATTAGCATGTTTAAAGTGATTTTCATGCTTCCAGGGGCTGGGGAAGTGAATTAAATACTATTTGGAGGCATTTAATGTTCAATCAAAAACAGCTGATTTTTGACAAAAGAGATAACACCCCCCCATTACGTCATGCTTCAGAAATGTGGAAAATGGTCTGTTTTCAAATGTTTTATTTTTGAACGTCAGTTCACATTTGTAGGTGGATCATCAGTGTTAGAGCTAAAATTAGCATGTTTAAAGTGATTTTCATGCTTCCAGGGTCCCTAAACACAAGAGTATTGGAATGGTTAAAAGTGCATGAAAATGGCCAATTTACTCACTCTGAGTTCTCAAAAAGGGTTTCTTCACCCCGGGAAGTTAATTAAATACCATTTGGAGGCATTTAATGTTCGAGCAAAAATGGCTGATTTTCGACAAAAGAGATAACACCCCCCATTACGTCATGCTTCAGAAATGTGGAAAATGGTCCGTTTTCAAATGTTTTAGTTTTTGAACGTCAGTTCACATTTGTAGGTGGATCATCAGTGTTAGAGCTAAAATTAGCATGTTTAAAGTGATTTTCATGCTTCCAGGGGCCCTAAACACAAGATTTATGGAATGGTTAAAAGTGCATGAAAATGGCCAATTTACTCACTCTGAGTTCTCAAAAAGGGTTTCTTCACCCCGGGAAGTTAATTAAATACCATTTGGAGGCATTTAATGTTCGAGCAAAAACGGCTGATTTTCGACAAAAGAGATAACACCCCCCCATTACGTCATGCTTCAGAAATGTGGAAAATGGTCCGTTTTCAAATGTTTTATTTTTGAACGTCAGTTCACATTTGTAGGTGGATCATCAGTGTTAGAGCTAAAATTAGCATGTTTAAAGTGATTTTCATGCTTCCAGGGGCTCGGGAAGTGAATTAAATACTATTTGGAGGCATTTAATGTTCAATCAAAAACAGCTGATTTTTGACAAAAGAGATAACACCCCCCATTACGTCATGCTTCAGAAATGTGGAAAATGGTCCGTTTTCAAATGTTTTATTTTTGAACGTCAGTTCACATTTGTAGGTGGATCATCAGTGTTAGAGCTAAAATTAGCATGTTTAAAGTGATTTTCATGCTTCCAGGGGCCCTAAACACAAGATTTATGGAATGGATAAAAGTGCACGAAAATGGCCAATTTACTCACTCTGAGTTCTCAAAAAGGGTTTCTTCACCCCGGGAAGTTAATTAAATACCATTTGGAGGCATTTAATGTTCGAGCAAAAACGGCTGATTTTCGACAAAAGAGATAACACCCCCCCCATTACGTCATGCTTCAGAAATGTGGAAAATGGTCCGTTTTCAAATATTTAATTTTTGAACGTCAGTTCACATTTGTAGGTGGATCATCAGTGTTAGAGCTAAAATTAACATGTTTAAAGTGATTTTCATGCTTCCAGGTGCCCTAAACACAAGATTTATGGAATGGTTAAAAGTGCATGAAAATGGCCAATTTACTCACTCTGAGTTCTCAAAAAGGGTTTCTTCACCCCGGGAAGTTAATTAAATACCATTTGGAGGCATTTAATGTTCGAGCAAAAACGGCTGATTTTCGACAAAAGAGATAACACCCCCCCATTACGTCATGCTTCAGAAATGTGGAAAATGGTCCGTTTTCAAATTTTTTATTTTTGAACGTCAGTTCTCATTTGTAGGTGGATCATCAGTGTTAGAGCTAAAATTAGCATGTTTAAAGTGATTTTCATGCTTCCAGGGGCCCTAAACACAAGATTTATGGAATGGTTAAAAGTGCATGAAAATGGCCAATTTACTCACTCTGAGTTCTCAAAAAGGGTTTCTTCACCCCGGGAAGTTAATTAAATACCATTTGGAGGCATTTAATGTTCGAGCAAAAACGGCTGATTTTCGACAAAAGAGATAACACCCCCCCATTACGTCATGCTTCAGAAATGTGGAAAATGGTCCGTTTTCAAATGTTTTATTTTTGAACGTCAGTTCACATTTGTAGGTGGATCATCAGTGTTAGAGCTAAAATTAGCATGTTTAAAGTGATTTTCATGCTTCCAGGGGCTCGGGAAGTGAATTAAATACTATTTGGAGGCATTTAATGTTCAATCAAAAACAGCTGATTTTTGACAAAAGAGATAACACCCCCCATTACGTCATGCTTCAGAAATGTGGAAAATGGTCCGTTTTCAAATGTTTTATTTTTGAACGTCAGTTCACATTTGTAGGTGGATCATCAGTGTTAGAGCTAAAATTAGCATGTTTAAAGTGATTTTCATGCTTCCAGGGTCCCTTAACACAAGATTTATGGAATGGTTAAAAGTGCATGAAAATGGCCAATTTACTCACTCTGAGTTCTCAAAAAGGGTTTCTTCACCCCGGGAAGTTAATTAAATACCATTTGGAGGCATTTAATGTTCGAGCAAAAACGGCTGATTTTCGACAAAAGAGATAACACCCCCCATTACGTCATGCTTCAGAAATGTGGAAAATGGTCAGTTTTCAAATGTTTTATTTTTGAACGTCAGTTCACATTTGTAGGTGGATCATCAGTGTTAGAGCTAAAATTAGCATGTTTAAAGTAATTTTCATGCTTCCAGGGGCTCGGGAAGTGAATTAAATACTATTTGGAGGCATTTAATGTTCAATCAAAAACAGCAGATTTTTGACAAAAGAGATAACACCCCCCCATTACGTCATGCTTCAGAAATGTGGAAAATGGTCCGTTTTCAAATGTTTTATTTTTGAACGTCAGTTCACATTTGTAGGTGGATCATCAGTGTTAGAGCTAAAATTAGCATGTTTAAAGTGATTTTCATGCTTCCAGGGTCCCTAAACACAAGATTTATGGAATGGTTAAAAGTGCATGAAAATGGCCAATTTACTCACTCTGAGTTCTCAAAAAGGGTTTCTTCACCCCGGGAAGTTAATTAAATACCATTTGGAGGCATTTAATGTTCGAGCAAAAACGGCTGATTTTCGACAAAAGAGATAACACCCCCCATTACGTCATGCTTCAGAAATGTGGAAAATGGTCCGTTTTCAAATGTTTTATTTTTGAACGTCAGTTCACATTTGTAGGTGGATCATCAGTGTTAGAGCTAAAATTAGCATGTTTAAAGTGATTTTCATGCTTCCAGGGGCCCTAAACACAAGATTTATGGAATGGTTAAAAGTGCATGAAAATGGCCAATTTACTCACTCTGAGTTCTCAAAAAGGGTTTCTTCACCCCGGGAAGATAATTAAATACCCTTTGGAGGCATTTAATGTTCGAGCAAAAACAGCTGATTTTCGACAAAAGAGATAACACCCCCCCATTACGTCATGCTTCAGAAATGTGGAAAATGGTCCGTTTTCAAATGTTTTATTTTTGAACGTCAGTTCACATTTGTAGGTGGATCATCAGTGTTAGAGCTAAAATTAGCATGTTTAAAGTGATTTTCATGCTTCCAGGGGCTCGGGAAGTGAATTAAATACTATTTGGAGGCATTTAATGTTCAATCAAAAACAGCTGATTTTTGACAAAAGAGATAACACCCCCCCATTACGTCATGCTTCAGAAATGTGGAAAATGGTCAGTTTTCAAATGTTTTATTTTTGAACGTCAGTTCACATTTGTAGGTGGATCATCAGTGTTAGAGCTAAAATTAGCATGTTTAAAGTGATTTTCATGCTTCCAGGGGCCCTAAACACAAGATTTATGGAATGGTTAAATGTGCATGAAAATGGCCAATTTACTCACTCTGAGTTCTCAAAAAGGGTTTCTTCACCCCGGGAAGTTAATTAAATACCATTTGGAGGCATTTAATGTTCGAGCAAAAACAGCTGATTTTCGACAAAAGAGATAACACCCCCCATTACGTCATGCTTCAGAAATGTGGAAAATGGTCCGTTTTCAAATGTTTTATTTTTGAATGTCAGTTCACATTTGTAGGTGGATCATCAGTGTTAGAGCTAAAATTAGCATGTTTAAAGTGATTTTCATGCTTCCAGGGGCTCGGGAAGTGAATTAAATACTATTTGGAGGCATTTAATGTTCAATCAAAAACAGCTGATTTTTGACAAAAGAGATAACACCCCCCCATTACGTCATGCTTCAGAAATGTGGAAAATGGTCCGTTTTCAAATGTTTTATTTTTGAACGTCAGTTCACATTTGTAGGTGGATCATCAGTGTTAGAGCTAAAATTAGCATGTTTAAAGTGATTTTCATGCTTCCAGTGGCCCTAAACACAAGATTTATGGAATGGTTAAAAGTGCATGAAAATGGCCAATTTACTCACTCTGAGTTCTCAAAAAGGGTTTCTTCACCCCGGGAAGTTAATTAAATACCATTTGGAGGCATTTAATGTTCGAGCAAAAACAGCTGATTTACAACAAAAGAGATAACACCCCCCCATTACGTCATGCTTCAGAAATGTGGAAAATGGTCCGTTTTCAAATGTTTTATTTTTGAACGTCAGTTCACATTTGTAGGTGGATCATCAGTGTTAGAGCTAAAATTAGCATGTTTAAAGTGATTTTCATGCTTCCAGGGTCCCTAAACACAAGATTTATGGAATGGTTAAAAGTGCATGAAAATGGCCAATTTACTCACTCTGAGTTCTCAAAAAGGGTTTCTTCACCCCGGGAAGTTAATTAAATACCATTTGGAGGCATTTAATGTTCGAGCAAAAATGGCTGATTTTCGACAAAAGAGATAACACCCCCCATTACGTCATGCTTCAGAAATGTGGAAAATGGTCCGTTTTCAAATGTTTTATTTTTGAACGCCAGTTCACATTTGTAGGTGGATCATCAGTGTTAGAGCTAAAATTAGCATGTTTAAAGTGATTTTCATGCTTCCAGGGGCTCGGGAAGTGAATTAAATACTATTTGGAGGCATTTAATGTTCAAGCAAAAACAGCAGATTTTTGACAAAAGAGATAACACCCCCCCCCCCATTACGTCATGCTTCAGAAATGTGGAAAATGGTCCGTTTTCAAATGTTTTATTTTTGAACGTCAGTTCACATTTGTAGGTGGATCGTCAGTGTTAGAGCTAAAATTAGCATGTTTAAAGTGATTTTCATGCTTCCAGGGGCCCTAAACACAAGATTTATGGAATGGTTAAAAGTGCATGAAAATGGCCAATTTACTCACTCTGAGTTCTCAAAAAGGGTTTCTTCACCCCGGGAAGTTAATTAAATACCATTTGGAGGCATTTAATGTTCGAGCAAAAACGGCTGATTTTCGACAAAAGAGATAACACCCCCCCATTACGTCATGCTTCAGAAATGTGGAAAATGGTCCGTTTTCAAATGTTTTATTTTTGAACGTCAGTTCACATTTGTAGGTGGATCATCAGTGTTAGAGCTAAAATTAGCATGTTTAAAGTGATTTTCATGCTTCCAGGGGCTCGGGAAGTGAATTAAATACTATTTGGAGGCATTTAATGTTCAAGCAAAAACAGCAGATTTTTGACAAAAGAGATAACACCCCCCCATTACGTCATGCTTCAGAAATGTGGATAATGGTCCGTTTTCAAATGTTTTATTTTTGAACGTCAGTTCACATTTGTAGGTGTATCATCAGTGTTAGAGCTAACATTAGCATGTTTAAAGTGATTTTCATGCTTCCAGGGGCCCTAAACACAAGATTTATGGAATGGTTAAAAGTGCATGAAAATGGCCAATTTACTCACTCTGAATTCTCAAAAAGGATTTCTTCACCCCGGGAAGTTAATTAAATACCATTTGGAGGCATTTAATGTTCAAGCAAAAACAGCAGATTTTTGACAAAAGAGATAACACCCCCCCGCATTACGTCATGCTTCAGAAATGTGGAAAATGGTCCGTTTTCAAATGTTTTATTTTTGAACGTCAGTTCACATTTGTAGGTGGATCGTCAGTGTTAGAGCTAAAATTAGCATGTTTAAAGTGATTTTCATGCTTCCAGGGGCCCTAAACACAAGATTTATGGAATGGTTAAAAGTGCATGAAAATGGCCAATTTACTCACTCTGAGTTCTCAAAAAGGGTTTCTTCACCCCGGGAAGTTAATTAAATACCATTTGGAGGCATTTAATGTTCGAGCAAAAACGGCTGATTTTCGACAAAAGAGATAACACCCCCCCATTACGTCATGCTTCAGAAATGTGGAAAATGGTCCGTTTTCAAATGTTTTATTTTTGAACGTCAGTTCACATTTGTAGGTGGATCATCAGTGTTAGAGCTAAAATTAGCATGTTTAAAGTGATTTTCATGCTTCCAGGGGCTCGGGAAGTGAATTAAATACTATTTGGAGGCATTTAATGTTCAAGCAAAAACAGCAGATTTTTGACAAAAGAGATAACACCCCCCCATTACGTCATGCTTCAGAAATGTGGATAATGGTCCGTTTTCAAATGTTTTATTTTTGAACGTCAGTTCACATTTGTAGGTGTATCATCAGTGTTAGAGCTAACATTAGCATGTTTAAAGTGATTTTCATGCTTCCAGGGGCCCTAAACACAAGATTTATGGAATGGTTAAAAGTGCATGAAAATGGCCAATTTACTCACTCTGAATTCTCAAAAAGGGTTTCTTCACCCCGGGAAGTTAATTAAATACCATTTGGAGGCATTTAATGTTCGAGCAAAAACTGCTGATTTTCGACAAAAGAGATAACACCCCCCCATTACGTCATGCTTCAGAAATGTGGAAAATGGTCCGTTTTCAAATGTTTTATTTTTGAACGTCAGTTCACATTTGTAGGTGGATCTTCAGTGTTAGAGCTAAAATTAGCATGTTTAAAGTGATTTTCATGCTTCCAGGGGCTCGGGAAGTGAATTAAATACTATTTGGAGGCATTTAATGTTCAAGCAAAAACAGCTGATATTTGACAAAAGAGATAACACCCCCCCATTACGTCATGCTTCAGAAATGTGGAAAATGGTCCGTTTTCAAATGTTTTATTTTTGAATGTCAGTTCACATTTGTAGGTGGATCATCAGTGTTAGAGCTAAAATTAGCATGTTTAAAGTGATTTTCATGCTTCAAGGGGGCCTAAACAGAAGATTTATGGAATGGATAAAAGTGCATGAAAATGGCCAATTTACTCACTCTGAGTTCTCAAAAAGGGTTTCTTCACCCCGGGAAGTTAATTAAATGCCATTTGGAGGCATTTAATGTTCGAGCAAAAACGGCTGATTTTCGACAAAAGAGATAACACCCCCCCATTACGTCATGCTTCAGAAATGTGGAAAATGGTCCGTTTTCAAATGTTTTATTTTTGAACGTCAGTTCACATTTGTAGGTGGATCATCAGTGTTAGAGCTAAAATTAGCATGTTTAAAGTGATTTTCATGCTTCCAGGGGCTCGGGAAGTGAATTAAATACTATTTGGAGGCATTTAATGTTCAAGCAAAAACAGCTGATTTTTGACAAAAAAGATAACACCCCCCCATTACGTCATGTTTCAGAAATGTGGAAAATGGTCTGTTTTCAAATGTTTTATTTTTGAACGTCAGTTCACATTTGTAGGTGGATCATCAGTGTTAGAGCTAAAATTAGCATGTTTAAAGTGATTTTCATGCTTCCAGGGGCCCTAAACACAAGATTTATGGAATGGTTAAAAGTGCATGAAAATGGCCAATTTACTCACTCTGAGTTCTCAAAAAGGGTTTCTTCACCCCGGGAAGTTAATTAAATACCATTTGGAGGCATTTACTGTTCGAGCAAAAACGGCTGATTTACGACAAAAGAGATAACACCCCCCCCATTACGTCATGCTTCAGAAATGTGGAAAATGGTCCGTTTTCAAATGTTTTATTTTTGAACGTCAGTTCACATTTGTAGGTGGATCATCAGTGTTAGAGCTAAAATTAGCATGTTTAAAGTGATTTTCATGCTTCCAGGGGCTCGGGAAGTGAATTAAATACTATTTGGAGGCATTTAATGTTCAATCAAAAACAGCTGATTTTTGACAAAAGAGATAACACCCCCCCATTACGTCATGCTTCAGACATGTGGAAAATGGTCAGTTTTCAAATGTTTTATTTTTGAACGTCAGTTCACATTTGTAGGTGGATCATCAGTGTTAGAGCTAAAATTAGCATGTTTAAAGTGATTTTCATGCTTCCAGGGGCCCTAAACACAAGATTTATGGAATGGTTAAATGTGCATGAAAATGGCCAATTTACTCACTCTGAGTTCTCAAAAAGGGTGTCTTCACCCCGGGAAGTTAATTAAATACCATTTGGAGGCATTTAATGTTCGAGCAAAAACGGCTGATTTTCGACAAAAGAGATAACACCCCCCATTACGTCATGCTTCAGAAATGTGGAAAATGGTCCGTTTTCAAATGTTTTATTTTTGAATGTCAGTTCACATTTGTAGGTGGATCATCAGTGTTAGAGCTAAAATTAGCATGTTTAAAGTGATTTTCATGCTTCCAGGGGCTCGGGAAGTGAATTAAATACTATTTGGAGGCATTTAATGTTCAATCAAAAACAGCTGATTTTTGACAAAAGAGATAACACCCCCCCATTACGTCATGCTTCAGAAATGTGGAAAATGGTCCGTTTTCAAATGTTTTATTTTTGAACGTCAGTTCACATTTGTAGGTGGATCATCAGTGTTAGAGCTAAAATTAGCATGTTTAAAGTGATTTTCATGCTTCCAGGGTCCCTAAACACAAGAGTTATGGAATGGTTAAAAGTGCATGAAAATGGCCAATTTACTCACTCTGAGTTCTCAAAAAGGGTTTCTTCACCCCGGGAAGTTAATTAAATACCATTTGGAGGCATTTAATGTTCGAGCAAAAACTGCTGATTTTCGACAAAAGAGATAACACCCCCATTACGTCATGCTTCAGAAATGTGGAAAATGGTCCGTTTTCAAATGTTTTATTTTTGAATGTCAGTTCACATTTGTAGGTGGATCATCAGTGTTAGAGCTAAAATTAGCATGTTTAAAGTGATTTTCATGCTTCCAGGGGCTCGGGAAGTGAATTAAATACTATTTGGAGGCATTTAATGTTCAAGCAAAAACAGCAGATTTTTGACAAAAGAGATAACACCCCCCCCATTACGTCATGCTTCAGAAATGTGGAAAATGGTCCGTTTTCAAATGTTTTATTTTTGAAGGTATTCACCTGTTACAACGCATTTTTTACAACGCACTACCACTACAACGCAGGCATTACAACGCATACCATTACAACGCATAGCGCTGGGGGGCGCTCTAGGATAAGAGGTAAGTTTAATTTACTATCCAACACCTTCCCTAGGGTCCACGGGGACTGGAGTTAGAATAGTAAATTATACTTACCACTATCCAGCACCCCAAAGCGCTATGCGTTGTAGTGGTATGCGTTGTGAATACCGCGTTGTAATGGTATGCGGAGTAAAAGTATGCGTTGTAACGTCATACATCCATTTTTGAACGTCAGTTCACATTTGTAGGTGGATCATCAGTGTTAGAGCTAAAATTAGCATGTTTAAAGTGATTTTCATGCTTCCAGGGGCCCTAAACACAAGATTTATGGAATGGTTAAAAGTGCATGAAAATGGCCAATTTACTCACTCTGAGTTCTCAAAAAGGGTTTCTTCACCCCGGGAAGTTAATTAAATACCATTTGGAGGCATTTAATGTTCGAGCAAAAACGGCTGATTTACAACAAAAGAGATAACACCCCCCCATTACGTCATGCTTCAGAAATGTGGAAAATGGTCCGTTTTCAAATGTTTTATTTTTGAACGTCAGTTCACATTTGTAGGTGGATAATCAGTGTTAGAGCTAAAATTAGCATGTTTAAAGTGATTTTCATGCTTCCAGGGGCTCGGGAAGTGAATTAAATACTATTTGGAGGCATTTAATGTTCAATCAAAAACAGCTGATTTTTGACAAAAGAGATAACACCCCCCCATTACGTCATGCTTCAGAAATGTGGAAAATGGTCAGTTTTCAAATGTTTTATTTTTGAACGTCAGTTCACATTTGTAGGTGGATCATCAGTGTTAGAGCTAAAATTAGCATGTTTAAAGTGATTTTCATGCTTCCAGGGTCCCTAAACACAAGATTTATGGAATGGTTAAAAGTGCATGAAAATGGCCAATTTACTCACTCTGAGTTCTCAAAAAGGGTTTCTTCACCCCGGGAAGTTAATTAAATACCATTTGGAGGCATTTAATATTCGAGCAAAAATGGCTGATTTTCGACAAAAGAGATAACACCCCCCATTACGTCATGCTTCAGAAATGTGGAAAATGGTCCGTTTTCAAATGTTTTATTTTTGAATGTCAGTTCACATTTGTAGGTGGATCATCAGTGTTAGAGCTAAAATTAGCATGTTTAAAGTGATTTTCATGCTTCCAGGGGCTGGGGAAGTGAATTAAATACTATTTGGAGGCATTTAATGTTCAATCAAAAACAGCTGATTTTTGACAAAAGAGATAACACCCCCCCATTACGTCATGCTTCAGAAATGTGGAAAATGGTCTGTTTTCAAATGTTTTATTTTTGAACGTCAGTTCACATTTGTAGGTGGATCATCAGTGTTAGAGCTAAAATTAGCATGTTTAAAGTGATTTTCATGCTTCCAGGGTCCCTAAACACAAGAGTTTTGGAATGGTTAAAAGTGCATGAAAATGGCCAATTTACTCACTCTGAGTTCTCAAAAAGGGTTTCTTCACCCCGGGAAGTTAATTAAATACCATTTGGAGGCATTTAATGTTCGAGCAAAAACGGCTGATTTTCGACGAAAGAGATAACACCCCCCCATTACGTCATGCTTCAGAAATGTGGAAAATGGTCCGTTTTCAAATGTTTTATTTTTGAACGTCAGTTCACATTTGTAGGTGGATCATCAGTGTTAGAGCTAAAATTAGCATGTTTAAAGTGATTTTCATGCTTCCAGGGGCTCGGGAAGTGAATTAAATACTATTTGGAGGCATTTAATGTTCAATCAAAAACAGCTGATTTTTGACAAAAGAGATAACACCCCCCATTACGTCATGCTTCAGAAATGTGGAAAATGGTCCGTTTTCAAATGTTTTATTTTTGAACGTCAGTTCACATTTGTAGGTGGATCATCAGTGTTAGAGCTAAAATTAGCATGTTTAAAGTGATTTTCATGCTTCCAGGGGCCCTAAACACAAGATTTATGGAATGGATAAAAGTGCATGAAAATGGCCAATTTACTCACTCTGAGTTCTCAAAAAGGGTTTCTTCACCCCGGGAAGTTAATTAAATACCATTTGGAGGCATTTAATGTTCGAGCAAAAACGGCTGATTTTCGACAAAAGAGATAACACCCCCCCCCATTACGTCATGCTTCAGAAATGTGGAAAATGGTCCGTTTTCAAATATTTAATTTTTGAACGTCAGTTCACATTTGTAGGTGGATCATCAGTGTTAGAGCTAAAATTAGCATGTTTAAAGTGATTTTCATGCTTCCAGGGGCTCGGGAAGTGAATTAAATACTATTTGGAGGCATTTAATGTTCAAGCAAAAACAGCAGATTTTTGACAAAAGAGATAACACCCCCCCCATTACGTCATGCTTCAGAAATGTGGAAAATGGTCCGTTTTCAAATGTTTTATTTTTGAACGTCAGTTCACATTTGTAGGTGGATCATCAGTGTTAGAGCTAAAATTAGCATGTTTAAAGTGATTTTCATGCTTCCAGGTGCCCTAAACACAAGATTTATGGAATGGTTAAAAGTGCATGAAAATGGCCAATTTACTCACTCTGAGTTCTCAAAAAGGGTTTCTTCACCCCGGGAAGTTAATTAAATACCATTTGGAGGCATTTAATGTTCGAGCAAAAACGGCTGATTTTCGACAAAAGAGATAACACCCCCCCATTACGTCATGCTTCAGAAATGTGGAAAATGGTCCGTTTTCAAATTTTTTATTTTTGAACGTCAGTTCTCATTTGTAGGTGGATCATCAGTGTTAGAGCTAAAATTAGCATGTTTAAAGTGATTTTCATGCTTCCAGGGGCCCTAAACACAAGATTTATGGAATGGTTAAAAGTGCATGAAAATGGCCAATTTACTCACTCTGAGTTCTCAAAAAGGGTTTCTTCACCCCGGGAAGTTAATTAAATACCATTTGGAGGCATTTAATGTTCGAGCAAAAACGGCTGATTTTCGACAAAAGAGATAACACCCCCCCATTACGTCATACTTCAGAAATGTGGAAAATGGTCCGTTTTCAAATGTTTTATTTTTGAACGTCAGTTCACATTTGTAGGTGGATCATCAGTGTTAGAGCTAAAATTAGCATGTTTAAAGTGATTTTCATGCTTCCAGGGGCTCGGGAAGTGAATTAAATACTATTTGGAGGCATTTAATGTTCAAGCAAAAACAGCTGATTTTTGACAAAAGAGATAACACCCCCCCATTACGTCATGCTTCAGAAATGTGGAAAATGGTCCGTTTTCAAATGTTTTATTTTTGAACGTCAGTTCACATTTGTAGGTGGATCATCAGTGTTAGAGCTAAAATTAGCATGTTTAAAGTGATTTTCATGCTTCCAGGGGCTCGGGAAGTGAATTAAATACTATTTGGAGGCATTTAATGTTCAATCAAAAACAGCTGATTTTTGACAAAAGAGATAACACCCCCCATTACGTCATGCTTCAGAAATGTGGAAAATGGTCCGTTTTCAAATGTTTTATTTTTGAACGTCAGTTCACATTTGTAGGTGGATCATCAGTGTTAGAGCTAAAATTAGCATGTTTAAAGTGATTTTCATGCTTCCAGGGTCCCTTAACACAAGATTTATGGAATGGTTAAAAGTGCATGAAAATGGCCAATTTACTCACTCTGAGTTCTCAAAAAGGGTTTCTTCACCCCGGGAAGTTAATTAAATACCATTTGGAGGCATTTAATGTTCGAGCAAAAACGGCTGATTTTCGACAAAAGAGATAACACCCCCCATTACGTCATGCTTCAGAAATGTGGAAAATGGTCCGTTTTCAAATGTTTTATTTTTGAACGTCAGTTCACATTTGTAGGTGGATCATCAGTGTTAGAGCTAAAATTAGCATGTTTAAAGTAATTTTCATGCTTCCAGGGGCTCGGGAAGTGAATTAAATACTATTTGGAGGCATTTAATGTTCAATCAAAAACAGCTGATTTTTGACAAAAGAGATAACACCCCTCCATTACGTCATGCTTCAGAAATGTGGAAAATGGTCCGTTTTCAAATGTTTTATTTTTGAACGTCAGTTCACATTTGTAGGTGGATCATCAGTGTTAGAGCTAAAATTAGCATGTTTAAAGTGATTTTCATGCTTCCAGTGGCCCTAAACACAAGATTTATGGAATGGTTAAAAGTGCATGAAAATGGCCAATTTACTCACTCTGAGTTCTCAAAAAGGGTTTCTTCACCCCGGGAAGTTAATTAAATACCATTTGGAGGCATTTAATGTTCGAGCAAAAACAGCTGATTTACAACAAAAGAGATAACACCCCCCCATTACGTCATGCTTCAGAAATGTGGAAAATGGTCCGTTTTCAAATGTTTTATTTTTGAACGTCAGTTCACATTTGTAGGTGGATCATCAGTGTTAGAGCTAAAATTAGCATGTTTAAAGTGATTTTCATGCTTCCAGGGTCCCTAAACACAAGATTTATGGAATGGTTAAAAGTGCATGAAAATGGCCAATTTACTCACTCTGAGTTCTCAAAAAGGGTTTCTTCACCCCGGGAAGTTAATTAAATACCATTTGGAGGCATTTAATGTTCGAGCAAAAATGGCTGATTTTCGACAAAAGAGATAACACCCCCCATTACGTCATGCTTCAGAAATGTGGAAAATGGTCCGTTTTCAAATGTTTTATTTTTGAACGTCAGTTCACATTTGTAGGTGGATCATCAGTGTTAGAGCTAAAATTAGCATGTTTAAAGTGATTTTCATGCTTCCAGGGGCCCTAAACACAAGATTTATGGAATGGTTAAAAGTGCATGAAAATGGCCAATTTACTCACTCTGAGTTCTCAAAAAGGGTTTCTTCACCCCGGGAAGATAATTAAATACCATTTGGAGGCATTTAATGTTCGAGCAAAAACAGCTGATTTTCGACAAAAGAGATAACACCCCCCCATTACGTCATGCTTCAGAAATGTGGAAAATGGTCCGTTTTCAAATGTTTTATTTTTGAACGTCAGTTCACATTTGTAGGTGGATCATCAGTGTTAGAGCTAAAATTAGCATGTTTAAAGTGATTTTCATGCTTCCAGGGGCTCGGGAAGTGAATAAAATACTATTTGGAGGCATTTAATGTTCAATCAAAAACAGCTGATTTTTGACAAAAGAGATAACACCCCCCCATTACGTCATGCTTCAGAAATGTGGAAAATGGTCAGTTTTCAAATGTTTTATTTTTGAACGTCAGTTCACATTTGTAGGTGGATCATCAGTGTTAGAGCTAAAATTAGCATGTTTAAAGTGATTTTCATGCTTCCAGGGGCCCTAAACACAAGATTTATGGAATGGTTAAATGTGCATGAAAATGGCCAATTTACTCACTCTGAGTTCTCAAAAAGGGTTTCTTCACCCCGGGAAGTTAATTAAATACCATTTGGAGGCATTTAATGTTCGAGCAAAAACGGCTGATTTTCGACAAAAGAGATAACACCCCCCATTACGTCATGCTTCAGAAATGTGGAAAATGGTCCGTTTTCAAATGTTTTATTTTTGAACGTCAGTTCACATTTGTAGGTGGATCATCAGTGTTAGAGCTAAAATTAGCATGTTTAAAGTAATTTTCATGCTTCCAGGGGCTCGGGAAGTGAATTAAATACTATTTGGAGGCATTTAATGTTCAATCAAAAACAGCTGATTTTTGACAAAAGAGATAACACCCCCCCATTACGTCATGCTTCAGAAATGTGGAAAATGGTCCGTTTTCAAATGTTTTATTTTTGAACGTCAGTTCACATTTGTAGGTGGATCATCAGTGTTAGAGCTAAAATTAGCATGTTTAAAGTGATTTTCATGCTTCCAGGGTCCCTAAACACAAGATTTATGGAATGGTTAAAAGTGCATGAAAATGGCCAATTTACTCACTCTGAGTTCTCAAAAAGGGTTTCTTCACCCCGGGAAGTTAATTAAATACCATTTGGAGGCATTTAATGTTCGAGCAAAAACGGCTGATTTTCGACAAAAGAGATAACACCCCCCATTACGTCATGCTTCAGAAATGTGGAAAATGGTCCGTTTTCAAATGTTTTATTTTTGAACGTCAGTTCACATTTGTAGGTGGATCATCAGTGTTAGAGCTAAAATTAGCATGTTTAAAGTGATTTTCATGCTTCCAGGGGCCCTAAACACAAGATTTATGGAATGGTTAAAAGTGCATGAAAATGGCCAATTTACTCACTCTGAGTTCTCAAAAAGGGTTTCTTCACCCCGGGAAGATAATTAAATACCATTTGGAGGCATTTAATGTTCGAGCAAAAACAGCTGATTTTCGACAAAAGAGATAACACCCCCCCATTACGTCATGCTTCAGAAATGTGGAAAATGGTCCGTTTTCAAATGTTTTATTTTTGAACGTCAGTTCACATTTGTAGGTGGATCATCAGTGTTAGAGCTAAAATTAGCATGTTTAAAGTGATTTTCATGCTTCCAGGGGCTCGGGAAGTGAATTAAATACTATTTGGAGGCATTTAATGTTCAATCAAAAACAGCTGATTTTTGACAAAAGAGATAACACCCCCCCATTACGTCATGCTTCAGAAATGTGGAAAATGGTCAGTTTTCAAATGTTTTATTTTTGAACGTCAGTTCACATTTGTAGGTGGATCATCAGTGTTAGAGCTAAAATTAGCATGTTTAAAGTGATTTTCATGCTTCCAGGGGCCCTAAACACAAGATTTATGGAATGGTTAAATGTGCATGAAAATGGCCAATTTACTCACTCTGAGTTCTCAAAAAGGGTTTCTTCACCCCGGGAAGTTAATTAAATACCATTTGGAGGCATTTAATGTTCGAGCAAAAACAGCTGATTTTCGACAAAAGAGATAACACCCCCCATTACGTCATGCTTCAGAAATGTGGAAAATGGTCCGTTTTCAAATGTTTTATTTTTGAATGTCAGTTCACATTTGTAGGTGGATCATCAGTGTTAGAGCTAAAATTAGCATGTTTAAAGTGATTTTCATGCTTCCAGGGGCTCGGGAAGTGAATTAAATACTATTTGGAGGCATTTAATGTTCAATCAAAAACAGCTGATTTTTGACAAAAGAGATAACACCCCCCCATTACGTCATGCTTCAGAAATGTGGAAAATGGTCCGTTTTCAAATGTTTTATTTTTGAACGTCAGTTCACATTTGTAGGTGGATCATCAGTGTTAGAGCTAAAATTAGCATGTTTAAAGTGATTTTCATGCTTCCAGTGGCCCTAAACACAAGATTTATGGAATGGTTAAAAGTGCATGAAAATGGCCCATTTACTCACTCTGAGTTCTCAAAAAGGGTTTCTTCACCCCGGGAAGTTAATTAAATACCATTTGGAGGAATTTAATGTTCGAGCAAAAACAGCTGATTTACAACAAAAGAGATAACACCCCCCCATTACGTCATGCTTCAGAAATGTGGAAAATGGTCCGTTTTCAAATGTTTTATTTTTGAACGTCAGTTCACATTTGTAGGTGGATCATCAGTGTTAGAGCTAAAATTAGCATGTTTAAAGTGATTTTCATGCTTCCAGGGTCCCTAAACACAAGATTTATGGAATGGTTAAAAGTGCATGAAAATGGCCAATTTACTCACTCTGAGTTCTCAAAAAGGGTTTCTTCACCCCGGGAAGTTAATTAAATACCATTTGGAGGCATTTAATGTTCGAGCAAAAATGGCTGATTTTCGACAAAAGAGATAACACCCCCCATTACGTCATGCTTCAGAAATGTGGAAAATGGTCCGTTTTCAAATGTTTTATTTTTGAACGCCAGTTCACATTTGTAGGTGGATCATCAGTGTTAGAGCTAAAATTAGCATGTTTAAAGTGATTTTCATGCTTCCAGGGGCTCGGGAAGTGAATTAAATACTATTTGGAGGCATTTAATGTTCAAGCAAAAACAGCAGATTTTTGACAAAAGAGATAACACCCCCCCCCCCCATTACGTCATGCTTCAGAAATGTGGAAAATGGTCCGTTTTCAAATGTTTTATTTTTGAACGTCAGTTCACATTTGTAGGTGGATCGTCAGTGTTAGAGCTAAAATTAGCATGTTTAAAGTGATTTTCATGCTTCCAGGGGCCCTAAACACAAGATTTATGGAATGGTTAAAAGTGCATGAAAATGGCCAATTTACTCACTCTGAGTTCTCAAAAAGGGTTTCTTCACCCCGGGAAGTTAATTAAATACCATTTGGAGGCATTTAATGTTCGAGCAAAAACGGCTGATTTTCGACAAAAGAGATAACACCCCCCCATTAGGTCATGCTTCAGAAATGTGGAAAATGGTCCGTTTTCAAATGTTTTATTTTTGAACGTCAGTTCACATTTGTAGGTGGATCATCAGTGTTAGAGCTAAAATTAGCATGTTTAAAGTGATTTTCATGCTTCCAGGGGCTCGGGAAGTGAATTAAATACTATTTGGAGGCATTTAATGTTCAAGCAAAAACAGCAGATTTTTGACAAAAGAGATAACACCCCCCCATTACGTCATGCTTCAGAAATGTGGATAATGGTCCGTTTTCAAATGTTTTATTTTTGAACGTCAGTTCACATTTGTAGGTGTATCATCAGTGTTAGAGCTAACATTAGCATGTTTAAAGTGATTTTCATGCTTCCAGGGGCCCTAAACACAAGATTTATGGAATGGTTAAAAGTGCATGAAAATGGCCAATTTACTCACTCTGAATTCTCAAAAAGGATTTCTTCACCCCGGGAAGTTAATTAAATACCATTTGGAGGCATTTAATGTTCAAGCAAAAACAGCAGATTTTTGACAAAAGAGATAACACCCCCCCCCATTACGTCATGCTTCAGAAATGTGGAAAATGGTCCGTTTTCAAATGTTTTATTTTTGAACGTCAGTTCACATTTGTAGGTGGATCGTCAGTGTTAGAGCTAAAATTAGCATGTTTAAAGTGATTTTCATGCTTCCAGGGGCCCTAAACACAAGATTTATGGAATGGTTAAAAGTGCATGAAAATGGCCAATTTACTCACTCTGAGTTCTCAAAAAGGGTTTCTTCACCCCGGGAAGTTAATTAAATACCATTTGGAGGCATTTAATGTTCGAGCAAAAACGGCTGATTTTCGACAAAAGAGATAACACCCCCCCATTACGTCATGCTTCAGAAATGTGGAAAATGGTCCGTTTTCAAATGTTTTATTTTTGAACGTCAGTTCACATTTGTAGGTGGATCATCAGTGTTAGAGCTAAAATTAGCATGTTTAAAGTGATTTTCATGCTTCCAGGGGCTCGGGAAGTGAATTAAATACTATTTGGAGGCATTTAATGTTCAAGCAAAAACAGCAGATTTTTGACAAAAGAGATAACACCCCCCCATTACGTCATGCTTCAGAAATGTGGATAATGGTCCGTTTTCAAATGTTTTATTTTTGAACGTCAGTTCACATTTGTAGGTGTATCATCAGTGTTAGAGCTAACATTAGCATGTTTAAAGTGATTTTCATGCTTCCAGGGGCCCTAAACACAAGATTTATGGAATGGTTAAAAGTGCATGAAAATGGCCAATTTACTCACTCTGAATTCTCAAAAAGGGTTTCTTCACCCCGGGAAGTTAATTAAATACCATTTGGAGGCATTTAATGTTCGAGCAAAAACTGCTGATTTTCGACAAAAGAGATAACACCCCCCCATTACGTCATGCTTCAGAAATGTGGAAAATGGTCCGTTTTCAAATGTTTTATTTTTGAACGTCAGTTCACATTTGTAGGTGGATCATCAGTGTTAGAGCTAAAATTAGCATGTTTAAAGTGATTTTCATGCTTCCAGGGGCTCGGGAAGTGAATTAAATACTATTTGGAGGCATTTAATGTTCAAGCAAAAACAGCTGATATTTGACAAAAGAGATAACACCCCCCCATTACGTCATGCTTCAGAAATGTGGAAAATGGTCCGTTTTCAAATGTTTTATTTTTGAATGTCAGTTCACATTTGTAGGTGGATCATCAGTGTTAGAGCTAAAATTAGCATGTTTAAAGTGATTTTCATGCTTCAAGGGGGCCTAAACAGAAGATTTATGGAATGGATAAAAGTGCATGAAAATGGCCAATTTACTCACTCTGAGTTCTCAAAAAGGGTTTCTTCACCCCGGGAAGTTAATTAAATGCCATTTGGAGGCATTTAATGTTCGAGCAAAAACGGCTGATTTTCGACAAAAGAGATAACACCCCCCATTACGTCATGCTTCAGAAATGTGGAAAATGGTCCGTTTTCAAATGTTTTATTTTTGAACGTCAGTTCACATTTGTAGGTGGATCATCAGTGTTAGAGCTAAAATTAGCATGTTTAAAGTGATTTTCATGCTTCCAGGGGCTCGGGAAGTGAATTAAATACTATTTGGAGGCATTTAATGTTCAAGCAAAAACAGCTGATTTTTGACAAAAAAGATAACACCCCCCCATTACGTCATGTTTCAGAAATGTGGAAAATGGTCTGTTTTCAAATGTTTTATTTTTGAACGTCAGTTCACATTTGTAGGTGGATCATCAGTGTTAGAGCTAAAATTAGCATGTTTAAAGTGATTTTCATGCTTCCAGGGGCCCTAAACACAAGATTTATGGAATGGTTAAAAGTGCATGAAAATGGCCAATTTACTCACTCTGAGTTCTCAAAAAGGGTTTCTTCACCCCGGGAAGTTAATTAAATACCATTTGGAGGCATTTACTGTTCGAGCAAAAACGGCTGATTTACGACAAAAGAGATAACACCCCCCCCATTACGTCATGCTTCAGAAATGTGGAAAATGGTCCGTTTTCAAATGTTTTATTTTTGAACGTCAGTTCACATTTGTAGGTGGATCATCAGTGTTAGAGCTAAAATTAGCATGTTTAAAGTGATTTTCATGCTTCCAGGGGCTCGGGAAGTGAATTAAATACTATTTGGAGGCATTTAATGTTCAATCAAAAACAGCTGATTTTTGACAAAAGAGATAACACCCCCCCATTACGTCATGCTTCAGAAATGTGGAAAATGGTCAGTTTTCAAATGTTTTATTTTTGAACGTCAGTTCACATTTGTAGGTGGATCATCAGTGTTAGAGCTAAAATTAGCATGTTTAAAGTGATTTTCATGCTTCCAGGGGCCCTAAACACAAGATTTATGGAATGGTTAAATGTGCATGAAAATGGCCAATTTACTCACTCTGAGTTCTCAAAAAGGGTTTCTTCACCCCGGGAAGTTAATTAAATACCATTTGGAGGCATTTAATGTTCGAGCAAAAACGGCTGATTTTCGACAAAAGAGATAACACCCCCCATTACGTCATGCTTCAGAAATGTGGAAAATGGTCAGTTTTCAAATGTTTTATTTTTGAATGTCAGTTCACATTTGTAGGTGGATCATCAGTGTTAGAGCTAAAATTAGCATGTTTAAAGTGATTTTCATGCTTCCAGGGGCTCGGGAAGTGAATTAAATACTATTTGGAGGCATTTAATGTTCAATCAAAAACAGCTGATTTTTGACAAAAGAGATAACACCCCCCCATTACGTCATGCTTCAGAAATGTGGAAAATGGTCCGTTTTCAAATGTTTTATTTTTGAACGTCAGTTCACATTTGTAGGTGGATCATCAGTGTTAGAGCTAAAATTAGCATGTTTAAAGTGATTTTCATGCTTCCAGGGTCCCTAAACACAAGAGTTATGGAATGGTTAAAAGTGCATGAAAATGGCCAATTTACTCACTCTGAGTTCTCAAAAAGGGTTTCTTCACCCCGGGAAGTTAATTAAATACCATTTGGAGGCATTTAATGTTCGAGCAAAAACTGCTGATTTTCGACAAAAGAGATAACACCCCCATTACGTCATGCTTCAGAAATGTGGAAAATGGTCCGTTTTCAAATGTTTTATTTTTGAACGTCAGTTCACATTTGTAGGTGGATCATCAGTGTTAGAGCTAAAATTAGCATGTTTAAAGTGATTTTCATGCTTCCAGGGGCTCGGGAAGTGAATTAAATACTATTTGGAGGCATTTAATGTTCAAGCAAAAACAGCAGATTTTTGACAAAAGAGATAACACCCCCCCCCCATTACGTCATGCTTCAGAAATGTGGAAAATGGTCCGTTTTCAAATGTTTTATTTTTGAAGGTATTCACCTGTTACAACGCATTTTTTACAACGCACTACCACTACAACGCAGGCATTACAACGCATACCATTACAACGCATAGCGCTGGGGGGCGCTCTAGGATAAGAGGTAAGTTTAATTTACTATCCAACACCTTCCCTAGGGTCCACGGGGACTGGAGTTAGAATAGTAAATTATACTTACCACTATCCAGCACCCCAAAGCGCTATGCGTTGTAGTGGTATGCGTTGTGAATACCGCGTTGTAATGGTATGCGGAGTAAAAGTATGCGTTGTAACGTCATACATCCATTTTTGAACGTCAGTTCACATTTGTAGGTGGATCATCAGTGTTAGAGCTAAAATTAGCATGTTTAAAGTGATTTTCATGCTTCCAGGGGCCCTAAACACAAGATTTATGGAATGGTTAAAAGTGCATGAAAATGGCCAATTTACTCACTCTGAGTTCTCAAAAAGGGTTCCTTCACCCCGGGAAGTTAATTAAATACCATTTGGAGGCATTTAATGTTCGAGCAAAAACGGCTGATTTACAACAAAAGAGATAACACCCCCCCATTACGTCATGCTTCAGAAATGTGGAAAATGGTCCGTTTTCAAATGTTTTATTTTTGAACGTCAGTTCACATTTGTAGGTGGATAATCAGTGTTAGAGCTAAAATTAGCATGTTTAAAGTGATTTTCATGCTTCCAGGGGCTCGGGAAGTGAATTAAATACTATTTGGAGGCATTTAATGTTCAATCAAAAACAGCTGATTTTTGACAAAAGAGATAACACCCCCCCATTACGTCATGCTTCAGAAATGTGGAAAATGGTCAGTTTTCAAATGTTTTATTTTTGAACGTCAGTTCACATTTGTAGGTGGATCATCAGTGTTAGAGCTAAAATTAGCATGTTTAAAGTGATTTTCATGCTTCCAGGGTCCCTAAACACAAGATTTATGGAATGGTTAAAAGTGCATGAAAATGGCCAATTTACTCACTCTGAGTTCTCAAAAAGGGTTTCTTCACCCCGGGAAGTTAATTAAATACCATTTGGAGGCATTTAATATTCGAGCAAAAATGGCTGATTTTCGACAAAAGAGATAACACCCCCCATTACGTCATGCTTCAGAAATGTGGAAAATGGTCCGTTTTCAAATGTTTTATTTTTGAATGTCAGTTCACATTTGTAGGTGGATCATCAGTGTTAGAGCTAAAATTAGCATGTTTAAAGTGATTTTCATGCTTCCAGGGGCTGGGGAAGTGAATTAAATACTATTTGGAGGCATTTAATGTTCAATCAAAAACAGCTGATTTTTGACAAAAGAGATAACACCCCCCCATTACGTCATGCTTCAGAAATGTGGAAAATGGTCTGTTTTCAAATGTTTTATTTTTGAACGTCAGTTCACATTTGTAGGTGGATCATCAGTGTTAGAGCTAAAATTAGCATGTTTAAAGTGATTTTCATGCTTCCAGGGTCCCTAAACACAAGAGTTTTGGAATGGTTAAAAGTGCATGAAAATGGCCAATTTACTCACTCTGAGTTCTCAAAAAGGGTTTCTTCACCCCGGGAAGTTAATTAAATACCATTTGGAGGCATTTAATGTTCGAGCAAAAACGGCTGATTTTCGACGAAAGAGATAACACCCCCCCATTACGTCATGCTTCAGAAATGTGGAAAATGGTCCGTTTTCAAATGTTTTATTTTTGAACGTCAGTTCACATTTGTAGGTGGATCATCAGTGTTAGAGCTAAAATTAGCATGTTTAAAGTGATTTTCATGCTTCCAGGGGCTCGGGAAGTGAATTAAATACTATTTGGAGGCATTTAATGTTCAATCAAAAACAGCTGATTTTTGACAAAAGAGATAACACCCCCCATTACGTCATGCTTCAGAAATGTGGAAAATGGTCCGTTTTCAAATGTTTTATTTTTGAACGTCAGTTCACATTTGTAGGTGGATCATCAGTGTTAGAGCTAAAATTAGCATGTTTAAAGTGATTTTCATGCTTCCAGGGGCCCTAAACACAAGATTTATGGAATGGATAAAAGTGCATGAAAATGGCCAATTTACTCACTCTGAGTTCTCAAAAAGGGTTTCTTCACCCCGGGAAGTTAATTAAATACCATTTGGAGGCATTTAATGTTCGAGCAAAAACGGCTGATTTTCGACAAAAGAGATAACACCCCCCCCATTACGTCATGCTTCAGAAATGTGGAAAATGGTCCGTTTTCAAATATTTAATTTTTGAACGTCAGTTCACATTTGTAGGTGGATCATCAGTGTTAGAGCTAAAATTAGCATGTTTGAAGTGATTTTCATGCTTCCAGGGGCTCGGGAAGTGAATTAAATACTATTTGGAGGCATTTAATGTTCAAGCAAAAACAGCAGATTTTTGACAAAAGAGATAACACCCCCCCCATTACGTCATGCTTCAGAAATGTGGAAAATGGTCCGTTTTCAAATGTTTTATTTTTGAACGTCAGTTCACATTTGTAGGTGGATCATCAGTGTTAGAGCTAAAATTAGCATGTTTAAAGTGATTTTCATGCTTCCAGGTGCCCTAAACACAAGATTTATGGAATGGTTAAAAGTGCATGAAAATGGCCAATTTACTCACTCTGAGTTCTCAAAAAGGGTTTCTTCACCCCGGGAAGTTAATTAAATACCATTTGGAGGCATTTAATGTTCGAGCAAAAACGGCTGATTTTCGACAAAAGAGATAACACCCCCCCATTACGTCATGCTTCAGAAATGTGGAAAATGGTCCGTTTTCAAATTTTTTATTTTTGAACGTCAGTTCTCATTTGTAGGTGGATCATCAGTGTTAGAGCTAAAATTAGCATGTTTAAAGTGATTTTCATGCTTCCAGGGGCCCTAAACACAAGATTTATGGAATGGTTAAAAGTGCATGAAAATGGCCAATTTACTCACTCTGAGTTCTCAAAAAGGGTTTCTTCACCCCGGGAAGTTAATTAAATACCATTTGGAGGCATTTAATGTTCGAGCAAAAACGGCTGATTTTCGACAAAAGAGATAACACCCCCCCATTACGTCATACTTCAGAAATGTGGAAAATGGTCCGTTTTCAAATGTTTTATTTTTGAACGTCAGTTCACATTTGTAGGTGGATCATCAGTGTTAGAGCTAAAATTAGCATGTTTAAAGTGATTTTCATGCTTCCAGGGGCTCGGGAAGTGAATTAAATACTATTTGGAGGCATTTAATGTTCAAGCAAAAACAGCTGATTTTTGACAAAAGAGATAACACCCCCCCATTACGTCATGCTTCAGAAATGTGGAAAATGGTCCGTTTTCAAATGTTTTATTTTTGAACGTCAGTTCACATTTGTAGGTGGATCATCAGTGTTAGAGCTAAAATTAGCATGTTTAAAGTGATTTTCATGCTTCCAGGGGCTCGGGAAGTTAATTAAATACCATTTGGAGGCATTTAATGTTCGAGCAAAAACGGCTGATTTTCGACAAAAGAGATAACACCCCCCCATTACGTCATGCTTCAGAAATGTGGAAAATGGTCCGTTTTCAAATTTTTTATTTTTGAACGTCAGTTCTCATTTGTAGGTGGATCATCAGTGTTAGAGCTAAAATTAGCATGTTTAAAGTGATTTTCATGCTTCCAGGGGCCCTAAACACAAGATTTATGGAATGGTTAAAAGTGCATGAAAATGGCCAATTTACTCACTCTGAGTTCTCAAAAAGGGTTTCTTCACCCCGGGAAGTTAATTAAATACCATTTGGAGGCATTTAATGTTCGAGCAAAAACGGCTGATTTTCGACAAAAGAGATAACACCCCCCCATTACGTCATACTTCAGAAATGTGGAAAATGGTCCGTTTTCAAATGTTTTATTTTTGAACGTCAGTTCACATTTGTAGGTGGATCATCAGTGTTAGAGCTAAAATTAGCATGTTTAAAGTGATTTTCATGCTTCCAGGGGCTCGGGAAGTGAATTAAATACTATTTGGAGGCATTTAATGTTCAAGCAAAAACAGCTGATTTTTGACAAAAGAGATAACACCCCCCCATTACGTCATGCTTCAGAAATGTGGAAAATGGTCCGTTTTCAAATGTTTTATTTTTGAACGTCAGTTCACATTTGTAGGTGGATCATCAGTGTTAGAGCTAAAATTAGCATGTTTAAAGTGATTTTCATGCTTCCAGGGGCTCGGGAAGTGAATTAAATACTATTTATTTGGAGGCATTTAATGTTCAATCAAAAACAGCTGATTTTTGACAAAAGAGATAACACCCCCCATTACGTCATGCTTCAGAAATGTGGAAAATGGTCCGTTTTCAAATGTTTTATTTTTGAACGTCAGTTCACATTTGTAGGTGGATCATCAGTGTTAGAGCTAAAATTAGCATGTTTAAAGTGATTTTCATGCTTCCAGGGTCCCTTAACACAAGATTTATGGAATGGTTAAAAGTGCATGAAAATGGCCAATTTACTCACTCTGAGTTCTCAAAAAGGGTTTCTTCACCCCGGGAAGTTAATTAAATACCATTTGGAGGCATTTAATGTTCGAGCAAAAACGGCTGATTTTCGACAAAAGAGATAACACCCCCCATTACGTCATGCTTCAGAAATGTGGAAAATGGTCCGTTTTCAAATGTTTTATTTTTGAACGTCAGTTCACATTTGTAGGTGGATCATCAGTGTTAGAGCTAAAATTAGCATGTTTAAAGTAATTTTCATGCTTCCAGGGGCTCGGGAAGTGAATTAAATACTATTTGGAGGCATTTAATGTTCAATCAAAAACAGCTGATTTTTGACAAAAGAGATAACACCCCTCCATTACGTCATGCTTCAGAAATGTGGAAAATGGTCCGTTTTCAAATGTTTTATTTTTGAACGTCAGTTCACATTTGTAGGTGGATCATCAGTGTTAGAGCTAAAATTAGCATGTTTAAAGTGATTTTCATGCTTCCAGTGGCCCTAAACACAAGATTTATGGAATGGTTAAAAGTGCATGAAAATGGCCAATTTACTCACTCTGAGTTCTCAAAAAGGGTTTCTTCACCCCGGGAAGTTAATTAAATACCATTTGGAGGCATTTAATGTTCGAGCAAAAACAGCTGATTTACAACAAAAGAGATAACACCCCCCCATTACGTCATGCTTCAGAAATGTGGAAAATGGTCCGTTTTCAAATGTTTTATTTTTGAACGTCAGTTCACATTTGTAGGTGGATCATCAGTGTTAGAGCTAAAATTAGCATGTTTAAAGTGATTTTCATGCTTCCAGGGTCCCTAAACACAAGATTTATGGAATGGTTAAAAGTGCATGAAAATGGCCAATTTACTCACTCTGAGTTCTCAAAAAGGGTTTCTTCACCCCGGGAAGTTAATTAAATACCATTTGGAGGCATTTAATGTTCGAGCAAAAATGGCTGATTTTCGACAAAAGAGATAACACCCCCCATTACGTCATGCTTCAGAAATGTGGAAAATGGTCCGTTTTCAAATGTTTTATTTTTGAACGTCAGTTCACATTTGTAGGTGGATCATCAGTGTTAGAGCTAAAATTAGCATGTTTAAAGTGATTTTCATGCTTCCAGGGGCCCTAAACACAAGATTTATGGAATGGTTAAAAGTGCATGAAAATGGCCAATTTACTCACTCTGAGTTCTCAAAAAGGGTTTCTTCACCCCGGGAAGATAATTAAATACCATTTGGAGGCATTTAATGTTCGAGCAAAAACAGCTGATTTTCGACAAAAGAGATAACACCCCCCCATTACGTCATGCTTCAGAAATGTGGAAAATGGTCCGTTTTCAAATGTTTTATTTTTGAACGTCAGTTCACATTTGTAGGTGGATCATCAGTGTTAGAGCTAAAATTAGCATGTTTAAAGTGATTTTCATGCTTCCAGGGGCTCGGGAAGTGAATAAAATACTATTTGGAGGCATTTAATGTTCAATCAAAAACAGCTGATTTTTGACAAAAGAGATAACACCCCCCCATTACGTCATGCTTCAGAAATGTGGAAAATGGTCAGTTTTCAAATGTTTTATTTTTGAACGTCAGTTCACATTTGTAGGTGGATCATCAGTGTTAGAGCTAAAATTAGCATGTTTAAAGTGATTTTCATGCTTCCAGGGGCCCTAAACACAAGATTTATGGAATGGTTAAATGTGCATGAAAATGGCCAATTTACTCACTCTGAGTTCTCAAAAAGGGTTTCTTCACCCCGGGAAGTTAATTAAATACCATTTGGAGGCATTTAATGTTCGAGCAAAAACGGCTGATTTTCGACAAAAGAGATAACACCCCCCATTACGTCATGCTTCAGAAATGTGGAAAATGGTCCGTTTTCAAATGTTTTATTTTTGAATGTCAGTTCACATTTGTAGGTGGATCATCAGTGTTAGAGCTAAAATTAGCATGTTTAAAGTGATTTTCATGCTTCCAGGGGCTCGGGAAGTGAATTAAATACTATTTGGAGGCATTTAATGTTCAATCAAAAACAGCTGATTTTTGACAAAAGAGATAACACCCCCCCATTATGTCATGCTTCAGAAATGTGGAAAATGGTCCGTTTTCAAATGTTTTATTTTTGAACGTCAGTTCACATTTGTAGGTGGATCATCAGTGTTAGAGCTAAAATTAGCATGTTTAAAGTGATTTTCATGCTTCCAGTGGCCCTAAACACAAGATTTATGGAATGGTTAAAAGTGCATGAAAATGGCCAATTTACTCACTCTGAGTTCTCAAAAAGGGTTTCTTCACCCCGGGAAGTTAATTAAATACCATTTGGAGGCATTTAATGTTCGAGCAAAAACAGCTGATTTACAACAAAAGAGATAACACCCCCCCATTACGTCATGCTTCAGAAATGTGGAAAATGGTCCGTTTTCAAATGTTTTATTTTTGAACGTCAGTTCACATTTGTAGGTGGATCATCAGTGTTAGAGCTAAAATTAGCATGTTTAAAGTGATTTTCATGCTTCCAGGGTCCCTAAACACAAGATTTATGGAATGGTTAAAAGTGCATGAAAATGGCCAATTTACTCACTTTGAGTTCTCAAAAAGGGTTTCTTCACCCCGGGAAGTTAATTAAATACCATTTGGAGGCATTTAATGTTCGAGCAAAAATGGCTGATTTTCGACAAAAGAGATAACACCCCCCATTACGTCATGCTTCAGAAATGTGGAAAATGGTCCGTTTTCAAATGTTTTATTTTTGAACGCCAGTTCACATTTGTAGGTGGATCATCAGTGTTAGAGCTAAAATTAGCATGTTTAAAGTGATTTTCATGCTTCCAGGGGCTCGGGAAGTGAATTAAATACTATTTGGAGGCATTTAATGTTCAAGCAAAAACAGCAGATTTTTGACAAAAGAGATAACACCCCCCCCATTACGTCATGCTTCAGAAATGTGGAAAATGGTCCGTTTTCAAATGTTTTATTTTTGAACGTCAGTTCACATTTGTAGGTGGATCGTCAGTGTTAGAGCTAAAATTAGCATGTTTAAAGTGATTTTCATGCTTCCAGGGGCCCTAAACACAAGATTTATGGAATGGTTAAAAGTGCATGAAAATGGCCAATTTACTCACTCTGAGTTCTCAAAAAGGGTTTCTTCACCCCGGGAAGTTAATTAAATACCATTTGGAGGCATTTAATGTTCGAGCAAAAACGGCTGATTTTCGACAAAAGAGATAACACCCCCCCATTACGTCATGCTTCAGAAATGTGGAAAATGGTCCGTTTTCAAATGTTTTATTTTTGAACGTCAGTTCACATTTGTAGGTGGATCATCAGTGTTAGAGCTAAAATTAGCATGTTTAAAGTGATTTTCATGCTTCCAGGGGCTCGGGAAGTGAATTAAATACTATTTGGAGGCATTTAATGTTCAAGCAAAAACAGCTGATTTTTGACAAAAAAGATAACACCCCCCCATTACGTCATGTTTCAGAAATGTGGAAAATGGTCTGTTTTCAAATGTTTTATTTTTGAACGTCAGTTCACATTTGTAGGTGGATCATCAGTGTTAGAGCTAAAATTAGCATGTTTAAAGTGATTTTCATGCTTCCAGGGGCCCTAAACACAAGATTTATGGAATGGTTAAAAGTGCATGAAAATGGCCAATTTACTCACTCTGAGTTCTCAAAAAGGGTTTCTTCACCCCGGGAAGTTAATTAAATACCATTTGGAGGCATTTACTGTTCGAGCAAAAACGGCTGATTTACGACAAAAGAGATAACACCCCCCCCATTACGTCATGCTTCAGAAATGTGGAAAATGGTCCGTTTTCAAATGTTTTATTTTTGAACGTCAGTTCACATTTGTAGGTGGATCATCAGTGTTAGAGCTAAAATTAGCATGTTTAAAGTGATTTTCATGCTTCCAGGGGCTCGGGAAGTGAATTAAATACTATTTGGAGGCATTTAATGTTCAATCAAAAACAGCTGATTTTTGACAAAAGAGATAACACCCCCCCATTACGTCATGCTTCAGAAATGTGGAAAATGGTCAGTTTTCAAATGTTTTATTTTTGAACGTCAGTTCACATTTGTAGGTGGATCATCAGTGTTAGAGCTAAAATTAGCATGTTTAAAGTGATTTTCATGCTTCCAGGGGCCCTAAACACAAGATTTATGGAATGGTTAAATGTGCATGAAAATGGCCAATTTACTCACTCTGAGTTCTCAAAAAGGGTTTCTTCACCCCGGGAAGTTAATTAAATACCATTTGGAGGCATTTAATGTTCGAGCAAAAACGGCTGATTTTCGACAAAAGAGATAACACCCCCCATTACGTCATGCTTCAGAAATGTGGAAAATGGTCCGTTTTCAAATGTTTTATTTTTGAATGTCAGTTCACATTTGTAGGTGGATCATCAGTGTTAGAGCTAAAATTAGCATGTTTAAAGTGATTTTCATGCTTCCAGGGGCTCGGGAAGTGAATTAAATACTATTTGGAGGCATTTAATGTTCAATCAAAAACAGCTGATTTTTGACAAAAGAGATAACACCCCCCCATTACGTCATGCTTCAGAAATGTGGAAAATGGTCCGTTTTCAAATGTTTTATTTTTGAACGTCAGTTCACATTTGTAGGTGGATCATCAGTGTTAGAGCTAAAATTAGCATGTTTAAAGTGATTTTCATGCTTCCAGGGTCCCTAAACACAAGAGTTATGGAATGGTTAAAAGTGCATGAAAATGGCCAATTTACTCACTCTGAGTTCTCAAAAAGGGTTTCTTCACCCCGGGAAGTTAATTAAATACCATTTGGAGGCATTTAATGTTCGAGCAAAAACTGCTGATTTTCGACAAAAGAGATAACACCCCCATTACGTCATGCTTCAGAAATGTGGAAAATGGTCCGTTTTCAAATGTTTTATTTTTGAACGTCAGTTCACATTTGTAGGTGGATCATCAGTGTTAGAGCTAAAATTAGCATGTTTAAAGTGATTTTCATGCTTCCAGGGGCTCGGGAAGTGAATTAAATACTATTTGGAGGCATTTAATGTTCAAGCAAAAACAGCAGATTTTTGACAAAAGAGATAACACCCCCCCCCCCCCATTACGTCATGCTTCAGAAATGTGGAAAATGGTCCGTTTTCAAATGTTTTATTTTTGAACGTCAGTTCACATTTGTAGGTGGATCATCAGTGTTAGAGCTAAAATTAGCATGTTTAAAGTGATTTTCATGCTTCCAGGGGCCCTAAACACAAGATTTATGGAATGGTTAAAAGTGCATGAAAATGGCCAATTTACTCACTCTGAGTTCTCAAAAAGGGTTTCTTCACCCCGGGAAGTTAATTAAATACCATTTGGAGGCATTTAATGTTCGAGCAAAAACGGCTGATTTACAACAAAAGAGATAACACCCCCCCATTACGTCATGCTTCAGAAATGTGGAAAATGGTCCGTTTTCAAATGTTTTATTTTTGAACGTCAGTTCACATTTGTAGGTGGATAATCAGTGTTAGAGCTAAAATTAGCATGTTTAAAGTGATTTTCATGCTTCCAGGGGCTCGGGAAGTGAATTAAATACTATTTGGAGGCATTTAATGTTCAATCAAAAACAGCTGATTTTTGACAAAAGAGATAACACCCCCCCATTACGTCATGCTTCAGAAATGTGGAAAATGGTCAGTTTTCAAATGTTTTATTTTTGAACGTCAGTTCACATTTGTAGGTGGATCATCAGTGTTAGAGCTAAAATTAGCATGTTTAAAGTGATTTTCATGCTTCCAGGGTCCCTAAACACAAGATTTATGGAATGGTTAAAAGTGCATGAAAATGGCCAATTTACTCACTCTGAGTTCTCAAAAAGGGTTTCTTCACCCCGGGAAGTTAATTAAATACCATTTGGAGGCATTTAATATTCGAGCAAAAATGGCTGATTTTCGACAAAAGAGATAACACCCCCCATTACGTCATGCTTCAGAAATGTGGAAAATGGTCCGTTTTCAAATGTTTTATTTTTGAATGTCAGTTCACATTTGTAGGTGGATCATCAGTGTTAGAGCTAAAATTAGCATGTTTAAAGTGATTTTCATGCTTCCAGGGGCTGGGGAAGTGAATTAAATACTATTTGGAGGCATTTAATGTTCAATCAAAAACAGCTGATTTTTGACAAAAGAGATAACACCCCCCCATTACGTCATGCTTCAGAAATGTGGAAAATGGTCTGTTTTCAAATGTTTTATTTTTGAACGTCAGTTCACATTTGTAGGTGGATCATCAGTGTTAGAGCTAAAATTAGCATGTTTAAAGTGATTTTCATGCTTCCAGGGTCCCTAAACACAAGAGTTTTGGAATGGTTAAAAGTGCATGAAAATGGCCAATTTACTCACTCTGAGTTCTCAAAAAGGGTTTCTTCACCCCGGGAAGTTAATTAAATACCATTTGGAGGCATTTAATGTTCGAGCAAAAACGGCTGATTTTCGACGAAAGAGATAACACCCCCCCATTACGTCATGCTTCAGAAATGTGGAAAATGGTCCGTTTTCAAATGTTTTATTTTTGAACGTCAGTTCACATTTGTAGGTGGATCATCAGTGTTAGAGCTAAAATTAGCATGTTTAAAGTGATTTTCATGCTTCTAGGGGCTCGGGAAGTGAATTAAATACTATTTGGAGGCATTTAATGTTCAATCAAAAACAGCTGATTTTTGACAAAAGAGATAACACCCCCCATTACGTCATGCTTCAGAAATGTGGAAAATGGTCCGTTTTCAAATGTTTTATTTTTGAACGTCAGTTCACATTTGTAGGTGGATCATCAGTGTTAGAGCTAAAATTAGCATGTTTAAAGTGATTTTCATGCTTCCAGGGGCCCTAAACACAAGATTTATGGAATGGATAAAAGTGCATGAAAATGGCCAATTTACTCACTCTGAGTTCTCAAAAAGGGTTTCTTCACCCCGGGAAGTTAATTAAATACCATTTGGAGGCATTTAATGTTCGAGCAAAAACGGCTGATTTTCGACAAAAGAGATAACACCCCCCCCATTACGTCATGCTTCAGAAATGTGGAAAATGGTCCGTTTTCAAATATTTAATTTTTGAACGTCAGTTCACATTTGTAGGTGGATCATCAGTGTTAGAGCTAAAATTAGCATGTTTAAAGTGATTTTCATGCTTCCAGGGGCTCGGGAAGTGAATTAAATACTATTTGGAGGCATTTAATGTTCAAGCAAAAACAGCAGATTTTTGACAAAAGAGATAACACCCCCCCCCATTACGTCATGCTTCAGAAATGTGGAAAATGGTCCGTTTTCAAATGTTTTATTTTTGAACGTCAGTTCACATTTGTAGGTGGATCATCAGTGTTAGAGCTAAAATTAGCATGTTTAAAGTGATTTTCATGCTTCCAGGTGCCCTAAACACAAGATTTATGGAATGGTTAAAAGTGCATGAAAATGGCCAATTTACTCACTCTGAGTTCTCAAAAAGGGTTTCTTCACCCCGGGAAGTTAATTAAATACCATTTGGAGGCATTTAATGTTCGAGCAAAAACGGCTGATTTTCGACAAAAGAGATAACACCCCCCCATTACGTCATGCTTCAGAAATGTGGAAAATGGTCCGTTTTCAAATTTTTTATTTTTGAACGTCAGTTCTCATTTGTAGGTGGATCATCAGTGTTAGAGCTAAAATTAGCATGTTTAAAGTGATTTTCATGCTTCCAGGGGCCCTAAACACAAGATTTATGGAATGGTTAAAAGTGCATGAAAATGGCCAATTTACTCACTCTGAGTTCTCAAAAAGGGTTTCTTCACCCCGGGAAGTTAATTAAATACCATTTGGAGGCATTTAATGTTCGAGCAAAAACGGCTGATTTTCGACAAAAGAGTTAACACCCCCCCCATTACGTCATGCTTCAGAAATGTGGAAAATGGTCCGTTTTCAAATGTTTTATTTTTGAACGTCAGTTCACATTTGTAGGTGGATCATCAGTGTTAGAGCTAAAATTAGCATGTTTAAAGTGATTTTCATGCTTCCAGGGGCTCGGGAAGTGAATTAAATACTATTTGGAGGCATTTAATGTTCAAGCAAAAACAGCTGATTTTTGACAAAAGAGATAACACCCCCCCATTACATCATGCTTCAGAAATGTGGAAAATGGTCCGTTTTCAAATGTTTTATTTTTGAACGTCAGTTCACATTTGTAGGTGGATCATCAGTGTTAGAGCTAAAATTAGCATGTTTAAAGTGATTTTCATGCTTCCAGGGGCTCGGGAAGTGAATTAAATACTATTTGGAGGCATTTAATGTTCAATCAAAAACAGCTGATTTTTGACAAAAGAGATAACACCCCCCATTACGTCATGCTTCAGAAATGTGGAAAATGGTCCGTTTTCAAATGTTTTATTTTTGAACGTCAGTTCACATTTGTAGGTGGATCATCAGTGTTAGAGCTAAAATTAGCATGTTTAAAGTGATTTTCATGCTTCCAGGGTCCCTTAACACAAGATTTATGGAATGGTTAAAAGTGCATGAAAATGGCCAATTTACTCACTCTGAGTTCTCAAAAAGGGTTTCTTCACCCCGGGAAGTTAATTAAATACCATTTGGAGGCATTTAATGTTCGAGCAAAAACGGCTGATTTTCGACAAAAGAGATAACACCCCCCATTACGTCATGCTTCAGAAATGTGGAAAATGGTCCGTTTTCAAATGTTTTATTTTTGAACGTCAGTTCACATTTGTAGGTGGATCATCAGTGTTAGAGCTAAAATTAGCATGTTTAAAGTAATTTTCATGCTTCCAGGGGCTCGGGAAGTGAATTAAATACTATTTGGAGGCATTTAATGTTCAATCAAAAACAGCTGATTTTTGACAAAAGAGATAACACCCCCCCATTACGTCATGCTTCAGAAATGTGGAAAATGGTCCGTTTTCAAATGTTTTATTTTTGAACGTCAGTTCACATTTGTAGGTGGATCATCAGTGTTAGAGCTAAAATTAGCATGTTTAAAGTGATTTTCATGCTTCCAGGGTCCCTAAACACAAGATTTATGGAATGGTTAAAAGTGCATGAAAATGGCCAATTTACTCACTCTGAGTTCTCAAAAAGGGTTTCTTCACCCCGGGAAGTTAATTAAATACCATTTGGAGGCATTTAATGTTCGAGCAAAAACGGCTGATTTTCGACAAAAGAGATAACACCCCCCATTACGTCATGCTTCAGAAATGTGGAAAATGGTCCGTTTTCAAATGTTTTATTTTTGAACGTCAGTTCACATTTGTAGGTGGATCATCAGTGTTAGAGCTAAAATTAGCATGTTTAAAGTGATTTTCATGCTTCCAGGGGCTCGGGAAGTGAATTAAATACTATTTGGAGGCATTTAATGTTCAATCAAAAACAGCTGATTTTTGACAAAAGAGATAACACCCCCCCATTACGTCATGCTTCAGAAATGTGGAAAATGGTCAGTTTTCAAATGTTTTATTTTTGAACGTCAGTTCACATTTGTAGGTGGATCATCAGTGTTAGAGCTAAAATTAGCATGTTTAAAGTGATTTTCATGCTTCCAGGGGCCCTAAACACAAGATTTATGGAATGGTTAAATGTGCATGAAAATGGCCAATTTACTCACTCTGAGTTCTCAAAAAGGGTTTCTTCACCCCGGGAAGTTAATTAAATACCATTTGGAGGCATTTAATGTTCGAGCAAAAACGGCTGATTTTCGACAAAAGAGATAACACCCCCCATTACGTCATGCTTCAGAAATGTGGAAAATGGTCCGTTTTCAAATGTTTTATTTTTGAATGTCAGTTCACATTTGTAGGTGGATCATCAGTGTTAGAGCTAAAATTAGCATGTTTAAAGTGATTTTCATGCTTCCAGGGGCTCGGGAAGTGAATTAAATACTATTTGGAGGCATTTAATGTTCAATCAAAAACAGCTGATTTTTGACAAAAGAGATAACACCCCCCCATTACGTCATGCTTCAGAAATGTGGAAAATGGTCCGTTTTCAAATGTTTTATTTTTGAACGTCAGTTCACATTTGTAGGTGGATCATCAGTGTTAGAGCTAAAATTAGCATGTTTAAAGTGATTTTCATGCTTCCAGTGGCCCTAAACACAAGATTTATGGAATGGTTAAAAGTGCATGAAAATGGCCAATTTACTCACTCTGAGTTCTCAAAAAGGGTTTCTTCACCCCGGGAAGTTAATTAAATACCATTTGGAGGCATTTAATGTTCGAGCAAAAACAGCTGATTTACAACAAAAGAGATAACACCCCCCCATTACGTCATGCTTCAGAAATGTGGAAAATGGTCCGTTTTCAAATGTTTTATTTTTGAACGTCAGTTCACATTTGTAGGTGGATCATCAGTGTTAGAGCTAAAATTAGCATGTTTAAAGTGATTTTCATGCTTCCAGGGTCCCTAAACACAAGATTTATGGAATGGTTAAAAGTGCATGAAAATGGCCAATTTACTCACTCTGAGTTCTCAAAAAGGGTTTCTTCACCCCGGGAAGTTAATTAAATACCATTTGGAGGCATTTAATGTTCGAGCAAAAATGGCTGATTTTCGACAAAAGAGATAACACCCCCCATTACGTCATGCTTCAGAAATGTGGAAAATGGTCCGTTTTCAAATGTTTTATTTTTGAACGCCAGTTCACATTTGTAGGTGGATCATCAGTGTTAGAGCTAAAATTAGCATGTTTAAAGTGATTTTCATGCTTCCAGGGGCTCGGGAAGTGAATTAAATACTATTTGGAGGCATTTAATGTTCAAGCAAAAACAGCAGATTTTTGACAAAAGAGATAACACCCCCCCCATTACGTCATGCTTCAGAAATGTGGAAAATGGTCCGTTTTCAAATGTTTTATTTTTGAACGTCAGTTCACATTTGTAGGTGGATCGTCAGTGTTAGAGCTAAAATTAGCATGTTTAAAGTGATTTTCATGCTTCCAGGGGCCCTAAACACAAGATTTATGGAATGGTTAAAAGTGCATGAAAATGGCCAATTTACTCACTCTGAGTTCTCAAAAAGGGTTTCTTCACCCCGGGAAGTTAATTAAATACCATTTGGAGGCATTTAATGTTCGAGCAAAAACGGATGATTTTCGACAAAAGAGATAACACCCCCCCATTACGTCATGCTTCAGAAATGTGGAAAATGGTCCGTTTTAAAATGTTTTATTTTTGAACGTCAGTTCACATTTGTAGGTGGATCATCAGTGTTAGAGCTAAAATTAGCATGTTTAAAGTGATTTTCATGCTTCCAGGGGCTCGGGAAGTGAATTAAATACTATTTGGAGGCATTTAATGTTCAAGCAAAAACAGCAGATTTTTGACAAAAGAGATAACACCCCCCCATTACGTCATGCTTCAGAAATGTGGATAATGGTCCGTTTTCAAATGTTTTATTTTTGAACGTCAGTTCACATTTGTAGGTGTATCATCAGTGTTAGAGCTAACATTAGCATGTTTAAAGTGATTTTCATGCTTCCACGGGCCCTAAACACAAGATTTATGGAATGGTTAAAAGTGCATGAAAATGGCCAATTTACTCACTCTGAATTCTCAAAAAGGGTTTCTTCACCCCGGGAAGTTAATTAAATACCATTTGGAGGCATTTAATGTTCAAGCAAAAACAGCAGATTTTTGACAAAAGAGATAACACCCCCCCCCATTACGTCATGCTTCAGAAATGTGGAAAATGGTCCGTTTTCAAATGTTTTATTTTTGAACGTCAGTTCACATTTGTAGGTGGATCGTCAGTGTTAGAGCTAAAATTAGCATGTTTAAAGTGATTTTCATGCTTCCAGGGGCCCTAAACACAAGATTTATGGAATGGCTAAAAGTGCATGAAAATGGCCATTTTACTCACTCTGAGTTCTCAAAAAGGGTTTCTTCACCCCGGGAAGTTAATTAAATACCATTTGGAGGCATTTAATGTTCGAGCAAAAACGGCTGATTTTCGACAAAAGAGATAACACCCCCCCATTACGTCTAGCTTCAGAAATGTGGAAAATGGTCCGTTTTCAAATGTTTTATTTTTGAACGTCAGTTCACATTTGTAGGTGGATCATCAGTGTTAGAGCTAAAATTAGCATGTTTAAAGTGATTTTCATGCTTCCAGGGGCTCGGGAAGTGAATTAAATACTATTTGGAGGCATTTAATGTTCAAGCAAAAACAGCAGATTTTTGACAAAAGAGATAACACCCCCCCATTACGTCATGCTTCAGAAATGTGGATAATGGTCCGTTTTCAAATGTTTTATTTTTGAACGTCAGTTCACATTTGTAGGTGTATCATCAGTGTTAGAGCTAACATTAGCATGTTTAAAGTGATTTTCATGCTTCCAGGGGCCCTAAACACAAGATTTATGGAATGGTTAAAAGTGCATGAAAATGGCCAATTTACTCACTCTGAATTCTCAAAAAGGGTTTCTTCACCCCGGGAAGTTAATTAAATACCATTTGGAGGCATTTAATGTTCGAGCAAAAACTGCTGATTTTCGACAAAAGAGATAACACCCCCCCATTACGTCATGCTTCAGAAATGTGGAAAATGGTCCGTTTTCAAATGTTTTATTTTTGAACGTCAGTTCACATTTGTAGGTGGATCATCAGTGTTAGAGCTAAAATTAGCATGTTTAAAGTGATTTTCATGCTTCCAGGGGCTCGGGAAGTGAATTAAATACTATTTGGAGGCATTTAATGTTCAAGCAAAAACAGCTGATATTTGACAAAAGAGATAACACCCCCCCATTACGTCATGCTTCAGAAATGTGGAAAATGGTCCGTTTTCAAATGTTTTATTTTTGAATGTCAGTTCACATTTGTAGGTGGATCATCAGTGTTAGAGCTAAAATTAGCATGTTTAAAGTGATTTTCATGCTTCAAGGGGGCCTAAACAGAAGATTTATGGAATGGATAAAAGTGCATGAAAATGGCCAATTTACTCACTCTGAGTTCTCAAAAAGGGTTTCTTCACCCCGGGAAGCTAATTAAATGCCATTTGGAGGCATTTAATGTTCGAGCAAAAACGGCTGATTTTCGACAAAAGAGATAACACCCCCCCATTACGTCATGCTTCAGAAATGTGGAAAATGGTCCGTTTTCAAATGTTTTATTTTTGAACGTCAGTTCACATTTGTAGGTGGATCATCAGTGTTAGAGCTAAAATTAGCATGTTTAAAGTGATTTTCATGCTTCCAGGGGCTCGGGAAGTGAATTAAATACTATTTGGAGGCATTTAATGTTCAAGCAAAAACAGCTGATTTTTGACAAAAAAGATAACACCCCCCCGTTACGTCATGTTTCAGAAATGTGGAAAATGGTCTGTTTTCAAATGTTTTATTTTTGAACGTCAGTTCACATTTGTAGGTGGATCATCAGTGTTAGAGCTAAAATTAGCATGTTTAAAGTGATTTTCATGCTTCCAGGGGCCCTAAACACAAGATTTATGGAATGGTTAAAAGTGCATGAAAATGGCCAATTTACTCACTCTGAGTTCTCAAAAAGGGTTTCTTCACCCCGGGAAGTTAATTAAATACCATTTGGAGGCATTTACTGTTCGAGCAAAAACGGCTGATTTACGACAAAAGAGATAACACCCCCCCCATTACGTCATGCTTCAGAAATGTGGAAAATGGTCCGTTTTCAAATGTTTTATTTTTGAACGTCAGTTCACATTTGTAGGTGGATCATCAGTGTTAGAGCTAAAATTAGCATGTTTAAAGTGATTTTCATGCTTCCAGGGGCTCGGGAAGTGAATTAAATACTATTTGGAGGCATTTAATGTTCAATCAAAAACAGCTGATTTTTGACAAAAGAGATAACACCCCCCCATTACGTCATGCTTCAGAAATGTGGAAAATGGTCCGTTTTCAAATGCTTTATTTTTGAACGTCAGTTCACATTTGTAGGTGGATCATCAGTGTTAGAGCTAAAATTAGCATGTTTAAAGTGATTTTCATGCTTCCAGGGGCTCGGGAAGTGAATTAAATACTATTTGGAGGCATTTAATGTTCAAGCAAAAACAGCAGATTTTTGACAAAAGAGATAACACCCCCCCCATTACGTCATGCTTCAGAAATGTGGAAAATGGTCCGTTTTCAAATTTTTTATTTTTGAACGTCAGTTCACATTTGTAGGTGGATCATCAGTGTTAGAGCTAAAATTAGCATGTTTAAAGTGATTTTCATGCTTCCAGGGGCTCGGGAAGTGAATTAAATACTATTTGGAGGCATTTAATGTTCAATCAAAAACAGCTGATTTTTGACAAAAGAGATAACACCCCCCCATTACGTCATGCTTCAGAAATGTGGAAAATGGTCCGTTTTCAAATGTTTTATTTTTGAACGTCAGTTCACATTTGTAGGTGGATCATCAGGGTTAGAGCTAAAATTAGCATGTTTAAAGTGATTTTCATGCTTCCAGGGGCCCCTAACACAAGATTTATGGAATGGATAAAAGTGCATGAAAATGGCCAATTTACTCACTCTGAGTTCTCAAAAAGGGTTTCTTCACCCTGGGAAGTTAATTAAATACCATTTGGAGGCATTTAATGTTCGAGCAAAAACGGCTGATTTTCGACAAAAGAGATAACACCCCCCCATTACGTCATGCTTCAGAAATGTGGAAAATGGTCCGTTTTCAAATGTTTTATTTTTGAACGTCAGTTCACATTTGTAGGTGGATCATCAGTGTTAGAGCTAAAATTAGCATGTTTAAAGTGATTTTCATGCTTCCAGGGGCTCGGGAAGTGAATTAAATACTATTTGGAGGCATTTAATGTTCAAGCAAAAACAGCTGATTTTTGACAAAAAAGATAACACCCCCCCCCCATTACGTCATGCTTCAGAAATGTGCAAAATGGTCTGTTTTCAAATGTTTTATTTTTGAACGTCAGTTCACATTTGTAGGTGGATCATCAGTGTTAGAGCTAAAATTAGCATGTTTAAAGTGATTTTCATGCTTCCAGGGGCCCTAAACACAAGATTTATGGAATGGTTAAAAGTGCATGAAAATGGCCAATTTACTCACTCTGAGTTCTCAAAAAGGGTTTCTTCACCCCGGGAAGTTTATTAAATACCATTTGGAGGCATTTACTGTTCGAGCAAAAACAGCTGATTTACGACAAAAGAGATAACACCCCCCCATTACGTCATGCTTCAGAAATGTGGAAAATGGTCCGTTTTCAAATGTTTTATTTTTGAACGTCAGTTCACATTTGTAGGTGGATCATCAGTGTTAGAGCTAAAATTTGCATGTTTAAAGTGATTTTCATGCTTCCAGGGGCTCGGGAAGTGAATTAAATACTATTTGGAGGCATTTAATGTTCAATCAAAAACAGCTGATTTTTGACAAAAGAGATAACACCCCCCCATTACGTCATGCTTCAGAAATGTGGAAAATGGTTCGTTTTCAAATGTTTTATTTTTGAACGTCAGTTCACATTTGTAGGTGGATCATCAGTGTTAGAGCTAAAATTAGCATGTTTAAAGTGATTTTCATGCTTCCAGGGGCTCGGGAAGTGAATTAAATACTATTTGGAGGCATTTAATGTTCAATCAAAAACAGCAGATTTTTGACAAAAGAGATAACATCCCCCCATTACGTCATGCTTCAGAAATGTGGAAAATGGTCCGTTTTCAAATGTTTTATTTTTGAATGTCAGTTCACATTTGTAGGTGGATCATCAGTGTTAGAGCTAAAATTAGCATGTTTAAAGTGATTTTCATGCTTCCAGGGGCTCGGGAAGTGAATTAAATACTATTTGGAGGCATTTAATGTTCAATCAAAAACAGCTGATTTTTGACAAAAGAGATAACACCCCCCCATTACGTCATGCTTCAGAAATGTGGAAAATGGTCCGTTTTAAAATGTTTTATTTTTGAACGTCAGTTCACATTTGTAGGTGGATCATCAGGGTTAGAGCTAAAATTAGCATGTTTAAAGTGATTTTCATGCTTCCAGGGGCCCCTAACACAAGATTTATGGAATGGATAAAAGTGCATGAAAATGGCCAATTTACTCACTCTGAGTTCTCAAAAAGGGTTTCTTCACCCTGGGAAGTTAATTAAATACCATTTGGAGGCATTTAATGTTCGAGCAAAAACGGCTGATTTTCGACAAAAGAGATAACACCCCCCCCATTACGTCATGCTTCAGAAATGTGGAAAATGGTCCGTTTTCAAATGTTTTATTTTTGAACGTCAGTTCACATTTGTAGGTGGATCATCAGTGTTAGAGCTAAAATTAGCATGTTTAAAGTGATTTTCATGCTTCCAGGGGCTCGGGAAGTGAATTAAATACTATTTGGAGGCATTTAATGTTCAAGCAAAAACAGCTGATTTTTGACAAAAAAGATAACACCCCCCCCATTACGTCATGCTTCAGAAATGTGCAAAATGGTCTGTTTTCAAATGTTTAATTTTTGAACGTCAGTTCACATTTGTAGGTGGATCATCAGTGTTAGAGCTAAAATTAGCATGTTTAAAGTGATTTTCATGCTTCCAGGGGCCCTAAACACAAGATTTATGGAATGGTTAAAAGTGCATGAAAATGGCCAATTTACTCACTCTGAGTTCTCAAAAAGGGTTTCTTCACCCCGGGAAGTTTATTAAATACCATTTGGAGGCATTTAATGTTCGAGCAAAAACGGCTGATTTTCGACAAAAGAGATAACACCCCCCATTACGTCATGCTTCAGAAATGTGGAAAATGGTCCGTTTTCAAATGTTTTATTTTTGAACGTCAGTTCACATTTGTAGGTGGATCATCAGTGTTAGAGCTAAAATTAGCATGTTTAAAGTGATTTTCATGCTTCCAGGGGCTCGGGAAGTGAATTAAATACTATTTGGAGGCATTTAATGTTCAATCAAAAACAGCAGATTTTTGACAAAAGAGATAACATCCCCCCATTACGTCATGCTTCAGAAATGTGGAAAATGGTCCGTTTTCAAATGTTTTATTTTTGAATGTCAGTTCACATTTGTAGGTGGATCATCAGTGTTAGAGCTAAAATTAGCATGTTTAAAGTGATTTTCATGCTTCCAGGGGCCCTAAACACAAGATTTATGGTATGGTTAAAAGTGCATGAAAATGGCCAATTTACTCACTCTGAGTTCTCAAAAAGGGTTTCTTCACCCCGGGAAGGTAATTAAATACCATTTGGAGGCATTTAATGTTCGAGCAAAAACGGCTGATTTTCGACAAAAGAGATAACACCCCCCCCATTACGTCATGCTTCAGAAATGTGGAAAATGGTCCGTTTTCAAATGTTTTATTTTTGAACGTCAGTTCACATTTGTAGGTGGATCATCAGTGTTAGAGCTAAAATTAGCATGTTTAAAGTGATTTTCATGCTTCCAGGGGCTCGGGAAGTGAATTAAATACTATTTGGAGGCATTTAATGTTCAAGCAAAACCAGCAGATTTTTGACAAAAGAGATAACACCCCCCCATTACGTCATGCTTCAGAAATGTGGAAAATGGTCAGTTTTCAAATGTTTTATTTTTGAACGTCAGTTCACATTTGTAGGTGGATCATCAGTGTTAGAGCTAAAATTAGCATGTTTAAAGTGATTTTCATGCTTCCAGGGGCCCTAAGCACAAGATTTATGGAATGGTTAAAAGTGCATGAAAATGGCCAATTTACTCACTCTGAGTTATCAAAAAGGGTTTCTTCACCCCGGGAAGTTAATTAAATACCATTTGGAGGCATTTAATGTTCGAGCAAAAACGGCTGATTTTCGACAAAAGAGATAACACCCCCCCATTACGTCATGCTTCAGAAATGTGGAAAATGGTTCGTTTTCAAATGTTTTATTTTTGAACGTCAGTTCACATTTGTAGGTGGATCATCAGTGTTAGAGCTAAAATTAGCATGTTTAAAGTGATTTTCATGCTTCCAGGGGCTCGGGAAGTGAATTAAATACTATTTGGAGGCATTTAATGTTCAATCAAAAACAGCTGATTTTTGACAAAAGAGATAACACCCCCCCATTACGTCATGCTTCAGAAATGTGGGAAATGGTCCATTTTCAAATGTTTTATTTTTGAACGTCAGTTCACATTTGTAGGTGGATCATCAGTGTTAGAGCTAAAATTAGCATGTTTAAAGTGATTTTCATGCTTCCAGGGGCCCTAAACACAAGATTTATGGAATGGATAAAAGTGCATGAAAATGGCCAATTTACTCACTCTGAGTTCTCAAAAAGGGTTTCTTCACCCCGGGAAGTTAATTAAATACCATTTGGAGGCATTTAATGTTCGAGCAAAAACGGCTGATTTTCGACAAAAGAGATAACACCCCCCCATTACGTCATGCTTCAGAAATGTGGAAAATGGTCCGTTTTCAAATGTTTTATTTTTGAACGTCAGTTCACATTTGTAGGTGGATCATCAGTGTTAGAGCTAAAATTAGCATGTTTAAAGTGATTTTCATGCTTCCAGGGGCTCGGGAAGTGAATTAAAAACGATTTGGAGGCATTTAATGTTCAATCAAAAACAGCTGATTTTTGACAAAAGAGATAACACCCCCCCATTACGTCATGCTTCAGAAATGTGGAAAATGGTCCGTTTTCAAATGTTTTATTTTTGAACGTCAGTTCACATTTGTAGGTGGATCATCAGTGTTAGAGCTAAAATTAGCATGTTTAAAGTGGTTTTCATGCTTCCAGGGGCCCTAAACACAAGATTTATGGAATGGTTAAAAGTGCATGAAAATGGCCAATTTACTCACTCTGAGTTCTCAAAAAGGGTTTCTTCACCCCGGGAAGTTAATTAAATACCATTTGGAGGCATTTAATGTTCGAGCAAAAACGGCTGATTTTCGACAAAAGAGATAACACCCCCCATTACGTCATGCTTCAGAAATGTGGAAAATGGTCCGTTTTCAAATGTTTTATTTTTGAATGTCAGTTCACATTTGTAGGTGGATCATCAGTGTTAGAGCTAAAATTAGCATGTTTAAAGTGATTTTCATGCTTCCAGGGGCTCGGGAAGTGAATTAAATACTATTTGGAGGCATTTAATGTTCAATCAAAAACAGCTGATTTTTGACAAAAGAGATAACACCCCCCCATTACGTCATGCTTCAGAAATGTGGAAAATGGTCCGTTTTCAAATGTTTTATTTTTGAACGTCAGTTCACATTTGTAGGTGGATCATCAGTGTTAGAGCTAAAATTAGCATGTTTAAAGTGATTTTCATGCTTCCAGGGTCCCTAAACACAAGAGTTATGGAATGGTTAAAAGTGCATGAAAATGGCCAATTTACTCACTCTGAGTTCTCAAAAAGGGTTTCTTCACCCCGGGAAGTTAATTAAATGCCATTTGGAGGCATTTAATGTTCGAGCAAAAACTGCTGATTTTCCACAAAAGAGATAACACCCCCCATTACGTCATGCTTCAGAAATGTGGAAAATGGTCCGTTTTCAAATGTTTTATTTTTGAACGTCAGTTCACATTTGTAGGTGGATCATCAGTGTTAGAGCTAAAATTAGCATGTTTAAAGTGATTTTCATGCTTCCAGGGGCTCGGGAAGTGAATTAAATACTATTTGGAGGCATTTAATGTTCAAGCAAAAACAGCAGATTTTTGACAAAAGAGATAACACCCCCCCCATTACGTCATGCTTCAGAAATGTGGAAAATGGTCCGTTTTCAAATGTTTTATTTTTGAACGTCAGTTCACATTTGTAGGTGGATCATCAGTGTTAGAGCTAAAATTAGCATGTTTAAAGTGATTTTCATGCTTCCAGGGGCCCTAAACACAAGATTTATGGAATGGTTAAAAGTGCATGAAAATGGCCAATTTACTCACTCTGAGTTCTCAAAAAGGGTTTCTTCACCCCGGGAAGTTAATTAAATACCATTTGGAGGCATTTAATGTTCGAGCAAAAACGGCTGATTTACAACAAAAGAGATTACACCCCCCCCATTACGTCATGCTTCAGAAATGTGGAAAATGGTCCGTTTTCAAATGTTTTATTTTTGAACGTCAGTTCACATTTGTAGGTGGATAATCAGTGTTAGAGCTAAAATTAGCATGTTTAAAGTGATTTTCATGCTTCCAGGGGCTCGGGAAGTGAATTAAATACTATTTGGAGGCATTTAATGTTCAATCAAAAACAGCTGATTTTTGACAAAAGAGATAACACCCCCCCATTACGTCATGCTTCAGAAATGTGGAAAATGGTCCGTTTTCAAAAGTTTTATTTTTGAACGTCAGTTCACATTTGTAGGTGGATCATCAGTGTTAGAGCTAAAATTAGCATGTTTAAAGTGATTTTCATGCTTCCAGGGTCCCTGAACACAAGATTTATGGAATGGTTAAAAGTGCATGAAAATGGCCAATTTACTCACTCTGAGTTCTCAAAAAGGGTTTCTTCACCCCGGGAAGTTAATTAAATACCATTTGGAGGCATTTAATGTTCGAGCAAAAACGGCTGATTTTCGACAAAAGAGATAACACCCCCCATTACGTCATGCTTCAGAAATGTGGAAAATTGTCCGTTTTCAAATGTTTTATTTTTGAACGTCAGTTCACATTTGTAGGTGGATCATCAGTGTTAGAGCTAAAATTAGCATGTTTAAAGTGATTTTCATGCTTCCAGGGGCCCTAAACACAAGATTTATGGAATGGTTAAAAGTGCATGAAAATGGCCAATTTACTCACTCTGAGTTCTCAAAAAGGGTTTCTTCACCCCGGGAAGTTAATTAAATACCATTTGGAGGCATTTAATGTTCGAGCAAAAACGGCTGATTTTCGACAAAAGAGATAACACCCCCCCATTACGTCATGCTTCAGAAATGTGGAAAATGGTCCGTTTTCAAATGTTTTATTTTTGAACGTCAGTTCACATTTGTAGGTGGATCATCAGTGTTAGAGCTAAAATTAGCATGTTTAAATTGATTTTCATGCTTCCAGGGGCTCGGGAAGTGAATTAAATACTATTTGGAGGCATTTAATGTTCAAGCAAAAACAGCTGATTTTTGACAAAAGAGATAACACCCCCCCATTACGTCATGCTTCAGAAATGTGGAAAATGGTCCGTTTTCAAATGTTTTATTTTTGAACGTCAGTTCACATTTGTAGGTGGATCATCAGTGTTAGAGCTAAAATTAGCATGTTTAAAGTGATTTTCATGCTTCAAGGGGGCCTAAACACAAGATTTATGGAATGGATAAAAGTGCATGAAAATGGCCAATTTACTCACTCTGAGTTCTCAAAAAGGGTTTCTTCACCCCAGGAAGTTAATTAAATACCATTTGGAGGCATTTAATGTTCGAGCAAAAACGGCTGATTTTCGACAAAAGAGATAACACCCCCCCATTACGTCATGCTTCAGAAATGTGGAAAATGGTCCGTTTTCAAATGTTTTATTTTTGAACGTCAGTTCACATTTGTAGGTGGATCATCAGTGTTAGAGCTAAAATTAGCATGTTTAAAGTGATTTTCATGCTTCCAGGGGCTCGGGAAGTGAATTAAATACTATTTGGAGGCATTTAATGTTCAAGCAAAAACAGCTGATTTTTGACAAAAAAGATAACACCCCCCCCATTACGTCATGCTTCAGAAATGTGGAAAATGGTCTGTTTTCAAATGTTTTATTTTTGAACGTCAGTTCACATTTGTAGGTGGATCATCAGTGTTAGAGCTAAAATTAGCATGTTTAAAGTGATTTTCATGCTTCCAGGGCCCCTAAACACAAGATTTATGGAATGGTTAAAAGTGCATGAAAATGGCCAATTTACTCACTCTGAGTTCTCAAAAAGGGTTTCTTCACCCCGGGAAGTTAATTAAATACCATTTGGAGGCATTTAAAGTTCGAGCAAAAACGGCTGATTTTCGACAAAAGAGATAACACCCCCAATTACGTGATGCTTCAGAAATGTGAAAAATGGTCCGTTTTCAAATGTTTTATTTTTGAACGTCAGTTCACATTTGTAGGTGGATCATCAGTGTTAGAGCTAAAATTAGCATGTTTAAAGTGATTTTCATGCTTCCAGGGGCTCGGGAAGTGAATTAAATACTATTTGGAGGCATTTAATGTTCAAGCAAAAACAGCTGATTTTTGACAAAAAAGATAACACCCCCCCATTACGTCATGCTTCAGAAATGTGGAAAATGGTCTGTTTTCAAATGTTTTATTTTTGAACGTCAGTTCACATTTGTAGGTGGATCATCAGTGTTAGAGCTAAAATTAGCATGTTTAAAGTGATTTTCATGCTTCCAGGGCCGCTAAACACAAGATTTATGGAATGGTTAAAAGTGCATGAAAATGGCCAATTTACTCACTCTGAGTTCTCAAAAAGGGTTTCTTCACCCCGGGAAGTTAATTAAATACCATTTGGAGGCATTTAATGTTCGAGCAAAAACGGCTGATTTTCGACAAAAGAGATAACACCCCCCCATTACGTCATGCTTCAGAAATGTGGAAAATGGTCCGTTTTCAAATGTTTTATTTTTGAACGTCAGTTCACATTTGTAGGTGGATCATCAGTGTTAGAGCTAAAATTAGCATTTTTGAAGTGATTTTCATGCTTCCAGGGGCTCGGGAAGTGAATTAAATACTATTTGGAGGCATTTAATGTTCAAGCAAAAACAGCTGATTTTTGACAAAAAAGATAACACCCCCCCCCATTACGTCATGCTTCAGAAATGTGGAAAATGGTCTGTTTTCAAATGTTTTATTTTTGAACGTCAGTTCACATTTGTAGGTGGATCATCAGTGTTAGAGCTAAAATTAGCATGTTTAAAGTGATTTTCATGCTTCCAGGGGCCCTAAACACAAGATTTATGGAATGGTTAAAAGTGCATGAAAATGGCCAATTTACTCACTCTGAGTTCTCAAAAAGGGTTTCTTCACCCCGGGAAGTTAATTAAATACCATTTGGAGGCATTTAATGTTCGAGCAAAAACAGCTGATTTTCGACAAAAGAGATAACACCCCCCCATTACGTCATGCTTCAGAAATGTGGAAAATGGTCCGTTTTCAAATGTTTTATTTTTGAACGTCAGTTCACATTTGTAGGTGGATCATCAGTGTTAGAGCTAAAATTAGCATGTTTAAAGTGATTTTCATGCTTCCAGGGGCTCGGGAAGTGAATTAAATACTATTTGTAGGCATTTAATGTTCAATCAAAAACAGCAGATTTTTGACAAAAGAGATAACACCCCCCCATTACGTCATGCTTCAGAAATGTGGAAAATGGTCCGTTTTCAAATGTTTTAGTTTTTGAACGTCAGTTCACATTTGTAGGTGGATCATCAGTGTTAGAGCTAAAATTAGCATGTTTAAAGTGATTTTCATGCTTCCAGGGGCCCTAAACACAAGATTTATGGAATGGTTAAAAGTGCATAAAAATGAGCGAAACTGTGGCAACATATCGCCTTTTACGGGTAATGCTCGGCAGAAAGCTCCATTCATGGGTTTTGGGGTCATACTTCTCTACAATATCAATTGGAGACTGCTGGCTCCCAAAACCTCCAATTACAGGTAGCACTTCATTAGCCCTGAGTCGTGCCCTAGTCCTTGGTCCCTGCATTTGACTCCGCAATTCAGGCCTCAGGTGGAATTTCTTTGCTTCATCTACCAAATCCCTGCAAGACAAGCTGCAGTGAATCAGGGGCTCCACATCAATGACATCAGTGATATATCTGGGAGTGAGAAGTGGTATGCGCACATATTGAAGGAGGTCCGACAGAGACTCCTCCCTCTCCTTCTTTGAGTGCTTCCTCCAGTTTATGACTGCTTCAAACACAGGCTCATCGGAGTCCACCTGAATTTCATCACACTTGATGAGTTTCTCCACTTCCTCCTGATGCAGGAGGATGAACTCTTCATGCTGCACAACCTCAGGAAAATGCTTCTGGCTGAACACCTCGGCGGCCTGCATCAGATCTACACAGTTGTGGGTCTCCGCAAAATCACGAATCCCCAAACAGTTCGACGGATCTAGCTGGCTTTCCAGAAATTCACAGCAAGCTCGTTTCACACCTTTTAGCTGAAGCAAACATGCAGCTGGCAGTAACTCCTGCACGTTTTCTACTGTTACATGCACAGTCTCAGTGTAGACAAAATCCAGGAGAATTTCCATGGTGGCAGCGGTGAGGCCCTGTATATCCACAAACGGTTTTCCCTTTTCTGAAAGCTCGCTGGTGAACATGGCACAGAAATATTCACTGCAAGCTGCCAGTACAATGCGTTGGGCAGGAAACTCCTTTTCGTCAACTTTCAGGATGATATCACAGAGCGTGTTACTCTTGCGCAGGGAGTTCATTGAATTCAGGATGGACTTGGCGTGGGAGTTGGTCATGATGTCCTTGGGAGCCATGGTTTTGCATCATTGGGGACCCGGAGGATGTGAGTGAAGCAGAGATACAGGGTCAATTACCTCGCAAAAACATGCCTGCGGCCTCGTTATTTCCCCCACCTCTTTTTCCTCCGGGCCCGGGTAGCGGCTGATACACTACCAAAACCGGGGGCGTGAGCCCCAAACAGTGCACGCACAGACCAAGCGACGGCACAGGCTCAATGATCGCATCTATGTGATTGGTGGGTACGATGGCCGCTCCCGGCTCAGTTCAGTGGAATGCTTGGATTAGCTGCGGAAGCGCTGTGAGGCCCCAGGGCGGTTATGCGCTATACAAATGCAATTTTTCATTTCATTTCATTTCATTTCACATCTGAAGAGGATGGCGTTTGGTACCCTGTGGCTCCCATGAATGTGCGTCGAGGATTAGCGGGGGCCACCGCTCTTGGAGGAGGATACGATGGCCTGAACATTTTAAGCTCGGTAGAAAAGTATGACCCTCACACAGGGCACTGGTCAAATGTCACACCAATGGCCACAAAGCGTTCAGGCGCTGGCGTCTCTCTTTTAAATGACCACATATATGTGGTAGGGGGCTTCGATGGAACAGCACATCTCTCTTCTGTGGAGGCATACAACATCCGGACGGATTCCTGGACGACAGTCACCAGTATGACCACGCCAAGGTGCTATGTGGGTGCAACAGTGCTGCGAGGGAGGCTTTATGCAATAGCAGGGTATGATGGAAACTCTCTGCTGAGCAGCATCGAGTGCTACGATCCCATTATTGACAGCTGGGAGGTGGTGACATCAATGGGAACCCAGCGTTGTGATGCCGGCGTCTGTGTTCTGCGTGAAAAATGAAGTAGCTCCAGGACCAGCCTTTATTTTTTGATGATGCATGAGCCCTCAACAGGCACTTGCCAAAATCTGGGTACCTCTGTGCCACCCGCCCTGGGCATAATTCTTCAATTGCACATATCTCGCACCCAATGTGGACGTGTTTGAAAGCAGTCCGTAAAAATAATTCCAGGCAGTGGGCCCAAAGAGGGCAGAGCTTTTTTTGCACTGACTCGTGTTGCTTCCGAGTCCTCTATCTGAGCCTGAAATATGAAATTATCAACCCTAACTGGAGAGACTTCGAATGCTGTGATCTAGTTGGGCAACCTCCCACCTCAGAGAACCTGAATGTGTAAAAGAGAAAATGGGTGTTTGTGTGTTAATAATGTTCACATTTAAGCCTTTTTGGAATTTTTGTTTTACAAAACTGTTAAAACAATCCATTATCTTCTGTTGCAAATGTACTAGCCTGCATAATGTACATAGAAGCAAAAGATGGCCTGTTAAAAGTTGTACACTATGTCGTATACTTGCTGTCTGTAAATTGCAAACGTAAATTGTGAAAACTTCAAGAAAACGGGCAGAACCAGGTATGTTAACTGTAGCAATCCACAAAGCAGTGTCCTGGTCTGTGTGCTGCTGGCAGCAAACTTTCCTTTAGGGATGTTTTTTGAAGTCAGATACACAATATTCCTGTGTTTTCACTACTTTCGGAGGTGAAGAGCTGTAGTGTAGTTCCTAGTTTCCCACTAGGCCCTGCGCATTGGAATAACATAAACAGTAGTATCGACGTGGAACTGCGGATATTCCAGGCCTCCACTGACTATGCTAAACTTAATTGGGTTGTGTTACCAACTAGCTCAGAGGTCACTGGAAACTTTCTTCTCTGCATAGGAAGTGATCAGCTTCCTTGGCACAGACAAGAAGGGATTCAGTTTTCCAACAACCGTGCAACATGACAACTTTGCTCCTCAGATCAAGAGTCAATCTCTAGGGTCGTGTGAAACAATAGACATATATTTCACTCAGTCAGTCTAGTGCAGTTTACTTTCACGAGATGTAGAGAATAGAGAGACGGGCGTTTGTCAATAAAGGTTAACATTTATTGAACAGTCTTTCTTCTCGTACAAGAGAAATGTATTGCCACAATTGTAATAATTGTTATTATAAAAAGTACGTACAGTAAGATAAGTATTGCGAAATAGAACTGTAAAAGCATTGATATGGTTTCTTAGCCATACAATGGTTTAAAAGTAATAAAACATATATACAGTCATATATACATTAGGCTAACATACTCAACTGGTGCTTCTAACTAAGCCTACCCCAGTGTGCCTGACCTAAGCCTAACACGTGAAAAGGGGAGTAAGTAAGTAGCTTAAGTTAAGTTGGTTTTGCCAAGGTTTGTTTCAAGAATTCTCGTCTAAGGGTTTAGTCAACACCATACCTCTGAATAGAATGATGGAGGATCGGTATCTCCTTCAGGGGTCTCTCTCGATATCCCAGTCACCCGCGAGGGTAAACCGGAAGCGCCGGGACTGGATTTCTCTGCACGAGAAAGGCAGCGGCTTCTCTTCAGCGCGTCGAGGAAGGAGGGGGGACAGCATCCGCGGGCAGCTGGAATCTGCTGGATGTCTTCGCAGAGGGACGGCTGTTCAGCTCCTTAAGCGTACTGCACCATAGGTCGCGCTTTGGCGGCGATAGTGGTATCAGCAGCTTCACCACCACAGGATAGCAGGCTGCAGCGACAGAGTGCTAGATTTACCAACACAGGGTCATGCAGGCAGCTGGCATCAGCAACAGGCAACGAACGTTGCTTAAGGCAACGTTGGTAATATTTATACCTGGCAGGTGCCGGGTTTGACGCAAGTTTGCTGGACATAAGACGTCAATTAAAGATGTCACTAGGAAGTGATAGTTATCAGTTGCTCATTAGAGTTCCATTACTAATCAAAACATAGCAAGCGGGGATTTCCAGGTTTGCTAAGTTTTTATCTTGTTGAAGAACTCGGAGTGTTATCTAGGAATATCAGATAGTGACTGCTGCTCTGTCATTGCACTAATTGGTCACAAAGGAAGTAGCAGAGAGTCATGCTGGAATGTGGCTCTGTTCATGTGAGGCCAGAGATGACTTTTCAGAAAATCGCACTTGAACGGTTATGCCAATATAGGGAATAAAGGGATTTATAGCCGAATAGGGGCATAAGGTCACAGTATCGATCAGGAACCTAGATTAACACGCAACACCCACTCCACGGGTTAATGTCCATCAAAATTACTAAAACTAAAGCAATTAGATGCATGTGTAACATTGCCCACCCCAAAATACATAAATGCATTCGAAATAGGCGTACTTGTAATACATGGAATTTAGGTACTGTACGTTTTTTAAAGCATAGTAATCATTCAAGAATTATTGCATATGAAATCAATGAACGATTATGCAGAAAGAATTACACATGAAGTATCTCTGACAGAAGAAATGCGAGATAAATCATCACATAAAAATGCATTGTAATAACATGTGTGCTAGAGGCTGGTGTTATGTTGTTATGTCTCTAGATGTGTTTAGAAATAGAAGTGTGAAGCTTCTGTTCTCTAAGAATAGTTTTTACGTTAAGCAAAGAATTTGTTCGTGCCAAAAAAGGTCAATATTAGAAAAATTGTCCAATTCAAAGAAAATTTTTTAATGCTTGAGCGGGGAAACATAGAGTTCCAAAGCTTATTGCAGTCATTGTTGATCAAAACTGAAGGCCGAATTCAGAGTTCTCGGGAACGCTGTGTGTCGGAAAGCTTCTCAAAGTTATTGTTTCTCTACGGGTGAGAACATCGTATCAGACAGGCTCTCAAAGAATTGGTCTACAATTTCAGGTGATAGTTCAACCAAATTAGATAGCGCTGAAACTTGGCAGGTGTGAGAATGATTGCTGTCATCGAAGGCAGGACCAGCAATGCTCACAGCACGTTGTACCTGGATGATGTTGCTTTTGTCACTCGCTCCACTGTTACCACTTGGCTGTAGTACAGGAGTCTCCACAAATGCCGTCATCAGGATTGGTAGCCGCTGGGGACAACACAATGCGTGAGCCGTTATTGGACTGAGCAAAGTATCGACGTCCATTGGTACTGCTGATGGAAGTGAAAGACAGATGTCCAACACACATTCATCGCCGCAAAGCATACACCGTAGCACAGGTAAAATGCAATTTTGCCATATCGGTCTGAATGAAAGGAACCAGGTCATGTTTAGATCTCTCAGCCTGGCCAATCCAAGGACGTTAGTTATCCTGTCCCGGTAGCGCATTGCTAGGATTGTCTCTTCCATTCCCATGGGAGCTATGTCTGAGCCGAGGCTTGCCATAACGAAGCAGGAGGGTCAAAAATAGAATCCCTGCGACGAGTCCCAAAAATAATGGTATGCCGCCAAAAATGGAGTGCACAAAATTAGGAAAGATTCCCAAAATTGCCTGGAAGGGTGTTAGCAGTCCCGTAAAGACTGTCTTAAATATGCCTGGGATGCTTGTTGCACTAGACATGTTAAGGAGTTGGCTGAACATTTCTACGAAATGCACGGGGCAATTTGTTGATAAAAGGTCATGAATTTCAGTAGCTGTCCTTGCAACTAGAAGATCATACGTCTCTTTAGATGACGTTATAGGCACTGTTGTCGGTAAAAGTACAGATTTAACTTTGCTTAATGTATCAATTCGTATAGAATAGAGATTCAGACGAGGCCAGATGGGAGTCACTATGTCTGGAGGCCCACTCGGGAACAATGCTTGCATACAGCATTTGACCATGGACGTTACTTCTATTAGATAACTTTTCCCTGGCGTCAGGCCACAACATCTGTGATCCGTTCTAAGAATGTAACTCCTGTTTGCGAGTTGCATAAAGAAGGGCTCTATCTGAGTTGCAGGTGTGACTAGCTGGTGGCATGAAAGGTTGTTTGAATTTCCATCACATGCTCCGTGTAAATTAATACCCTGACACAAAAGTATACCGCTTAGTGAATGTTTACAGTTCTCACCACTAAGAAATACATTTTTGTCACTGTCACTATAGCAAGAATGAGTGTATGGTAATTTCCATATAGATTTTACAAATCCTTTACCCAATTGTTCATATTGGCCAGCAGGTATGTATTCAAGGCACTTTTTAAATCGGAAAGTTGTTATCGGAATTGTGATAATTCCGTGTATTATCCATTCAATGACAGGACTCTCTGACATTGTCAATGGTAATCTCTCGAGTTTTTCGATGCTCAGGATTGTATAGTCTGCTCCTTTCTGTGCCAAACTGATCTGTTTATCAGTAAGGTTAAAACTGGAAAATAATGACGTTGTGTTTATCAAACGCCAAGGCACATAGCCTGAACGAAGATTTTGCAGCGTCCAGCCTAATTCTATAATAGAACGCAATTGAGACTGGCCATGTTGTAACATTAGCAAATCTCTGTCTATCACATCAAAGGCAGAGGATACAATACTGTCCAACGAATATATTCTGGAAGACAGAGTCGTTAACCCATTGTCTACCACAGAAAGTGATTTCTCCAAATTAATACGATCAATTTCTCGTATTTTTTCAGCAGTTTCAATTTGCTTTACTTTCCAAGCCTCGTTGTAAGCAGCATAGATGCTGGTCGCTATGAAACGCTTTTGACGCTGTTTGCGTGGTCCAAAAATGAAATCGCGCAAATCAGCACCATCTTTTAATAAAGACAAGTGTTGCTTAATTTCAGCCAGTGTGGATGTAGTTAGCCATTCAAGGCAGAGCTTCCCTACACTGTATGTTGTTACAATCCCTGGATGCTGTCTCTGGGAGTATCTAGGGTCTAATCTGGTCATTTTTAACCCTTGTGTTTTATTCAGGAATCTATCTTGACAGCTATTTGTGTCTGTAGGCCAGATTAACCACTTTTTCCAATCAGAATGTATTCTGTTGAAATGTAAAATTTGTGACACGTCTAACTCAATATCTGTGGTTGTATTCTCAGCTATTGGCTTTGGAATAGACGGTGTTCTAAGGTCTTTGTTCTTAGCTAGGCCAAGACAAGATGTTTGGTGTATTGTGTCATTTAAAAACAACATTTGTTCTGGTATCATGCAGGTTCTAAATAGTGCTTCAATGCCTTGCACCTGCCAATCTTTTGTACCCCAGATTGTTTTCGTTTCAATATTATTTTTCCAATAATCAAAACCAAATGTCATCATTTTGTCATAAAATGCTTCTGAATATATCAATTTAGAATTTGTCAGCATTGTTTTCATTCCTGTTTTTTCTAACAGTTTGTAATAAAACGTTTCTGCATCACTGGTGTTAAACCCTGAGAAGTATTTGAATTTCTCAAAAAATGCTTTAGAACTGCTTTTAGGTGGTGTATCACAATGTTCCCGTTGGTTATACATAAAAACATTTCTAGGCTGTGCAGATTTATGCAAGTAATGATCCCCATAGTGGGTGTAACAGAATAATTGCTCATAACTAGATGAACCTTGTAAATAATCATGATCTGTGAATCTAGCTGACATTACTAAATCAGACATCATGTCATTAATACTGTTAAAGTCCCAATCATCAGAGAATGTACTTGGTGTCACAAAGTCACTTAAGGAAACCTTTAGTTGATGAGGGTACTTCAGGATTTCGACCGGACCATATATCTCATAGTCTGTTTTCTCCCATACTACCCCACCAGGTATTGGAATTGCTGTGACATTTACTGTTGACAGTTCTCTCTTCTTCACGTGGGATGATCTGTGTGGTTTCAGGACTAAGTTGATGTTCTGACTTGCTGTGTCCATTCAATTGTAATGAACTTTCCTAAAATTAAAACTAAAATTAGGCATAGTAGGAGTATGAATACCCCTGAGATAATCCAATGCTCAATCAACGGTGAATCCAGATATAGCTCTTTGATTTGTTGAAGGAGTCCTGTTGTATTTTCTTTAGAAATCTTTTTTGTTTCTGGCATCACTTCGGGGTCATTTAAATCTTCAGAGAAGTTGTCGAAGTTGATGAAATAACCAGAGGCAGTTCTGTCAATTGATGGGATTGTTCTTTCAATCTGTCTCTCGGTAGCACTTTCTGATGCCACATCATTGTAGACTGGTGTTGTTTCTTGACGAACTGTTTCAATCTGTGTTTCAAGAGGCACGAGTTCCATGGCATTATTGCATAGTCCTTCATTGTGCACTGCAGGCTGATCGAATGTGATTAGTCTTTCAGTTTGAACCTCTTGGATTGTTGCAAGTTTGGGTATTCTGTTGTTTCTTGGGAGTCCACTTGGCCTACTGTTGATTATAGGCCACATGCTTGTGGTTTTACCAGATCGATAGACACGACTCTGTTCTCCTTTTTACCAGCAAGGGGCGGTAGCACAACTGATCTTGTTCCGGTGACTGCCAAGACAGGTACTGCTTTTCTGTAAGAAGGCCCAAATTCCTTCTTAACCGTGATCTTTTCTCTGACTAGATCCCCAATCTTTGGAATCCAGACAGGCCTTGCTGGGGCTGTTGCGGGTGGTGCCTCGTCAGTTGTACTTGGCTGTTGCTTTAACTTTATGTTGCTTAATGATTTTCTTGTTTCATTCAGTTCCTGTAAAACAGCCAAACGATCCTTTACATCAAAGTGTTTTGTTTCTTCTTGTACCACTGACATCTGACTATCGAGGTCCTGAACTCGCATTCTAATTCCGAACAATAGTTCGTATGGGCTGAAACCTTTTAGAGAATTTCTTGGCATGTTGTTAAGACTAGTCTGGACACTTATTAAATCTTTGACCCACCCAGCGCCTGAACCTAATACCTTCGCTGTTATAGATTGCTTTATGTCCCGGTTTTTTCTTTCTACCACACTATTCCCTTCGGGGTGCGACGCACAAGAATACCGCAACCCAATTCCCATGCTAGCCATGGCCTCCTTATAGGCTCAAGAGCTGAAAGCAGGACCCTGGTCAGAATGGAACGTGGTAATTGCGTATGTGCCGATAAAGACTCGCAAATCTTTTATAACCGTTCTAGCGTCAGCCGAGCGCTGGAGGCCTCATTATTTAAGTGCGTTTCGTCTTAATGGTGTATACTGGGACGCGCTTCTCTTCTTTGATTGCGCAGATAGATCGCCTTATGCTGTCTATCAGGGATCCTGAAACTACACTGGCCTGTTCATTACTGCGATCGCTATTGCAGTTTTCACAATTTTGAGCAAAACATTGAATATCTATGCTCATTCCTGGCCACCAGTACTCTGATTGTAATTCTTTCAGAGAGGCTTTGATTGTTTGGTGTCTCAGACCCAACCCCATGTGTGCTTCCAGTAAGAGGAAGCCCCTCCTGTTCCTGTTTGGAATTACTCTGTCCCCCACTCCAGGGATTCGAGCAAAAGGAACGGAGTTTGCATCGATTATGTATGCATAATTGAGTGGATAGTTTACGGGTAGTGCTGCACAGTCGCCTTTTACGGTCGTTTTTACTGCCAGCATGGTTTCCCCGTCTATGTATTTATCTGTATGCTTTTTTGTGGCTACGGAAGCCGGTTTAGTTGCTTCCGCGGTGGCTGTATTAGCCAATGAATTCCCTGCAACGTGAACGCCATCACGTTGAAGACTCTGTGCGTGAATCACGTGAGTCTTTTGTAGTTCTTTACTTAAAAGAGCTACTTCGTTCCAGAGCAATTTATGCTTTATTGTGGCACCTGTGTCATCTTTGTAGTCGTTTTTGATCCAACTCTGCAGTTTGTTATTGTAAGAGTTGACGCAAAAATGAGAATCGCACACTATAAGTGTCGGGAATTCGCGTTCTGCATTTTCAAGCGCCATCTTTAAAGATCTGATTTCAGTTCTCTGAATCGAACACTTTCTTACAGATTCAGTTTTTGTTACTTTCGGTCTGATTTTACCGCACAGCCAACGACATTTAATGATCGCACATGCTGCGTCGTAGGATTTTCTCTCTACGTTGAAATGCTGTACAGAGCTATCTGTATAGATTATACAGGCATATTGTGGGAGAGGCAGAATTTCGATTGGCAGAGGATATTCTTCTTCATACTCTAAATCATTCAGTTCTTCGTATTGCGGGGCGAAATAGTATTTTACGTCTTCCGCTCCTAGAGAATCTATGCACTGTATCCATTTTGGATCCAGTGACACTGTAGGCAGGTTTACTGGGCTGAATAGCGCTTCGAAGGCGGATTCCACTGTGAGGATGTTAATCCTTTTGCCGTGTGCTAGTTCTCGTTCATTTGCTAATGCGATTTGCACTGCATTCACAGTTCTTTCTGTGTGACTGAATGTTTTTTCTGCTTGTGTGTACAAGTGAGATTTAATTGAAATTGGTACCTTTTCTCCCTCATTAGAGGTTAGGTACGTGAATCCGCATCTTCCTGGGATGACTCGGATTACAAGATCACGTGTGTTGTCACGTGTGTCTAATTTTGTTTTTGCTAACATGTCTGTTTGCAGTGATCTCAAAATTTCTGTGTGTTTTTGAGTCCAATTGATTTGTTTAAAATCAGGTTTTATTAGTTCGTAGAGAGGTTTAACCCTCTCTGCGTAATTTAGGATGTAAGTTCTTCCGAAATTCAGAAAACCTAGAATGGATTGTAAATTCTTCAGCGTTTTTGGAGCTTGGAGTACAGCGCACTTCTCTAAGAAGTTGTCCGCTAGGCTTTTCCCTTCACTTGATAATTCGTACCCTAAAAATAGTACTGTCAGATGGGCAATTCGGGACTTTTTAAAGTTGAATTTGTAACCCTCTGCTGCGAACCCAAGTATAATGGTGTTCACTCTCTTCAAGTGAGTATCCAAGTCGTCGTCTGTGAGATAAATATCATCTACGTAAGACAATGCTTCATCATCATAGATTTGTAGTAACTCTGTTACCCTAGCTGAGAATAGTCCTGGGCTGTTCTTGAACCCCTGTGGGAGTCGACAGAATTTTTTCTGCGACCCAAATGCAGAGAAAGCGGTCAAATATCTGCTTTCTGGTGCAATGTTTTGACAAAAGAAACCATTAGAAATGTCTAATGTCGTTTTATATTTTTTCCTAACTATATTATTCATTAGGGCTGCACTATGCGAGTTTTGTACTGCAAAAGTTTTGCAACATGTATTAAGGTGTCTGTAGTCCAAAACTAGACGATATGAATTGTCTGGCTTGGAGACAGGAAACAAAGGATTGTTCATTTGAGAGGTGCATGTTTCAATCACCCCCTGGTACTCAAGTTGATCTAAGATCTCCCTGACCAGTTTTTTAGCTTCTTGCTTTATGGGATACTGCCGTTGGGCAGTTGGTTCACTTTTTAGTTGGATTTTGTGAGGAGGTGAATCCTCATCCCATCCTACATGATTTTTATACAATGCAGGTGCCTGGGCTACTGCCCATTTCCTTGCATATGTATATTTTTTGTGAATCAGTATGTGATTCGAGAAGGCAGGCATAATCACTTCTTCGCCACGAGGGCACTCCCTGACAAACTCCGGGGGCCAATCTTTTTCAGCTAACAGAATATCATAGCCTTTTGAGAGCTTATCCCAAAATAGACCCTTAATTTTCCTAGTCTTATCACCCTCCATACGCAATGTTATTTCGTATATTTTATGGGGCTCGCTAAGTCTGGTGTCGGCAGTTTCAACTTGAATGTATTCATTCGTGTCCACTGTCTCCAGATGACTCATCAAGATCTTGCGCGCTATACTGATTTCTGCTGCACTGTCCAACATTGTCAATGCCCACTCCCCGTTTTTCAACTGTGTCCTCAGTATTCTCGGCATGATTGATTACTCTAATACTGGCTACCTTCTTTTTAGGAAATTGAGATTTTTTACTCTGAGCAGGTTCCTTGTCTTTGGACTTGGTGTGCTCTCCTGGGTCTGACCGTCCTCTTCTTTCCGAATTCTGTGGAAAAGATCGAGAGGGACGTGTATCAATACTTTGATATCTATCAGGTTTTTTTAGATTATCCCTATTTCTAAGGTTATATCTTTTCTCAGAGGGCTCCCTCTGGGGAGACTGGTGTTCTCGAGTCGGAGTTCTTTCCCTCCGTCGAGGAGACCTTCCTCTGGACTGGAAAACTTTTTCCTTGGGAGTGGATTGTTTATTTCCATCCCAGCTCTTTTTAGGAGTGTTTAAATTATTTTTAATAAATAATTTTTCAGGATTTTCGAGCAGTTGGGGTTTTACTGGTTTCCCACCCAAGCTGTCTCTACCTAATTCTTCATAGCATTTTTCTATGATTTTTGCTAGCTCAACAGGATCTTTTATATCTGTTTCCTTCAACTTCTGGCGAATCGCCACAGATGCTGCTTCTCCCTTTATGTTGGCTAATAATATAGCCGTGACCTGCTTGAAGTCTTTCAGTAATTTCATACCTAGATTTAAAGCGGGCTCTGGACCGAATTCATTTTGAATCTGTTTTAGCACTTCTGGTATTACCGCCATAGACGGAACACCGTGTGTTTTTGTGTAAATGGAAGCAAAGACTGTACCCCAAGTGTCGCAGTCCTCCACGTGTGGTGCGATTCCCATAGGAAGGCAGATGGTCAAGATTCTGTGTTTCTCAATAGGGGTAGTATCAGGAAATACTGCCTCTATTTGAGTGATTTTCTGTGCTAACCAGAAAGGAATTTGTTCCCGTTTTACGGGTGTTTTACCAAGACATGACTGTATGTTCTGTGGTGTAATTTTATTTGTGTTCCCCTGGTGAGGGGTTAGCTGGTGTGAATTAACAGCTGGCTGGACTGTTGCAGTCCGCATTACATATTGGACTAATTGCCTATGTATTTTTATTAATGTGTTTAGCTGTACTAACAGCTCTTCTCTTGACATTCTTACAATGTCAGGATGTGGTGTGTAGCTGGCTAGAACCGGCCACGTTGCTCCTGGTCTACCTAGAGGACCGAGCCTAGTTATGTGATCATTGTGTTTTAGGGCGCCATTAAACCAGAGCAGGTGCTCTTGAAATTTAAGTGGGATTTCAATCTCCTCGAAAGGAGCGTACTCTCCCGGAGGTTCCTCTATTTTGTAATAGTGAAACTCTTGTGTTGTAGCGTTTGCCGCTGGAAAGTTTATCCATGAATAGAATACCTCTGTCTGCCGATACTCGTGAGCCTCTATCACGAAAATTACTGTACCACCTTGAGGTGTCAGTCCGTTTTCTATAAGTTTTAAAGTTATAGATCTTCTTAAGTGGACCGGGATGATAATAGCATCCGGGTCTGCTTGTTCGGGACCTTGCTGAGTCGCATCTACTGCGCCCCCAGTGGTTCCGTTATTTTCTACTGACATTGTATAAATGCAAGGTTTGCAGAGTAGGTCTCCAAGGAGACAAAGATTAGGTGCACAATATTTTGGAACACTGTATCCTTCAACGTTGAATAAACCAGAGCTTTACATAGGAATCTCTTCCTACTAAGGTCGGGCAGATTTTAACCTTTCACCCACTCCAGACGTCTATTGGAGTATTTACGGGAGAAAGGGGTCTGTGAAATATGCACGACTGAGTTACTCTACTGTCTTGCGTTAGTTTATCGCCTTACCAAACGTTGGGCGCCATGTAGTGTAGTTCCTAGTTTCCCACTAGGCCCTGCGCATTGGAATAACATAAACAGTAGTATCGACGTGGAACTGCGGATATTCCAGGCCTCCACTGACTATGCTAAACTTAATTGGGTTGTGTTACCAACTAGCTCAGAGGTCACTGGAAACTTTCTTCCTTGCATAGGAAGTGATCAGCTTCCTTGGCACAGACAAGAAGGGATTCAGTTTTCCAACAACCGTGCAACATGACAACTTTGCTCCTCAGATCAAGAGTCAATCTCTAGGGTCGTGTGAAACAATAGACATATATTTCACTCAGTCAGTCTAGTGCAGTTTACTTTCACGAGATGTAGAGAATAGAGAGACGGGCGTTTGTCAATAAAGGTTAACATTTATTGAACAGTCTTTCTTCTCGTACAAGAGAAATGTATTGCCACAATTGTAATAATTGTTATTATAAAAAGTACATACAGTAAGATAAGTATTGCGAAATAGAACTGTAAAAGCATTGATATGGTTTCTTAGCCATACAATGGTTTAAAAGTAATAAAACATATATACAGTCATATATACATTAGGCTAACATACTCAACTGGTGCTTCTAACTAAGCCTACCCCAGTGTGCCTGACCTAAGCCTAACACGTGAAAAGGGGAGTAAGTAAGTAGCTTAAGTTAAGTTGGTTTTGCCAAGGTTTGTTTCAAGAATTCTCGCCTAAGGGTTTAGTCAACACCATACCTCTGAATAGAATGATGGAGGATCGGTATCTCCTTCAGGGGTCTCTCTCGATATCCCAGTCACCAGCGAGGGTAAACCGGAAGCGCTGGGACTGGATTTCTCTGCACGAGAAAGGCAGCGGCTTCTCTTCAGCGCGTCGAGGAAGGAGGGGGGACAGCGTCCGCGGGCAGCTGGAATCTGCTGGATGTCTTCGCAGAGGGACGGCTGTTCAGCTCCTTAAGCGTACTGCACCATAGGTCGCGCTTTGGCGGCGATAATGGTATCAGCAGCTTCACCACCACAGGATAGCAGGCTGCAGCGACAGAGTGCTAGATTTACCAACACAGGGTCATGCAGGCAGCTGGCATCAGCAACAGGCAACGAACGTTGCTTAAGGCAACGTTGGTAATATTTATACCTGACAGGTGCCGGGTTTGACGCAAGTTTGCTGGACATAAGACGTCAATTAAAGATGTCACTAGGAAGTGATAGTTATCAGTTGCTCATTAGAGTTCCATTACTAATCAAAACATAGCAAGCGGGGATTTCCAGGTTTGCTAAGTTTTTATCTTGTTGAAGAACTCGGAGTGTTATCTAGGAATATCAGATAGTGACTGCTGCTCTGTCATTGCACTAATTGGTCGCAAAGGAAGTAGCAGAGAGTCATGCTGGAATGTAGCTCTGTTCATGTGAGGCCAGAGATGACTTTTCAGAAAATCGCACTTGAACGGTTATGCCAATATAGGGAATAAAGGGATTTATGGCCGAATAGGGGCATAAGGTCACAGTATCGATCAGGAACCTAGATTAACACGCAACAGAGCAACCTGTTTTTAGGGGACTTTTTTGTTATCGAGTTTGCAAGCATTTCATGCAGAACCAGTTTATTTCCTGACTTACGTTGGCTATTATGAAGCCTTGGTCTTTATTTTGTCTTGTTGGGCGTAGGGTAATAAAACCCATGTCCAACTTGGGAAGGGGCCTGCACACATTTTTTTTCCCAAGGCACATATGCAGAGACACCCACTCCTTATCTCCGGTTATTCTAATTTCTTTGATCTGTCCAAGAAGACAATGCCATTAGTGCCAAATTTTAGCGTTTATAGGCAACTTAAACAAGCTAAAGGTTGAACATTCCAGCAAGCTACTAGGATTTCCTCCCAGATTGTACTATGTTGTGCAATTTCACATAGCAAAGTATAATGTTATATGTTGTTGTGACAAGTGTATTTCAGCGCACACAAGAGTACACAGACCCATACATGTTGTAGCAGCTGCTATCCCTGGTTTGGCATTTGGTGCAGATTTTGCTACCCCTCCTCTCGGGTCATGAAGGAAAAGAATGTAAATAGCACCATTTACTTTCTGTTTTACTCTTTTTCCTAGTACTTCCTCACCAAATAGGAGATTGTGGAGGGGCTAATGGTAGCAGAGGTGGCGATTTCAGTTTGGCTACCTCTGGTAATTTCCCAAATAGATGTCCGTGCACCCAAGGCATAATCATTTCAGCGAAATAAGTTTCCAAAGTGCTGATACAGATGTCTGTTCACACCCTTTCTTTTAGGATGAATTTTCTGACTGCAGCCAGCTTTTTTTCTGCTCTTTCCACTGTATTGCAGTCTATAAACCGGTCCAGTGTTGCACCACTTTTATTTATGGCTTTGTTCAAAGCCTTTCCTGTTGGAAGACCAGTGGAAAAAAGTAAAATGGTTGTGTTCTGATCATTGCATATTTCTTGAAAAGAATTAATTCTGTCTTGGCAATAAAAAAATAAAAAATAAAAAAAGTGCATGAAAATGGCCAATTTACTCACTCTGAGTTCTCAAAAAGGGTTTCTTCACCCCGGGAAGTTAATTAAATACCATTTGGAGGCATTTAATGTTCGAGCAAAAACGGCTGATTTTCGACAAAAGAGATAACACCCCCCATTACGTCATGCTTCAGAAATGTGGAAAATGGTCCGTTTTCAAATGTTTTATTTTTGAACGTCAGTTCACATTTGTAGGTGGATCATCAGTGTTAGAGCTAAAATTAGCATGTTTAAAGTGATTTTCATGCTTCCAGGGGCTCGGGAAGTGAATTAAATACTATTTGGAGGCATTTAATGTTCAATCAAAAACAGCTGATTTTTGACAAAAGAGATAACACCCCCCCATTACGTCATGCTTCAGAAATGTGGAAAATGGTCCGTTTTCAAATGTTTTCTTTTTGAACGTCAGTTCACATTTGTAGGTGGATCATCAGTGTTAGAGCTAAAATTAGCATGTTTAAAGTGATTTTCATGCTTCCAGGGGCTCGGGAAGTGAATTAAATACTATTTGGAGGCATTTAATGTTCAATCAAAAACAGCTGATTTTTGACAAAAGAGATAACACCCCCCCCATTACGTCATGCTTCAGAAATGTGGAAAATGGTCCGTTTTCAAATGTTTTATTTTTGAACGTCAGTTCACATTTGTAGGTGGATCATCAGTGTTAGAGCTAAAATTAGCATGTTTAAAGTGATTTTCATGCTTCCAGGGACTCGGGAAGTGAATTAAATACTATTTGGAGGCATTTAATGTTCAATCAAAAACAGCTGATTTTTGACAAAAGAGATAACACCCCCCCCATTACGTCATGCTTCAGAAATGTGGAAAATGGTCCGTTTTCAAATGTTTTATTTTTGAACGTCAGTTCACATTTGTAGGTGGATCATCAGTGTTAGAGCTAAAATTAGCATGTTTAAAGTGATTTTCATGCTTCCAGGGTCCCTTAACACAAGATTTATGGAATGGTTAAAAGTGCATGAAAATGGCCAATTTACTCACTCTGAGTTCTCAAAAAGGGTTTCTTCACCCCGGGAAGTTAATTAAATACCATTTGGAGGCATTTAATGTTCGAGCAAAAACGGCTGATTTTCGACAAAAGAGATAACATCCCCCCATTACGTCATGCTTCAGAAATGTGGAAAATGGTCCGTTTTCAAATGTTTTATTTTTGAACGTCAGTTCACATTTGTAGGTGGATCATCAGTGTTAGAGCTAAAATTAGCATGTTTAAAGTGATTTTCATGCTTCCAGGGGCTCGGGAAGTGAATTAAATACTATTTGGAGGCATTTAATGTTCAATCAAAAACAGCTGATTTTTGACAAAAGAGATAACACCCCCCCATTACGTCATGCTTCAGAAATGTGGAAAATGGTCCGTTTTCAAATGTTTTATTTTTGAACGTCAGTTCACATTTGTAGGTGGATCATCAGTGTTAGAGCTAAAATTAGCATGTTTAAAGTGATTTTCATGCTTCCAGGGTCCCTAAACACAAGATTTATGGAATGGTTAAAAGTGCATGAAAATGGCCAATTTACTCACTCTGAGTTCTCAAAAAGGGTTTCTTCACCCCGGGAAGTTAATTAAATACCATTTGGAGGCATTTAATGTTCGAGCAAAAACGGTTGATTTTCGACAAAAGAGATAACACCCCCCATTACGTCATGCTTCAGAAATGTGGAAAATGGTCCTTTTTCAAATGTTTTATTTTTGAACGTCAGTTCACATTTGTAAGTGGGTCATCAGTGTTAGAGCTAAAATTAGCATGTTTAAAGTGATTTTCATGCTTCCAGGGGCTCGGGAAGTGAATTAAATACTATTTGGAGGCATTTAATGTTCAAGCAAAAACAGCAGATTTTTGACAAAAGAGATAACACCCCCCCATTACGTCATGCTTCAGAAATGTGGAAAATGGTCCGTTTTCAAATGTTTTATTTTTGAACGTCAGTTCACTTTTGTAGGTGGATCATCAGTGTTAGAGCTAAAATTAGCATGTTTAAAGTGATTTTCATGCTTCCAGGGTCCCTAAACACAAGATTTATAGAATGGTTAAAAGTGCATGAAAATGGCCAATTTACTCACTCTGAGTTCTCAAAAAGGGTTTCTTCACCCCGGGAAGTTAATTAAATACCATTTAGAGGCATTTAATGTTCGAGCAAAAACGGCTGATTTTCGACAAAAGAGATAACACCCCCCATTACGTCATGCTTCAGAAATGTGGAAAATGGTCCGTTTTCAAATGTTTTATTTTTGAACGTCAGTTCACATTTGTAGGTGGATCATCAGTGTTAGAGCTAAAATTAGCATGTTTAAAGTGATTTTCATGCTTCCAGGGGCTCGGGAAGTGAATTAAATACTATTTGGAGGCATTTAATGTTCAAGCAAAAACAGCAGATTTTTGACAAAAGAGATAACACCCCCCCCCATTACGTCATGCTTCAGAAATGTGGAAAATGGTCCGTTTTCAAATGTTTTATTTTTGAACGTCAGTTCACATTTGTAGGTGGATCATCAGTGTTAGAGCTAAAATTAGCATGTTTAAAGTGATTTTCATGCTTCCAGGGGCCCTAAACACAAGATTTATGGAATGGTTAAAAGTGCATGAAAATGGCCAATTTACTCACTCTGAGTTCTCAAAAAGGGTTTCTTCACCCCGGGAAGTTAATTAAATACCATTTGGAGGCATTTAATGTTCGAGCAAAAACGGCTGATTTACAACAAAAGAGATAACACCCCCCCATTACGTCATGCTTCAGAAATGTGGAAAATGGTCCGTTTTCAAATGTTTTATTTTTGAACGTCAGTTCACATTTGTAGGTGGATAATCAGTGTTAGAGCTAAAATTAGCATGTTTAAAGTGATTTTCATGCTTCCAGGGGCTCGGGAAGTGAATTAAATACTATTTGGAGGCATTTAATGTTCAATCAAAAACAGCTGATTTTTGACAAAAGAGATAACACCCCCCCATTACGTCATGCTTCAGAAATGTGGAAAATGGTCCGTTTTCAAATGTTTTATTTTTGATCGTTAGTTCACATTTGTAGGTGGATCATCAGTGTTAGAGCTAAAATTAGCATGTTTAAAGTGATTTTCATGCTTCCAGGGTCCCTAAACACAAGATTTATGGAATGGTTAAAAGTGCATGAAAATGGCCAATTTACTCACTCTGAGTTCTCAAAAAGGGTTTCTTCACCCCGGGAAGTTATTTAAATACCATTTGGAGGCATTTAATGTTCGAGCAAAAACGGCTGATTTTCGACAAAAGAGATAACACCCCCCATTACGTCATGCTTCAGAAATGTGGAAAATGGTCCGTTTTCAAATGTTTTATTTTTGAACGTCAGTTCACATTTGTAAGTGGATCATCAGTGTTAGAGCTAAAATTAGCATGTTTAAAGTGATTTTCATGCTTCCAGGGGCTCGGGAAGTGAATTAAATACTATTTGGAGGCATTTAATGTTCAAGCAAAAACAGCAGATTTTTGACAAAAGAGATAACACCCCCCCATTACGTCATGCTTCAGAAATGTGGAAAATGGTCCGTTTTCAAATGTTTTATTTTTGAACGTCAGTTCACATTTGTAGGTGGATCATCAGTGTTAGAGCTAAAATTAGCATGTTTAAAGTGATTTTCATGCTTCCAGGGGCTCGGGAAGTGAATTAAATACTATTTGGAGGCATTTAATGTTCAATCAAAAACAGCTGATTTTTGACAAAAGAGATAACACCCCCCCCCCCATTACGTCATGCTTCAGAAATGTGGGAAATGGTCCGTTTTCAAATGTTTTATTTTTGAACGTCAGTTCACATTTGTAGGTGGATCATCAGTGTTAGAGCTAAAATTAGCATGTTTAAAGTGATTTTCATGCTTCCAGGGGCCCTAAACACAAGATTTATGGAATGGTTAAAAGTGCATGAAAATGGCCAATTTACTCACTCTGAGTTCTCAAAAAGGGTTTCTTCACCCCGGGAAGTTAATTAAATACCATTTGGAGGCATTTAATGTTCGAGCAAAAACGGCTGATTTACAACAAAAGAGATAACACCCCCCCATTACGTCATGCTTCAGAAATGTGGAAAATGGTCCGTTTTCAAATGTTTTATTTTTGAACGTCAGTTCACATTTGTAGGTGGATAATCAGTGTTAGAGCTAAAATTAGCATGTTTAAAGTGATTTTCATGCTTCCAGGGGCTCGGGAAGTGAATTAAATACTATTTGGAGGCATTTAATGTTCAATCAAAAACAGCTGATTTTTGACAAAAGAGATAACACCCCCCCATTACGTCATGCTTCAGAAATGTGGAAAATGGTCTGTTTTCAAATGTTTTATTTTTGAACGTCAGTTCACATTTGTAGGTGGGTCATCAGTGTTAGAGCTAAAATTTGCATGTTTAAAGTGATTTTCATGCTTCCAGGGTCCCTAAACACAAGATTTATGGAATGGTTAAAAGTGCATGAAAATGGCCAATTTACTCACTCTGAGTTCTCAAAAAGGGTTTCTTCACCCCGGGAAGTTAATTAAATACCATTTGGAGGCATTTAATGTTCGAGCAAAAACGGCTGATTTTCGACAAAAAAATAACACCCCCCATTACGTCATGCTTCAGAAATGTGGAAAATGGTCCGTTTTCAAATGTTTTATTTTTGAACGTCAGTTCACATTTGTAGGTGGATCATCAGTGTTAGAGCTAAAATTAGCATGTTTAAAGTGATTTTCATGCTTCCAGGGGCTCGGGAAGTGAATTAAATACTATTTGGAGGCATTTAATGTTCAATCAAAAACAGCTGATTTTTGACAAAAGAGATAACACCCCCCCCCCATTACGTCATGCTTCAGAAATGTGGGAAATGGTCCGTTTTCAAATGTTTTATTTTTGAACGTCAGTTCACATTTGTAGGTGGATCATCAGTGTTAGAGCTAAAATTAGCATGTTTAAAGTGATTTTCATGCTTCCAGGGGCCCTAAACACAAGATTTATGGAATGGTTAAAAGTGCATGAAAATGGCCAATTTACTCACTCTGAGTTCTCAAAAAGGGTTTCTTCACCCCGGGAAGTTAATTAAATACCATTTGGAGGCATTTAATGTTCGAGCAAAAACGGCTGATTTACAACAAAAGAGATAACACCCCCCATTACGTCATGCTTCAGAAATGTGGAAAATGGTCCGTTTTCAAATGTTTTATTTTTGAACGTCAGTTCACATTTGTAGGTGGATAATCAGTGTTAGAGCTAAAATTAGCATGTTTAAAGTGATTTTCATGCTTCCAGGGGCTCGGGAAGTGAATTAAATACTATTTGGAGGCATTTAATGTTCAATCAAAAACAGCTGATTTTTGACAAAAGAGATAACACCCCCCCATTACGTCATGCTTCAGAAATGTGGAAAATGGTCCGTTTTCAAATGTTTTATTTTTGAACGTCAGTTCACATTTGTAGGTGGGTCATCAGTGTTAGAGCTAAAATTTGCATGTTTAAAGTGATTTTCATGCTTCCAGGGTCCCTAAACACAAGATTTATGGAATGGTTAAAAGTGCATGAAAATGGCCAATTTACTCACTCTGAGTTCTCAAAAAGGGTTTCTTCACCCCGGGAAGTTAATTAAATACCATTTGGAGGCATTTAATGTTCGAGCAAAAACGGCTGATTTTCGACAAAAAAATAACACCCCCCATTACGTCATGCTTCAGAAATGTGGAAAATGGTCCGTTTTCAAATGTTTTATTTTTGAACGTCAGTTCACATTTGTAGGTGGATCATCAGTGTTAGAGCTAAAATTAGCATGTTTAAAGTGATTTTCATGCTTCCAGGGGCCCTAAACACAAGATTTATGGAATGGTTAAAAGTGCATGAAAATGGCCAATTTACTCACTCTGAGTTCTCAAAAAGGGTTTCTTCACCCCGGGAAGTTAATTAAATACCATTTGGAGGCATTTAATGTTCGAGCAAAAACGGCTGATTTACAACAAAAGAGATAACACCCCCCCATTACGTCATGCTTCAGAAATGTGGAAAATGGTCCGTTTTCAAATGTTTTATTTTTGAACGTCAGTTCACATTTGTAGGTCGATAATCAGTGTTAGAGCTAAAATTAGCATGTTTAAAGTGATTTTCATGCTTCCAGGGGCTCGGGAAGTGAATTAAATACTATTTGGAGGCATTTAATGTTCAATCAAAAACAGCTGATTTTTGACAAAAGAGATAACACCCCCCCATTACGTCATGCTTCAGAAATGTGGAAAATGGTCCGTTTTCAAATGTTTTATTTTTGAACGTCAGTTCACATTTGTAGGTGGATCATCAGTGTTAGAGCTAAAATTAGCATGTTTAAAGTGATTTTCATGCTTCCAGGGGCTCGGGAAGTGAATTAAATACTATTTGGAGGCATTTAATGTTCAATCAAAAACAGCTGATTTTTGACAAAAGAGATAACACCCCCCCCATTACGTCATGCTTCAGAAATGTGGAAAATGGTCCGTTTTCAAATGTTTTATTTTTGAACGTCAGTTCACATTTGTAGGTGGGGTCATCAGTGTTAGAGCTAAAATTAGCATGTTTAAAGTGATTTTCATGCTTCCAGGGTCCCTTAACACAAGATTTATGGAATGGTTAAAAGTGCATGAAAATGGCCAATTTACTCACTCTGAGTTCTCAAAAAGGGTTTCTTCACCCCGGGAAGTTAATTAAATACCATTTGGAGGCATTTAATGTTCGAGCAAAAACGGCTGATTTTCGACAAAAGAGATAACATCCCCCCATTACGTCATGCTTCAGAAATGTGGAAAATGGTCCGTTTTCAAATGTTTTATTTTTGAACGTCAGTTCACATTTGTAGGTGGATCATCAGTGTTAGAGCTAAAATTAGCATGTTTAAAGTGATTTTCATGCTTCCAGGGGCTCGGGAAGTGAATTAAATACTATTTGGAGGCATTTAATGTTCAATCAAAAACAGCTGATTTTTGACAAAAGAGATAACACCCCCCCATTACGTCATGCTTCAGAAATGTGGAAAATGGTCCGTTTTCAAATGTTTTATTTTTGAACGTCAGTTCACATTTGTAGGTGGATCATCAGTGTTAGAGCTAAAATTAGCATGTTTAAAGTGATTTTCATGCTTCCAGGGTCCCTAAACACAAGATTTATGGAATGGTTAAAAGTGCATGAAAATGGCCGATTTACTCACTCTGAGTTCTCAAAAAGGGTTTCTTCACCCCGGGAAGTTAATTAAATACCATTTGGAGGCATTTAATGTTCGAGCAAAAACGGTTGATTTTCGACAAAAGAGATAACACCCCCCATTACGTCATGCTTCAGAAATGTGGAAAATGGTCCTTTTTCAAATGTTTTATTTTTGAACGTCAGTTCACATTTGTAAGTGGATCATCAGTGTTAGAGCTAAAATTAGCATGTTTAAAGTGATTTTCATGCTTCCAGGGGCTCGGGAAGTGAATTAAATACTATTTGGAGGCATTTAATGTTCAAGCAAAAACAGCAGATTTTTGACAAAAGAGATAACACCCCCCCATTACGTCATGCTTCAGAAATGTGGAAAATGGTCCGTTTTCAAATGTTTTATTTTTGAACGTCAGTTCACTTTTGTAGGTGGATCATCAGTGTTAGAGCTAAAATTAGCATGTTTAAAGTGATTTTCATGCTTCCAGGGTCCCTAAACACAAGATTTATAGAATGGTTAAAAGTGCATGAAAATGGCCAATTTACTCACTCTGAGTTCTCAAAAAGGGTTTCTTCACCCCGGGAAGTTAATTAAATACCATTTAGAGGCATTTAATGTTCGAGCAAAAACGGCTGATTTTCGACAAAAGAGATAACACCCCCCATTACGTCATGCTTCAGAAATGTGGAAAATGGTCCGTTTTCAAATGTTTTATTTTTGAACGTCAGTTCACATTTGTAGGTGGATCATCAGTGTTAGAGCTAAAATTAGCATGTTTAAAGTGATTTTCATGCTTCCAGGGGCTCGGGAAGTGAATTAAATACTATTTGGAGGCATTTAATGTTCAAGCAAAAACAGCAGATTTTTGACAAAAGAGATAACACCCCCCCCCATTACGTCATGCTTCAGAAATGTGGAAAATGGTCCGTTTTCAAATGTTTTATTTTTGAACGTCAGTTCACATTTGTAGGTGGATCATCAGTGTTAGAGCTAAAATTAGCATGTTTAAAGTGATTTTCATGCTTCCAGGGGCCCTAAACACAAGATTTATGGAATGGTTAAAAGTGCATGAAAATGGCCAATTTACTCACTCTGAGTTCTCAAAAAGGGTTTCTTCACCCCGGGAAGTTAATTAAATACCATTTGGAGGCATTTAATGTTCGAGCAAAAACGGCTGATTTACAACAAAAGAGATAACACCCCCCCATTACGTCATGCTTCAGAAATGTGGAAAATGGTCCGTTTTCAAATGTTTTATTTTTGAACGTCAGTTCACATTTGTAGGTGGATAATCAGTGTTAGAGCTAAAATTAGCATGTTTAAAGTGATTTTCATGCTTCCAGGGGCTCGGGAAGTGAATTAAATACTATTTGGAGGCATTTAATGTTCAATCAAAAACAGCTGATTTTTGACAAAAGAGATAACACCCCCCCATTACGTCATGCTTCAGAAATGTGGAAAATGGTCCGTTTTCAAATGTTTTATTTTTGATCGTTAGTTCACATTTGTAGGTGGATCATCAGTGTTAGAGCTAAAATTAGCATGTTTAAAGTGATTTTCATGCTTCCAGGGTCCCTAAACACAAGATTTATGGAATGGTTAAAAGTGCATGAAAATGGCCAATTTACTCACTCTGAGTTCTCAAAAAGGGTTTCTTCACCCCGGGAAGTTATTTAAATACCATTTGGAGGCATTTAATGTTCGAGCAAAAACGGCTGATTTTCGACAAAAGAGATAACACCCCCCATTACGTCATGCTTCAGAAATGTGGAAAATGGTCCGTTTTCAAATGTTTTATTTTTGAACGTCAGTTCACATTTGTAAGTGGATCATCAGTGTTAGAGCTAAAATTAGCATGTTTAAAGTGATTTTCATGCTTCCAGGGGCTCGGGAAGTGAATTAAATACTATTTGGAGGCATTTAATGTTCAAGCAAAAACAGCAGATTTTTGACAAAAGAGATAACAACCCACCATTACGTCATGCTTCAGAAATGTGGAAAATGGTCCGTTTTCAAATGTTTTATTTTTGAACGTCAGTTCACATTTGTAGGTGGATCATCAGTGTTAGAGCTAAAATTAGCATGTTTAAAGTGATTTTCATGCTTCCAGGGGCTCGGGAAGTGAATTAAATACTATTTGGAGGCATTTAATGTTCAATCAAAAACAGCTGATTTTTGACAAAAGAGATAACACCCCCCCCCCATTACGTCATGCTTCAGAAATGTGGGAAATGGTCCGTTTTCAAATGTTTTATTTTTGAACGTCAGTTCACATTTGTAGGTGGATCATCAGTGTTAGAGCTAAAATTAGCATGTTTAAAGTGATTTTCATGCTTCCAGGGGCCCTAAACACAAGATTTATGGAATGGTTAAAAGTGCATGAAAATGGCCAATTTACTCACTCTGAGTTCTCAAAAAGGGTTTCTTCACCCCGGGAAGTTAATTAAATACCATTTGGAGGCATTTAATGTTCGAGCAAAAACGGCTGATTTACAACAAAAGAGATAACACCCCCCCATTACGTCATGCTTCAGAAATGTGGAAAATGGTCCGTTTTCAAATGTTTTATTTTTGAACGTCAGTTCACATTTGTAGGTGGATAATCAGTGTTAGAGCTAAAATTAGCATGTTTAAAGTGATTTTCATGCTTCCAGGGGCTCGGGAAGTGAATTAAATACTATTTGGAGGCATTTAATGTTCAATCAAAAACAGCTGATTTTTGACAAAAGAGATAACACCCCCCCATTACGTCATGCTTCAGAAATGTGGAAAATGGTCCGTTTTCAAATGTTTTATTTTTGAACGTCAGTTCACATTTGTAGGTGGGTCATCAGTGTTAGAGCTAAAATTTGCATGTTTAAAGTGATTTTCATGCTTCCAGGGTCCCTAAACACAAGATTTATGGAATGGTTAAAAGTGCATGAAAATGGCCAATTTACTCACTCTGAGTTCTCAAAAAGGGTTTCTTCACCCCGGGAAGTTAATTAAATACCATTTGGAGGCATTTAATGTTCGAGCAAAAACGGCTGATTTTCGACAAAAAAATAACACCCCCCATTACGTCATGCTTCAGAAATGTGGAAAATGGTCCGTTTTCAAATGTTTTATTTTTGAACGTCAGTTCACATTTGTAGGTGGATCATCAGTGTTAGAGCTAAAATTAGCATGTTTAAAGTGATTTTCATGCTTCCAGGGGCCCTAAACACAAGATTTATGGAATGGTTAAAAGTGCATGAAAATGGCCAATTTACTCACTCTGAGTTCTCAAAAAGGGTTTCTTCACCCCGGGAAGTTAATTAAATACCATTTGGAGGCATTTAATGTTCGAGCAAAAACGGCTGATTTACAACAAAAGAGATAACACCCCCCCATTACGTCATGCTTCAGAAATGTGGAAAATGGTCCGTTTTCAAATGTTTTATTTTTGAACGTCAGTTCACATTTGTAGGTCGATAATCAGTGTTAGAGCTAAAATTAGCATGTTTAAAGTGATTTTCATGCTTCCAGGGGCTCGGGAAGTGAAATAAATACTATTTGGAGGCATTTAATGTTCAATCAAAAACAGCTGATTTTTGACAAAAGAGATAACACCCCCCCATTACGTCATGCTTCAGAAATGTGGAAAATGGTCCGTTTTCAAATGTTTTATTTTTGAACGTCAGTTCACATTTGTAGGTGGATCATCAGTGTTAGAGCTAAAATTAGCATGTTTAAAGTGATTTTCATGCTTCCAGGGTCCCTAAACACAAGATTTATGGAATGGTTAAAAGTGCATGAAAATGGCCAATTTACTCACTCTGAGTTCTCAAAAAGGGTTTCTTCACCCCGGGAAGTTAATTAAATACCATTTGGAGGCATTTAATGTTCGAGCAAAAACGGTTGATTTTCGACAAAAGAGATAACACCCCCCATTACGTCATGCTTCAGAAATGTGGAAAATGGTCCTTTTTCAAATGTTTTATTTTTGAACGTCAGTTCACATTTGTAAGTGGATCATCAGTGTTAGAGCTAAAATTAGCATGTTTAAAGTGATTTTCATGCTTCCAGGGGCTCGGGAAGTGAATTAAATACTATTTGGAGGCATTTAATGTTCAAGCAAAAACAGCAGATTTTTGACAAAAGAGATAACACCCCCCCATTACGTCATGCTTCAGAAATGTGGAAAATGGTCCGTTTTCAAATGTTTTATTTTTGAACGTCAGTTCACTTTTGTAGGTGGATCATCAGTGTTAGAGCTAAAATTAGCATGTTTAAAGTGATTTTCATGCTTCCAGGGGCCCTAAACACAAGATTTATGGAATGGTTAAAAGTGCATGAAAATGGCCAATTTACTCACTCTGAGTTCTCAAAAAGGGTTTCTTCACCCCGGGAAGTTAATTAAATACCATTTGGAGGCATTTAATGTTCGAGCAAAAACGGCTGATTTACAACAAAAGAGATAACACCCCCCCATTACGTCATGCTTCAGAAATGTGGAAAATGGTCCGTTTTCAAATGTTTTATTTTTGAACGTCAGTTCACATTTGTAGGTGGATAATCAGTGTTAGAGCTAAAATTAGCATGTTTAAAGTGATTTTCATGCTTCCAGGGGCTCGGGAAGTGAATTAAATACTATTTGGAGGCATTTAATGTTCAATCAAAAACAGCTGATTTTTGACAAAAGAGATAACACCCCCCCCATTACGTCATGCTTCAGAAATGTGGAAAATGGTCCGTTTTCAAATGTTTTATTTTTGATCGTTAGTTCACATTTGTAGGTGGATCATCAGTGTTAGAGCTAAAATTAGCATGTTTAAAGTGATTTTCATGCTTCCAGGGTCCCTAAACACAAGATTTATGGAATGGTTAAAAGTGCATGAAAATGGCCAATTTACTCACTCTGAGTTCTCAAAAAGGGTTTCTTCACCCCGGGAAGTTAATTAAATACCATTTGGAGGCATTTAATGTTCGAGCAAAAACGGCTGATTTTCGACAAAAGAGATAACACCCCCCATTACGTCATGCTTCAGAAATGTGGAAAATGGTCCGTTTTCAAATGTTGTATTTTTGAACGTCAGTTCACATTTGTAAGTGGATCATCAGTGTTAGAGCTAAAATTAGCATGTTTAAAGTGATGTTCATGCTTCCAGGGGCTCGGGAAGTGAATTAAATACTATTTGGAGGCATTTAATGTTCAAGCAAAAACAGCAGATTTTTGACAAAAGAGATAACACCCCCCCATTACGTCATGCTTCAGAAATGTGGAAAATGGTCCGTTTTCAAATGTTTTATTTTTGAATGTCAGTTCACATTTGTAGGTGGATCATCAGTGTTAGAGCTAAAATTAGCATGTTTAAAGTGATTTTCATGCTTCCAGGGGCCCTAAACACAAGATTTATGGAATGGTTAAAAGTGCATGAAAATGGCCAATTTACTCACTCTGAGTTCTCAATAAGGGTTTCTTCACCCCGGGAAGTTAATTAAATACCATTTGGAGGCATTTAATGTTCGAGCAAAAACGGCTGATTTTCGACAAAAGAGATAACACCCCCCCATTACGTCATGCTTCAGAAATGTGGAAAATGGTCCGTTTTCAAATGTTTTATTTTTGAACGTCAGTTCACATTTGTAGGTGGATCATCAGTGTTAGAGCTAAAATTAGCATGTTTAAAGTGATTTTCATGCTTCCAGGGGCTCGGGAAGTGAATTAAATACTATTTGGAGGCATTTAATGTTCAATCAAAAACAGCAGATTTTTGACAAAAGAGATAACACCCCCACATTACGTCATGCTTCAGAAATGTGGAAAACGGTCCGTTGTCAAATGTTTTATTTTTGAACGTCAGTTCACATTTGTAGGTGGATCGTCAGTGTTAGAGCTAAAATTAGCATGTTTAAAGTGATTTTCATGCTTCCAGGGGCCCTAAACACAAGATTTATGGAATGGTTAAAAGTGCATGAAAATGGCCAATTTACTCACTCTGAGTTCTCAAAAAGGGTTTCTTCACCCCGGGAAGTTAATTAAATACCATTTGGAGGCATTTAATGTTCGAGCAAAAACGGCTGATTTTCGACAAAAGAGATAACACCCCCCCATTACGTCATGCTTCAGAAATGTGGAAAATGGTCCGTTTTCAAATGTTTTATTTTTGAACGTCAGTTCACATTTGTAGGTGGATCATCAGTGTTAGAGCTAAAATTAGCATGTTTAAAGTGATTTTCATGCTTCCAGGGGTTCGGGAAGTGAATTAAATACTATTTGGAGGCATTTAATGTTCAAGCAAACACAGCTGATTTTTGACAAAAGAGATAACACCCCCTTCCCATTACGTCATGCTTCAGAAATGTGGAAAATGGTCCGTTTTCAAATGTTTTATTTTTGAACGTCAGTTCACATTTGTAGGTGGATCATCAGTGTTAGAGCTAAAATTAGCATGTTTAAAGTGATTTTCATGCTTCCAGGGTCCCTAAACACAAGATTTATGGAATGGTTAAAAGTGCATGAAAATGGCCAATTTACTCACTCTGAGTTCTCAAAAAGGGTTTCTTCACCCCGGGAAGTTAATTAAATACCATTTGGAGGCATTTAATGTTCGAGCAAAAACGGCTGATTTTCGACAAAAGAGATAACACCCCCCATTACGTCATGCTTCAGAAATGTGGAAAATGGTCCGTTTTCAAATGTTTTATTTTTGAACGTCAGTTCACATTTGTAAGTGGATCATCAGTGTTAGAGCTAAAATTAGCATGTTTAAAGTGATTTTCATGCTTCCAGGGGCTCGGGAAGTGAATTAAATACTATTTGGAGGCATTTAATGTTCAAGCAAAAACAGAAGATTTTTGACAAAAGAGATAACACCCCCCCATTACGTCATGCTTCAGAAATGTGGAAAATGGTCCGTTTTCAAATAATTTATTTTTGAACGTCAGTTCACATTTGTAGGTGGATCATCAGTGTTAGAGCTAAAATTAGCATGTTTAAAGTGATTTTCATGCTTCCAGGGTCCCTAAACACAAGAGTTATGGAATGGTTAAAAGTGCATGAAAATGGCCAATTTACTCACTCTGAGTTCTCAAAAAGGGTTTCTTCACCCCGGGAAGTTAATTAAATACCATTTGGAGGCATTTAATGTTCGAGCAAAAACGGCTGATTTTCGACAAAAGAGATAACACCCCCCATTACGTCATGCTTCAGAAATGTGGAAAATGGTCCGTTTTCAAATGTTTTATTTTTGAACGTTAGTTCACATTTGTAGGTGGATCATCAGTGTTAGAGCTAAAATTAGCATGTTTAAAGTGATTTTCATGCTTCCAGGGGCTCGGGAAGTGAATTAAATACTATTTGGAGGCATTTAATGTTCAAGCAAAAACAGCAGATTTTTGACAAAAGAGATAACACCCCCCCCATTACGTCATGCTTCAGAAATGTGGAAAATGGTCCGTTTTCAAATGTTTTATTTTTGAACGTCAGTTCACATTTGTAGGTGGATCATCAGTGTTAGAGCTAAAATTAGCATGTTTAAAGTGATTTTCATGCTTCCAGGGGCCCTAAACACAAGATTTATGGAATGGTTAAAAGTGCATGAAAATGGCCAATTTACTCACTCTGAGTTCTCAAAAAGGGTTTCTTCACCCCGGGAGGTTAATTAAATACCATTTGGAGGCATTTAATGTTCGAGCAAAAACGGCTGATTTACAACAAAAGAGATAACACCCCCCCATTACGTCATGCTTCAGAAATGTGGAAAATGGTCCGTTTTCAAATGTTTTATTTTTGAACGTCAGTTCACATTTGTAGGTGGATCATCAGTGTTAGAGCTAAAATTAGCATGTTTAAAGTGATTTTCATGCTTCCAGGGTCCCTAAACACAAGATTTATGGAATGGTTAAAAGTGCATGAAAATGGCCAATTTACTCACTCTGAGTTCTCAAAAAGGGTTTCTTCACCCCGGCAAGTTAATTAAATACCATTTGGAGGCATTTAATGTTCGAGCAAAAACGGCTGATTTTCGACAAAAGAGATAACACCCCCCATTACGTCATACTTCAGAAATGTGGAAAATGGTCCGTTTTCAAATGTTTTATTTTTGAACGTCAGTTCACATTTGTGAGTGGATCATCAGTGTTAGAGTAAAATTAGCATGTTTAAATTGATTTTCATGCTTCCAGGGTCCCTAAACACAAGATTTATGGAATGGTTAAAAGTGCATGAAAATGGCCAATTTACTCACTCTGAGTTCTCAAAAAGGGTTTCTTCACCCCGGGAAGTTAATTAAATACCATTTGGAGGCATTTAATGTTCGAGCAAAAACGGCTGATTTTCGACAAAAGAGATAACACCCCCCATTACGTCATGCTTCAGAAATGTGGAAAATGGTCCGTTTTCAAATGTTTTATTTTTGAACGTCAGTTCACATTTGTAGGTGGATCATCAGTGTTAGAGCTAAAATTAGCATGTTTAAAGTGATTTTCATGCTTCCAGGGGCTCGGGAAGTGAATTAAATACTATTTGGAGGCATTTAATGTTCAAGCAAAAACAGCTGATTTTTGACAAAAGAGATAACACCCCCCCATTACGTCATGCTTCAGAAATGTGGAAAATGGTCTGTTTTCAAATGTTTTATTTTTCAATGTCAGTTCACATTTGTAGGTGGATCATCAGTGTTAGAGCTAAAATTAGCATGTTTAAAGTGATTTTCATGCTTCCAGGGGCCCTAAACACAAGATTTATGGAATGGTTAAAAGTGCATGAAAATGGCCAATTTACTCACTCTGAGTTCTCAAAAAGGGTTTCTTCACCCCGGGAAGTTAATTAAATACCATTTGGAGGCATTTAATGTTCGAGCAAAAACGGCTGATTTTCGACAAAAGAGATAACACCCCCCCATTACGTCATGCTTCAGAAATGTGGAAAATGGTCCGTTTTCAAATGTTTTATTTTTGAACGTCAGTTCATATTTGTAGGTGGATAATCAGTGTTAGAGCTAAAATTAGCATGTTTAAAGTGATTTTCATGCTTCCAGAGGCTTGGGAAGAGAATTAAATACTATTTGGAGGCATTTAATGTTCAATCAAAAACAGCTGATTTTTGACAAAAGAGATAACACCCCCCCATTACGTCATGCTTCAGAAATGTGGAAAATGGTCCGTTTTCAAATGTTTTATTTTTGAACGTCAGTTCACATTTGTATGTGGATCATCAGTGTTAGAGCTAAAATTAGCATGTTTAAAGTGATTTTCATGCTTCCAGGGGCCCTAAACACAAGATTTATGGAATGGTTAAAAGTGCATGAAAATGGCCAATTTACTCACTCTGAGTTCTCAAAAAGAGTTTCTTCACCCCGGGAAGTTAATTAAATACCATTTGGAGGCATTTAATGTTCGAGCAAAAACGGCTGATTTACAACAAAAGAGATAACACCCCCCATTACGTCATGCTTCAGAAATGTGGAAAATGGTCCGTTTTCAAATGTTTTATTTTTGAACGTCAGTTCACATTTGTAGGTGGATAATCAGTGTTAGAGCTAAAATTAGCATGTTTAAAGTGATTTTCATGCTTCCAGGGGCTCGGGAAGTGAATTAAATACTATTTGGAGGCATTTAATGTTCAATCAAAAACAGCTGATTTTTGACAAAAGAGATAACACCCCCCCATTCCGTCATGCTTCAGAAATGTGGAAAATGGTCAGTTTTCAAATGTTTTATTTTTGAACGTCAGTTCACATTTGTAGGTGGATCATCAGTGTTAGAGCTAAAATTAGCATGTTTAAAGTGATTTTCATGCTTCCAGGGTCCCTAAACACAAGATTTATGGAATGGTTAAAAGTGCATGAAAATGGCCAATTTACTCACTCTGAGTTCTCAAAAAGGGTTTCTTCACCCCGGGAAGTTAATTAAATACCATTTGGAGGCATTTAATGTTTGAGCAAAAACGGCTGATTTTCGACAAAAGAGATAACACCCCCCATCACGTCATACTTTAGAAATGTGGAAAATGGTCCGTTTTCAAATGTTTTATTTTTGAACGTCAGTTCACATTTGTAAGTGGATCATCAGTGTTAGAGCTAAAATTAGCATGTTTAAAGTGATTTTCATGCTTCCAGGGGCTCGGGAAGTGAATTAAATACTATTTGGAGGCATTTAATGTTCAAGCAAAAACAGCAGATTTTTGACAAAAGAGATAACACCCCCCATTACGTCATGCTTCAGAAATTTGGAAAATGGTCCGTTTTCAAATGTTTTATTTTTGAACGTCAGTTCACATTTGTAGGTGGATCATCAGTGTTAGAGCTAAAATTAGCATGTTTAAAGTGATTTTCATGCTTCCAGGGGCTCGGGAAGTGAATTAAATACTATTTGGAGGCATTTAATGTTCAAGCAAAAACAGCTGATTTTTGACAAAAGAGATAACACCCCCCCATTACGTCATGCTTCAGAAATGTGGAAAATGGTCTGTTTTCAAATGTTTTATTTTTCAACGTCAGTTCACATTTGTAGGTGGATCATCAGTGTTAGAGCTAAAATTAGCATGTTTAAAGTGATTTTCATGCTTCCAGGGGCCCTAAACACAAGATTTATGGAATGGTTAAAAGTGCATGAAAATGGCCAATTTACTCACTCTGAGTTCTCAAAAAGGGTTTTTTCACCCCGGGAAGTTAATTAAATACCATTTGGAGGCATTTAATGTTCGAGCTAAAACGGCTGATTTTCGACAAAAGAGATAACACCCCCCCATTACGTCATGCTTCAGAAATGTGGAAAATGGTCAGTTTTCAAATGTTTTATTTTTGAACGTCAGTTCACATTTGTAGGTGGATCATCAGTGTTAGAGCTAAAATTAGCATGTTTAAAGTGATTTTCATGCTTCCAGGGGCTCGGGAAGTGAATTAAATACTATTTGGAGGCATTTAATGTTCAAGCAAAAACAGCTGATTTTTGACAAAAGAGATAACACCCCCCCCATTACGTCATGCTTCAGAAATGTGGAAAATGGTCCGTTTTCAAATGTTTTATTTTTGAACGTCAGTTCACATTTGTAGGTGGATCATCAGTGTTAGAGCTAAAATTAGCATGTTTAAAGTGATTTTCATGCTTCCAGGGGCCCTAAACACAAGATTTATGGAATGGTTAAAAGTGCATGAAAATGGCCAATTTACTCACTCTGAGTTCTCAAAAAGGGTTTCTTCACCCCGGGAAGTTAATTAAATACCATTTGGAGGCATTTAATGTTCGAGCAAAAACGGCTGATTTACAACAAAAGAGATAACACCCCCCCATTACGTCATGCTTCAGAAATGTGGAAAATGGTCCGTTTTCAAATGTTTTATTTTTGAACGTCAGTTCACATTTGTAGGTGGATAATCAGTGTTAGAGCTAAAATTAGCATGTTTAAAGTGATTTTCATGCTTCCAGGGGCTCGGGAAGTGAATTAAATACTATTTGGAGGCATTTAATGTTCAATCAAAAACAGCTGATTTTTGACAAAAGAGATAACACCCCCCCCATTACGTCATGCTTCAGAAATGTGGAAAATGGTCCGTTTTCAAATGTTTTATTTTTGAACGTCAGTTCACATTTGTAGGTGGGTCATCAGTGTTAGAGCTAAAATTTGCATGTTTAAAGTGATTTTCATGCTTCCAGGGTCCCTAAACACAAGATTTATGGAATGGTTAAAAGTGCATGAAAATGGCCAATTTACTCACTCTGAGTTCTCAAAAAGGGTTTCTTCACCCCGTTAAGTTAATTAAATACCATTTGGAGGCATTTAATGTTCGAGCAAAAACGGCTGATTTACAACAAAAGAGATAACACCCCCCCATTACGTCATGCTTCAGAAATGTGGAAAATGGTCCGTTTTCAAATGTTTTATTTTTGAACGTCAGTTCACATTTGTAGGTGGATCATCAGTGTTAGAGCTAAAATTAGCATGTTTAAAGTGATTTTCATGCTTCCAGGGTCCCTAAACACAAGATTTATGGAATGGTTAAAAGTGCATGAAAATGGCCAATTTACTCACTCTGAGTTCTCAAAAAGGGTTTCTTCACCCCGGGAAGTTAATTAAATACCATTTGGAGGCATTTAATGTTCGAGCAAAAACGGTTGATTTTCGACAAAAGAGATAACACCCCCCATTACGTCATGCTTCAGAAATGTGGAAAATGGTCCTTTTTCAAATGTTTTATTTTTGAACGTCAGTTCACATTTGTAAGTGGATCATCAGTGTTAGAGCTAAAATTAGCATGTTTAAAGTGATTTTCATGCTTCCAGGGGCTCGGGAAGTGAATTAAATACTATTTGGAGGCATTTAATGTTCAAGCAAAAACAGCAGATTTTTGACAAAAGAGATAACACCCCCCCATTACGTCATGCTTCAGAAATGTGGAAAAGGGTCCGTTTTCAAATGTTTTATTTTTGAACGTCAGTTCACTTTTGTAGGTGGATCATCAGTGTTAGAGCTAAAATTAGCATGTTTAAAGTGATTTTCATGCTTCCAGGGTCCCTAAACACAAGATTTATGGAATGGTTAAAAGTGCATGAAAATGGCCAATTTACTCACTCTGAGTTCTCAAAAAGGGTTTCTTCACCCCGGAAGTTAATTAAATACCATTTAGAGGCATTTAATGTTCGAGCAAAAACGGCTGATTTTCGACAAAAGAGATAACACCCCCCATTACGTCATGCTTCAGAAATGTGGAAAATGGTCCGTTTTCAAATGTTTTATTTTTGAACGTCAGTTCACATTTGTAAGTGGATCATCAGTGTTAGAGCTAAAATTAGCATGTTTAAAGTGATTTTCATGCTTCCAGGGGCTCGGGAAGTGAATTCAATACTATTTGGAGGCATTTAATGTTCAAGCAAAAACAGCAGATTTTTGACAAAAGAGATAACACCCCCCCATTACGTCATGCTTCAGAAATGTGGAAAATGGTCCGTTTTCAAATGTTTTATTTTTGAACGTCAGTTCACATTTGTAGGTGGATCATCAGTGTTAGAGCTAAAATTAGCATGTTTAAAGTGATTTTCATGCTTCCAGGGGCCCTAAACACAAGATTTATGGAATGGTTAAAAGTGCATGAAAATGGCCAATTTACTCACTCTGAGTTCTCAAAAAGGGTTTCTTAACCCTGGGAAGTTAATTAAATACCATTTGGAGGCATTTAATGTTCGAGCAAAAACGGCTGATTTTCGACAAAAGAGATAACACCCCCCCATTACGTCATGCTTCAGAAATGTGGAAAAGGGTCCGTTTTCAAATGTTTTATTTTTGAACGTCAGTTCACATTTGTAGGTGGATCATCAGTGTTAGAGCTAAAATTAGCATGTTTAAAGTGATTTTCATGCTTCCAGGGGCTCGGGAAGTGAATTAAATACTATTTGGAGGCATTTAATGTTCAATCAAAAACAGCAGATTTTTGACAAAAGAGATAACACCCCCACATTACGTCATGCTTCAGAAATGTGGAAAACGGTCCGTTGTCAAATGTTTTATTTTTGAACGTCAGTTCACATTTGTAGGTGGATCGTCAGTGTTAGAGCTAAAATTAGCATGTTTAAAGTGATTTTCATGCTTCCAGGGGCCCTAAACACAAGATTTATGGAATGGTTAAAAGTGCATGAAAATGGCCAATTTACTCACTCTGAGTTCTCAAAAAGGGTTTCTTCACCCCGGGAAGTTAATTAAATACCATTTGGAGGCATTTAATGTTCGAGCAAAAACGGCTGATTTTCGACAAAAGAGATAACACCCCCCCCATTACGTCATGCTTCAGAAATGTGGAAAATGGTCCGTTTTCAAATGTTTTATTTTTGAACGTCAGTTCACATTTGTAGGTGGATCATCAGTGTTAGAGCTAAAATTAGCATGTTTAAAGTGATTTTCATGCTTCCAGGGGTTCGGGAAGTGAATTAAATACTATTTGGAGGCATTTAATGTTCAAGCAAACACAGCTGATTTTTGACAAAAGAGATAACACCCCCCCCCCCATTACGTCATGCTTCAGAAATGTGGAAAATGGTCCGTTTTCAAATGTTTTATTTTTGAACGTCAGTTCACATTTGTAGGTGGATCATCAGTGTTAGAGCTAAAATTAGCATGTTTAAAGTGATTTTCATGCTTCCAGGGTCCCTAAACACAAGATTTATGGAATGGTTAAAAGTGCATGAAAATGGCCAATTTACTCACTCTGAGTTCTCAAAAAGGGTTTCTTCACCCCAGGAAGTTAATTAAATACCATTTGGAGGCATTTAATGTTCGAGCAAAAACGGCTGATTTTCGACAAAAGAGATAACACCCCCCATTACGTCATGCTTCAGAAATGTGGAAAATGGTCCGTTTTCAAATGTTTTATTTTTGAACGTCAGTTCACATTTGTAAGTGGATCATCAGTGTTAGAGCTAAAATTAGCATGTTTAAAGTGATTTTCATGCTTCCAGGGGCTCGGGAAGTGAATTAAATACTATTTGGAGGCATTTAATGTTCAAGCAAAAACAGAAGATTTTTGACAAAAGAGATAACACCCCCCCATTACGTCATGCTTCAGAAATGTGGAAAATGGTCCGTTTTCAAATAATTTATTTTTGAACGTCAGTTCACATTTGTAGGTGGATCATCAGTGTTAGAGCTAAAATTAGCATGTTTAAAGTGATTTTCATGCTTCCAGGGTCCCTAAACACAAGAGTTATGGAATGGTTAAAAGTGCATGAAAATGGCCAATTTACTCACTCTGAGTTCTCAAAAAGGGTTTCTTCACCCCGGGAAGTTAATTAAATACCATTTGGAGGCATTTAATGTTCGAGCAAAAACGGCTGATTTTCGACAAAAGAGATAACACCCCCATTACGTCATGCTTCAGAAATGTGGAAAATGGTCCGTTTTCAAATGTTTTATTTTTGAACGTTAGTTCACATTTGTAGGTGGATCATCAGTGTTAGAGCTAAAATTAGCATGTTTAAAGTGATTTTCATGCTTCCAGGGGCTCGGGAAGTGAATTAAATACTATTTGGAGGCATTTAATGTTCAAGCAAAAACAGCAGATTTTTGACAAAAGAGATAACACCCCCCCCATTACGTCATGCTTCAGAAATGTGGAAAATGGTCCGTTTTCAAATGTTTTATTTTTGAACGTCAGTTCACATTTGTAGGTGGATCATCAGTGTTAGAGCTAAAATTAGCATGTTTAAAGTGATTTTCATGCTTCCAGGGGCCCTAAACACAAGATTTATGGAATGGTTAAAAGTGCATGAAAATGGCCAATTTACTCACTCTGAGTTCTCAAAAAGGGTTTCTTCACCCCGGGAGGTTAATTAAATACCATTTGGAGGCATTTAATGTTCGAGCAAAAACGGCTGATTTACAACAAAAGAGATAACACCCCCCCATTACGTCATGCTTCAGAAATGTGGAAAATGGTCCGTTTTCAAATGTTTTATTTTTGAACGTCAGTTCACATTTGTAGGTGGATCATCAGTGTTAGAGCTAAAATTAGCATGTTTAAAGTGATTTTCATGCTTCCAGGGTCCCTAAACACAAGATTTATGGAATGGTTAAAAGTGCATGAAAATGGCCAATTTACTCACTCTGAGTTCTCAAAAAGGGTTTCTTCACCCCGGGAAGTTAATTAAATACCATTTGGAGGCATTTAATGTTCGAGCAAAAACGGCTGATTTTCGACAAAAGAGATAACACCCCCCATTACGTCATGCTTCAGAAATGTGGAAAATGGTCCGTTTTCAAATGTTTTATTTTTGAACGTCAGTTCACATTTGTGAGTGGATCATCAGTGTTAGAGTAAAATTAGCATGTTTAAAGTGATTTTCATGCTTCCAGGGGCTCGGGAAGTGAATTAAATACTATTTGGAGGCATTTAATGTTCAATCAAAAACAGCAGATTTTTGACAAAAGAGATAACACCCCCACATTACGTCATGCTTCAGAAATGTGGAAAATGGCCCGTTGTCAAATGTTTTATTTTTGAACATCAGTTCACATTTGTAGGTGGATCGTCAGTGTTAGAGCTAAAATTACCATGTTTAAAGTGATTTTCATGCTTCCAGGGGCCCTAAACACAAGATTTATGGAATGGTTAAAAGTGCATGAAAATGGCCAATTTACTCACTCTGAGTTCGCAAAAAGGGTTTCTTCACCCCGGGAAGTTAATTAAATACCATTTGTAGGCATTTAATGTTCGAGCAAAAACGGCTGATTTTCGACAAAAGAGATAACACCCCCCCCATTACGTCATGCTTCAGAAATGTGGAAAATGGTCCGTTTTCAAATGTTTTATTTTTGAACGTCAGTTCACATTTGTAGGTGGATCATCAGTGTTAGAGCTAAAATTAGCATGTTTAAAGTGATTTTCATGCTTCCAGGGGCTCGGGAAGTGAATTAAATACTATTTGGAGGCATTTAATGTTCAAGCAAAAACAGCTGATTTTTGACAAAAGAGATAACACCCCCCCATTACGTCATGCTTCAGAAATGTGGAAAATGGTCTGTTTTCAAATGTTTTATTTTTCAATGTCAGTTCACATTTGTAGGTGGATCATCAGTGTTAGAGCTAAAATTAGCATGTTTAAAGTGATTTTCATGCTTCCAGGGGCCCTAATCACAAGATTTATGGAACGGTTAAAAGTGCATGAAAATGGCCAATTTACTCACTCTGAGTTCTCAAAAAGGGTTTCTTCACCCCGGGAAGTTAATTAAATACCATTTGGAGGCATTTAATGTTCGAGCAAAAACGGCTGATTTTCGACAAAAGAGATAACACCCCCCATTAGGTCATGCTTCAGAAATGTGGAAAATGGTCCGTTTTCAAATGTTTTATTTTTGAACGTCAGTTCACATTTGTAAGTGGATCATCAGTGTTAGAGCTAAAATTAGCATGTTTAAAGTGATTTTCATGCTTCCAGGGGCTCGGGAAGTGAATTAAATACTATTTGGAGGCATTTAATGTTCAAGCAAAAACAGAAGATTTTTGACAAAAGAGATAACACCCCCCCATTACGTCATGCTTCAGAAATGTGGAAAATGGTCCGTTTTCAAATAATTTATTTTTGAACGTCAGTTCACATTTGTAGGTGGATCATCAGTGTTAGAGCTAAAATTAGCATGTTTAAAGTGATTTTCATGCTTCCAGGGTCCCTAAACACAAGAGTTATGGAATGGTTAAAAGTGCATGAAAATGGCCGATTTACTCACTCTGAGTTCTCAAAAAGGGTTTCTTCACCCCGGGAAGTTAATTAAATACCATTTGGAGGCATTTAATGTTCGAGCAAAAACGGCTGATTTTCGACAAAAGAGATAACACCCCCCATTACGTCATGCTTCAGAAATGTGGAAAATGGTCCGTTTTCAAATGTTTTATTTTTGAACGTTAGTTCACATTTGTAGGTGGATCATCAGTGTTAGAGCTAAAATTAGCATGTTTAAAGTGATTTTCATGCTTCCAGGGGCTCGGGAAGTGAATTAAATACTATTTGGAGGCATTTAATGTTCAAGCAAAAACAGCAGATTTTTGACAAAAGAGATAACACCCCCCCCATTACGTCATGCTTCAGAAATGTGGAAAATGGTCCGTTTTCAAATGTTTTATTTTTGAACGTCAGTTCACATTTGTAGGTGGATCATCAGTGTTAGAGCTAAAATTAGCATGTTTAAAGTGATTTTCATGCTTCCAGGGGCCCTAAACACAAGATTTATGGAATGGTTAAAAGTGCATGAAAATGGCCAATTTACTCACTCTGAGTTCTCAAAAAGGGTTTCTTCACCCCGGGAGGTTAATTAAATACCATTTGGAGGCATTTAATGTTCGAGCAAAAACGGCTGATTTACAACAAAAGAGATAACACCCCCCCATTACGTCATGCTTCAGAAATGTGGAAAATGGTCCGTTTTCAAATGTTTTATTTTTGAACGTCAGTTCACATTTGTGAGTGGATCATCAGTGTTAGAGTAAAATTAGCATGTTTAAATTGATTTTCATGCTTCCAGGGTCCCTAAACACAAGATTTATGGAATGGTTAAAAGTGCATGAAAATGGCCAATTTACTCACTCTGAGTTCTCAAAAAGGGTTTCTTCACCCCGGGAAGTTAATTAAATACCATTTGGAGGCATTTAATGTTCGAGCAAAAACGGCTGATTTTCGACAAAAGAGATAACACCCCCCATTACGTCATGCTTCAGAAATGTGGAAAATGGTCCGTTTTCAAATGTTTTATTTTTGAACGTCAGTTCACATTTGTAAGTGGATCATCGGTGTTAGAGCTAAAATTAGCATGTTTAAAGTGATTTTCATGCTTCCAGGGGCTCGGGAAGTGAATTAAATACTATTTGGAGGCATTTAATGTTCAAGCAAAAACAGCAGATTTTTGACAAAAGAGATAACACCACCCCCCCCATTACGTCATGCTTCAGAAATGTGGAAAATGGTCCGTTTTCAAATGTTTTATTTTTGAACGTCAGTTCACATTTGTAGGTGGATCATCAGTGTTAGAGCTAAAATTAGCATGTTTAAAGTGATTTTCATGCTTCCAGGGGCCCTAAACACAAGATTTATGGAATGGTTAAAAGTGCATGAAAATGGCCAATTTACTCACTCTGAGTTCTCAAAAAGGATTTCTTCACCCCGGGAAGTTAATTAAATACCATTTGGAGGCATTTAATGTTCGAGCAAAAACGGCTGATTTTCGACAAAAGAGATAACACCCCCCCATTACGTCATGCTTCAGAAATGTGGAAAATGGTCCGTTTTCAAATGTTTTATTTTTGAACGTCAGTTCACATTTGTAGGTGGATCATCAGTGTTAGAGCTAAAATTAGCATGTTTAAAGTGATTTTCATGCTTCCAGGGGCTCGGGAAGTGAATTAAATACTATTTGGAGGCATTTAATGTTCAATCAAAAACAGCAGATTTTTGACAAAAGAGATAACACCCCCACATTACGTCATGCTTCAGAAATGTGGAAAATGGTCCGTTGTCAAATGTTTTATTTTTGAACATCAGTTCACATTTGTAGGTGGATCGTCAGTGTTAGAGCTAAAATTAGCATGTTTAAAGTGATTTTCATGCTTCCAGGGGCCCTAAACACAAGATTTATGGAATGGTTAAAAGTGCATGAAAATGGCCAATTTACTCACTCTGAGTTCTCAAAAAGGGTTTCTTCACCCCGGGAAGTTAATTAAATACCATTTGTAGGCATTTAATGTTCGAGCAAAAACGGCTGATTTTCGACAAAAGAGATAACACCCCCCCCATTACGTCATGCTTCAGAAATGTGGAAAATGGTCCGTTTTCAAATGTTTTATTTTTGAACGTCAGTTCACATTTGTAGGTGGATCATCAGTGTTAGAGCTAAAATTAGCATGTTTAAAGTGATTTTCATGCTTCCAGGGGCTCGGGAAGTGAATTAAATACTATTTGGAGGCATTTAATGTTCAAGCAAAAACAGCTGATTTTTGACAAAAGAGATAACACCCCCCCATTACGTCATGCTTCAGAAATGTGGAAAATGGTCTGTTTTCAAATGTTTTATTTTTCAATGTCAGTTCACATTTGTAGGTGGATCATCAGTGTTAGAGCTAAAATTAGCATGTTTAAAGTGATTTTCATGCTTCCAGGGGCCCTAAACACAAGATTTATGGAATGGTTAAAAGTGCATGAAAATGGCCAATTTACTCACTCTGAGTTCTCAAAAAGGGTTTCTTCACCCCGGGAAGTTAATTAAATACCATTTGGAGGCATTTAATGTTCGAGCAAAAACGGCTGATTTTCGACAAAAGAGATAACACCCCCCCATTACGTCATGCTTCAGAAATGTGGAAAATGGTCCGTTTTCAAATGTTTTATTTTTGAACGTCAGTTCATATTTGTAGGTGGATAATCAGTGTTAGAGCTAAAATTAGCATGTTTAAAGTGATTTTCATGCTTCCAGAGGCTCGGGAAGAGAATTAAATACTATTTGGAGGCATTTAATGTTCAATCAAAAACAGCTGATTTTTGACAAAAGAGATAACACCCCCCCATTACGTCATGCTTCAGAAATGTGGAAAATGGTCCGTTTTCAAATGTTTTATTTTTGAACGTCAGTTCACATTTGTATGTGGATCATCAGTGTTAGAGCTAAAATTAGCATGTTTAAAGTGATTTTCATGCTTCCAGGGTCCCTAAACACAAGATTTATGGAATGGTTAAAAGTGCATGAAAATGGCCAATTTACTCACTCTGAGTTCTCAAAAAGGGTTTCTTCACCCCGGGAAGTTAATTAAATACCATTTGGAGGCATTTAATGTTGGAGCAAAAACGGCTGATTTTCGACAAAAGAGATAACACCCCCCATCACGTCATGCTTTAGAAATGTGGAAAATGGTCCGTTTTCAAATGTTTTATTTTTGAACGTCAGTTCACATTTGTAAGTGGATCATCAGTGTTAGAGCTAAAATTAGCATGTTTAAAGTGATTTTCATGCTTCCAGGGGCTCGGGAAGTGAATTAAATACTATTTGGAGGCATTTAATGTTCAAGCAAAAACAGCAGATTTTTGACAAAAGAGATAACACCCCCCATTACGTCATGCTTCAGAAATGTGGAAAATGGTCCGTTTTCAAATGTTTTATTTTTGAACGTCAGTTCACATTTGTAGGTGGATCATCAGTGTTAGAGCTAAAATTAGCATGTTTAAAGTGATTTTCATGCTTCCAGGGGCTCGGGAAGTGAATTAAATACTATTTGGAGGCATTTAATGTTCAAGCAAAAACAGCTGATTTTTGACAAAAGAGATAACACCCCCCCATTACGTCATGCTTCAGAAATGTGGAAAATGGTCTGTTTTCAAATGTTTTATTTTTCAACGTCAGTTCACATTTGTAGGTGGATCATCAGTGTTAGAGCTAAAATTAGCATGTTTAAAGTGATTTTCATGCTTCCAGGGGCCCTAAACACAAGATTTATGGAATGGTTAAAAGTGCATGAAAATGGCCAATTTACTCACTCTGAGTTCTCAAAAAGGGTTTCTTCACCCCGGGAAGTTGATTAAATACCATTTGGAGGCATTTAATGTTCGAGCAAAAACGGCTGATTTTCGACAAAAGACATAACACCCCCCCATTACGTCATGCTTCAGAAATGTGGAAAATGGTCAGTTTTCAAATGTTTTATTTTTGAACGTCAGTTCACATTTGTAGGTGGATCATCAGTGTTAGAGCTAAAATTAGCATGTTTAAAGTGATTTTCATGCTTCCAGGGGCTCGGGAAGTGAATTAAATACTATTTGGAGGCATTTAATGTTCAAGCAAAAACAGCTGATTTTTGACAAAAGAGATAACACCCCCCCCATTACGTCATGCTTCAGAAATGTGGAAAATGGTCCTTTTTCAAATGTTTTATTTTTGAACGTCAGTTCACATTTGTAGGTGGATCATCAGTGTTAGAGCTAAAATTAGCATGTTTAAAGTGATTTTCATGCTTCCAGGGGCCCTAAACACAAGATTTATGGAATGGTTAAAAGTGCATGAAAATGGCCAATTTACTCACTCTGAGTTCTCAAAAAGAGTTTCTTCACCCCGGGAAGTTAATTAAATACCATTTGGAGGCATTTAATGTTCGAGCAAAAACGGCTGATTTACAACAAAAGAGATAACACCCCCCCATTACGTCATGCTTCAGAAATGTGGAAAATGGTCCGTTTTCAAATGTTTTATTTTTGAACGTCAGTTCACATTTGTAGGTGGATAATCAGTGTTAGAGCTAAAATTAGCATGTTTAAAGTGATTTTCATGCTTCCAGGGGCTCGGGAAGTGAATTAAATACTATTTGGAGGCATTTAATGTTCAATCAAAAACAGCTGATTTTTGACAAAAGAGATAACACCCCCCCATTCCGTCATGCTTCAGAAATGTGGAAAATGGTCCGTTTTCAAATGTTTTATTTTTGAACGTCAGTTCACATTTGTAGGTGGATCATCAGTGTTAGAGCTAAAATTAGCATGTTTAAAGTGATTTTCATGCTTCCAGGGTCCCTAAACACAAGATTTATGGAATGGTTAAAAGTGCATGAAAATGGCCAATTTACTCACTCTGAGTTCTCAAAAAGGGTTTCTTCACCCCGGGAAGTTAATTAAATACCATTTGGAGGCATTTAATGTTTGAGCAAAAACGGCTGATTTTCGACAAAAGAGATAACACCCCCCATCACGTCATACTTTAGAAATGTGGAAAATGGTCCGTTTTCAAATGTTTTATTTTTGAACGTCAGTTCACATTTGTAAGTGGATCATCAGTGTTAGAGCTAAAATTAGCATGTTTAAAGTGATTTTCATGCTTCCAGGGGCTCGGGAAGTGAATTAAATACTATTTGGAGGCATTTAATGTTCAAGCAAAAACAGCAGATTTTTGACAAAAGAGATAACACCCCCCATTACGTCATGCTTCAGAAATGTGGAAAATGGTCCGTTTTCAAATGTTTTATTTTTGAACGTCAGTTCACATTTGTAGGTGGATCATCAGTGTTAGAGCTAAAATTAGCATGTTTAAAGTGATTTTCATGCTTCCAGGGGCTCGGGAAGTGAATTAAATACTATTTGGAGGCATTTAATGTTCAAGCAAAAACAGCTGATTTTTGACAAAAGAGATAACACCCCCCCATTACGTCATGCTTCAGAAATGTGGAAAATGGTCTGTTTTCAAATGTTTTATTTTTCAACGTCAGTTCACATTTGTAGGTGGATCATCAGTGTTAGAGCTAAAATTAGCATGTTTAAAGTGATTTTCATGCTTCCAGGGGCCCTAAACACAAGATTTATGGAATGGTTAAAAGTGCATGAAAATGGCCAATTTACTCACTCTGAGTTCTCAAAAAGGGTTTTTTCACCCCGGGAAGTTAATTAAATACCATTTGGAGGCATTTAATGTTCGAGCTAAAACGGCTGATTTTCGACAAAAGAGATAACACCCCCCCATTACGTCATGCTTCAGAAATGTGGAAAATGGTCAGTTTTCAAATGTTTTATTTTTGAACGTCAGTTCACATTTGTAGGTGGATCATCAGTGTTAGAGCTAAAATTAGCATGTTTAAAGTGATTTTCATGCTTCCAGGGGCTCGGGAAGTGAATTAAATACTATTTGGAGGCATTTAATGTTCAAGCAAAAACAGCTGATTTTTGACAAAAGAGATAACACCCCCCCCATTACGTCATGCTTCAGAAATGTGGAAAATGGTCCGTTTTCAAATGTTTTATTTTTGAACGTCAGTTCACATTTGTAGGTGGATCATCAGTGTTAGAGCTAAAATTAGCATGTTTAAAGTGATTTTCATGCTTCCAGGGGCCCTAAACACAAGATTTATGGAATGGTTAAAAGTGCATGAAAATGGCCAATTTACTCACTCTGAGTTCTCAAAAAGGGTTTCTTCACCCCGGGAAGTTAATTAAATACCATTTGGAGGCATTTAATGTTCGAGCAAAAACGGCTGATTTACAACAAAAGAGATAACACCCCCCCATTACGTCATGCTTCAGAAATGTGGAAAATGGTCCGTTTTCAAATGTTTTATTTTTGAACGTCAGTTCACATTTGTAGGTGGATAATCAGTGTTAGAGCTAAAATTAGCATGTTTAAAGTGATTTTCATGCTTCCAGGGGCTCGGGAAGTGAATTAAATACTATTTGGAGGCATTTAATGTTCAATCAAAAACAGCTGATTTTTGACAAAAGAGATAACACCCCCCCCATTACGTCATGCTTCAGAAATGTGGAAAATGGTCCGTTTTCAAATGTTTTATTTTTGAACGTCAGTTCACATTTGTAGGTGGGTCATCAGTGTTAGAGCTAAAATTTGCATGTTTAAAGTGATTTTCATGCTTCCAGGGTCCCTAAACACAAGATTTATGGAATGGTTAAAAGTGCATGAAAATGGCCAATTTACTCACTCTGAGTTCTCAAAAAGGGTTTCTTCACCCCGGGAAGTTAATTAAATACCATTTGGAGGCATTTAATGTTCGAGCAAAAACGGCTGATTTACAACAAAAGAGATAACACCCCCCCATTACGTCATGCTTCAGAAATGTGGAAAATGGTCCGTTTTCAAATGTTTTATTTTTGAACGTCAGTTCACATTTGTAGGTGGATCATCAGTGTTAGAGCTAAAATTAGCATGTTTAAAGTGATTTTCATGCTTCCAGGGTCCCTAAACACAAGATTTATGGAATGGTTAAAAGTGCATGAAAATGGCCAATTTACTCACTCTGAGTTCTCAAAAAGGGTTTCTTCACCCCGGGAAGTTAATTAAATACCATTTGGAGGCATTTAATGTTCGAGCAAAAACGGTTGATTTTCGACAAAAGAGATAACACCCCCCATTACGTCATGCTTCAGAAATGTGGAAAATGGTCCTTTTTCAAATGTTTTATTTTTGAACGTCAGTTCACATTTGTAAGTGGATCATCAGTGTTAGAGCTAAAATTAGCATGTTTAAAGTGATTTTCATGCTTCCAGGGGCTCGGGAAGTGAATTAAATACTATTTGGAGGCATTTAATGTTCAAGCAAAAACAGCAGATTTTTGACAAAAGAGATAACACCCCCCCATTACGTCATGCTTCAGAAATGTGGAAAATGGTCCGTTTTCAAATGTTTTATTTTTGAACGTCAGTTCACTTTTGTAGGTGGATCATCAGTGTTAGAGCTAAAATTAGCATGTTTAAAGTGATTTTCATGCTTCCAGGGTCCCTAAACACAAGATTTATGGAATGGTTAAAAGTGCATGAAAATGGCCAATTTACTCACTCTGAGTTCTCAAAAAGGGTTTCTTCACCCCGGGAAGTTAATTAAATACCATTTAGAGGCATTTAATGTTCGAGCAAAAACGGCTGATTTTCGACAAAAGAGATAACACCCCCCATTACGTCATGCTTCAGAAATGTGGAAAATGGTCCGTTTTCAAATGTTTTATTTTTGAACGTCAGTTCACATTTGTAAGTGGATCATCAGTGTTAGAGCTAAAATTAGCATGTTTAAAGTGATTTTCATGCTTCCAGGGGCTCGGGAAGTGAATTAAATACTATTTGGAGGCATTTAATGTTCAAGCAAAAACAGCAGATTTTTGACAAAAGAGATAACACCCCCCCATTACGTCATGCTTCAGAAATGTGGAAAATGGTCCGTTTTCAAATGTTTTATTTTTGAACGTCAGTTCACATTTGTAGGTGGATCATCAGTGTTAGAGCTAAAATTAGCATGTTTAAAGTGATTTTCATGCTTCCAGGGGCCCTAAACACAAGATTTATGGAATGGTTAAAAGTGCATGAAAATGGCCAATTTACTCACTCTGAGTTCTCAAAAAGGGTTTCTTCACCCTGGGAAGTTAATTAAATACCATTTGGAGGCATTTAATGTTCGAGCAAAAACGGCTCATTTTCGACAAAAGAGATAACACCCCCCCATTACGTCATGCTTCAGAAATGTGGAAAATGGTCCGTTTTCAAATGTTTTATTTTTGAACGTCAGTTCACATTTGTAGGTGGATCATCAGTGTTAGAGCTAAAATTAGCATGTTTAAAGTGATTTTCATGCTTCCAGGGGCTCGGGAAGTGAATTAAATACTATTTGGAGGCATTTAATGTTCAATCAAAAACAGCAGATTTTTGACAAAAGAGATAACACCCCCACATTACGTCATGCTTCAGAAATGTGGAAAACGGTCCGTTGTCAAATGTTTTATTTTTGAACGTCAGTTCACATTTGTAGGTGGATCGTCAGTGTTAGAGCTAAAATTAGCATGTTTAAAGTGATTTTCATGCTTCCAGGGGCCCTAAACACAAGATTTATGGAATGGTTAAAAGTGCATGAAAATGGCCAATTTACTCACTCTGAGTTCTCAAAAAGGGTTTCTTCACCCCGGGAAGTTAATTAAATACCATTTGGAGGCATTTAATGTTCGAGCAAAAACGGCTGATTTTCGACAAAAGAGATAACACCCCCCCATTACGTCATGCTTCAGAAATGTGGAAAATGGTCCGTTTTCAAATGTTTTATTTTTGAACGTCAGTTCACATTTGTAGGTGGATCATCAGTGTTAGAGCTAAAATTAGCATGTTTAAAGTGATTTTCATGCTTCCAGGGGTTCGGGAAGTGAATTAAATACTATTTGGAGGCATTTAATGTTCAAGCAAACACAGCTGATTTTTGACAAAAGAGATAACACCCCCCCCCCATTACGTCATGCTTCAGAAATGTGGAAAATGGTCCGTTTTCAAATGTTTTATTTTTGAACGTCAGTTCACATTTGTAGGTGGATCATCAGTGTTAGAGCTAAAATTAGCATGTTTAAAGTGATTTTCATGCTTCCAGGGTCCCTAAACACAAGATTTATGGAATGGTTAAAAGTGCATGAAAATGGCCAATTTACTCACTCTGAGTTCTCAAAAAGGGTTTCTTCACCCCGGGAAGTTAATTAAATACCATTTGGAGGCATTTAATGTTCGAGCAAAAACGGCTGATTTTCGACAAAAGAGATAACACCCCCCCATTACGTCATGCTTCAGAAATGTGGAAAATGGTCCGTTTTCAAATGTTTTATTTTTGAACGTCAGTTCACATTTGTAGGTGGATAATCAGTGTTAGAGCTAAAATTAGCATGTTTAAAGTGATTTTCATGCTTCCAGGGGCTCGGGAAGTGAATTAAATACTATTTGGAGGCATTTAATGTTCAATCAAAAACAGCTGATTTTTGACAAAAGAGATAACACCCCCCCATTCCGTCATGCTTCAGAAATGTGGAAAATGGTCCGTTTTCAAATGTTTTATTTTTGAACGTCAGTTCACATTTGTAGGTGGATCATCAGTGTTAGAGCTAAAATTAGCATGTTTAAAGTGATTTTCATGCTTCCAGGGTCCCTAAACACAAGATTTATGGAATGGTTAAAAGTGCATGAAAATGGCCAATTTACTCACTCTGAGTTCTCAAAAAGGGTTTCTTCACCCCGGGAAGTTAATTAAATACCATTTGGAGGCATTTAATGTTTGAGCAAAAACGGCTGATTTTCGACAAAAGAGATAACACCCCCCATCACGTCATACTTTAGAAATGTGGAAAATGGTCCGTTTTCAAATGTTTTATTTTTGAACGTCAGTTCACATTTGTAAGTGGATCATCAGTGTTAGAGCTAAAATTAGCATGTTTAAAGTGATTTTCATGCTTCCAGGGGCTCGGGAAGTGAATTAAATACTATTTGGAGGCATTTAATGTTCAAGCAAAAACAGCAGATTTTTGACAAAAGAGATAACACCCCCCATTACGTCATGCTTCAGAAATGTGGAAAATGGTCCGTTTTCAAATGTTTTATTTTTGAACGTCAGTTCACATTTGTAGGTGGATCATCAGTGTTAGAGCTAAAATTAGCATGTTTAAAGTGATTTTCATGCTTCCAGGGGCTCGGGAAGTGAATTAAATACTATTTGGAGGCATTTAATGTTCAAGCAAAAACAGCTGATTTTTGACAAAAGAGATAACACCCCCCCATTACGTCATGCTTCAGAAATGTGGAAAATGGTCTGTTTTCAAATGTTTTATTTTTCAACGTCAGTTCACATTTGTAGGTGGATCATCAGTGTTAGAGCTAAAATTAGCATGTTTAAAGTGATTTTCATGCTTCCAGGGGCCCTAAACACAAGATTTATGGAATGGTTAAAAGTGCATGAAAATGGCCAATTTACTCACTCTGAGTTCTCAAAAAGGGTTTTTTCACCCCGGGAAGTTAATTAAATACCATTTGGAGGCATTTAATGTTCGAGCTAAAACGGCTGATTTTCGACAAAAGAGATAACACCCCCCCATTACGTCATGCTTCAGAAATGTGGAAAATGGTCAGTTTTCAAATGTTTTATTTTTGAACGTCAGTTCACATTTGTAGGTGGATCATCAGTGTTAGAGCTAAAATTAGCATGTTTAAAGTGATTTTCATGCTTCCAGGGGCTCGGGAAGTGAATTAAATACTATTTGGAGGCATTTAATGTTCAAGCAAAAACAGCTGATTTTTGACAAAAGAGATAACACCCCCCCCATTACGTCATGCTTCAGAAATGTGGAAAATGGTCCGTTTTCAAATGTTTTATTTTTGAACGTCAGTTCACATTTGTAGGTGGATCATCAGTGTTAGAGCTAAAATTAGCATGTTTAAAGTGATTTTCATGCTTCCAGGGGCCCTAAACACAAGATTTATGGAATGGTTAAAAGTGCATGAAAATGGCCAATTTACTCACTCTGAGTTCTCAAAAAGGGTTTCTTCACCCCGGGAAGTTAATTAAATACCATTTGGAGGCATTTAATGTTCGAGCAAAAACGGCTGATTTACAACAAAAGAGATAACACCCCCCCATTACGTCATGCTTCAGAAATGTGGAAAATGGTCCGTTTTCAAATGTTTTATTTTTGAACGTCAGTTCACATTTGTAGGTGGATAATCAGTGTTAGAGCTAAAATTAGCATGTTTAAAGTGATTTTCATGCTTCCAGGGGCTCGGGAAGTGAATTAAATACTATTTGGAGGCATTTAATGTTCAATCAAAAACAGCTGATTTTTGACAAAAGAGATAACACCCCCCCCATTACGTCATGCTTCAGAAATGTGGAAAATGGTCCGTTTTCAAATGTTTTATTTTTGAACGTCAGTTCACATTTGTAGGTGGGTCATCAGTGTTAGAGCTAAAATTTGCATGTTTAAAGTGATTTTCATGCTTCCAGGGTCCCTAAACACAAGATTTATGGAATGGTTAAAAGTGCATGAAAATGGCCAATTTACTCACTCTGAGTTCTCAAAAAGGGTTTCTTCACCCCGGGAAGTTAATTAAATACCATTTGGAGGCATTTAATGTTCGAGCAAAAACGGCTGATTTACAACAAAAGAGATAACACCCCCCCATTACGTCATGCTTCAGAAATGTGGAAAATGGTCCGTTTTCAAATGTTTTATTTTTGAACGTCAGTTCACATTTGTAGGTGGATCATCAGTGTTAGAGCTAAAATTAGCATGTTTAAAGTGATTTTCATGCTTCCAGGGTCCCTAAACACAAGATTTATGGAATGGTTAAAAGTGCATGAAAATGGCCAATTTACTCACTCTGAGTTCTCAAAAAGGGTTTCTTCACCCCGGGAAGTTAATTAAATACCATTTGGAGGCATTTAATGTTCGAGCAAAAACGGTTGATTTTCGACAAAAGAGATAACACCCCCCATTACGTCATGCTTCAGAAATGTGGAAAATGGTTCTTTTTCAAATGTTTTATTTTTGAACGTCAGTTCACATTTGTAAGTGGATCATCAGTGTTAGAGCTAAAATTAGCATGTTTAAAGTGATTTTCATGCTTCCAGGGGCTCGGGAAGTGAATTAAATACTATTTGGAGGCATTTAATGTTCAAGCAAAAACAGCAGATTTTTGACAAAAGAGATAACACCCCCCCATTACGTCATGCTTCAGAAATGTGGAAAATGGTCCGTTTTCAAATGTTTTATTTTTGAACGTCAGTTCACTTTTGTAGGTGGATCATCAGTGTTAGAGCTAAAATTAGCATGTTTAAAGTGATTTTCATGCTTCCAGGGTCCCTAAACACAAGATTTATGGAATGGTTAAAAGTGCATGAAAATGGCCAATTTACTCACTCTGAGTTCTCAAAAAGGGTTTCTTCACCCCGGAAAGTTAATTAAATACCATTTAGAGGCATTTAATGTTCGAGCAAAAACGGCTGATTTTCGACAAAAGAGATAACACCCCCCATTACGTCATGCTTCAGAAATGTGGAAAATGGTCCGTTTTCAAATGTTTTATTTTTGAACGTCAGTTCACATTTGTAAGTGGATCATCAGTGTTAGAGCTAAAATTAGCATGTTTAAAGTGATTTTCATGCTTCCAGGGGCTCGGGAAGTGAATTAAATACTATTTGGAGGCATTTAATGTTCAAGCAAAAACAGCAGATTTTTGACAAAAGAGATAACACCCCCCCATTACGTCATGCTTCAGAAATGTGGAAAATGGTCCGTTTTCAAATATTTTATTTTTGAACGTCAGTTCACATTTGTAGGTGGATCATCAGTGTTAGAGCTAAAATTAGCATGTTTAAAGTGATTTTCATGCTTCCAGGGGCCCTAAACACAAGATTTATGGAATGGTTAAAAGTGCATGAAAATGGCCAATTTACTCACTCTGAGTTCTCAAAAAGGGTTTCTTCACCCTGGGAAGTTAATTAAATACCATTTGGAGGCATTTAATGTTCGAGCAAAAACGGCTCATTTTCGACAAAAGAGATAACACCCCCCCCATTACGTCATGCTTCAGAAATGTGGAAAATGGTCCGTTTTCAAATGTTTTATTTTTGAACGTCAGTTCACATTTGTAGGTGGATCATCAGTGTTAGAGCTAAAATTAGCATGTTTAAAGTGATTTTCATGCTTCCAGGGGCTCGGGAAGTGAATTAAATACTATTTGGAGGCATTTAATGTTCAATCAAAAACAGCAGATTTTTGACAAAAGAGATAACACCCCCACATTACGTCATGCTTCAGAAATGTGGAAAACGGTCCGTTGTCAAATGTTTTATTTTTGAACGTCAGTTCACATTTGTAGGTGGATCGTCAGTGTTAGAGCTAAAATTAGCATGTTTAAAGTGATTTTCATGCTTCCAGGGGCCCTAAACACAAGATTTATGGAATGGTTAAAAGTGCATGAAAATGGCCAATTTACTCACTCTGAGTTCTCAAAAAGGGTTTCTTCACCCCGGGAAGTTAATTAAATACCATTTGGAGGCATTTAATGTTCGAGCAAAAACGGCTGATTTTCGACAAAAGAGATAACACCCCCCCATTACGTCATGCTTCAGAAATGTGGAAAATGGTCCGTTTTCAAATGTTTTATTTTTGAACGTCAGTTCACATTTGTAGGTGGATCATCAGTGTTAGAGCTAAAATTAGCATGTTTAAAGTGATTTTCATGCTTCCAGGGGTTCGGGAAGTGAATTAAATACTATTTGGAGGCATTTAATGTTCAAGCAAACACAGCTGATTTTTGACAAAAGAGATAACACCCCCCCCCCCATTACGTCATGCTTCAGAAATGTGGAAAATGGTCCGTTTTCAAATGTTTTATTTTTGAACGTCAGTTCACATTTGTAGGTGGATCATCAGTGTTAGAGCTAAAATTAGCATGTTTAAAGTGATTTTCATGCTTCCAGGGTCCCTAAACACAAGATTTATGGAATGGTTAAAAGTGCATGAAAATGGCCAATTTACTCACTCTGAGTTCTCAAAAAGGGTTTCTTCACCCCGGGAAGTTAATTAAATACCATTTGGAGGCATTTAATGTTCGAGCAAAAACGGCTGATTTTCGACAAAAGAGATAACACCCCCCATTACGTCATGCTTCAGAAATGTGGAAAATGGTCCGTTTTCAAATGTTTTATTTTTGAACGTCAGTTCACATTTGTAAGTGGATCATCAGTGTTAGAGCTAAAATTAGCATGTTTAAAGTGATTTTCATGCTTCCAGGGGCTCGGGAAGTGAATTAAATACTATTTGGAGGCATTTAATGTTCAAGCAAAAACAGAAGATTTTTGACAAAAGAGATAACACCCCCCCATTACGTCATGCTTCAGAAATGTGGAAAATGGTCCGTTTTCAAATAATTTATTTTTGAATGTCAGTTCACATTTGTAGGTGGATCATCAGTGTTAGAGCTAAAATTAGCATGTTTAAAGTGATTTTCATGCTTCCAGGGTCCCTAAACACAAGAGTTATGGAATGGTTAAAAGTGCATGAAAATGGCCAATTTACTCACTCTGAGTTCTCAAAAAGGGTTTCTTCACCCCGGGAAGTTAATTAAATACCATTTGGAGGCATTTAATGTTTGAGCAAAAACGGCTGATTTTCGACAAAAGAGATAACACCCCCCATCACGTCATACTTTAGAAATGTGGAAAATGGTCCGTTTTCAAATGTTTTATTTTTGAACGTCAGTTCACATTTGTAAGTGGATCATCAGTGTTAGAGCTAAAATTAGCATGTTTAAAGTGATTTTCATGCTTCCAGGGGCTCAGGAAGTGAATTAAATACTATTTGGAGGCATTTAATGTTCAAGCAAAAACAGCAGATTTTTGACAAAAGAGATAACACCCCCCATTACGTCATGCTTCAGAAATGTGGAAAATGGTCCGTTTTCAAATGTTTTATTTTTGAACGTCAGTTCACATTTGTAGGTGGATCATCAGTGTTAGAGCTAAAATTAGCATGTTTAAAGTGATTTTCATGCTTCCAGGGGCTCGGGAAGTGAATTAAATACTATTTGGAGGCATTTAATGTTCAAGCAAAAACAGCTGATTTTTGACAAAAGAGATAACACCCCCCCATTACGTCATGCTTCAGAAATGTGGAAAATGGTCTGTTTTCAAATGTTTTATTTTTCAACGTCAGTTCACATTTGTAGGTGGATCATCAGTGTTAGAGCTAAAATTAGCATGTTTAAAGTGATTTTCATGCTTCCAGGGGCCCTAAACACAAGATTTATGGAATGGTTAAAAGTGCATGAAAATGGCCAATTTACTCACTCTGAGTTCTCAAAAAGGGTTTTTTCACCCCGGGAAGTTAATTAAATACCATTTGGAGGCATTTAATGTTCGAGCAAAAACGGCTGATTTTCGACAAAAGAGATAACACCCCCCCCATTACGTCATGCTTCAGAAATGTGGAAAATGGTCAGTTTTCAAATGTTTTATTTTTGAACGTCAGTTCACATTTGTAGGTGGATCATCAGTGTTAGAGCTAAAATTAGCATGTTTAAAGTGATTTTCATGCTTCCAGGGGCTCGGGAAGTGAATTAAATACTATTTGGAGGCATTTAATGTTCAAGCAAAAACAGCTGATTTTTGACAAAAAAGATAACACCCCCCCCATTACGTCATGCTTCAGAAATGTGCAAAATGGTCTGTTTTCAAATGTTTAATTTTTGAACGTCAGTTCACATTTGTAGGTGGATCATCAGTGTTAGAGCTAAAATTAGCATGTTTAAAGTGATTTTCATGCTTCCAGGGGCCCTAAACACAAGATTTATGGAATGGTTAAAAGTGCATGAAAATGGCCAATTTACTCACTCTGAGTTCTCAAAAAGGGTTTTTTCACCCCGGGAAGTTAATTAAATACCATTTGGAGGCATTTAATGTTCGAGCTAAAACGGCTGATTTTCGACAAAAGAGATAACACCCCCCCATTACGTCATGCTTCAGAAATGTGGAAAATGGTCAGTTTTCAAATGTTTTATTTTTGAACGTCAGTTCACATTTGTAGGTGGATCATCAGTGTTAGAGCTAAAATTAGCATGTTTAAAGTGATTTTCATGCTTCCAGGGGCTCGGGAAGTGAATTAAATACTATTTGGAGGCATTTAATGTTCAAGCAAAAACAGCTGATTTTTGACAAAAGAGATAACACCCCCCCCATTACGTCATGCTTCAGAAATGTGGAAAATGGTCCGTTTTCAAATGTTTTATTTTTGAACGTCAGTTCACATTTGTAGGTGGATCATCAGTGTTAGAGCTAAAATTAGCATGTTTAAAGTGATTTTCATGCTTCCAGGGGCCCTAAACACAAGATTTATGGAATGGTTAAAAGTGCATGAAAATGGCCAATTTACTCACTCTGAGTTCTCAAAAAGGGTTTCTTCACCCCGGGAAGTTAATTAAATACCATTTGGAGGCATTTAATGTTCGAGCAAAAACGGCTGATTTACAACAAAAGAGATAACACCCCCCCATTACGTCATGCTTCAGAAATGTGGAAAATGGTCCGTTTTCAAATGTTTTATTTTTGAACGTCAGTTCACATTTGTAGGTGGATCATCAGTGTTAGAGCTAAAATTAGCATGTTTAAAGTGATTTTCATGCTTCCAGGGTCCCTAAACACAAGATTTATGGAATGGTTAAAAGTGCATGAAAATGGCCAATTTACTCACTCTGAGTTCTCAAAAAGGGTTTCTTCACCCCGGGAAGTTAATTAAATACCATTTGGAGGCATTTAATGTTCGAGCAAAAACGGTTGATTTTCGACAAAAGAGATAACACCCCCCATTACGTCATGCTTCAGAAATGTGGAAAATGGTCCTTTTTCAAATGTTTTATTTTTGAACGTCAGTTCACATTTGTAAGTGGATCATCAGTGTTAGAGCTAAAATTAGCATGTTTAAAGTGATTTTCATGCTTCCAGGGGCTCGGGAAGTGAATTAAATACTATTTGGAGGCATTTAATGTTCAAGCAAAAACAGCAGATTTTTGACAAAAGAGATAACACCCCCCCATTACGTCATGCTTCAGAAATGTGGAAAATGGTCCGTTTTCAAATGTTTTATTTTTGAACGTCAGTTCACTTTTGTAGGTGGATCATCAGTGTTAGAGCTAAAATTAGCATGTTTAAAGTGATTTTCATGCTTCCAGGGTCCCTAAACACAAGATTTATGGAATGGTTAAAAGTGCATGAAAATGGCCAATTTACTCACTCTGAGTTCTCAAAAAGGGTTTCTTCACCCCGGGAAGTTAATTAAATACCATTTAGAGGCATTTAATGTTCGAGCAAAAACGGCTGATTTTCGACAAAAGAGATAACACCCCCCATTACGTCATGCTTCAGAAATGTGGAAAATGGTCCGTTTTCAAATGTTTTATTTTTGAACGTCAGTTCACATTTGTAAGTGGATCATCAGTGTTAGAGCTAAAATTAGCATGTTTAAAGTGATTTTCATGCTTCCAGGGGCTCGGGAAGTGAATTAAATACTATTTGGAGGCATTTAATGTTCAAGCAAAAACAGCAGATTTTTGACAAAAGAGATAACACCCCCCCATTACGTCATGCTTCAGAAATGTGGAAAATGGTCCGTTTTCAAATGTTTTATTTTTGAACGTCAGTTCACATTTGTAGGTGGATCATCAGTGTTAGAGCTAAAATTAGCATGTTTAAAGTGATTTTCATGCTTCCAGGGGCCCTAAACACAAGATTTATGGAATGGTTAAAAGTGCATGAAAATGGCCAATTTACTCACTCTGAGTTCTCAAAAAGGGTTTCTTCACCCTGGGAAGTTAATTAAATACCATTTGGAGGCATTTAATGTTCGAGCAAAAACGGCTGATTTTCGACAAAAGAGATAACACCCCCCCATTACGTCATGCTTCAGAAATGTGGAAAATGGTCCGTTTTCAAATGTTTTATTTTTGAACGTCAGTTCACATTTGTAGGTGGATCATCAGTGTTAGAGCTAAAATTAGCATGTTTAAAGTGATTTTCATGCTTCCAGGGGCTCGGGAAGTGAATTAAATACTATTTGGAGGCATTTAATGTTCAATCAAAAACAGCAGATTTTTGACAAAAGAGATAACACCCCCACATTACGTCATGCTTCAGAAATGTGGAAAACGGTCCGTTGTCAAATGTTTTATTTTTGAACGTCAGTTCACATTTGTAGGTGGATCGTCAGTGTTAGAGCTAAAATTAGCATGTTTAAAGTGATTTTCATGCTTCCAGGGGCCCTAAACACAAGATTTATGGAATGGTTAAAAGTGCATGAAAATGGCCAATTTACTCACTCTGAGTTCTCAAAAAGGGTTTCTTCACCCCGGGAAGTTAATTAAATACCATTTGGAGGCATTTAATGTTCGAGCAAAAACGGCTGATTTTCGACAAAAGAGATAACACCCCCCCATTACGTCATGCTTCAGAAATGTGGAAAATGGTCCGTTTTCAAATGTTTTATTTTTGAACGTCAGTTCACATTTGTAGGTGGATCATCAGTGTTAGAGCTAAAATTAGCATGTTTAAAGTGATTTTCATGCTTCCAGGGGTTCGGGAAGTGAATTAAATACTATTTGGAGGCATTTAATGTTCAAGCAAACACAGCTGATTTTTGACAAAAGAGATAACACCCCCCCCCCCCATTACGTCATGCTTCAGAAATGTGGAAAATGGTCCGTTTTCAAATGTTTTATTTTTGAACGTCAGTTCACATTTGTAGGTGGATCATCAGTGTTAGAGCTAAAATTAGCATGTTTAAAGTGATTTTCATGCTTCCAGGGTCCCTAAACACAAGATTTATGGAATGGTTAAAAGTGCATGAAAATGGCCAATTTACTCACTCTGAGTTCTCAAAAAGGGTTTCTTCACCCCGGGAAGTTAATTAAATACCATTTGGAGGCATTTAATGTTCGAGCAAAAACGGCTGATTTTCGACAAAAGAGATAACACCCCCCATTACGTCATGCTTCAGAAATGTGGAAAATGGTCCGTTTTCAAATGTTTTATTTTTGAACGTCAGTTCACATTTGTAAGTGGATCATCAGTGTTAGAGCTAAAATTAGCATGTTTAAAGTGATTTTCATGCTTCCAGGGGCTCGGGAAGTGAATTAAATACTATTTGGAGGCATTTAATGTTCAAGCAAAAACAGAAGATTTTTGACAAAAGAGATAACACCCCCCCATTACGTCATGCTTCAGAAATGTGGAAAATGGTCCGTTTTCAAATAATTTATTTTTGAACGTCAGTTCACATTTGTAGGTGGATCATCAGTGTTAGAGCTAAAATTAGCATGTTTAAAGTGATTTTCATGCTTCCAGGGTCCCTAAACACAAGAGTTATGGAATGGTTAAAAGTGCATGAAAATGGCCAATTTACTCACTCTGAGTTCTCAAAAAGGGTTTCTTCACCCCGGAAAGTTAATTAAATACCATTTGGAGGCATTTAATGTTCGAGCAAAAACGGCTGATTTTCGACAAAAGAGATAACACCCCCCATTACGTCATGCTTCAGAAATGTGGAAAATGGTCCGTTTTCAAATGTTTTATTTTTGAACGTTAGTTCACATTTGTAGGTGGATCATCAGTGTTAGAGCTAAAATTAGCATGTTTAAAGTGATTTTCATGCTTCCAGGGGCTCGGGAAGTGAATTAAATACTATTTGGAGGCATTTAATGTTCAAGCAAAAACAGCAGATTTTTGACAAAAGAGATAACACCCCCCCCATTACGTCATGCTTCAGAAATGTGGAAAATGGTCCGTTTTCAAATGTTTTATTTTTGAACGTCAGTTCACATTTGTAGGTGGATCATCAGTGTTAGAGCTAAAATTAGCATGTTTAAAGTGATTTTCATGCTTCCAGGGGCCCTAAACACAAGATTTATGGAATGGTTAAAAGTGCATGAAAATGGCCAATTTACTCACTCTGAGTTCTCAAAAAGGGTTTCTTCACCCCGGGAGGTTAATTAAATACCATTTGGAGGCATTTAATGTTCGAGCAAAAACGGCTGATTTACAACAAAAGAGATAACACCCCCCCATTACGTCATGCTTCAGAAATGTGGAAAATGGTCCGTTTTCAAATGTTTTATTTTTGAACGTCAGTTCACATTTGTAGGTGGATCATCAGTGTTAGAGCTAAAATTAGCATGTTTAAAGTGATTTTCATGCTTCCAGGGTCCCTAAACACAAGATTTATGGAATGGTTAAAAGTGCATGAAAATGGCCAATTTACTCACTCTGAGTTCTCAAAAAGGGTTTCTTCACCCCGGGAAGTTAATTAAATACCATTTGGAGGCATTTAATGTTCGAGCAAAAACGGCTGATTTTCGACAAAAGAGATAACACCCCCCATTACGTCATGCTTCAGAAATGTGGAAAATGGTCCGTTTTCAAATGTTTTATTTTTGAACGTCAGTTCACATTTGTGAGTGGATCATCAGTGTTAGAGTAAAATTAGCATGTTTAAATTGATTTTCATGCTTCCAGGGTCCCTAAACACAAGATTTATGGAATGGTTAAAAGTGCATGAAAATGGCCAATTTACTCACTCTGAGTTCTCAAAAAGGGTTTCTTCACCCCGGGAAGTTAATTAAATACCATTTGGAGGCATTTAATGTTCGAGCAAAAACGGCTGATTTTCGACAAAAGAGATAACACCCCCCATTACGTCATGCTTCAGAAATGTGGAAAATGGTCCGTTTTCAAATATTTTATTTTTGAACGTCAGTTCACATTTGTAAGTGGATCATCGGTGTTAGAGCTAAAATTAGCATGTTTAAAGTGATTTTCATGCTTCCAGGGGCTCGGGAAGTGAATTAAATACTATTTGGAGGCATTTAATGTTCAAGCAAAAACAGCAGATTTTTGACAAAAGAGATAACACCACCCCCCCATTACGTCATGCTTCAGAAATGTGGAAAATGGTCCGTTTTCAAATGTTTTATTTTTGAACGTCAGTTCACATTTGTAGGTGGATCATCAGTGTTAGAGCTAAAATTAGCATGTTTAAAGTGATTTTCATGCTTCCAGGGGCCCTAAACACAAGATTTATGGAATGGTTAAAAGTGCATGAAAATGGCCAATTTACTCACTCTGAGTTCTCAAAAAGGATTTCTTCACCCCGGGAAGTTAATTAAATACCATTTGGAGGCATTTAATGTTCGAGCAAAAACGGCTGATTTTCGACAAAAGAGATAACACCCCCCCATTACATCATGCTTCAGAAATGTGGAAAATGGTCCGTTTTCAAATATTTTATTTTTGAACGTCAGTTCACATTTGTAGGTGGATCATCAGTGTTAGAGCTAAAATTAGCATGTTTAAAGTGATTTTCATGCTTCCAGGGGCCCTAAACACAAGATTTATGGAATGGTTAAAAGTGCATGAAAATGGCCAATTTACTCACTCTGAGTTCTCAAAAAGGGTTTCTTCACCCTGGGAAGTTAATTAAATACCATTTGGAGGCATTTAATGTTCGAGCAAAAACGGCTCATTTTCGACAAAAGAGATAACACCCCCCCATTACGTCATGCTTCAGAAATGTGGAAAATGGTCCGTTTTCAAATGTTTTATTTTTGAACGTCAGTTCACATTTGTAGGTGGATCATCAGTGTTAGAGCTAAAATTAGCATGTTTAAAGTGATTTTCATGCTTCCAGGGGCTCGGGAAGTGAATTAAATACTATTTGGAGGCATTTAATGTTCAATCAAAAACAGCAGATTTTTGACAAAAGAGATAACACCCCCACATTACGTCATGCTTCAGAAATGTGGAAAACGGTCCGTTGTCAAATGTTTTATTTTTGAACGTCAGTTCACATTTGTAGGTGGATCGTCAGTGTTAGAGCTAAAATTAGCATGTTTAAAGTGATTTTCATGCTTCCAGGGGCCCTAAACACAAGATTTATGGAATGGTTAAAAGTGCATGAAAATGGCCAATTTACTCACTCTGAGTTCTCAAAAAGGGTTTCTTCACCCCGGGAAGTTAATTAAATACCATTTGGAGGCATTTAATGTTCGAGCAAAAACGGCTGATTTTCGACAAAAGAGATAACACCCCCCCATTACGTCATGCTTCAGAAATGTGGAAAATGGTCCGTTTTCAAATGTTTTATTTTTGAACGTCAGTTCACATTTGTAGGTGGATCATCAGTGTTAGAGCTAAAATTAGCATGTTTAAAGTGATTTTCATGCTTCCAGGGGTTCGGGAAGTGAATTAAATACTATTTGGAGGCATTTAATGTTCAAGCAAACACAGCTGATTTTTGACAAAAGAGATAACACCCCCCCCCCCATTACGTCATGCTTCAGAAATGTGGAAAATGGTCCGTTTTCAAATGTTTTATTTTTGAACGTCAGTTCACATTTGTAGGTGGATCATCAGTGTTAGAGCTAAAATTAGCATGTTTAAAGTGATTTTCATGCTTCCAGGGTCCCTAAACACAAGATTTATGGAATGGTTAAAAGTGCATGAAAATGGCCAATTTACTCACTCTGAGTTCTCAAAAAGGGTTTCTTCACCCCGGGAAGTTAATTAAATACCATTTGGAGGCATTTAATGTTCGAGCAAAAACGGCTGATTTTCGACAAAAGAGATAACACCCCCCATTACGTCATGCTTCAGAAATGTGGAAAATGGTCCGTTTTCAAATGTTTTATTTTTGAACGTCAGTTCACATTTGTAAGTGGATCATCAGTGTTAGAGCTAAAATTAGCATGTTTAAAGTGATTTTCATGCTTCCAGGGGCTCGGGAAGTGAATTAAATACTATTTGGAGGCATTTAATGTTCAAGCAAAAACAGAAGATTTTTGACAAAAGAGATAACACCCCCCCATTACGTCATGCTTCAGAAATGTGGAAAATGGTCCGTTTTCAAATAATTTATTTTTGAACGTCAGTTCACATTTGTAGGTGGATCATCAGTGTTAGAGCTAAAATTAGCATGTTTAAAGTGATTTTCATGCTTCCAGGGTCCCTAAACACAAGAGTTATGGAATGGTTAAAAGTGCATGAAAATGGCCAATTTACTCACTCTGAGTTCTCAAAAAGGGTTTCTTCACCCCGGGAAGTTAATTAAATACCATTTGGAGGCATTTAATGTTTGAGCAAAAACGGCTGATTTTCGACAAAAGAGATAACACCCCCCATCACGTCATACTTTAGAAATGTGGAAAATGGTCCGTTTTCAAATGTTTTATTTTTGAACGTCAGTTCACATTTGTAAGTGGATCATCAGTGTTAGAGCTAAAATTAGCATGTTTAAAGTGATTTTCATGCTTCCAGGGGCTCAGGAAGTGAATTAAATACTATTTGGAGGCATTTAATGTTCAAGCAAAAACAGCAGATTTTTGACAAAAGAGATAACACCCCCCATTACGTCATGCTTCAGAAATGTGGAAAATGGTCCGTTTTCAAATGTTTTATTTTTGAACGTCAGTTCACATTTGTAGGTGGATCATCAGTGTTAGAGCTAAAATTAGCATGTTTAAAGTGATTTTCATGCTTCCAGGGGCTCGGGAAGTGAATTAAATACTATTTGGAGGCATTTAATGTTCAAGCAAAAACAGCTGATTTTTGACAAAAGAGATAACACCCCCCCATTACGTCATGCTTCAGAAATGTGGAAAATGGTCTGTTTTCAAATGTTTTATTTTTCAACGTCAGTTCACATTTGTAGGTGGATCATCAGTGTTAGAGCTAAAATTAGCATGTTTAAAGTGATTTTCATGCTTCCAGGGGCCCTAAACACAAGATTTATGGAATGGTTAAAAGTGCATGAAAATGGCCAATTTACTCACTCTGAGTTCTCAAAAAGGGTTTTTTCACCCCGGGAAGTTAATTAAATACCATTTGGAGGCATTTAATGTTCGAGCAAAAACGGCTGATTTTCGACAAAAGAGATAACACCCCCCCCATTACGTCATGCTTCAGAAATGTGGAAAATGGTCAGTTTTCAAATGTTTTATTTTTGAACGTCAGTTCACATTTGTAGGTGGATCATCAGTGTTAGAGCTAAAATTAGCATGTTTAAAGTGATTTTCATGCTTCCAGGGGCTCGGGAAGTGAATTAAATACTATTTGGAGGCATTTAATGTTCAAGCAAAAACAGCTGATTTTTGACAAAAAAGATAACACCCCCCCCCATTACGTCATGCTTCAGAAATGTGCAAAATGGTCTGTTTTCAAATGTTTAATTTTTGAACGTCAGTTCACATTTGTAGGTGGATCATCAGTGTTAGAGCTAAAATTAGCATGTTTAAAGTGATTTTCATGCTTCCAGGGGCCCTAAACACAAGATTTATGGAATGGTTAAAAGTGCATGAAAATGGCCAATTTACTCACTCTGAGTTCTCAAAAAGGGTTTTTTCACCCCGGGAAGTTAATTAAATACCATTTGGAGGCATTTAATGTTCGAGCTAAAACGGCTGATTTTCGACAAAAGAGATAACACCCCCCCATTACGTCATGCTTCAGAAATGTGGAAAATGGTCAGTTTTCAAATGTTTTATTTTTGAACGTCAGTTCACATTTGTAGGTGGATCATCAGTGTTAGAGCTAAAATTAGCATGTTTAAAGTGATTTTCATGCTTCCAGGGGCTCGGGAAGTGAATTAAATACTATTTGGAGGCATTTAATGTTCAAGCAAAAACAGCTGATTTTTGACAAAAGAGATAACACCCCCCCCATTACGTCATGCTTCAGAAATGTGGAAAATGGTCCGTTTTCAAATGTTTTATTTTTGAACGTCAGTTCACATTTGTAGGTGGATCATCAGTGTTAGAGCTAAAATTAGCATGTTTAAAGTGATTTTCATGCTTCCAGGGGCCCTAAACACAAGATTTATGGAATGGTTAAAAGTGCATGAAAATGGCCAATTTACTCACTCTGAGTTCTCAAAAAGGGTTTCTTCACCCCGGGAAGTTAATTAAATACCATTTGGAGGCATTTAATGTTCGAGCAAAAACGGCTGATTTACAACAAAAGAGATAACACCCCCCCATTATGTCATGCTTCAGAAATGTGGAAAATGGTCCGTTTTCAAATGTTTTATTTTTGAACGTCAGTTCACATTTGTAGGTGGATAATCAGTGTTAGAGCTAAAATTAGCATGTTTAAAGTGATTTTCATGCTTCCAGGGGCTCGGGAAGTGAATTAAATACTATTTGGAGGCATTTAATGTTCAATCAAAAACAGCTGATTTTTGACAAAAGAGATAACACCCCCCCCATTACGTCATGCTTCAGAAATGTGGAAAATGGTCCGTTTTCAAATGTTTTATTTTTGAACGTCAGTTCACATTTGTAGGTGGGTCATCAGTGTTAGAGCTAAAATTTGCATGTTTAAAGTGATTTTCATGCTTCCAGGGTCCCTAAACACAAGATTTATGGAATGGTTAAAAGTGCATGAAAATGGCCAATTTACTCACTCTGAGTTCTCAAAAAGGGTTTCTTCACCCCGGGAAGTTAATTAAATACCATTTGGAGGCATTTAATGTTCGAGCAAAAACGGCTGATTTACAACAAAAGAGATAACACCCCCCCATTACGTCATGCTTCAGAAATGTGGAAAATGGTCCGTTTTCAAATGTTTTATTTTTGAACGTCAGTTCACATTTGTAGGTGGATCATCAGTGTTAGAGCTAAAATTAGCATGTTTAAAGTGATTTTCATGCTTCCAGGGTCCCTAAACACAAGATTTATGGAATGGTTAAAAGTGCATGAAAATGGCCAATTTACTCACTCTGAGTTCTCAAAAAGGGTTTCTTCACCCCGGGAAGTTAATTAAATACCATTTGGAGGCATTTAATGTTCGAGCAAAAACGGTTGATTTTCGACAAAAGAGATAACACCCCCCATTACGTCATGCTTCAGAAATGTGGAAAATGGTCCTTTTTCAAATGTTTTATTTTTGAACGTCAGTTCACATTTGTAAGTGGATCATCAGTGTTAGAGCTAAAATTAGCATGTTTAAAGTGATTTTCATGCTTCCAGGGGCTCGGGAAGTGAATTAAATACTATTTGGAGGCATTTAATGTTCAAGCAAAAACAGCAGATTTTTGACAAAAGAGATAACACCCCCCCATTACGTCATGCTTCAGAAATGTGGAAAATGGTCCGTTTTCAAATGTTTTATTTTTGAACGTCAGTTCACTTTTGTAGGTGGATCATCAGTGTTAGAGCTAAAATTAGCATGTTTAAAGTGATTTTCATGCTTCCAGGGTCCCTAAACACAAGATTTATGGAATGGTTAAAAGTGCATGAAAATGGCCAATTTACTCACTCTGAGTTCTCAAAAAGGGTTTCTTCACCCCGGGAAGTTAATTAAATACCATTTAGAGGCATTTAATGTTCGAGCAAAAACGGCTGATTTTCGACAAAAGAGATAACACCCCCCATTACGTCATGCTTCAGAAATGTGGAAAATGGTCCGTTTTCAAATGTTTTATTTTTGAACGTCAGTTCACATTTGTAAGTGGATCATCAGTGTTAGAGCTAAAATTAGCATGTTTAAAGTGATTTTCATGCTTCCAGGGGCTCGGGAAGTGAATTAAATACTATTTGGAGGCATTTAATGTTCAAGCAAAAACAGCAGATTTTTGACAAAAGAGATAACACCCCCCCATTACGTCATGCTTCAGAAATGTGGAAAATGGTCCGTTTTCAAATGTTTTATTTTTGAACGTCAGTTCACATTTGTAGGTGGATCATCAGTGTTAGAGCTAAAATTAGCATGTTTAAAGTGATTTTCATGCTTCCAGGGGCCCTAAACTCAAGATTTATGGAATGGTTAAAAGTGCATGAAAATGGCCAATTTACTCACTCTGAGTTCTCAAAAAGGGTTTCTTCACCCTGGGAAGTTAATTAAATACCATTTGGAGGCATTTAATGTTCGAGCAAAAACGGCTGATTTTCGACAAAAGAGATAACACCCCCCCATTACGTCATGCTTCAGAAATGTGGAAAATGGTCCGTTTTCAAATGTTTTATTTTTGAACGTCAGTTCACATTTGTAGGTGGATCATCAGTGTTAGAGCTAAAATTAGCATGTTTAAAGTGATTTTCATGCTTCCAGGGGCTCGGGAAGTGAATTAAATACTATTTGGAGGCATTTAATGTTCAATCAAAAACAGCAGATTTTTGACAAAAGAGATAACACCCCCACATTACGTCATGCTTCAGAAATGTGGAAAACGGTCCGTTGTCAAATGTTTTATTTTTGAACGTCAGTTCACATTTGTAGGTGGATCGTCAGTGTTAGAGCTAAAATTAGCATGTTTAAAGTGATTTTCATGCTTCCAGGGGCCCTAAACACAAGATTTATGGAATGGTTAAAAGTGCATGAAAATGGCCAATTTACTCACTCTGAGTTCTCAAAAAGGGTTTCTTCACCCCGGGAAGTTAATTAAATACCATTTGGAGGCATTTAATGTTCGAGCAAAAACGGCTGATTTTCGACAAAAGAGATAACACCCCCCCATTACGTCATGCTTCAGAAATGTGGAAAATGGTCCGTTTTCAAATGTTTTATTTTTGAACGTCAGTTCACATTTGTAGGTGGATCATCAGTGTTAGAGCTAAAATTAGCATGTTTAAAGTGATTTTCATGCTTCCAGGGGTTCGGGAAGTGAATTAAATACTATTTGGAGGCATTTAATGTTCAAGCAAACACAGCTGATTTTTGACAAAAGAGATAACACCCCCCCCCCCATTACGTCATGCTTCAGAAATGTGGAAAATGGTCCGTTTTCAAATGTTTTATTTTTGAACGTCAGTTCACATTTGTAGGTGGATCATCAGTGTTAGAGCTAAAATTAGCATGTTTAAAGTGATTTTCATGCTTCCAGGGTCCCTAAACACAAGATTTATGGAATGGTTAAAAGTGCATGAAAATGGCCAATTTACTCACTCTGAGTTCTCAAAAAGGGTTTCTTCACCCCGGGAAGTTAATTAAATACCATTTGGAGGCATTTAATGTTCGAGCAAAAACGGCTGATTTTCGACAAAAGAGATAACACCCCCCATTACGTCATGCTTCAGAAATGTGGAAAATGGTCCGTTTTCAAATGTTTTATTTTTGAACGTCAGTTCACATTTGTAAGTGGATCATCAGTGTTAGAGCTAAAATTAGCATGTTTAAAGTGATTTTCATGCTTCCAGGGGCTCGGGAAGTGAATTAAATACTATTTGGAGGCATTTAATGTTCAAGCAAAAACAGAAGATTTTTGACAAAAGAGATAACACCCCCCCATTACGTCATGCTTCAGAAATGTGGAAAATGGTCCGTTTTCAAATAATTTATTTTTGAACGTCAGTTCACATTTGTAGGTGGATCATCAGTGTTAGAGCTAAAATTAGCATGTTTAAAGTGATTTTCATGCTTCCAGGGTCCCTAAACACAAGAGTTATGGAATGGTTAAAAGTGCATGAAAATGGCCAATTTACTCACTCTGAGTTCTCAAAAAGGGTTTCTTCACCCCGGGAAGTTAATTAAATACCATTTGGAGGCATTTAATGTTCGAGCAAAAACGGCTGATTTTCGACAAAAGAGATAACACCCCCCATTACGTCATGCTTCAGAAATGTGGAAAATGGTCCGTTTTCAAATGTTTTATTTTTGAACGTTAGTTCACATTTGTAGGTGGATCATCAGTGTTAGAGCTAAAATTAGCATGTTTAAAGTGATTTTCATGCTTCCAGGGGCTCGGGAAGTGAATTAAATACTATTTGGAGGCATTTAATGTTCAAGCAAAAACAGCAGATTTTTGACAAAAGAGATAACACCCCCCCCATTACGTCATGCTTCAGAAATGTGGAAAATGGTCCGTTTTCAAATGTTTTATTTTTGAACGTCAGTTCACATTTGTAGGTGGATCATCAGTGTTAGAGCTAAAATTAGCATGTTTAAAGTGATTTTCATGCTTCCAGGGTCCCTAAACACAAGATTTATGGAATGGTTAAAAGTGCATGAAAATGGCCAATTTACTCACTCTGAGTTCTCAAAAAGGGTTTCTTCACCCCGGGAAGTTAATTAAATACCATTTGGAGGCATTTAATGTTCGAGCAAAAACGGCTGATTTTCGACAAAAGAGATAACACCCCCCATTACGTCATGCTTCAGAAATGTGGAAAATGGTCCGTTTTCAAATGTTTTATTTTTGAACGTCAGTTCACATTTGTAAGTGGATCATCAGTGTTAGAGCTAAAATTAGCATGTTTAAAGTGATTTTCATGCTTCCAGGGGCTCGGGAAGTGAATTAAATACTATTTGGAGGCATTTAATGTTCAAGCAAAAACAGAAGATTTTTGACAAAAGAGATAACACCCCCCCATTATGTCATGCTTCAGAAATGTGGAAAATGGTCCGTTTTCAAATAATTTATTTTTGAACGTCAGTTCACATTTGTAGGTGGATCATCAGTGTTAGAGCTAAAATTAGCATGTTTAAAGTGATTTTCATGCTTCCAGGGTCCCTAAACACAAGAGTTATGGAATGGTTAAAAGTGCATGAAAATGGCCAATTTACTCACTCTGAGTTCTCAAAAAGGGTTTCTTCACCCCGGGAAGTTAATTAAATACCATTTGGAGGCATTTAATGTTCGAGCAAAAACGGCTGATTTTCGACAAAAGAGATAACACCCCCCATTACGTCATGCTTCAGAAATGTGGAAAATGGTCCGTTTTCAAATGTTTTATTTTTGAACGTTAGTTCACATTTGTAGGTGGATCATCAGTGTTAGAGCTAAAATTAGCATGTTTAAAGTGATTTTCATGCTTCCAGGGGCTCGGGAAGTGAATTAAATACTATTTGGAGGCATTTAATGTTCAAGCAAAAACAGCAGATTTTTGACAAAAGAGATAACACCCCCCCCATTACGTCATGCTTCAGAAATGTGGAAAATGGTCCGTTTTCAAATGTTTTATTTTTGAACGTCAGTTCACATTTGTAGGTGGATCATCAGTGTTAGAGCTAAAATTAGCATGTTTAAAGTGATTTTCATGCTTCCAGGGGCCCTAAACACAAGATTTATGGAATGGTTAAAAGTGCATGAAAATGGCCAATTTACTCACTCTGAGTTCTCAAAAAGGGTTTCTTCACCCCGGGAGGTTAATTAAATACCATTTGGAGGCATTTAATGTTCGAGCAAAAACGGCTGATTTACAACAAAAGAGATAACACCCCCCCATTACGTCATGCTTCAGAAATGTGGAAAATGGTCCGTTTTCAAATGTTTTATTTTTGAACGTCAGTTCACATTTGTAGGTGGATCATCAGTGTTAGAGCTAAAATTAGCATGTTTAAAGTGATTTTCATGCTTCCAGGGTCCCTAAACACAAGATTTATGGAATGGTTAAAAGTGCATGAAAATGGCCAATTTACTCACTCTGAGTTCTCAAAAAGGGTTTCTTCACCCCGGGAAGTTAATTAAATACCATTTGGAGGCATTTAATGTTCGAGCAAAAACGGCTGATTTTCGACAAAAGAGATAACACCCCCCATTACGTCATGCTTCAGAAATGTGGAAAATGGTCCGTTTTCAAATGTTTTATTTTTGAACGTCAGTTCACATTTGTGAGTGGATCATCAGTGTTAGAGTAAAATTAGCATGTTTAAATTGATTTTCATGCTTCCAGGGTCCCTAAACACAAGATTTATGGAATGGTTAAAAGTGCATGAAAATGGCCAATTTACTCACTCTGAGTTCTCAAAAAGGGTTTCTTCACCCCGGGAAGTTAATTAAATACCATTTGGAGGCATTTAATGTTCGAGCAAAAACGGCTGATTTTCGACAAAAGAGATAACACCCCCCATTACGTCATGCTTCAGAAATGTGGAAAATGGTCCGTTTTCAAATATTTTATTTTTGAACGTCAGTTCACATTTGTAAGTGGATCATCGGTGTTAGAGCTAAAATTAGCATGTTTAAAGTGATTTTCATGCTTCCAGGGGCTCGGGAAGTGAATTAAATACTATTTGGAGGCATTTAATGTTCAAGCAAAAACAGCAGATTTTTGACAAAAGAGATAACACCACCCCCCCATTACGTCATGCTTCAGAAATGTGGAAAATGGTCCGTTTTCAAATGTTTTATTTTTGAACGTCAGTTCACATTTGTAGGTGGATCATCAGTGTTAGAGCTAAAATTAGCATGTTTAAAGTGATTTTCATGCTTCCAGGGGCCCTAAACACAAGATTTATGGAATGGTTAAAAGTGCATGAAAATGGCCAATTTACTCACTCTGAGTTCTCAAAAAGGATTTCTTCACCCCGGGAAGTTAATTAAATACCATTTGGAGGCATTTAATGTTCGAGCAAAAACGGCTGATTTTCGACAAAAGAGATAACACCCCCCCATTACATCATGCTTCAGAAATGTGGAAAATGGTCCGTTTTCAAATGTTTTATTTTTGAACGTCAGTTCACATTTGTAGGTGGATCATCAGTGTTAGAGCTAAAATTAGCATGTTTAAAGTGATTTTCATGCTTCCAGGGGCTCGGGAAGTGAATTAAATACTATTTGGAGGCATTTAATGTTCAATCAAAAACAGCAGAATTTTGACAAAAGAGATAACACCCCCACATTACGTCATGCTTCAGAAATGTGGAAAATGGTCCGTTGTCAAATGTTTTATTTTTGAACATCAGTTCACATTTGTAGGTGGATCGTCAGTGTTAGAGCTAAAATTAGCATGTTTAAAGTGATTTTCATGCTTCCAGGGGCCCTAAACACAAGATTTATGGAATGGTTAAAAGTGCATGAAAATGGCCAATTTACTCACTCTGAGTTCTCAAAAAGGGTTTCTTCACCCCGGGAAGTTAATTAAATACCATTTGTAGGCATTTAATGTTCGAGCAAAAACGGCTGATTTTCGACAAAAGAGATAACACCCCCCCATTACGTCATGCTTCAGAAATGTGGAAAATGGTCCGTTTTCAAATGTTTTATTTTTGAACGTCAGTTCACATTTGTAGGTGGATCATCAGTGTTAGAGCTAAAATTAGCATGTTTAAAGTGATTTTCATGCTTCCAGGGGCTCGGGAAGTGAATTAAATACTATTTGGAGGCATTTAATGTTCAAGCAAAAACAGCTGATTTTTGACAAAAGAGATAACACCCCCCCATTACGTCATGCTTCAGAAATGTGGAAAATGGTCTGTTTTCAAATGTTTTATTTTTCAATGTCAGTTCACATTTGTAGGTGGATCATCAGTGTTAGAGCTAAAATTAGCATGTTTAAAGTGATTTTCATGCTTCCAGGGGCCCTAAACACAAGATTTATGGAACGGTTAAAAGTGCATGAAAATGGCCAATTTACTCACTCTGAGTTCTCAAAAAGGGTTTCTTCACCCCGGGAAGTTAATTAAATACCATTTGGAGGCATTTAATGTTCGAGCAAAAACGGCTGATTTTCGACAAAAGAGATAACACCCCCCCATTACGTCATGCTTCAGAAATGTGGAAAATGGTCCGTTTTCAAATGTTTTATTTTTGAACGTCAGTTCATATTTGTAGGTGGATAATCAGTGTTAGAGCTAAAATTAGCATGTTTAACGTGATTTTCATGCTTCCAGAGGCTCGGGAAGAGAATTAAATACTATTTGGAGGCATTTAATGTTCAATCAAAAACAGCTGATTTTTGACAAAAGAGATAACACCCCCCCATTACGTCATGCTTCAGAAATGTGGAAAATGGTCCGTTTTCAAATGTTTTATTTTTGAACGTCAGTTCACATTTGTATGTGGATCATCAGTGTTAGAGCTAAAATTAGCATGTTTAAAGTGATTTTCATGCTTCCAGGGTCCCTAAACACAAGATTTATGGAATGGTTAAAAGTGCATGAAAATGGCCAATTTACTCACTCTGAGTTCTCAAAAAGGGTTTCTTCACCCCGGGAAGTTAATTAAATACCATTTGGAGGCATTTAATGTTGGAGCAAAAACGGCTGATTTTCGACAAAAGAGATAACACCCCCCATCACGTCATGCTTTAGAAATGTGGAAAATGGTCCGTTTTCAAATGTTTTATTTTTGAACGTCAGTTCACATTTGAAAGTGGATCATCAGTGTTAGAGCTAAAATTAGCATGTTTAAAGTGATTTTCATGCTTCCAGGGGCTCGGGAAGTGAATTAAATACTATTTGGAGGCATTTAATGTTCAAGCAAAAACAGCAGATTTTTGACAAAAGAGATAACACCCCCCATTACGTCATGCTTCAGAAATGTGGAAAATGGTCCGTTTTCAAATGTTTTATTTTTGAACGTCAGTTCACATTTGTAGGTGGATCATCAGTGTTAGAGCTAAAATTAGCATGTTTAAAGTGATTTTCATGCTTCCAGGGGCTCGGGAAGTGAATTAAATACTATTTGGAGGCATTTAATGTTCAAGCAAAAACAGCTGATTTTTGACAAAAGAGATAACACCCCCCCATTACGTCATGCTTCAGAAATGTGGAAAATGGTCTGTTTTCAAATGTTTTATTTTTCAACGTCAGTTCACATTTGTAGGTGGATCATCAGTGTTAGAGCTAAAATTAGCATGTTTAAAGTGATTTTCATGCTTCCAGGGGCCCTAAACACAAGATTTATGGAATGGTTAAAAGTGCATGAAAATGGCCAATTTACTCACTCTGAGTTCTCAAAAAGGGTTTCTTCACCCCGGGAAGTTGATTAAATACCATTTGGAGGCATTTAATGTTCGAGCAAAAACGGCTGATTTTCGACAAAAGACATAACACCCCCCCATTACGTCATGCTTCAGAAATGTGGAAAATGGTCAGTTTTCAAATGTTTTATTTTTGAACGTCAGTTCACATTTGTAGGTGGATCATCAGTGTTAGAGCTAAAATTAGCATGTTTAAAGTGATTTTCATGCTTCCAGGGGCTCGGGAAGTGAATTAAATACTATTTGGAGGCATTTAATGTTCAAGCAAAAACAGCTGATTTTTGACAAAAGAGATAACACCCCCCCCATTACGTCATGCTTCAGAAATGTGGAAAATGGTCCTTTTTCAAATGTTTTATTTTTGAACGTCAGTTCACATTTGTAGGTGGATCATCAGTGTTAGAGCTAAAATTAGCATGTTTAAAGTGATTTTCATGCTTCCAGGGGCCCTAAACACAAGATTTATGGAATGGTTAAAAGTGCATGAAAATGGCCAATTTACTCACTCTGAGTTCTCAAAAAGAGTTTCTTCACCCCGGGAAGTTAATTAAATACCATTTGGAGGCATTTAATGTTCGAGCAAAAACGGCTGATTTACAACAAAAGAGATAACACCCCCCCATTACGTCATGCTTCAGAAATGTGGAAAATGGTCCGTTTTCAAATGTTTTATTTTTGAACGTCAGTTCACATTTGTAGGTGGATAATCAGTGTTAGAGCTAAAATTAGCATGTTTAAAGTGATTTTCATGCTTCCAGGGGCTCGGGAAGTGAATTAAATACTATTTGGAGGCATTTAATGTTCAATCAAAAACAGCTGATTTTTGACAAAAGAGATAACACCCCCCAATTCCGTCATGCTTCACAAATGTGGAAAATGGTCCGTTTTCAAATGTTTTATTTTTGAACGTCAGTTCACATTTGTAGGTGGATCATCAGTGTTAGAGCTAAAATTAGCATGTTTAAAGTGATTTTCATGCTTCCAGGGTCCCTAAACACAAGATTTATGGAATGGTTAAAAGTGCATGAAAATGGCCAATTTACTCACTCTGAGTTCTCAAAAAGGGATTCTTCACCCCGGGAAGTTAATTAAATACCATTTGGAGGCATTTAATGTTTGAGCAAAAACGGCTGATTTTCGACAAAAGAGATAACACCCCCCATCACGTCATACTTTAGAAATGTGGAAAATGGTCCGTTTTCAAATGTTTTATTTTTGAACGTCAGTTCACATTTGTAAGTGGATCATCAGTGTTAGAGCTAAAATTAGCATGTTTAAAGTGATTTTCATGCTTCCAGGGGCTCGGGAAGTGAATTAAATACTATTTGGAGGCATTTAATGTTCAAGCAAAAACAGCAGATTTTTGACAAAAGAGATAACACCCCCCATTACGTCATGCTTCAGAAATGTGGAAAATGGTCCGTTTTCAAATGTTTTATTTTTGAACGTCAGTTCACATTTGTAGGTGGATCATCAGTGTTAGAGCTAAAATTAGCATGTTTAAAGTGATTTTCATGCTTCCAGGGGCTCGGGAAGTGAATTAAATACTATTTGGAGGCATTTAATGTTCAAGCAAAAACAGCTGATTTTTGACAAAAGAGATAACACCCCTTCATTACGTCATGCTTCAGAAATGTGGAAAATGGTCTCTTTTCAAATGTTTTATTTTTCAACGTCAGTTCACATTTGTAGGTGGATCATCAGTGTTAGAGCTAAAATTAGCATGTTTAAAGTGATTTTCATGCTTCCAGGGGCCCTAAACACAAGATTTATGGAATGGTTAAAAGTGCATGAAAATGGCCAATTTACTCACTCTGAGTTCTCAAAAAGGGTTTTTTCACCCCGGGAAGTTAATTAAATACCATTTGGAGGCATTTAATGTTCGAGCTAAAACGGCTGATTTTCGACAAAAGAGATAACACCCCCCCATTACGTCATGCTTCAGAAATGTGGAAAATGGTCAGTTTTCAAATGTTTTATTTTTGAACGTCAGTTCACATTTGTAGGTGGATCATCAGTGTTAGAGCTAAAATTAGCATGTTTAAAGTGATTTTCATGCTTCCAGGGGCTCGGGAAGTGAATTAAATACTATTTGGAGGCATTTAATGTTCAAGCAAAAACAGCTGATTTTTGACAAAAGAGATAACACCCCCCCCATTACGTCATGCTTCAGAAATGTGGAAAATGGTCCGTTTTCAAATGTTTTATTTTTGAACGTCAGTTCACATTTGTAGGTGGATCATCAGTGTTAGAGCTAAAATTAGCATGTTTAAAGTGATTTTCATGCTTCCAGGGGCCCTAAACACAAGATTTATGGAATGGTTAAAAGTGCATGAAAATGGCCAATTTACTCACTCTGAGTTCTCAAAAAGGGTTTCTTCACCCCGGGAAGTTAATTAAATACCATTTGGAGGCATTTAATGTTCGAGCAAAAACGGCTGATTTACAACAAAAGAGATAACACCCCCCCATTACGTCATGCTTCAGAAATGTGGAAAATGGTCCGTTTTCAAATGTTTTATTTTTGAACGTCAGTTCACATTTGTAGGTGGATAATCAGTGTTAGAGCTAAAATTAGCATGTTTAAAGTGATTTTCATACTTCCAGGGGCTCGGGAAGTGAATTAAATACTATTTGGAGGCATTTAATGTTCAATCAAAAACAGCTGATTTTTGACAAAAGAGATAACACCCCCCCCATTACGTCATGCTTCAGAAATGTGGAAAATGGTCCGTTTTCAAATGTTTTATTTTTGAACGTCAGTTCACATTTGTAGGTGGGTCATCAGTGTTAGAGCTAAAATTTGCATGTTTAAAGTGATTTTCATGCTTCCAGGGTCCCTAAACACAAGATTTATGGAATGGTTAAAAGTGCATGAAAATGGCCAATTTACTCACTCTGAGTTCTCAAAAAGGGTTTCTTCACCCCGGGAAGTTAATTAAATACCATTTGGAGGCATTTAATGTTCGAGCAAAAACGGCTGATTTACAACAAAAGAGATAACACCCCCCCATTACGTCATGCTTCAGAAATGTGGAAAATGGTCCGTTTTCAAATGTTTTATTTTTGAACGTCAGTTCACATTTGTAGGTGGATCATCAGTGTTAGAGCTAAAATTAGCATGTTTAAAGTGATTTTCATGCTTCCAGGGTCCCTAAACACAAGATTTATGGAATGGTTAAAAGTGCATGAAAATGGCCAATTTACTCACTCTGAGTTCTCAAAAAGGGTTTCTTCACCCCGGGAAGTTAATTAAATACCATTTGGAGGCATTTAATGTTCGAGCAAAAACGGTTGATTTTCGACAAAAGAGATAACACCCCCCATTACGTCATGCTTCAGAAATGTGGAAAATGGTCCTTTTTCAAATGTTTTATTTTTGAACGTCAGTTCACATTTGTAAGTGGATCATCAGTGTTAGAGCTAAAATTAGCATGTTTAAAGTGATTTTCATGCTTCCAGGGGCTCGGGAAGTGAATTAAATACTATTTGGAGGCATTTAATGTTCAAGCAAAAACAGCAGATTTTTGACAAAAGAGATAACACCCCCCCATTACGTCATGCTTCAGAAATGTGGAAAATGGTCCGTTTTCAAATGTTTTATTTTTGAACGTCAGTTCACTTTTGTAGGTGGATCATCAGTGTTAGAGCTAAAATTAGCATGTTTAAAGTGATTTTCATGCTTCCAGGGTCCCTAAACACAAGATTTATGGAATGGTTAAAAGTGCATGAAAATGGCCAATTTACTCACTCTGAGTTCTCAAAAAGGGTTTCTTCACCCCGGGAAGTTAATTAAATACCATTTAGAGGCATTTAATGTTCGAGCAAAAACGGCTGATTTTCGACAAAAGAGATAACACCCCCCATTACGTCATGCTTCAGAAATGTGGAAAATGGTCCGTTTTCAAATGTTTTATTTTTGAACGTCAGTTCACATTTGTAGGTGGATCATCAGTGTTAGAGCTAAAATTAGCATGTTTAAAGTGATTTTCATGCTTCCAGGGGCTCGGGAAGTGAATTAAATACTATTTGGAGGCATTTAATGTTCAAGCAAAAACAGCAGATTTTTGACAAAAGAGATAACACCCCCCCATTACGTCATGCTTCAGAAATGTGGAAAATGGTCCGTTTTCAAATGTTTTATTTTTGAACGTCAGTTCACATTTGTAGGTGGATCATCAGTGTTAGAGCTAAAATTAGCATGTTTAAAGTGATTTTCATGCTTCCAGGGGCCCTAAACACAAGATTTATGGAATGGTTAAAAGTGCATGAAAATGGCCAATTTACTCACTCTGAGTTCTCAAAAAGGGTTTCTTCACCCCGGGAAGTTAATTAAATACCATTTGGAGGCATTTAATGTTCGAGCAAAAACGGCTGATTTACAACAAAAGAGATAACACCCCCCCATTACGTCATGCTTCAGAAATGTGGAAAATGGTCCGTTTTCAAATGTTTTATTTTTGAACGTCAGTTCACATTTGTAGGTGGATAATCAGTGTTAGAGCTAAAATTAGCATGTTTAAAGTGATTTTCATGCTTCCAGGGGCTCGGGAAGTGAATTAAATACTATTTGGAGGCATTTAATGTTCAATCAAAAACAGCTGATTTTTGACAAAAGAGATAACACCCCCCCATTACGTCATGCTTCAGAAATGTGGAAAATGGTCCGTTTTCAAATGTTTTATTTTTGATCGTTAGTTCACATTTGTAGGTGGATCATCAGTGTTAGAGCTAAAATTAGCATGTTTAAAGTGATTTTCATGCTTCCAGGGTCCCTAAACACAAGATTTATGGAATGGTTAAAAGTGCATGAAAATGGCCAATTTACTCACTCTGAGTTCTCAAAAAGGGTTTCTTCACCCCGGGAAGTTAATTAAATACCATTTGGAGGCATTTAATGTTCGAGCAAAAACGGCTGATTTTCGACAAAAGAGATAACACCCCCCATTACGTCATGCTTCAGAAATGTGGAAAATGGTCCGTTTTCAAATGTTTTATTTTTGAACGTCAGTTCACATTTGTAAGTGGATCATCAGTGTTAGAGCTAAAATTAGCATGTTTAAAGTGATTTTCATGCTTCCAGGGGCTCGGGAAGTGAATTAAATACTATTTGGAGGCATTTAATGTTCAAGCAAAAACAGCAGATTTTTGACAAAAGAGATAACACCCCCCCATTACGTCATGCTTCAGAAATGTGGAAAATGGTCCGTTTTCAAATAATTTATTTTTGAACGTCAGTTCACATTTGTAGGTGGATCATCAGTGTTAGAGCTAAAATTAGCATGTTTAAAGTGATTTTCATGCTTCCAGGGTCCCTAAACACAAGAGTTATGGAATGGTTAAAAGTGCATGAAAATGGCCAATTTACTCACTCTGAGTTCTCAAAAAGGGTTTCTTCACCCCGGGAAGTTAATTAAATACCATTTGGAGGCATTTAATGTTCAAGCAAAAACGGCTGATTTTCGACAAAAGAGATAACACCCCCCATTACGTCATGCTTCAGAAATGTGGAAAATGGTCCGTTTTCAAATGTTTTATTTTTGAACGTTAGTTCACATTTGTAGGTGGATCATCAGTGTTAGAGCTAAAATTAGCATGTTTAAGGTGATTTTCATGCTTCCAGGGGCTCGGGAAGTGAATTAAATACTATTTGGAGGCATTTAATGTTCAAGCAAAAACAGCAGATTTTTGACAAAAGAGATAACACCCCCCCCATTACGTCATGCTTCAGAAATGTGGAAAATGGTCCGTTTTCAAATGTTTTATTTTTGAACGTCAGTTCACATTTGTAGGTGGATCATCAGTGTTAGAGCTAAAATTAGCATGTTTAAAGTGATTTTCATGCTTCCAGGGGCCCTAAACACAAGATTTATGGAATGGTTAAAAGTGCATGAAAATGGCCAATTCACTCACTCTGAGTTCTCAAAAAGGGTTTCTTCACCCCGGGAAGTTAATTAAATACCATTTGGAGGCATTTAATGTTCGAGCAAAAACGGCTGATTTTCGACAAAAGAGATAACACCCCCCATTACGTCATGCTTCAGAAATGTGGAAAATGGTCCGTTTTCAAATGTTTTATTTTTGAACGTCAGTTCACATTTGTGAGTGGATCATCAGTGTTAGAGTAAAATTAGCATGTTTAAATTGATTTTCATGCTTCCAGGGTCCCTAAACACAAGATTTATGGAATGGTTAAAAGTGCATGAAAATGGCCAATTTACTCACTCTGAGTTCTCAAAAAGGGTTTCTTCACCCCGGGAAGTTAATTAAATACCATTTGGAGGCATTTAATGTTCGAGCAAAAACAGCTGATTTTCGACAAAAGAGATAACACCCCCCATTACGTCATGCTTCAGAAATGTGGAAAATGGTCCGTTTTCAAATGTTTTATTTTTGAACGTCAGTTCACATTTGTAAGTGGATCATCGGTGTTAGAGCTAAAATTAGCATGTTTAAAGTGATTTTCATGCTTCCAGGGGCTCGGGAAGTGAATTAAATACTATTTGGAGGCATTTAATGTTCAAGCAAAAACAGCAGATTTTTGACAAAAGAGATAACACCCCCCCATTACGTCATGCTTCAGAAATGTGGAAAATGGTCCGTTTTCAAATGTTTTATTTTTGAACGTCAGTTCACATTTGTAGGTGGATCATCAGTGTTAGAGCTAAAATTAGCATGTTTAAAGTGATTTTCATGCTTCCAGGGGCCCTAAACACAAGATTTATGGAATGGTTAAAAGTGCATGAAAATGGCCAATTTACTCACTCTGAGTTCTCAAAAAGGATTTCTTCACCCCGGGAAGTTAATTAAATACCATTTGGAGGCATTTAATGTTCGAGCAAAAACGGCTGATTTTCGACAAAAGAGATAACACCCCCCCATTACGTCATGCTTCAGAAATGTGGAAAATGGTCCGTTTTCAAATGTTTTATTTTTGAACGTCAGTTCACATTTGTAGGTGGATCATCAGTGTTAGAGCTAAAATTAGCATGTTTAAAGTGATTTTCATGCTTCCAGGGGCTCGGGAAGTGAATTAAATACTATTTGGAGGCATTTAATGTTCAATCAAAAACAGCAGATTTTTGACAAAAGAGATAACACCCCCACATTACGTCATGCTTCAGAAATGTGGAAAATGGTCCGTTGTCAAATGTTTTATTTTTGAACGTCAGTTCACATTTGTAGGTGGATCGTCAGTGTTAGAGCTAAAATTAGCATGTTTAAAGTGATTTTCATGCTTCCAGGGGCCCTAAACACAAGATTTATGGAATGGTTAAAAGTGCATGAAAATGGCCAATTTACTCACTCTGAGTTCTCAAAAAGGGTTTCTTCACCCCGGGAAGTTAATTAAATACCATTTGTAGGCATTTAATGTTCGAGCAAAAACGGCTGATTTTCGACAAAAGAGATAACACCCCCCCATTACGTCATGCTTCAGAAATGTGGAAAATGGTCCGTTTTCAAATGTTTTATTTTTGACCGTCAGTTCACATTTGTAGGTGGATCATCAGTGTTAGAGCTAAAATTAGCATGTTTAAAGTGATTTTCATGCTTCCAGGGGCTCGGGAAGTGAATTAAATACTATTTGGAGGCATTTAATGTTCAAGCAAAAACAGCTGATTTTTGACAAAAGAGATAACACCCCTTCATTACGTCATGCTTCAGAAATGTGGAAAATGGTCTGTTTTCAAATGTTTTATTTTTCAACGTCAGTTCACATTTGTAGGTGGATCATCAGTGTTAGAGCTAAAATTAGCATGTTTAAAGTGATTTTCATGCTTCCAGGGGCCCTAAACACAAGATTTATGGAATGGTTAAAAGTGCATGAAAATGGCCAATTTACTCACTCTGAGTTCTCAAAAAGGGTTTCTTCACCCCGGGAAGTTAATTAAATACCATTTGGAGGCATTTAATGTTCGAGCAAAAACGGCTGATTTACAACAAAAGAGATAACACCCCCCCATTACGTCATGCTTCAGAAATGTGGAAAATGGTCCGTTTTCAAATGTTTTATTTTTGAACGTCAGTTCACATTTGTAGGTGGATCATCAGTGTTAGAGCTAAAATTAGCATGTTTAAAGTGATTTTCATGCTTCCAGGGGCTCGGGAAGTGAATTAAATACTATTTGGAGGCATTTAATGTTCAAGCAAAAACAGCAGATTTTTGACAAAAGAGATAACACCCCCCCCATTACGTCATGCTTCAGAAATGTGGAAAATGGTCCGTTTTCAAATGTTTTATTTTTGAACGTCAGTTCACATTTGTAGGTGGATCATCAGTGTTAGAGCTAAAATTAGCATGTTTAAAGTGATTTTCATGCTTCCAGGGGCCCTAAACACAAGATTTATGGAATGGTTAAAAGTGCATGAAAATGGCCAATTTACTCACTCTGAGTTCTCAAAAAGGGTTTCTTCACCCCGGGAAGTTAATTAAATACCATTTGGAGGCATTTAATGTTCGAGCAAAAACGGCTGATTTACAACAAAAGAGATAACACCCCCCCATTACGTCATGCTTCAGAAATGTGGAAAATGGTCCGTTTTCAAATGTTTTATTTTTGAACGTCAGTTCACATTTGTAGGTGGATAATCAGTGTTAGAGCTAAAATTAGCATGTTTAAAGTGATTTTCATGCTTCCAGGGGCTCGGGAAGTGAATTAAATACTATTTGGAGGCATTTAATGTTCAATCAAAAACAGCTGATTTTTGACAAAAGAGATAACACCCCCCCATTACGTCATGCTTCAGAAATGTGGAAAATGGTCCGTTTTCAAATGTTTTATTTTTGATCGTTAGTTCACATTTGTAGGTGGATCATCAGTGTTAGAGCTAAAATTAGCATGTTTAAAGTGATTTTCATGCTTCCAGGGTCCCTAAACACAAGATTTATGGAATGGTTAAAAGTGCATGAAAATGGCCAATTTACTCACTCTGAGTTCTCAAAAAGGGTTTCTTCACCCCGGGAAGTTAATTAAATACCATTTGGAGGCATTTAATGTTCGAGCAAAAACGGCTGATTTTCGACAAAAGAGATAACACCCCCCATTACGTCATGCTTCAGAAATGTGGAAAATGGTCCGTTTTCAAATGTTTTATTTTTGAACGTCAGTTCACATTTGTAAGTGGATCATCAGTGTTAGAGCTAAAATTAGCATGTTTAAAGTGATTTTCATGCTTCCAGGGGCTCGGGAAGTGAATTAAATACTATTTGGAGGCATTTAATGTTCAAGCAAAAACAGCAGATTTTTGACAAAAGAGATAACACCCCCCCATTACGTCATGCTTCAGAAATGTGGAAAATGGTCCGTTTTCAAATAATTTATTTTTGAACGTCAGTTCACATTTGTAGGTGGATCATCAGTGTTAGAGCTAAAATTAGCATGTTTAAAGTGATTTTCATGCTTCCAGGGTCCCTAAACACAAGAGTTATGGAATGGTTAAAAGTGCATGAAAATGGCCAATTTACTCACTCTGAGTTCTCAAAAAGGGTTTCTTCACCCCGGGAAGTTAATTAAATACCATTTGGAGGCATTTAATGTTCAAGCAAAAACGGCTGATTTTCGACAAAAGAGATAACACCCCCCATTACGTCATGCTTCAGAAATGTGGAAAATGGTCCGTTTTCAAATGTTTTATTTTTGAACGTTAGTTCACATTTGTAGGTGGATCATCAGTGTTAGAGCTAAAATTAGCATGTTTAAGGTGATTTTCATGCTTCCAGGGGCTCGGGAAGTGAATTAAATACTATTTGGAGGCATTTAATGTTCAAGCAAAAACAGCAGATTTTTGACAAAAGAGATAACACCCCCCCCATTACGTCATGCTTCAGAAATGTGGAAAATGGTCCGTTTTCAAATGTTTTATTTTTGAACGTCAGTTCACATTTGTAGGTGGATCATCAGTGTTAGAGCTAAAATTAGCATGTTTAAAGTGATTTTCATGCTTCCAGGGGCCCTAAACACAAGATTTATGGAATGGTTAAAAGTGCATGAAAATGGCCAATTCACTCACTCTGAGTTCTCAAAAAGGGTTTCTTCACCCCGGGAAGTTAATTAAATACCATTTGGAGGCATTTAATGTTCGAGCAAAAACGGCTGATTTTCGACAAAAGAGATAACACCCCCCATTACGTCATGCTTCAGAAATGTGGAAAATGGTCCGTTTTCAAATGTTTTATTTTTGAACGTCAGTTCACATTTGTGAGTGGATCATCAGTGTTAGAGTAAAATTAGCATGTTTAAATTGATTTTCATGCTTCCAGGGTCCCTAAACACAAGATTTATGGAATGGTTAAAAGTGCATGAAAATGGCCAATTTACTCACTCTGAGTTCTCAAAAAGGGTTTCTTCACCCCGGGAAGTTAATTAAATACCATTTGGAGGCATTTAATGTTCGAGCAAAAACGGCTGATTTTCGACAAAAGAGATAACACCCCCCATTACGTCATGCTTCAGAAATGTGGAAAATGGTCCGTTTTCAAATGTTTTATTTTTGAACGTCAGTTCACATTTGTAAGTGGATCATCGGTGTTAGAGCTAAAATTAGCATGTTTAAAGTGATTTTCATGCTTCCAGGGGCTCGGGAAGTGAATTAAATACTATTTGGAGGCATTTAATGTTCAAGCAAAAACAGCAGATTTTTGACAAAAGAGATAACACCCCCCCATTACGTCATGCTTCAGAAATGTGGAAAATGGTCCGTTTTCAAATGTTTTATTTTTGAACGTCAGTTCACATTTGTAGGTGGATCATCAGAGTTAGAGCTAAAATTAGCATGTTTAAAGTGATTTTCATGCTTCCAGGGGCCCTAAACACAAGATTTATGGAATGGTTAAAAGTGCATGAAAATGGCCAATTTACTCACTCTGAGTTCTCAAAAAGGATTTCTTCACCCCGGGAAGTTAATTAAATACCATTTGGAGGCATTTAATGTTCGAGCAAAAACGGCTGATTTTCGACAAAAGAGATAACACCCCCCCATTACGTCATGCTTCAGAAATGTGGAAAATGGTCCGTTTTCAAATGTTTTATTTTTGAACGTCAGTTCACATTTGTAGGTGGATCATCAGTGTTAGAGCTAAAATTAGCATGTTTAAAGTGATTTTCATGCTTCCAGGGGCTCGGGAAGTGAATTAAATACTATTTGGAGGCATTTAATGTTCAATCAAAAACAGCAGATTTTTGACAAAAGAGATAACACCCCCACATTACGTCATGCTTCAGAAATGTGGAAAATGGTCCGTTGTCAAATGTTTTATTTTTGAACGTCAGTTCACATTTGTAGGTGGATCGTCAGTGTTAGAGCTAAAATTAGCATGTTTAAAGTGATTTTCATGCTTCCAGGGGCCCTAAACACAAGATTTATGGAATGGTTAAAAGTGCATGAAAATGGCCAATTTACTCACTCTGAGTTCTCAAAAAGGGTTTCTTCACCCCGGGAAGTTAATTAAATACCATTTGTAGGCATTTAATGTTCGAGCAAAAACGGCTGATTTTCGACAAAAGAGATAACACCCCCCCATTACGTCATGCTTCAGAAATGTGGAAAATGGTCCGTTTTCAAATGTTTTATTTTTGACCGTCAGTTCACATTTGTAGGTGGATCATCAGTGTTAGAGCTAAAATTAGCATGTTTAAAGTGATTTTCATGCTTCCAGGGGCTCGGGAAGTGAATTAAATACTATTTGGAGGCATTTAATGTTCAAGCAAAAACAGCTGATTTTTGACAAAAGAGATAACACCCCTTCATTACGTCATGCTTCAGAAATGTGGAAAATGGTCTGTTTTCAAATGTTTTATTTTTCAACGTCAGTTCACATTTGTAGGTGGATCATCAGTGTTAGAGCTAAAATTAGCATGTTTAAAGTGATTTTCATGCTTCCAGGGGCCCTAAACACAAGATTTATGGAATGGTTAAAAGTGCATGAAAATGGCCAATTTACTCACTCTGAGTTCTCAAAAAGGGTTTCTTCACCCCGGGAAGTTAATTAAATACCATTTGGAGGCATTTAATGTTCGAGCAAAAACGGCTGATTTACAACAAAAGAGATAACACCCCCCCATTACGTCATGCTTCAGAAATGTGGAAAATGGTCCGTTTTCAAATGTTTTATTTTTGAACGTCAGTTCACATTTGTAGGTGGATCATCAGTGTTAGAGCTAAAATTAGCATGTTTAAAGTGATTTTCATGCTTCCAGGGGCTCGGGAAGTGAATTAAATACTATTTGGAGGCATTTAATGTTCAAGCAAAAACAGCAGATTTTTGACAAAAGAGATAACACCCCCCCCATTACGTCATGCTTCAGAAATGTGGAAAATGGTCCGTTTTCAAATGTTTTATTTTTGAACGTCAGTTCACATTTGTAGGTGGATCATCAGTGTTAGAGCTAAAATTAGCATGTTTAAAGTGATTTTCATGCTTCCAGGGGCCCTAAACACAAGATTTATGGAATGGTTAAAAGTGCATGAAAATGGCCAATTTACTCACTCTGAGTTCTCAAAAAGGGTTTCTTCACCCCGGGAAGTTAATTAAATACCATTTGGAGGCATTTAATGTTCGAGCAAAAACGGCTGATTTACAACAAAAGAGATAACACCCCCCCATTACGTCATGCTTCAGAAATGTGGAAAATGGTCCGTTTTCAAATGTTTTATTTTTGAACGTCAGTTCACATTTGTAGGTGGATAATCAGTGTTAGAGCTAAAATTAGCATGTTTAAAGTGATTTTCATGCTTCCAGGGGCTCGGGAAGTGAATTAAATACTATTTGGAGGCATTTAATGTTCAATCAAAAACAGCTGATTTTTGACAAAAGAGATAACACCCCCCCATTACGTCATGCTTCAGAAATGTGGAAAATGGTCCGTTTTCAAATGTTTTATTTTTGATCGTTAGTTCACATTTGTAGGTGGATCATCAGTGTTAGAGCTAAAATTAGCATGTTTAAAGTGATTTTCATGCTTCCAGGGTCCCTAAACACAAGATTTATGGAATGGTTAAAAGTGCATGAAAATGGCCAATTTACTCACTCTGAGTTCTCAAAAAGGGTTTCTTCACCCCGGGAAGTTAATTAAATACCATTTGGAGGCATTTAATGTTCGAGCAAAAACGGCTGATTTTCGACAAAAGAGATAACACCCCCCATTACGTCATGCTTCAGAAATGTGGAAAATGGTCCGTTTTCAAATGTTTTATTTTTGAACGTCAGTTCACATTTGTAAGTGGATCATCAGTGTTAGAGCTAAAATTAGCATGTTTAAAGTGATTTTCATGCTTCCAGGGGCTCGGGAAGTGAATTAAATACTATTTGGAGGCATTTAATGTTCAAGCAAAAACAGCAGATTTTTGACAAAAGAGATAACACCCCCCCATTACGTCATGCTTCAGAAATGTGGAAAATGGTCCGTTTTCAAATAATTTATTTTTGAACGTCAGTTCACATTTGTAGGTGGATCATCAGTGTTAGAGCTAAAATTAGCATGTTTAAAGTGATTTTCATGCTTCCAGGGTCCCTAAACACAAGAGTTATGGAATGGTTAAAAGTGCATGAAAATGGCCAATTTACTCACTCTGAGTTCTCAAAAAGGGTTTCTTCACCCCGGGAAGTTAATTAAATACCATTTGGAGGCATTTAATGTTCAAGCAAAAACGGCTGATTTTCGACAAAAGAGATAACACCCCCCATTACGTCATGCTTCAGAAATGTGGAAAATGGTCCGTTTTCAAATGTTTTATTTTTGAACGTTAGTTCACATTTGTAGGTGGATCATCAGTGTTAGAGCTAAAATTAGCATGTTTAAGGTGATTTTCATGCTTCCAGGGGCTCGGGAAGTGAATTAAATACTATTTGGAGGCATTTAATGTTCAAGCAAAAACAGCAGATTTTTGACAAAAGAGATAACACCCCCCCCATTACGTCATGCTTCAGAAATGTGGAAAATGGTCCGTTTTCAAATGTTTTATTTTTGAACGTCAGTTCACATTTGTAGGTGGATCATCAGTGTTAGAGCTAAAATTAGCATGTTTAAAGTGATTTTCATGCTTCCAGGGGCCCTAAACACAAGATTTATGGAATGGTTAAAAGTGCATGAAAATGGCCAATTCACTCACTCTGAGTTCTCAAAAAGGGTTTCTTCACCCCGGGAAGTTAATTAAATACCATTTGGAGGCATTTAATGTTCGAGCAAAAACGGCTGATTTTCGACAAAAGAGATAACACCCCCCATTACGTCATGCTTCAGAAATGTGGAAAATGGTCCGTTTTCAAATGTTTTATTTTTGAACGTCAGTTCACATTTGTGAGTGGATCATCAGTGTTAGAGTAAAATTAGCATGTTTAAATTGATTTTCATGCTTCCAGGGTCCCTAAACACAAGATTTATGGAATGGTTAAAAGTGCATGAAAATGGCCAATTTACTCACTCTGAGTTCTCAAAAAGGGTTTCTTCACCCCGGGAAGTTAATTAAATACCATTTGGAGGCATTTAATGTTCGAGCAAAAACGGCTGATTTTCGACAAAAGAGATAACACCCCCCATTACGTCATGCTTCAGAAATGTGGAAAATGGTCCGTTTTCAAATGTTTTATTTTTGAACGTCAGTTCACATTTGTAAGTGGATCATCGGTGTTAGAGCTAAAATTAGCATGTTTAAAGTGATTTTCATGCTTCCAGGGGCTCGGGAAGTGAATTAAATACTATTTGGAGGCATTTAATGTTCAAGCAAAAACAGCAGATTTTTGACAAAAGAGATAACACCCCCCCATTACGTCATGCTTCAGAAATGTGGAAAATGGTCCGTTTTCAAATGTTTTATTTTTGAACGTCAGTTCACATTTGTAGGTGGATCATCAGAGTTAGAGCTAAAATTAGCATGTTTAAAGTGATTTTCATGCTTCCAGGGGCCCTAAACACAAGATTTATGGAATGGTTAAAAGTGCATGAAAATGGCCAATTTACTCACTCTGAGTTCTCAAAAAGGATTTCTTCACCCCGGGAAGTTAATTAAATACCATTTGGAGGCATTTAATGTTCGAGCAAAAACGGCTGATTTTCGACAAAAGAGATAACACCCCCCCATTACGTCATGCTTCAGAAATGTGGAAAATGGTCCGTTTTCAAATGTTTTATTTTTGAACGTCAGTTCACATTTGTAGGTGGATCATCAGTGTTAGAGCTAAAATTAGCATGTTTAAAGTGATTTTCATGCTTCCAGGGGCTCGGGAAGTGAATTAAATACTATTTGGAGGCATTTAATGTTCAATCAAAAACAGCAGATTTTTGACAAAAGAGATAACACCCCCACATTACGTCATGCTTCAGAAATGTGGAAAATGGTCCGTTGTCAAATGTTTTATTTTTGAACGTCAGTTCACATTTGTAGGTGGATCGTCAGTGTTAGAGCTAAAATTAGCATGTTTAAAGTGATTTTCATGCTTCCAGGGGCCCTAAACACAAGATTTATGGAATGGTTAAAAGTGCATGAAAATGGCCAATTTACTCACTCTGAGTTCTCAAAAAGGGTTTCTTCACCCCGGGAAGTTAATTAAATACCATTTGTAGGCATTTAATGTTCGAGCAAAAACGGCTGATTTTCGACAAAAGAGATAACACCCCCCCATTACGTCATGCTTCAGAAATGTGGAAAATGGTCCGTTTTCAAATGTTTTATTTTTGACCGTCAGTTCACATTTGTAGGTGGATCATCAGTGTTAGAGCTAAAATTAGCATGTTTAAAGTGATTTTCATGCTTCCAGGGGCTCGGGAAGTGAATTAAATACTATTTGGAGGCATTTAATGTTCAAGCAAAAACACCTGATTTTTGACAAAAGAGATAACACCCCTTCATTACGTCATGCTTCAGAAATGTGGAAAATGGTCTGTTTTCAAATGTTTTATTTTTCAACGTCAGTTCACATTTGTAGGTGGATCATCAGTGTTAGAGCTAAAATTAGCATGTTTAAAGTGATTTTCATGCTTCCAGGGGCCCTAAACACAAGATTTATGGAATGGTTAAAAGTGCATGAAAATGGCCAATTTACTCACTCTGAGTTCTCAAAAAGGGTTTTTTCACCCCGGGAAGTTAATTAAATACCATTTGGAGGCATTTAATGTTCGAGCTAAAACGGCTGATTTTCGACAAAAGAGATAACACCCCCCCATTACGTCATGCTTCAGAAATGTGGAAAATGGTCAGTTTTCAAATGTTTTATTTTTGAACGTCAGTTCACATTTGTAGGTGGATCATCAGTGTTAGAGCTAAAATTAGCATGTTTAAAGTGATTTTCATGCTTCCAGGGGCTCGGGAAGTGAATTAAATACTATTTGGAGGCATTTAATGTTCAAGCAAAAACAGCTGATTTTTGACAAAAGAGATAACACCCCCCCCATTACGTCATGCTTCAGAAATGTGGAAAATGGTCCGTTTTCAAATGTTTTATTTTTGAACGTCAGTTCACATTTGTAGGTGGATCATCAGTGTTAGAGCTAAAATTAGCATGTTTAAAGTGATTTTCATGCTTCCAGGGGCCCTAAACACAAGATTTATGGAATGGTTAAAAGTGCATGAAAATGGCCAATTTACTCACTCTGAGTTCTCAAAAAGGGTTTCTTCACCCCGGGAAGTTAATTAAATACCATTTGGAGGCATTTAATGTTCGAGCAAAAACGGCTGATTTACAACAAAAGAGATAACACCCCCCCATTACGTCATGCTTCAGAAATGTGGAAAATGGTCCGTTTTCAAATGTTTTATTTTTGAACGTCAGTTCACATTTGTAGGTGGATAATCAGTGTTAGAGCTAAAATTAGCATGTTTAAAGTGATTTTCATACTTCCAGGGGCTCGGGAAGTGAATTAAATACTATTTGGAGGCATTTAATGTTCAATCAAAAACAGCTGATTTTTGACAAAAGAGATAACACCCCCCCCATTACGTCATGCTTCAGAAATGTGGAAAATGGTCCGTTTTCAAATGTTTTATTTTTGAACGTCAGTTCACATTTGTAGGTGGGTCATCAGTGTTAGAGCTAAAATTTGCATGTTTAAAGTGATTTTCATGCTTCCAGGGTCCCTAAACACAAGATTTATGGAATGGTTAAAAGTGCATGAAAATGGCCAATTTACTCACTCTGAGTTCTCAAAAAGGGTTTCTTCATCCCGGGAAGTTAATTAAATACCATTTGGAGGCATTTAATGTTCGAGCAAAAACGGCTGATTTACAACAAAAGAGATAACACCCCCCCATTACGTCATGCTTCAGAAATGTGGAAAATGGTCCGTTTTCAAATGTTTTATTTTTGAACGTCAGTTCACATTTGTAGGTGGATCATCAGTGTTAGAGCTAAAATTAGCATGTTTAAAGTGATTTTCATGCTTCCAGGGTCCCTAAACACAAGATTTATGGAATGGTTAAAAGTGCATGAAAATGGCCAATTTACTCACTCTGAGTTCTCAAAAAGGGTTTCTTCACCCCGGGAAGTTAATTAAATACCATTTGGAGGCATTTAATGTTCGAGCAAAAACGGTTGATTTTCGACAAAAGAGATAACACCCCCCATTACGTCATGCTTCAGAAATGTGGAAAATGGTTCTTTTTCAAATGTTTTATTTTTGAACGTCAGTTCACATTTGTAAGTGGATCATCAGTGTTAGAGCTAAAATTAGCATGTTTAAAGTGATTTTCATGCTTCCAGGGTCCCTAAACACAAGAGTTATGGAATGGTTAAAAGTGCATGAAAATGGCCAATTTACTCACTCTGAGTTCTCAAAAAGGGTTTCTTCACCCCGGGAAGTTAATTAAATACCATTTGGAGGCATTTAATGTTCAAGCAAAAACGGCTGATTTTCGACAAAAGAGATAACACCCCCCATTACGTCATGCTTCAGAAATGTGGAAAATGGTCCGTTTTCAAATGTTTTATTTTTGAACGTTAGTTCACATTTGTAGGTGGATCATCAGTGTTAGAGCTAAAATTAGCATGTTTAAGGTGATTTTCATGCTTCCAGGGGCTCGGGAAGTGAATTAAATACTATTTGGAGGCATTTAATGTTCAAGCAAAAACAGCAGATTTTTGACAAAAGAGATAACACCCCCCCCATTACGTCATGCTTCAGAAATGTGGAAAATGGTCCGTTTTCAAATGTTTTATTTTTGAACGTCAGTTCACATTTGTAGGTGGATCATCAGTGTTAGAGCTAAAATTAGCATGTTTAAAGTGATTTTCATGCTTCCAGGGGCCCTAAACACAAGATTTATGGAATGGTTAAAAGTGCATGAAAATGGCCAATTCACTCACTCTGAGTTCTCAAAAAGGGTTTCTTCACCCCGGGAAGTTAATTAAATACCATTTGGAGGCATTTAATGTTCGAGCAAAAACGGCTGATTTTCGACAAAAGAGATAACACCCCCCATTACGTCATGCTTCAGAAATGTGGAAAATGGTCCGTTTTCAAATGTTTTATTTTTGAACGTCAGTTCACATTTGTGAGTGGATCATCAGTGTTAGAGTAAAATTAGCATGTTTAAATTGATTTTCATGCTTCCAGGGTCCCTAAACACAAGATTTATGGAATGGTTAAAAGTGCATGAAAATGGCCAATTTACTCACTCTGAGTTCTCAAAAAGGGTTTCTTCACCCCGGGAAGTTAATTAAATACCATTTGGAGGCATTTAATGTTCGAGCAAAAACGGCTGATTTTCGACAAAAGAGATAACACCCCCCATTACGTCATGCTTCAGAAATGTGGAAAATGGTCCGTTTTCAAATGTTTTATTTTTGAACGTCAGTTCACATTTGTAAGTGGATCATCGGTGTTAGAGCTAAAATTAGCATGTTTAAAGTGATTTTCATGCTTCCAGGGGCTCGGGAAGTGAATTAAATACTATTTGGAGGCATTTAATGTTCAAGCAAAAACAGCAGATTTTTGACAAAAGAGATAACACCCCCCCATTACGTCATGCTTCAGAAATGTGGAAAATGGTCCGTTTTCAAATGTTTTATTTTTGAACGTCAGTTCACATTTGTAGGTGGATCATCAGTGTTAGAGCTAAAATTAGCATGTTTAAAGTGATTTTCATGCTTCCAGGGGCCCTAAACACAAGATTTATGGAATGGTTAAAAGTGCATGAAAATGGCCAATTTACTCACTCTGAGTTCTCAAAAAGGATTTCTTCACCCCGGGAAGTTAATTAAATACCATTTGGAGGCATTTAATGTTCGAGCAAAAACGGCTGATTTTCGACAAAAGAGATAACACCCCCCCATTACGTCATGCTTCAGAAATGTGGAAAATGGTCCGTTTTCAAATGTTTTATTTTTGAACGTCAGTTCACATTTGTAGGTGGATCATCAGTGTTAGAGCTAAAATTAGCATGTTTAAAGTGATTTTCATGCTTCCAGGGGCTCGGGAAGTGAATTAAATACTATTTGGAGGCATTTAATGTTCAATCAAAAACAGCAGATTTTTGACAAAAGAGATAACACCCCCACATTACGTCATGCTTCAGAAATGTGGAAAATGGTCCGTTGTCAAATGTTTTATTTTTGAACGTCAGTTCACATTTGTAGGTGGATCGTCAGTGTTAGAGCTAAAATTAGCATGTTTAAAGTGATTTTCATGCTTCCAGGGGCCCTAAACACAAGATTTATGGAATGGTTAAAAGTGCATGAAAATGGCCAATTTACTCACTCTGAGTTCTCAAAAAGGGTTTCTTCACCCCGGGAAGTTAATTAAATACCATTTGTAGGCATTTAATGTTCGAGCAAAAACGGCTGATTTTCGACAAAAGAGATAACACCCCCCCATTACGTCATGCTTCAGAAATGTGGAAAATGGTCCGTTTTCAAATGTTTTATTTTTGACCGTCAGTTCACATTTGTAGGTGGATCATCAGTGTTAGAGCTAAAATTAGCATGTTTAAAGTGATTTTCATGCTTCCAGGGGCTCGGGAAGTGAATTAAATACTATTTGGAGGCATTTAATGTTCAAGCAAAAACACCTGATTTTTGACAAAAGAGATAACACCCCTTCATTACGTCATGCTTCAGAAATGTGGAAAATGGTCTGTTTTCAAATGTTTTATTTTTCAACGTCAGTTCACATTTGTAGGTGGATCATCAGTGTTAGAGCTAAAATTAGCATGTTTAAAGTGATTTTCATGCTTCCAGGGGCCCTAAACACAAGATTTATGGAATGGTTAAAAGTGCATGAAAATGGCCAATTTACTCACTCTGAGTTCTCAAAAAGGGTTTTTTCACCCCGGGAAGTTAATTAAATACCATTTGGAGGCATTTAATGTTCGAGCTAAAACGGCTGATTTTCGACAAAAGAGATAACACCCCCCCATTACGTCATGCTTCAGAAATGTGGAAAATGGTCAGTTTTCAAATGTTTTATTTTTGAACGTCAGTTCACATTTGTAGGTGGATCATCAGTGTTAGAGCTAAAATTAGCATGTTTAAAGTGATTTTCATGCTTCCAGGGGCTCGGGAAGTGAATTAAATACTATTTGGAGGCATTTAATGTTCAAGCAAAAACAGCTGATTTTTGACAAAAGAGATAACACCCCCCCCATTACGTCATGCTTCAGAAATGTGGAAAATGGTCCGTTTTCAAATGTTTTATTTTTGAACGTCAGTTCACATTTGTAGGTGGATCATCAGTGTTAGAGCTAAAATTAGCATGTTTAAAGTGATTTTCATGCTTCCAGGGGCCCTAAACACAAGATTTATGGAATGGTTAAAAGTGCATGAAAATGGCCAATTTACTCACTCTGAGTTCTCAAAAAGGGTTTCTTCACCCCGGGAAGTTAATTAAATACCATTTGGAGGCATTTAATGTTCGAGCAAAAACGGCTGATTTACAACAAAAGAGATAACACCGCCCCATTACGTCATGCTTCAGAAATGTGGAAAATGGTCCGTTTTCAAATGTTTTATTTTTGAACGTCAGTTCACATTTGTAGGTGGATAATCAGTGTTAGAGCTAAAATTAGCATGTTTAAAGTGATTTTCATACTTCCAGGGGCTCGGGAAGTGAATTAAATACTATTTGGAGGCATTTAATGTTCAATCAAAAACAGCTGATTTTTGACAAAAGAGATAACACCCCCCCCATTACGTCATGCTTCAGAAATGTGGAAAATGGTCCGTTTTCAAATGTTTTATTTTTGAACGTCAGTTCACATTTGTAGGTGGGTCATCAGTGTTAGAGCTAAAATTTGCATGTTTAAAGTGATTTTCATGCTTCCAGGGTCCCTAAACACAAGATTTATGGAATGGTTAAAAGTGCATGAAAATGGCCAATTTACTCACTCTGAGTTCTCAAAAAGGGTTTCTTCATCCCGGGAAGTTAATTAAATACCATTTGGAGGCATTTAATGTTCGAGCAAAAACGGCTGATTTACAACAAAAGAGATAACACCCCCCCATTACGTCATGCTTCAGAAATGTGGAAAATGGTCCGTTTTCAAATGTTTTATTTTTGAACGTCAGTTCACATTTGTAGGTGGATCATCAGTGTTAGAGCTAAAATTAGCATGTTTAAAGTGATTTTCATGCTTCCAGGGTCCCTAAACACAAGATTTATGGAATGGTTAAAAGTGCATGAAAATGGCCAATTTACTCACTCTGAGTTCTCAAAAAGGGTTTCTTCACCCCGGGAAGTTAATTAAATACCATTTGGAGGCATTTAATGTTCGAGCAAAAACGGTTGATTTTCGACAAAAGAGATAACACCCCCCATTACGTCATGCTTCAGAAATGTGGAAAATGGTTCTTTTTCAAATGTTTTATTTTTGAACGTCAGTTCACATTTGTAAGTGGATCATCAGTGTTAGAGCTAAAATTAGCATGTTTAAAGTGATTTTCATGCTTCCAGGGGCTCGGGAAGTGAATTAAATACTATTTGGAGGCATTTAATGTTCAAGCAAAAACAGCAGATTTTTGACAAAAGAGATAACACCCCCCCATTACGTCATGCTTCAGAAATGTGGAAAATGGTCCGTTTTCAAATGTTTTATTTTTGAACGTCAGTTCACTTTTGTAGGTGGATCATCAGTGTTAGAGCTAAAATTAGCATGTTTAAAGTGATTTTCATGCTTCCAGGGTCCCTAAACACAAGATTTATGGAATGGTTAAAAGTGCATGAAAATGGCCAATTTACTCACTCTGAGTTCTCAAAAAGGGTTTCTTCACCCCGGAAAGTTAATTAAATACCATTTAGAGGCATTTAATGTTCGAGCAAAAACGGCTGATTTTCGACAAAAGAGATAACACCCCCCATTACGTCATGCTTCAGAAATGTGGAAAATGGTCCGTTTTCAAATGTTTTATTTTTGAACGTCAGTTCACATTTGTAAGTGGATCATCAGTGTTAGAGCTAAAATTAGCATGTTTAAAGTGATTTTCATGCTTCCAGGGGCTCGGGAAGTGAATTAAATACTATTTGGAGGCATTTAATGTTCAAGCAAAAACAGCAGATTTTTGACAAAAGAGATAACACCCCCCCATTACGTCATGCTTCAGAAATGTGGAAAATGGTCCGTTTTCAAATATTTTATTTTTGAACGTCAGTTCACATTTGTAGGTGGATCATCAGTGTTAGAGCTAAAATTAGCATGTTTAAAGTGATTTTCATGCTTCCAGGGGCCCTAAACACAAGATTTATGGAATGGTTAAAAGTGCATGAAAATGGCCAATTTACTCACTCTGAGTTCTCAAAAAGGGTTTCTTCACCCTGGGAAGTTAATTAAATACCATTTGGAGGCATTTAATGTTCGAGCAAAAACGGCTCATTTTCGACAAAAGAGATAACACCCCCCCATTACGTCATGCTTCAGAAATGTGGAAAATGGTCCGTTTTCAAATGTTTTATTTTTGAACGTCAGTTCACATTTGTAGGTGGATCATCAGTGTTAGAGCTAAAATTAGCATGTTTAAAGTGATTTTCATGCTTCCAGGGGCTCGGGAAGTGAATTAAATACTATTTGGAGGCATTTAATGTTCAATCAAAAACAGCAGATTTTTGACAAAAGAGATAACACCCCCACATTACGTCATGCTTCAGAAATGTGGAAAACGGTCCGTTGTCAAATGTTTTATTTTTGAACGTCAGTTCACATTTGTAGGTGGATCGTCAGTGTTAGAGCTAAAATTAGCATGTTTAAAGTGATTTTCATGCTTCCAGGGGCCCTAAACACAAGATTTATGGACTGGTTAAAAGTGCATGAAAATGGCCAATTTACTCACTCTGAGTTCTCAAAAAGGGTTTCTTCACCCCGGGAAGTTAATTAAATACCATTTGGAGGCATTTAATGTTCGAGCAAAAACGGCTGATTTTCGACAAAAGAGATAACACCCCCCCATTACGTCATGCTTCAGAAATGTGGAAAATGGTCCGTTTTCAAATGTTTTATTTTTGAACGTCAGTTCACATTTGTAGGTGGATCATCAGTGTTAGAGCTAAAATTAGCATGTTTAAAGTGATTTTCATGCTTCCAGGGGTTCGGGAAGTGAATTAAATACTATTTGGAGGCATTTAATGTTCAAGCAAACACAGCTGATTTTTGACAAAAGAGATAACACCCCCCCCCCCATTACGTCATGCTTCAGAAATGTGGAAAATGGTCCGTTTTCAAATGTTTTATTTTTGAACGTCAGTTCACATTTGTAGGTGGATCATCAGTGTTAGAGCTAAAATTAGCATGTTTAAAGTGATTTTCATGCTTCCAGGGTCCCTAAACACAAGATTTATGGAATGGTTAAAAGTGCATGAAAATGGCCAATTTACTCACTCTGAGTTCTCAAAAAGGGTTTCTTCACCCCGGGAAGTTAATTAAATACCATTTGGAGGCATTTAATGTTCGAGCAAAAACGGCTGATTTTCGACAAAAGAGATAACACCCCCCATTACGTCATGCTTCAGAAATGTGGAAAATGGTCCGTTTTCAAATGTTTTATTTTTGAACGTCAGTTCACATTTGTAAGTGGATCATCAGTGTTAGAGCTAAAATTAGCATGTTTAAAGTGATTTTCATGCTTCCAGGGGCTCGGGAAGTGAATTAAATACTATTTGGAGGCATTTAATGTTCAAGCAAAAACAGCAGATTTTTGACAAAAGAGATAACACCCCCCATTACGTCATGCTTCAGAAATGTGGAAAATGGTCCGTTTTCAAATGTTTTATTTTTGAACGTCAGTTCACATTTGTAGGTGGATCATCAGTGTTAGAGCTAAAATTAGCATGTTTAAAGTGATTTTCATGCTTCCAGGGGCTCGGGAAGTGAATTAAATACTATTTGGAGGCATTTAATGTTCAAGCAAAAACAGCTGATTTTTGACAAAAGAGATAACACCCCCCCATTACGTCATGCTTCAGAAATGTGGAAAATGGTCTGTTTTCAAATGTTTTATTTTTCAACGTCAGTTCACATTTGTAGGTGGATCATCAGTGTTAGAGCTAAAATTAGCATGTTTAAAGTGATTTTCATGCTTCCAGGGGCCCTAAACACAAGATTTATGGAATGGTTAAAAGTGCATGAAAATGGCCAATTTACTCACTCTGAGTTCTCAAAAAGGGTTTCTTCACCCCGGGAAGTTGATTAAATACCATTTGGAGGCATTTAATGTTCGAGCAAAAACGGCTGATTTTCGACAAAAGACATAACACCCCCCCATTACGTCATGCTTCAGAAATGTGGAAAATGGTCAGTTTTCAAATGTTTTATTTTTGAACGTCAGTTCACATTTGTAGGTGGATCATCAGTGTTAGAGCTAAAATTAGCATGTTTAAAGTGATTTTCATGCTTCCAGGGGCTCGGGAAGTGAATTAAATACTATTTGGAGGCATTTAATGTTCAAGCAAAAACAGCTGATTTTTGACAAAAGAGATAACACCCCCCCCATTACGTCATGCTTCAGAAATGTGGAAAATGGTCCTTTTTCAAATGTTTTATTTTTGAACGTCAGTTCACATTTGTAGGTGGGTCATCAGTGTTAGAGCTAAAATTTGCATGTTTAAAGTGATTTTCATGCTTCCAGGGTCCCTAAACACAAGATTTATGGAATGGTTAAAAGTGCATGAAAATGGCCAATTTACTCACTCTGAGTTCTCAAAAAGGGTTTCTTCATCCCGGGAAGTTAATTAAATACCATTTGGAGGCATTTAATGTTCGAGCAAAAACGGCTGATTTACAACAAAAGAGATAACACCCCCCCATTACGTCATGCTTCAGAAATGTGGAAAATGGTCCGTTTTCAAATGTTTTATTTTTGAACGTCAGTTCACATTTGTAGGTGGATCATCAGTGTTAGAGCTAAAATTAGCATGTTTAAAGTGATTTTCATGCTTCCAGGGTCCCTAAACACAAGATTTATGGAATGGTTAAAAGTGCATGAAAATGGCCAATTTACTCACTCTGAGTTCTCAAAAAGGGTTTCTTCACCCCGGGAAGTTAATTAAATACCATTTGGAGGCATTTAATGTTCGAGCAAAAACGGTTGATTTTCGACAAAAGAGATAACACCCCCCATTACGTCATGCTTCAGAAATGTGGAAAATGGTTCTTTTTCAAATGTTTTATTTTTGAACGTCAGTTCACATTTGTAAGTGGATCATCAGTGTTAGAGCTAAAATTAGCATGTTTAAAGTGATTTTCATGCTTCCAGGGGCTCGGGAAGTGAATTAAATACTATTTGGAGGCATTTAATGTTCAAGCAAAAACAGCAGATTTTTGACAAAAGAGATAACACCCCCCCATTACGTCATGCTTCAGAAATGTGGAAAATGGTCCGTTTTCAAATGTTTTATTTTTGAACGTCAGTTCACTTTTGTAGGTGGATCATCAGTGTTAGAGCTAAAATTAGCATGTTTAAAGTGATTTTCATGCTTCCAGGGTCCCTAAACACAAGATTTATGGAATGGTTAAAAGTGCATGAAAATGGCCAATTTACTCACTCTGAGTTCTCAAAAAGGGTTTCTTCACCCCGGAAAGTTAATTAAATACCATTTAGAGGCATTTAATGTTCGAGCAAAAACGGCTGATTTTCGACAAAAGAGATAACACCCCCCATTACGTCATGCTTCAGAAATGTGGAAAATGGTCCGTTTTCAAATGTTTTATTTTTGAACGTCAGTTCACATTTGTAAGTGGATCATCAGTGTTAGAGCTAAAATTAGCATGTTTAAAGTGATTTTCATGCTTCCAGGGGCTCGGGAAGTGAATTAAATACTATTTGGAGGCATTTAATGTTCAAGCAAAAACAGCAGATTTTTGACAAAAGAGATAACACCCCCCCATTACGTCATGCTTCAGAAATGTGGAAAATGGTCCGTTTTCAAATATTTTATTTTTGAACGTCAGTTCACATTTGTAGGTGGATCATCAGTGTTAGAGCTAAAATTAGCATGTTTAAAGTGATTTTCATGCTTCCAGGGGCCCTAAACACAAGATTTATGGAATGGTTAAAAGTGCATGAAAATGGCCAATTTACTCACTCTGAGTTCTCAAAAAGGGTTTCTTCACCCTGGGAAGTTAATTAAATACCATTTGGAGGCATTTAATGTTCGAGCAAAAACGGCTCATTTTCGACAAAAGAGATAACACCCCCCCATTACGTCATGCTTCAGAAATGTGGAAAATGGTCCGTTTTCAAATGTTTTATTTTTGAACGTCAGTTCACATTTGTAGGTGGATCATCAGTGTTAGAGCTAAAATTAGCATGTTTAAAGTGATTTTCATGCTTCCAGGGGCTCGGGAAGTGAATTAAATACTATTTGGAGGCATTTAATGTTCAATCAAAAACAGCAGATTTTTGACAAAAGAGATAACACCCCCACATTACGTCATGCTTCAGAAATGTGGAAAACGGTCCGTTGTCAAATGTTTTATTTTTGAACGTCAGTTCACATTTGTAGGTGGATCGTCAGTGTTAGAGCTAAAATTAGCATGTTTAAAGTGATTTTCATGCTTCCAGGGGCCCTAAACACAAGATTTATGGACTGGTTAAAAGTGCATGAAAATGGCCAATTTACTCACTCTGAGTTCTCAAAAAGGGTTTCTTCACCCCGGGAAGTTAATTAAATACCATTTGGAGGCATTTAATGTTCGAGCAAAAACGGCTGATTTTCGACAAAAGAGATAACACCCCCCCATTACGTCATGCTTCAGAAATGTGGAAAATGGTCCGTTTTCAAATGTTTTATTTTTGAACGTCAGTTCACATTTGTAGGTGGATCATCAGTGTTAGAGCTAAAATTAGCATGTTTAAAGTGATTTTCATGCTTCCAGGGGTTCGGGAAGTGAATTAAATACTATTTGGAGGCATTTAATGTTCAAGCAAACACAGCTGATTTTTGACAAAAGAGATAACACCCCCCCCCCCATTACGTCATGCTTCAGAAATGTGGAAAATGGTCCGTTTTCAAATGTTTTATTTTTGAACGTCAGTTCACATTTGTAGGTGGATCATCAGTGTTAGAGCTAAAATTAGCATGTTTAAAGTGATTTTCATGCTTCCAGGGTCCCTAAACACAAGATTTATGGAATGGTTAAAAGTGCATGAAAATGGCCAATTTACTCACTCTGAGTTCTCAAAAAGGGTTTCTTCACCCCGGGAAGTTAATTAAATACCATTTGGAGGCATTTAATGTGCGAGCAAAAACGGCTGATTTTCGACAAAAGAGATAACACCCCCCATTACGTCATGCTTCAGAAATGTGGAAAATGGTCCGTTTTCAAATGTTTTATTTTTGAACGTCAGTTCACATTTGTAAGTGGATCATCAGTGTTAGAGCTAAAATTAGCATGTTTAAAGTGATTTTCATGCTTCCAGGGGCTCGGGAAGTGAATTAAATACTATTTGGAGGCATTTAATGTTCAAGCAAAAACAGCAGATTTTTGACAAAAGAGATAACACCCCCCATTACGTCATGCTTCAGAAATGTGGAAAATGGTCCGTTTTCAAATGTTTTATTTTTGAACGTCAGTTCACATTTGTAGGTGGATCATCAGTGTTAGAGCTAAAATTAGCATGTTTAAAGTGATTTTCATGCTTCCAGGGGCTCGGGAAGTGAATTAAATACTATTTGGAGGCATTTAATGTTCAAGCAAAAACAGCTGATTTTTGACAAAAGAGATAACACCCCCCCATTACGTCATGCTTCAGAAATGTGGAAAATGGTCTGTTTTCAAATGTTTTATTTTTCAACGTCAGTTCACATTTGTAGGTGGATCATCAGTGTTAGAGCTAAAATTAGCATGTTTAAAGTGATTTTCATGCTTCCAGGGGCCCTAAACACAAGATTTATGGAATGGTTAAAAGTGCATGAAAATGGCCAATTTACTCACTCTGAGTTCTCAAAAAGGGTTTCTTCACCCCGGGAAGTTGATTAAATACCATTTGGAGGCATTTAATGTTCGAGCAAAAACGGCTGATTTTCGACAAAAGACATAACACCCCCCCATTACGTCATGCTTCAGAAATGTGGAAAATGGTCAGTTTTCAAATGTTTTATTTTTGAACGTCAGTTCACATTTGTAGGTGGATCATCAGTGTTAGAGCTAAAATTAGCATGTTTAAAGTGATTTTCATGCTTCCAGGGGCTCGGGAAGTGAATTAAATACTATTTGGAGGCATTTAATGTTCAAGCAAAAACAGCTGATTTTTGACAAAAGAGATAACACCCCCCCCATTACGTCATGCTTCAGAAATGTGGAAAATGGTCCTTTTTCAAATGTTTTATTTTTGAACGTCAGTTCACATTTGTAGGTGGATCATCAGTGTTAGAGCTAAAATTAGCATGTTTAAAGTGATTTTCATGCTTCCAGGGGCCCTAAACACAAGATTTATGGAATGGTTAAAAGTGCATGAAAATGGCCAATTTACTCACTCTGAGTTCTCAAAAAGAGTTTCTTCACCCCGGGAAGTTAATTAAATACCATTTGGAGGCATTTAATGTTCGAGCAAAAACGGCTGATTTACAACAAAAGAGATAACACCCCCCCATTACGTCATGCTTCAGAAATGTGGAAAATGGTCCGTTTTCAAATGTTTTATTTTTGAACGTCAGTTCACATTTGTAGGTGGATAATCAGTGTTAGAGCTAAAATTAGCATGTTTAAAGTGATTTTCATGCTTCCAGGGGCTCGGGAAGTGAATTAAATACTATTTGGAGGCATTTAATGTTCAATCAAAAACAGCTGATTTTTGACAAAAGAGATAACACCCCCCCATTCCGTCATGCTTCAGAAATGTGGAAAATGGTCCGTTTTCAAATGTTTTATTTTTGAACGTCAGTTCACATTTGTAGGTGGATCATCAGTGTTAGAGCTAAAATTAGCATGTTTAAAGTGATTTTCATGCTTCCAGGGTCCCTAAACACAAGATTTATGGAATGGTTAAAAGTGCATGAAAATGGCCAATTTACTCACTCTGAGTTCTCAAAAAGGGTTTCTTCACCCCGGGAAGTTAATTAAATACCATTTGGAGGCATTTAATGTTTGAGCAAAAACGGCTGATTTTCGACAAAAGAGATAACACCCCCCATCACGTCATACTTTAGAAATGTGGAAAATGGTCCGTTTTCAAATGTTTTATTTTTGAACGTCAGTTCACATTTGTAAGTGGATCATCAGTGTTAGAGCTAAAATTAGCATGTTTAAAGTGATTTTCATGCTTCCAGGGGCTCGGGAAGTGAATTAAATACTATTTGGAGGCATTTAATGTTCAAGCAAAAACAGCAGATTTTTGACAAAAGAGATAACACCCCCCATTACGTCATGCTTCAGAAATGTGGAAAATGGTCCGTTTTCAAATGTTTTATTTTTGAACGTCAGTTCACATTTGTAGGTGGATCATCAGTGTTAGAGCTAAAATTAGCATGTTTAAAGTGATTTTCATGCTTCCAGGGGCTCGGGAAGTGAATTAAATACTATTTGGAGGCATTTAATGTTCAAGCAAAAACAGCTGATTTTTGACAAAAGAGATAACACCCCCCCATTACGTCATGCTTCAGAAATGTGGAAAATGGTCTGTTTTCAAATGTTTTATTTTTCAACGTCAGTTCACATTTGTAGGTGGATCATCAGTGTTAGAGCTAAAATTAGCATGTTTAAAGTGATTTTCATGCTTCCAGGGGCCCTAAACACAAGATTTATGGAATGGTTAAAAGTGCATGAAAATGGCCAATTTACTCACTCTGAGTTCTCAAAAAGGGTTTTTTCACCCCGGGAAGTTAATTAAATACCATTTGGAGGCATTTAATGTTCGAGCAAAAACGGCTGATTTTCGACAAAAGAGATAACACCCCCCCCATTACGTCATGCTTCAGAAATGTGGAAAATGGTCAGTTTTCAAATGTTTTATTTTTGAACGTCAGTTCACATTTGTAGGTGGATCATCAGTGTTAGAGCTAAAATTAGCATGTTTAAAGTGATTTTCATGCTTCCAGGGGCTCGGGAAGTGAATTAAATACTATTTGGAGGCATTTAATGTTCAAGCAAAAACAGCTGATTTTTGACAAAAAAGATAACACCCCCCCCATTACGTCATGCTTCAGAAATGTGCAAAATGGTCTGTTTTCAAATGTTTAATTTTTGAACGTCAGTTCACATTTGTAGGTGGATCATCAGTGTTAGAGCTAAAATTAGCATGTTTAAAGTGATTTTCATGCTTCCAGGGGCCCTAAACACAAGATTTATGGAATGGTTAAAAGTGCATGAAAATGGCCAATTTACTCACTCTGAGTTCTCAAAAAGGGTTTTTTCACCCCGGGAAGTTAATTAAATACCATTTGGAGGCATTTAATGTTCGAGCTAAAACGGCTGATTTTCGACAAAAGAGATAACACCCCCCCATTACGTCATGCTTCAGAAATGTGGAAAATGGTCAGTTTTCAAATGTTTTATTTTTGAACGTCAGTTCACATTTGTAGGTGGATCATCAGTGTTAGAGCTAAAATTAGCATGTTTAAAGTGATTTTCATGCTTCCAGGGGCTCGGGAAGTGAATTAAATACTATTTGGAGGCATTTAATGTTCAAGCAAAAACAGCTGATTTTTGACAAAAGAGATAACACCCCCCCCATTACGTCATGCTTCAGAAATGTGGAAAATGGTCCGTTTTCAAATGTTTTATTTTTGAACGTCAGTTCACATTTGTAGGTGGATCATCAGTGTTAGAGCTAAAATTAGCATGTTTAAAGTGATTTTCATGCTTCCAGGGGCCCTAAACACAAGATTTATGGAATGGTTAAAAGTGCATGAAAATGGCCAATTTACTCACTCTGAGTTCTCAAAAAGGGTTTCTTCACCCCGGGAAGTTAATTAAATACCATTTGGAGGCATTTAATGTTCGAGCAAAAACGGCTGATTTACAACAAAAGAGATAACACCCCCCCATTACGTCATGCTTCAGAAATGTGGAAAATGGTCCGTTTTCAAATCTTTTATTTTTGAACGTCAGTTCACATTTGTAGGTGGATAATCAGTGTTAGAGCTAAAATTAGCATGTTTAAAGTGATTTTCATGCTTCCAGGGGCTCGGGAAGTGAATTAAATACTATTTGGAGGCATTTAATGTTCAATCAAAAACAGCTGATTTTTGACAAAAGAGATAACACCCCCCCCATTACGTCATGCTTCAGAAATGTGGAAAATGGTCCGTTTTCAAATGTTTTATTTTTGAACGTCAGTTCACATTTGTAGGTGGGTCATCAGTGTTAGAGCTAAAATTTGCATGTTTAAAGTGATTTTCATGCTTCCAGGGTCCCTAAACACAAGATTTATGGAATGGTTAAAAGTGCATGAAAATGGCCAATTTACTCACTCTGAGTTCTCAAAAAGGGTTTCTTCACCCCGGGAAGTTAATTAAATACCATTTGGAGGCATTTAATGTTCGAGCAAAAACGGCTGATTTACAACAAAAGAGATAACACCCCCCCATTACGTCATGCTTCAGAAATGTGGAAAATGGTCCGTTTTCAAATGTTTTATTTTTGAACGTCAGTTCACATTTGTAGGTGGATCATCAGTGTTAGAGCTAAAATTAGCATGTTTAAAGTGATTTTCATGCTTCCAGGGTCCCTAAACACAAGATTTATGGAATGGTTAAAAGTGCATGAAAATGGCCAATTTACTCACTCTGAGTTCTCAAAAAGGGTTTCTTCACCCCGGGAAGTTAATTAAATACCATTTGGAGGCATTTAATGTTCGAGCAAAAACGGTTGATTTTCGACAAAAGAGATAACACCCCCCATTACGTCATGCTTCAGAAATGTGGAAAATGGTCCTTTTTCAAATGTTTTATTTTTGAACGTCAGTTCACATTTGTAAGTGGATCATCAGTGTTAGAGCTAAAATTAGCATGTTTAAAGTGATTTTCATGCTTCCAGGGGCTCGGGAAGTGAATTAAATACTATTTGGAGGCATTTAATGTTCAAGCAAAAACAGCAGATTTTTGACAAAAGAGATAACACCCCCCCATTACGTCATGCTTCAGAAATGTGGAAAATGGTCCGTTTTCAAATGTTTTATTTTTGAACGTCAGTTCACTTTTGTAGGTGGATCATCAGTGTTAGAGCTAAAATTAGCATGTTTAAAGTGATTTTCATGCTTCCAGGGTCCCTAAACACAAGATTTATGGAATGGTTAAAAGTGCATGAAAATGGCCAATTTACTCACTCTGAGTTCTCAAAAAGGGTTTCTTCACCCTGGGAAGTTAATTAAATACCATTTGGAGGCATTTAATGTTCGAGCAAAAACGGCTGATTTTCGACAAAAGAGATAACACCCCCCCATTACGTCATGCTTCAGAAATGTGGAAAATGGTCCGTTTTCAAATGTTTTATTTTTGAACGTCAGTTCACATTTGTAGGTGGATCATCAGTGTTAGAGCTAAAATTAGCATGTTTAAAGTGATTTTCATGCTTCCAGGGGCTCGGGAAGTGAATTAAATACTATTTGGAGGCATTTAATGTTCAATCAAAAACAGCAGATTTTTGACAAAAGAGATAACACCCCCACATTACGTCATGCTTCAGAAATGTGGAAAACGGTCCGTTGTCAAATGTTTTATTTTTGAACGTCAGTTCACATTTGTAGGTGGATCGTCAGTGTTAGAGCTAAAATTAGCATGTTTAAAGTGATTTTCATGCTTCCAGGGGCCCTAAACACAAGATTTATGGAATGGTTAAAAGTGCATGAAAATGGCCAATTTACTCACTCTGAGTTCTCAAAAAGGGTTTCTTCACCCCGGGAAGTTAATTAAATACCATTTGGAGGCATTTAATGTTCGAGCAAAAACGGCTGATTTTCGACAAAAGAGATAACACCCCCCCATTACGTCATGCTTCAGAAATGTGGAAAATGGTCCGTTTTCAAATGTTTAATTTTTGAACGTCAGTTCACATTTGTAGGTGGATCATCAGTGTTAGAGCTAAAATTAGCATGTTTAAAGTGATTTTCATGCTTCCAGGGGTTCGGGAAGTGAATTAAATACTATTTGGAGGCATTTAATGTTCAAGCAAACACAGCTGATTTTTGACAAAAGAGATAACACCCCCCCCCCCATTACGTCATGCTTCAGAAATGTGGAAAATGGTCCGTTTTCAAATGTTTTATTTTTGAACGTCAGTTCACATTTGTAGGTGGATCATCAGTGTTAGAGCTAAAATTAGCATGTTTAAAGTGATTTTCATGCTTCCAGGGTCCCTAAACACAAGATTTATGGAATGGTTAAAAGTGCATGAAAATGGCCAATTTACTCACTCTGAGTTCTCAAAAAGGGTTTCTTCACCCCGGGAAGTTAATTAAATACCATTTGGAGGCATTTAATGTTCGAGCAAAAACGGCTGATTTTCGACAAAAGAGATAACACCCCCCATTACGTCATGCTTCAGAAATGTGGAAAATGGTCCGTTTTCAAATGTTTTATTTTTGAACGTCAGTTCACATTTGTAAGTGGATCATCAGTGTTAGAGCTAAAATTAGCATGTTTAAAGTGATTTTCATGCTTCCAGGGGCTCGGGAAGTGAATTAAATACTATTTGGAGGCATTTAATGTTCAAGCAAAAACAGAAGATTTTTGACAAAAGAGATAACACCCCCCCATTACGTCATGCTTCAGAAATGTGGAAAATGGTCCGTTTTCAAATAATTTATTTTTGAACGTCAGTTCACATTTGTAGGTGGATCATCAGTGTTAGAGCTAAAATTAGCATGTTTAAAGTGATTTTCATGCTTCCAGGGTCCCTAAACACAAGAGTTATGGAATGGTTAAAAGTGCATGAAAATGGCCAATTTACTCACTCTGAGTTCTCAAAAAGGGTTTCTTCACCCCGGGAAGTTAATTAAATACCATTTGGAGGCATTTAATGTTCGAGCAAAAACGGCTGATTTTCGACAAAAGAGATAACACCCCCCATTACGTCATGCTTCAGATATGTGGAAAATGGTCCGTTTTCAAATGTTTTATTTTTGAACGTTAGTTCACATTTGTAGGTGGATCATCAGTGTTAGAGCTAAAATTAGCATGTTTAAAGTGATTTTCATGCTTCCAGGGGCTCGGGAAGTGAATTAAATACTATTTGGAGGCATTTAATGTTCAAGCAAAAACAGCAGATTTTTGACAAAAGAGATAACACCCCCCCCATTACGTCATGCTTCAGAAATGTGGAAAATGGTCCGTTTTCAAATGTTTTATTTTTGAACGTCAGTTCACATTTGTAGGTGGATCATCAGTGTTAGAGCTAAAATTAGCATGTTTAAAGTGATTTTCATGCTTCCAGGGGCCCTAAACACAAGATTTATGGAATGGTTAAAAGTGCATGAAAATGGCCAATTTACTCACTCTGAGTTCTCAAAAAGGGTTTCTTCACCCCGGGAGGTTAATTAAATACCATTTGGAGGCATTTAATGTTCGAGCAAAAACGGCTGATTTACAACAAAAGAGATAACACCCCCCCATTACGTCATGCTTCAGAAATGTGGAAAATGGTCCGTTTTCAAATGTTTTATTTTTGAACGTCAGTTCACATTTGTAGGTGGATCATCAGTGTTAGAGCTAAAATTAGCATGTTTAAAGTGATTTTCATGCTTCCAGGGTCCCTAAACACAAGATTTATGGAATGGTTAAAAGTGCATGAAAATGGCCAATTTACTCACTCTGAGTTCTCAAAAAGGGTTTCTTCACCCCGGGAAGTTAATTAAATACCATTTGGAGGCATTTAATGTTCGAGCAAAAACGGCTGATTTTCGACAAAAGAGATAACACCCCCCATTACGTCATGCTTCAGAAATGTGGAAAATGGTCCGTTTTCAAATGTTTTATTTTTGAACGTCAGTTCACATTTGTGAGTGGATCATCAGTGTTAGAGTAAAATTAGCATGTTTAAATTGATTTTCATGCTTCCAGGGTCCCTAAACACAAGATTTATGGAATGGTTAAAAGTGCATGAAAATGGCCAATTTACTCACTCTGAGTTCTCAAAAAGGGTTTCTTCACCCCGGGAAGTTAATTAAATACCATTTGGAGGCATTTAATGTTCGAGCAAAAACGGCTGATTTTCGACAAAAGAGATAACACCCCCCATTACGTCATGCTTCAGAAATGTGGAAAATGGTCCGTTTTCAAATATTTTATTTTTGAACGTCAGTTCACATTTGTAAGTGGATCATCGGTGTTAGAGCTAAAATTAGCATGTTTAAAGTGATTTTCATGCTTCCAGGGGCTCGGGAAGTGAATTAAATACTATTTGGAGGCATTTAATGTTCAAGCAAAAACAGCAGATTTTTGACAAAAGAGATAACACCACCCCCCCATTACGTCATGCTTCAGAAATGTGGAAAATGGTCCGTTTTCAAATGTTTTATTTTTGAACGTCAGTTCACATTTGTAGGTGGATCATCAGTGTTAGAGCTAAAATTAGCATGTTTAAAGTGATTTTCATGCTTCCAGGGGCCCTAAACACAAGATTTATGGAATGGTTAAAAGTGCATGAAAATGGCCAATTTACTCACTCTGAGTTCTCAAAAAGGATTTCTTCACCCCGGGAAGTTAATTAAATACCATTTGGAGGCATTTAATGTTCGAGCAAAAACGGCTGATTTTCGACAAAAGAGATAACACCCCCCCATTACATCATGCTTCAGAAATGTGGAAAATGGTCCGTTTTCAAATGTTTTATTTTTGAACGTCAGTTCACATTTGTAGGTGGATCATCAGTGTTAGAGCTAAAATTAGCATGTTTAAAGTGATTTTCATGCTTCCAGGGGCTCGGGAAGTGAATTAAATACTATTTGGAGGCATTTAATGTTCAATCAAAAACAGCAGAATTTTGACAAAAGAGATAACACCCCCACATTACGTCATGCTTCAGAAATGTGGAAAATGGTCCGTTGTCAAATGTTTTATTTTTGAACATCAGTTCACATTTGTAGGTGGATCGTCAGTGTTAGAGCTAAAATTAGCATGTTTAAAGTGATTTTCATGCTTCCAGGGGCCCTAAACACAAGATTTATGGAATGGTTAAAAGTGCATGAAAATGGCCAATTTACTCACTCTGAGTTCTCAAAAAGGGTTTCTTCACCCCGGGAAGTTAATTAAATACCATTTGTAGGCATTTAATGTTCGAGCAAAAACGGCTGATTTTCGACAAAAGAGATAACACCCCCCCATTACGTCATGCTTCAGAAATGTGGAAAATGGTCCGTTTTCAAATGTTTTATTTTTGAACGTCAGTTCACATTTGTAGGTGGATCATCAGTGTTAGAGCTAAAATTAGCATGTTTAAAGTGATTTTCATGCTTCCAGGGGCTCGGGAAGTGAATTAAATACTATTTGGAGGCATTTAATGTTCAAGCAAAAACAGCTGATTTTTGACAAAAGAGATAACACCCCCCCATTACGTCATGCTTCAGAAATGTGGAAAATGGTCTGTTTTCAAATGTTTTATTTTTCAATGTCAGTTCACATTTGTAGGTGGATCATCAGTGTTAGAGCTAAAATTAGCATGTTTAAAGTGATTTTCATGCTTCCAGGGGCCCTAAACACAAGATTTATGGAACGGTTAAAAGTGCATGAAAATGGCCAATTTACTCACTCTGAGTTCTCAAAAAGGGTTTCTTCACCCCGGGAAGTTAATTAAATACCATTTGGAGGCATTTAATGTTCGAGCAAAAACGGCTGATTTTCGACAAAAGAGATAACACCCCCCCATTACGTCATGCTTCAGAAATGTGGAAAATGGTCCGTTTTCAAATGTTTTATTTTTGAACGTCAGTTCATATTTGTAGGTGGATAATCAGTGTTAGAGCTAAAATTAGCATGTTTAACGTGATTTTCATGCTTCCAGAGGCTCGGGAAGAGAATTAAATACTATTTGGAGGCATTTAATGTTCAATCAAAAACAGCTGATTTTTGACAAAAGAGATAACACCCCCCCATTACGTCATGCTTCAGAAATGTGGAAAATGGTCCGTTTTCAAATGTTTTATTTTTGAACGTCAGTTCACATTTGTATGTGGATCATCAGTGTTAGAGCTAAAATTAGCATGTTTAAAGTGATTTTCATGCTTCCAGGGTCCCTAAACACAAGATTTATGGAATGGTTAAAAGTGCATGAAAATGGCCAATTTACTCACTCTGAGTTCTCAAAAAGGGTTTCTTCACCCCGGGAAGTTAATTAAATACCATTTGGAGGCATTTAATGTTGGAGCAAAAACGGCTGATTTTCGACAAAAGAGATAACACCCCCCATCACGTCATGCTTTAGAAATGTGGAAAATGGTCCGTTTTCAAATGTTTTATTTTTGAACGTCAGTTCACATTTGAAAGTGGATCATCAGTGTTAGAGCTAAAATTAGCATGTTTAAAGTGATTTTCATGCTTCCAGGGGCTCGGGAAGTGAATTAAATACTATTTGGAGGCATTTAATGTTCAAGCAAAAACAGCAGATTTTTGACAAAAGAGATAACATCCCCCATTACGTCATGCTTCAGAAATGTGGAAAATGGTCCGTTTTCAAATGTTTTATTTTTGAACGTCAGTTCACATTTGTAGGTGGATCATCAGTGTTAGAGCTAAAATTAGCATGTTTAAAGTGATTTTCATGCTTCCAGGGGCTCGGGAAGTGAATTAAATACTATTTGGAGGCATTTAATGTTCAAGCAAAAACAGCTGATTTTTGACAAAAGAGATAACACCCCCCCATTACGTCATGCTTCAGAAATGTGGAAAATGGTCTGTTTTCAAATGTTTTATTTTTCAACGTCAGTTCACATTTGTAGGTGGATCATCAGTGTTAGAGCTAAAATTAGCATGTTTAAAGTGATTTTCATGCTTCCAGGGGCCCTAAACACAAGATTTATGGAATGGTTAAAAGTGCATGAAAATGGCCAATTTACTCACTCTGAGTTCTCAAAAAGGGTTTCTTCACCCCGGGAAGTTGATTAAATACCATTTGGAGGCATTTAATGTTCGAGCAAAAACGGCTGATTTTCGACAAAAGACATAACACCCCCCCATTACGTCATGCTTCAGAAATGTGGAAAATGGTCAGTTTTCAAATGTTTTATTTTTGAACGTCAGTTCACATTTGTAGGTGGATCATCAGTGTTAGAGCTAAAATTAGCATGTTTAAAGTGATTTTCATGCTTCCAGGGGCTCGGGAAGTGAATTAAATACTATTTGGAGGCATTTAATGTTCAAGCAAAAACAGCTGATTTTTGACAAAAGAGATAACACCCCCCCCATTACGTCATGCTTCAGAAATGTGGAAAATGGTCCTTTTTCAAATGTTTTATTTTTGAACGTCAGTTCACATTTGTAGGTGGATCATCAGTGTTAGAGCTAAAATTAGCATGTTTAAAGTGATTTTCATGCTTCCAGGGGCCCTAAACACAAGATTTATGGAATGGTTAAAAGTGCATGAAAATGGCCAATTTACTCACTCTGAGTTCTCAAAAAGAGTTTCTTCACCCCGGGAAGTTAATTAAATACCATTTGGAGGCATTTAATGTTCGAGCAAAAACGGCTGATTTACAACAAAAGAGATAACACCCCCCCATTACGTCATGCTTCAGAAATGTGGAAAATGGTCCGTTTTCAAATGTTTTATTTTTGAACGTCAGTTCACATTTGTAGGTGGATAATCAGTGTTAGAGCTAAAATTAGCATGTTTAAAGTGATTTTCATGCTTCCAGGGGCTCGGGAAGTGAATTAAATACTATTTGGAGGCATTTAATGTTCAATCAAAAACAGCTGATTTTTGACAAAAGAGATAACACCCCCCAATTCCGTCATGCTTCACAAATGTGGAAAATGGTCCGTTTTCAAATGTTTTATTTTTGAACGTCAGTTCACATTTGTAGGTGGATCATCAGTGTTAGAGCTAAAATTAGCATGTTTAAAGTGATTTTCATGCTTCCAGGGTCCCTAAACACAAGATTTATGGAATGGTTAAAAGTGCATGAAAATGGCCAATTTACTCACTCTGAGTTCTCAAAAAGGGTTTCTTCACCCCGGGAAGTTAATTAAATACCATTTGGAGGCATTTAATGTTTGAGCAAAAACGGCTGATTTTCGACAAAAGAGATAACACCCCCCATCACGTCATACTTTAGAAATGTGGAAAATGGTCCGTTTTCAAATGTTTTATTTTTGAACGTCAGTTCACATTTGTAAGTGGATCATCAGTGTTAGAGCTAAAATTAGCATGTTTAAAGTGATTTTCATGCTTCCAGGGGCTCGGGAAGTGAATTAAATACTATTTGGAGGCATTTAATGTTCAAGCAAAAACAGCAGATTTTTGACAAAAGAGATAACACCCCCCATTACGTCATGCTTCAGAAATGTGGAAAATGGTCCGTTTTCAAATGTTTTATTTTTGAACGTCAGTTCACATTTGTAGGTGGATCATCAGTGTTAGAGCTAAAATTAGCATGTTTAAAGTGATTTTCATGCTTCCAGGGGCTCGGGAAGTGAATTAAATACTATTTGGAGGCATTTAATGTTCAAGCAAAAACAGCTGATTTTTGACAAAAGAGATAACACCCCTTCATTACGTCATGCTTCAGAAATGTGGAAAATGGTCTGTTTTCAAATGTTTTATTTTTCAACGTCAGTTCACATTTGTAGGTGGATCATCAGTGTTAGAGCTAAAATTAGCATGTTTAAAGTGATTTTCATGCTTCCAGGGGCCCTAAACACAAGATTTATGGAATGGTTAAAAGTGCATGAAAATGGCCAATTTACTCACTCTGAGTTCTCAAAAAGGGTTTTTTCACCCCGGGAAGTTAATTAAATACCATTTGGAGGCATTTAATGTTCGAGCTAAAACGGCTGATTTTCGACAAAAGAGATAACACCCCCCCATTACGTCATGCTTCAGAAATGTGGAAAATGGTCAGTTTTCAAATGTTTTATTTTTGAACGTCAGTTCACATTTGTAGGTGGATCATCAGTGTTAGAGCTAAAATTAGCATGTTTAAAGTGATTTTCATGCTTCCAGGGGCTCGGGAAGTGAATTAAATACTATTTGGAGGCATTTAATGTTCAAGCAAAAACAGCTGATTTTTGACAAAAGAGATAACACCCCCCCCCATTACGTCATGCTTCAGAAATGTGGAAAATGGTCCGTTTTCAAATGTTTTATTTTTGAACGTCAGTTCACATTTGTAGGTGGATCATCAGTGTTAGAGCTAAAATTAGCATGTTTAAAGTGATTTTCATGCTTCCAGGGGCCCTAAACACAAGATTTATGGAATGGTTAAAAGTGCATGAAAATGGCCAATTTACTCACTCTGAGTTCTCAAAAAGGGTTTCTTCACCCCGGGAAGTTAATTAAATACCATTTGGAGGCATTTAATGTTCGAGCAAAAACGGCTGATTTACAACAAAAGAGATAACACCCCCCCATTACGTCATGCTTCAGAAATGTGGAAAATGGTCCGTTTTCAAATGTTTTATTTTTGAACGTCAGTTCACATTTGTAGGTGGATAATCAGTGTTAGAGCTAAAATTAGCATGTTTAAAGTGATTTTCATACTTCCAGGGGCTCGGGAAGTGAATTAAATACTATTTGGAGGCATTTAATGTTCAATCAAAAACAGCTGATTTTTGACAAAAGAGATAACACCCCCCCCCATTACGTCATGCTTCAGAAATGTGGAAAATGGTCCGTTTTCAAATGTTTTATTTTTGAACGTCAGTTCACATTTGTAGGTGGGTCATCAGTGTTAGAGCTAAAATTTGCATGTTTAAAGTGATTTTCATGCTTCCAGGGTCCCTAAACACAAGATTTATGGAATGGTTAAAAGTGCATGAAAATGGCCAATTTACTCACTCTGAGTTCTCAAAAAGGGTTTCTTCACCCCGGGAAGTTAATTAAATACCATTTGGAGGCATTTAATGTTCGAGCAAAAACGGCTGATTTACAACAAAAGAGATAACACCCCCCCATTACGTCATGCTTCAGAAATGTGGAAAATGGTCCGTTTTCAAATGTTTTATTTTTGAACGTCAGTTCACATTTGTAGGTGGATCATCAGTGTTAGAGCTAAAATTAGCATGTTTAAAGTGATTTTCATGCTTCCAGGGTCCCTAAACACAAGATTTATGGAATGGTTAAAAGTGCATGAAAATGGCCAATTTACTCACTCTGAGTTCTCAAAAAGGGTTTCTTCACCCCGGGAAGTTAATTAAATACCATTTGGAGGCATTTAATGTTCGAGCAAAAACGGTTGATTTTCGACAAAAGAGATAACACCCCCCATTACGTCATGCTTCAGAAATGTGGAAAATGGTCCTTTTTCAAATGTTTTATTTTTGAACGTCAGTTCACATTTGTAAGTGGATCATCAGTGTTAGAGCTAAAATTAGCATGTTTAAAGTGATTTTCATGCTTCCAGGGGCTCGGGAAGTGAATTAAATACTATTTGGAGGCATTTAATGTTCAAGCAAAAACAGCAGATTTTTGACAAAAGAGATAACACCCCCCCATTACGTCATGCTTCAGAAATGTGGAAAATGGTCCGTTTTCAAATGTTTTATTTTTGAACGTCAGTTCACTTTTGTAGGTGGATCATCATTGTTAGAGCTAAAATTAGCATGTTTAAAGTGATTTTCATGCTTCCAGGTCCCTAAACACAAGATTTATGGAATGGTTAAAAGTGCATGAAAATGGCCAATTTACTCACTCTGAGTTCTCAAAAAGGGTTTCTTCACCCCGGGAAGTTAATTAAATACCATTTAGAGGCATTTAATGTTCGAGCAAAAACGGCTGATTTTCGACAAAAGAGATAACACCCCCCATTACGTCATGCTTCAGAAATGTGGAAAATGGTCCGTTTTCAAATGTTTTATTTTTGAACGTCAGTTCACATTTGTAGGTGGATCATCAGTGTTAGAGCTAAAATTAGCATGTTTAAAGTGATTTTCATGCTTCCAGGGGCTCGGGAAGTGAATTAAATACTATTTGGAGGCATTTAATGTTCAAGCAAAAACAGCAGATTTTTGACAAAAGAGATAACACCCCCCCCATTACGTCATGCTTCAGAAATGTGGAAAATGGTCCGTTTTCAAATGTTTTATTTTTGAACGTCAGTTCACATTTGTAGGTGGATCATCAGTGTTAGAGCTAAAATTAGCATGTTTAAAGTGATTTTCATGCTTCCAGGGGCCCTAAACACAAGATTTATGGAATGGTTAAAAGTGCATGAAAATGGCCAATTTACTCACTCTGAGTTCTCAAAAAGGGTTTCTTCACCCCGGGAAGTTAATTAAATACCATTTGGAGGCATTTAATGTTCGAGCAAAAACGGCTGATTTACAACAAAAGAGATAACACCCCCCCATTACGTCATGCTTCAGAAATGTGGAAAATGGTCCGTTTTCAAATGTTTTATTTTTGAACGTCAGTTCACATTTGTAGGTGGATAATCAGTGTTAGAGCTAAAATTAGCATGTTTAAAGTGATTTTCATGCTTCCAGGGGCTCGGGAAGTGAATTAAATACTATTTGGAGGCATTTAATGTTCAATCAAAAACAGCTGATTTTTGACAAAAGAGATAACACCCCCCCATTACGTCATGCTTCAGAAATGTGGAAAATGGTCCGTTTTCAAATGTTTTATTTTTGATCGTTAGTTCACATTTGTAGGTGGATCATCAGTGTTAGAGCTAAAATTAGCATGTTTAAAGTGATTTTCATGCTTCCAGGGTCCCTAAACACAAGATTTATGGAATGGTTAAAAGTGCATGAAAATGGCCAATTTACTCACTCTGAGTTCTCAAAAAGGGTTTCTTCACCCCGGGAAGTTAATTAAATACCATTTGGAGGCATTTAATGTTCGAGCAAAAACGGCTGATTTTCGACAAAAGAGATAACACCCCCCATTACGTCATGCTTCAGAAATGTGGAAAATGGTCCGTTTTCAAATGTTTTATTTTTGAACGTCAGTTCACATTTGTAAGTGGATCATCAGTGTTAGAGCTAAAATTAGCATGTTTAAAGTGATTTTCATGCTTCCAGGGGCTCGGGAAGTGAATTAAATACTATTTGGAGGCATTTAATGTTCAAGCAAAAACAGCAGATTTTTGACAAAAGAGATAACACCCCCCCATTACGTCATGCTTCAGAAATGTGGAAAATGGTCCGTTTTCAAATAATTTATTTTTGAACGTCAGTTCACATTTGTAGGTGGATCATCAGTGTTAGAGCTAAAATTAGCATGTTTAAAGTGATTTTCATGCTTCCAGGGTCCCTAAACACAAGAGTTATGGAATGGTTAAAAGTGCATGAAAATGGCCAATTTACTCACTCTGAGTTCTCAAAAAGGGTTTCTTCACCCCGGGAAGTTAATTAAATACCATTTGGAGGCATTTAATGTTCAAGCAAAAACGGCTGATTTTCGACAAAAGAGATAACACCCCCCATTACGTCATGCTTCAGAAATGTGGAAAATGGTCCGTTTTCAAATGTTTTATTTTTGAACGTTAGTTCACATTTGTAGATGGATCATCAGTGTTAGAGCTAAAATTAGCATGTTTAAGGTGATTTTCATGCTTCCAGGGGCTCGGGAAGTGAATTAAATACTATTTGGAGGCATTTAATGTTCAAGCAAAAACAGCAGATTTTTGACAAAAGAGATAACACCCCCCCCATTACGTCATGCTTCAGAAATGTGGAAAATGGTCCGTTTTCAAATGTTTTATTTTTGAACGTCAGTTCACATTTGTAGGTGGATCATCAGTGTTAGAGCTAAAATTAGCATGTTTAAAGTGATTTTCATGCTTCCAGGGGCCCTAAACACAAGATTTATGGAATGGTTAAAAGTGCATGAAAATGGCCAATTCACTCACTCTGAGTTCTCAAAAAGGGTTTCTTCACCCCGGGAAGTTAATTAAATACCATTTGGAGGCATTTAATGTTCGAGCAAAAACGGCTGATTTTCGACAAAAGAGATAACACCCCCCATTACGTCATGCTTCAGAAATGTGGAAAATGGTCCGTTTTCAAATGTTTTATTTTTGAACGTCAGTTCACATTTGTGAGTGGATCATCAGTGTTAGAGTAAAATTAGCATGTTTAAATTGATTTTCATGCTTCCAGGGTCCCTAAACACAAGATTTATGGAATGGTTAAAAGTGCATGAAAATGGCCAATTTACTCACTCTGAGTTCTCAAAAAGGGTTTCTTCACCCCGGGAAGTTAATTAAATACCATTTGGAGGCATTTAATGTTCGAGCAAAAACGGCTGATTTTCGACAAAAGAGATAACACCCCCCATTACGTCATGCTTCAGAAATGTGGAAAATGGTCCGTTTTCAAATGTTTTATTTTTGAACGTCAGTTCACATTTGTAAGTGGATCATCGGTGTTAGAGCTAAAATTAGCATGTTTAAAGTGATTTTCATGCTTCCAGGGGCTCGGGAAGTGAATTAAATACTATTTGGAGGCATTTAATGTTCAAGCAAAAACAGCAGATTTTTGACAAAAGAGATAACACCCCCCCATTACGTCATGCTTCAGAAATGTGGAAAATGGTCCGTTTTCAAATGTTTTATTTTTGAACGTCAGTTCACATTTGTAGGTGGATCATCAGTGTTAGAGCTAAAATTAGCATGTTTAAAGTGATTTTCATGCTTCCAGGGGCCCTAAACACAAGATTTATGGAATGGTTAAAAGTGCATGAAAATGGCCAATTTACTCACTCTGAGTTCTCAAAAAGGATTTCTTCACCCCGGGAAGTTAATTAAATACCATTTGGAGGCATTTAATGTTCGAGCAAAAACGGCTGATTTTCGACAAAAGAGATAACACCCCCCCATTACGTCATGCTTCAGAAATGTGGAAAATGGTCCGTTTTCAAATGTTTTATTTTTGAACGTCAGTTCACATTTGTAGGTGGATCATCAGTGTTAGAGCTAAAATTAGCATGTTTAAAGTGATTTTCATGCTTCCAGGGGCTCGGGAAGTGAATTAAATACTATTTGGAGGCATTTAATGTTCAATCAAAAACAGCAGATTTTTGACAAAAGAGATAACACCCCCACATTACGTCATGCTTCAGAAATGTGGAAAATGGTCCGTTGTCAAATGTTTTATTTTTGAACGTCAGTTCACATTTGTAGGTGGATCGTCAGTGTTAGAGCTAAAATTAGCATGTTTAAAGTGATTTTCATGCTTCCAGGGGCCCTAAACACAAGATTTATGGAATGGTTAAAAGTGCATGAAAATGGCCAATTTACTCACTCTGAGTTCTCAAAAAGGGTTTCTTCACCCCGGGAAGTTAATTAAATACCATTTGTAGGCATTTAATGTTCGAGCAAAAACGGCTGATTTTCGACAAAAGAGATAACACCCCCCCATTACGTCATGCTTCAGAAATGTGGAAAATGGTCCGTTTTCAAATGTTTTATTTTTGACCGTCAGTTCACATTTGTAGGTGGATCATCAGTGTTAGAGCTAAAATTAGCATGTTTAAAGTGATTTTCATGCTTCCAGGGGCTCGGGAAGTGAATTAAATACTATTTGGAGGCATTTAATGTTCAAGCAAAAACAGCTGATTTTTGACAAAAGAGATAACACCCCTTCATTACGTCATGCTTCAGAAATGTGGAAAATGGTCTGTTTTCAAATGTTTTATTTTTCAACGTCAGTTCACATTTGTAGGTGGATCATCAGTGTTAGAGCTAAAATTAGCATGTTTAAAGTGATTTTCATGCTTCCAGGGGCCCTAAACACAAGATTTATGGAATGGTTAAAAGTGCATGAAAATGGCCAATTTACTCACTCTGAGTTCTCAAAAAGGGTTTTTTCACCCCGGGAAGTTAATTAAATACCATTTGGAGGCATTTAATGTTCGAGCTAAAACGGCTGATTTTCGACAAAAGAGATAACACCCCCCCATTACGTCATGCTTCAGAAATGTGGAAAATGGTCAGTTTTCAAATGTTTTATTTTTGAACGTCAGTTCACATTTGTAGGTGGATCATCAGTGTTAGAGCTAAAATTAGCATGTTTAAAGTGATTTTCATGCTTCCAGGGGCTCGGGAAGTGAATTAAATACTATTTGGAGGCATTTAATGTTCAAGCAAAAACAGCTGATTTTTGACAAAAGAGATAACACCCCCCCCATTACGTCATGCTTCAGAAATGTGGAAAATGGTCCGTTTTCAAATGTTTTATTTTTGAACGTCAGTTCACATTTGTAGGTGGATCATCAGTGTTAGAGCTAAAATTAGCATGTTTAAAGTGATTTTCATGCTTCCAGGGGCCCTAAACACAAGATTTATGGAATGGTTAAAAGTGCATGAAAATGGCCAATTTACTCACTCTGAGTTCTCAAAAAGGGTTTCTTCACCCCGGGAAGTTAATTAAATACCATTTGGAGGCATTTAATGTTCGAGCAAAAACGGCTGATTTACAACAAAAGAGATAACACCCCCCCATTACGTCATGCTTCAGAAATGTGGAAAATGGTCCGTTTTCAAATGTTTTATTTTTGAACGTCAGTTCACATTTGTAGGTGGATAATCAGTGTTAGAGCTAAAATTAGCATGTTTAAAGTGATTTTCATACTTCCAGGGGCTCGGGAAGTGAATTAAATACTATTTGGAGGCATTTAATGTTCAATCAAAAACAGCTGATTTTTGACAAAAGAGATAACACCCCCCCCATTACGTCATGCTTCAGAAATGTGGAAAATGGTCCGTTTTCAAATGTTTTATTTTTGAACGTCAGTTCACATTTGTAGGTGGGTCATCAGTGTTAGAGCTAAAATTTGCATGTTTAAAGTGATTTTCATGCTTCCAGGGTCCCTAAACACAAGATTTATGGAATGGTTAAAAGTGCATGAAAATGGCCAATTTACTCACTCTGAGTTCTCAAAAAGGGTTTCTTCATCCCGGGAAGTTAATTAAATACCATTTGGAGGCATTTAATGTTCGAGCAAAAACGGCTGATTTACAACAAAAGAGATAACACCCCCCCATTACGTCATGCTTCAGAAATGTGGAAAATGGTCCGTTTTCAAATGTTTTATTTTTGAACGTCAGTTCACATTTGTAGGTGGATCATCAGTGTTAGAGCTAAAATTAGCATGTTTAAAGTGATTTTCATGCTTCCAGGGTCCCTAAACACAAGATTTATGGAATGGTTAAAAGTGCATGAAAATGGCCAATTTACTCACTCTGAGTTCTCAAAAAGGGTTTCTTCACCCCGGGAAGTTAATTAAATACCATTTGGAGGCATTTAATGTTCGAGCAAAAACGGTTGATTTTCGACAAAAGAGATAACACCCCCCATTACGTCATGCTTCAGAAATGTGGAAAATGGTCCTTTTTCAAATGTTTTATTTTTGAACGTCAGTTCACATTTGTAAGTGGATCATCAGTGTTAGAGCTAAAATTAGCATGTTTAAAGTGATTTTCATGCTTCCAGGGGCTCGGGAAGTGAATTAAATACTATTTGGAGGCATTTAATGTTCAAGCAAAAACAGCAGATTTTTGACAAAAGAGATAACACCCCCCCATTACGTCATGCTTCAGAAATGTGGAAAATGGTCCGTTTTCAAATGTTTTATTTTTGAACGTCAGTTCACTTTTGTAGGTGGATCATCAGTGTTAGAGCTAAAATTAGCATGTTTAAAGTGATTTTCATGCTTCCAGGGTCCCTAAACACAAGATTTATGGAATGGTTAAAAGTGCATGAAAATGGCCAATTTACTCACTCTGAGTTCTCAAAAAGGGTTTCTTCACCCCGGGAAGTTAATTAAATACCATTTAGAGGCATTTAATGTTCGAGCAAAAACGGCTGATTTTCGACAAAAGAGATAACACCCCCCATTACGTCATGCTTCAGAAATGTGGAAAATGGTCCGTTTTCAAATGTTTTATTTTTGAACGTCAGTTCACATTTGTAGGTGGATCATCAGTGTTAGAGCTAAAATTAGCATGTTTAAAGTGATTTTCATGCTTCCAGGGGCCCTAAACACAAGATTTATGGAATGGTTAAAAGTGCATGAAAATGGCCAATTTACTCACTCTGAGTTCTCAAAAAGGGTTTCTTCACCCCGGGAAGTTAATTAAATACCATTTGGAGGCATTTAATGTTCGAGCAAAAACGGCTGATTTACAACAAAAGAGATAACACCCCCCCATTACGTCATGCTTCAGAAATGTGGAAAATGGTCCGTTTTCAAATGTTTTATTTTTGAACGTCAGTTCACATTTGTAGGTGGATAATCAGTGTTAGAGCTAAAATTAGCATGTTTAAAGTGATTTTCATGCTTCCAGGGGCTCGGGAAGTGAATTAAATACTATTTGGAGGCATTTAATGTTCAATCAAAAACAGCTGATTTTTGACAAAAGAGATAACACCCCCCCATTACGTCATGCTTCAGAAATGTGGAAAATGGTCCGTTTTCAAATGTTTTATTTTTGATCGTTAGTTCACATTTGTAGGTGGATCATCAGTGTTAGAGCTAAAATTAGCATGTTTAAAGTGATTTTCATGCTTCCAGGGTCCCTAAACACAAGATTTATGGAATGGTTAAAAGTGCATGAAAATGGCCAATTTACTCACTCTGAGTTCTCAAAAAGGGTTTCTTCACCCCGGGAAGTTAATTAAATACCATTTGGAGGCATTTAATGTTCGAGCAAAAACGGCTGATTTTCGACAAAAGAGATAACACCCCCCATTACGTCATGCTTCAGAAATGTGGAAAATGGTCCGTTTTCAAATGTTTTATTTTTGAACGTCAGTTCACATTTGTAAGTGGATCATCAGTGTTAGAGCTAAAATTAGCATGTTTAAAGTGATTTTCATGCTTCCAGGGGCTCGGGAAGTGAATTAAATACTATTTGGAGGCATTTAATGTTCAAGCAAAAACAGCAGATTTTTGACAAAAGAGATAACACCCCCCCATTACGTCATGCTTCAGAAATGTGGAAAATGGTCCGTTTTCAAATAATTTATTTTTGAACGTCAGTTCACATTTGTAGGTGGATCATCAGTGTTAGAGCTAAAATTAGCATGTTTAAAGTGATTTTCATGCTTCCAGGGTCCCTAAACACAAGAGTTATGGAATGGTTAAAAGTGCATGAAAATGGCCAATTTACTCACTCTGAGTTCTCAAAAAGGGTTTCTTCACCCCGGGAAGTTAATTAAATACCATTTGGAGGCATTTAATGTTCAAGCAAAAACGGCTGATTTTCGACAAAAGAGATAACACCCCCCATTACGTCATGCTTCAGAAATGTGGAAAATGGTCCGCTTTCAAATGTTTTATTTTTGAACGTTAGTTCACATTTGTAGGTGGATCATCAGTGTTAGAGCTAAAATTAGCATGTTTAAGGTGATTTTCATGCTTCCAGGGGCTCGGGAAGTGAATTAAATACTATTTGGAGGCATTTAATGTTCAAGCAAAAACAGCAGATTTTTGACAAAAGAGATAACACCCCCCCCCATTACGTCATGCTTCAGAAATGTGGAAAATGGTCCGTTTTCAAATGTTTTATTTTTGAACGTCAGTTCACATTTGTAGGTGGATCATCAGTGTTAGAGCTAAAATTAGCATGTTTAAAGTGATTTTCATGCTTCCAGGGGCCCTAAACACAAGATTTATGGAATGGTTAAAAGTGCATGAAAATGGCCAATTCACTCACTCTGAGTTCTCAAAAAGGGTTTCTTCACCCCGGGAAGTTAATTAAATACCATTTGGAGGCATTTAATGTTCGAGCAAAAACGGCTGATTTTCGACAAAAGAGATAACACCCCCCATTACGTCATGCTTCAGAAATGTGGAAAATGGTCCGTTTTCAAATGTTTTATTTTTGAACGTCAGTTCACATTTGTGAGTGGATCATCAGTGTTAGAGTAAAATTAGCATGTTTAAATTGATTTTCATGCTTCCAGGGTCCCTAAACACAAGATTTATGGAATGGTTAAAAGTGCATGAAAATGGCCAATTTACTCACTCTGAGTTCTCAAAAAGGGTTTCTTCACCCCGGGAAGTTAATTAAATACCATTTGGAGGCATTTAATGTTCGAGCAAAAACGGCTGATTTTCGACAAAAGAGATAACACCCCCCATTACGTCATGCTTCAGAAATGTGGAAAATGGTCCGTTTTCAAATGTTTTATTTTTGAACGTCAGTTCACATTTGTAAGTGGATCATCGGTGTTAGAGCTAAAATTAGCATGTTTAAAGTGATTTTCATGCTTCCAGGGGCTCGGGAAGTGAATTAAATACTATTTGGAGGCATTTAATGTTCAAGCAAAAACAGCAGATTTTTGACAAAAGAGATAACACCCCCCCATTACGTCATGCTTCAGAAATGTGGAAAATGGTCCGTTTTCAAATGTTTTATTTTTGAACGTCAGTTCACATTTGTAGGTGGATCATCAGTGTTAGAGCTAAAATTAGCATGTTTAAAGTGATTTTCATGCTTCCAGGGGCCCTAAACACAAGATTTATGGAATGGTTAAAAGTGCATGAAAATGGCCAATTTACTCACTCTGAGTTCTCAAAAAGGATTTCTTCACCCCGGGAAGTTAATTAAATACCATTTGGAGGCATTTAATGTTCGAGCAAAAACGGCTGATTTTCGACAAAAGAGATAACACCCCCCCATTACGTCATGCTTCAGAAATGTGGAAAATGGTCCGTTTTCAAATGTTTTATTTTTGAACGTCAGTTCACATTTGTAGGTGGATCATCAGTGTTAGAGCTAAAATTAGCATGTTTAAAGTGATTTTCATGCTTCCAGGGGCTCGGGAAGTGAATTAAATACTATTTGGAGGCATTTAATGTTCAATCAAAAACAGCAGATTTTTGACAAAAGAGATAACACCCCCACATTACGTCATGCTTCAGAAATGTGGAAAATGGTCCGTTGTCAAATGTTTTATTTTTGAACGTCAGTTCACATTTGTAGGTGGATCGTCAGTGTTAGAGCTAAAATTAGCATGTTTAAAGTGATTTTCATGCTTCCAGGGGCCCTAAACACAAGATTTATGGAATGGTTAAAAGTGCATGAAAATGGCCAATTTACTCACTCTGAGTTCTCAAAAAGGGTTTCTTCACCCCGGGAAGTTAATTAAATACCATTTGTAGGCATTTAATGTTCGAGCAAAAACGGCTGATTTTCGACAAAAGAGATAACACCCCCCCATTACGTCATGCTTCAGAAATGTGGAAAATGGTCCGTTTTCAAATGTTTTATTTTTGAACGTCAGTTCACATTTGTAGGTGGATCATCAGTGTTAGAGCTAAAATTAGCATGTTTAAAGTGATTTTCATGCTTCCAGGGGCTCGGGAAGTGAATTAAATACTATTTGGAGGCATTTAATGTTCAAGCAAAAACAGCTGATTTTTGACAAAAGAGATAACACCCCCCCATTACGTCATGCTTCAGAAATGTGGAAAATGGTCTGTTTTCAAATGTTTTATTTTTCAATGTCAGTTCACATTTGTAGGTGGATCATCAGTGTTAGAGCTAAAATTAGCATGTTTAAAGTGATTTTCATGCTTCCAGGGGCCCTAAACACAAGATTTATGGAATGGTTAAAAGTGCATGAAAATGGCCAATTTACTCACTCTGAGTTCTCAAAAAGGGTTTCTTCACCCCGGAAAGTTAATTAAATACCATTTGGAGGCATTTAATGTTCGAGCAAAAACGGCTGATTTTCGACAAAAGAGATAACACCCCCCCATTACGTCATGCTTCAGAAATGTGGAAAATGGTCCGTTTTCAAATGTTTTATTTTTGAACGTCAGTTCACATTTGTAGGTGGATAATCAGTGTTAGAGCTAAAATTAGCATGTTTAAAGTGATTTTCATGCTTCCAGAGGCTCGGGAAGAGAATTAAATACTATTTGGAGGCATTTAATTTTCAATCAAAAACAGCTGATTTTTGACAAAAGAGATAACACCCCCCCATTACGTCATGCTTCAGAAATGTGGAAAATGGTCCGTTTTCAAATATTTTATTTTTGAACGTCAGTTCACATTTGTAGGTGGATCATCAGTGTTAGAGCTAAAATTAGCATGTTTAAAGTGATTTTCATGCTTCCAGGGTCCCTAAACACAAGATTTATGGAATGGTTAAAAGTGCATGAAAATGGCCAATTTACTCACTCTGAGTTCTCAAAAAGGGTTTCTTCACCCCGGGAAGTTAATTAAATACCATTTGGAGGCATTTAATGTTGGAGCAAAAACGGCTGATTTTCGACAAAAGAGATAACACCCCCCATCACGTCATGCTTTAGAAATGTGGAAAATGGTCCGTTTTCAAATGTTTTATTTTTGAACGTCAGTTCACATTTGTAAGTGGATCATCAGTGTTAGAGCTAAAATTAGCATGTTTAAAGTGATTTTCATGCTTCCAGGGGCTCGGGAAGTGAATTAAATACTATTTGGAGGCATTTAATGTTCAAGCAAAAACAGCAGATTTTTGACAAAAGAGATAACACCCCCCATTACGTCATGCTTCAGAAATGTGGAAAATGGTCCGTTTTCAAATGTTTTATTTTTGAACGTCAGTTCACATTTGTAGGTGGATCATCAGTGTTAGAGCTAAAATTAGCATGTTTAAAGTGATTTTCATGCTTCCAGGGGCCCTAAACACAAGATTTATGGAATGGTTAAAAGTGCATGAAAATGGCCAATTTACTCACTCTGAGTTCTCAAAAAGGGTTTCTTCATCCCGGGAAGTTAATTAAATACCATTTGGAGGCATTTAATGTTCGAGCAAAAACGGCTGATTTTCGACAAAAGAGATAACACCCCCCCATTACGTCATGCTTCAGAAATGTGGAAAATGGTCAGTTTTCAAATGTTTTATTTTTGAACGTCAGTTCACATTTGTAGGTGGATCATCAGTGTTAGAGCTAAAATTAGCATGTTTAAAGTGATTTTCATGCTTCCAGGGGCTCGGGAAGTGAATTAAATACTATTTGGAGGCATTTAATGTTCAAGCAAAAACAGCTGATTTTTGACAAAAGAGATAACACCCCCCCCATTACGTCATGCTTCAGAAATGTGGAAAATGGTCCTTTTTCAAATGTTTTATTTTTGAACGTCAGTTCACATTTGTAGGTGGATCATCAGTGTTAGAGCTAAAATTAGCATGTTTAAAGTGATTTTCATGCTTCCAGGGGCCCTAAACACAAGATTTATGGAATGGTTAAAAGTGCATGAAAATGGCCAATTTACTCACTCTGAGTTCTCAAAAAGAGTTTCTTCACCCCGGGAAGTTAATTAAATACCATTTGGAGGCATTTAATGTTCGAGCAAAAACGGCTGATTTACAACAAAAGAGATAACACCCCCCCATTACGTCATGCTTCAGAAATGTGGAAAATGGTCCGTTTTCAAATGTTTTATTTTTGAACGTCAGTTCACATTTGTAGGTGGATAATCAGTGTTAGAGCTAAAATTAGCATGTTTAAAGTGATTTTCATGCTTCCAGGGGCTCGGGAAGTGAATTAAATACTATTTGGAGGCATTTAATGTTCAATCAAAAACAGCTGATTTTTGACAAAAGAGATAACACCCCCCCATTCCGTCATGCTTCAGAAATGTGGAAAATGGTCCGTTTTCAAATGTTTTATTTTTGAACGTCAGTTCACATTTGTAGGTGGATCATCAGTGTTAGAGCTAAAATTAGCATGTTTAAAGTGATTTTCATGCTTCCAGGGTCCCTAAACACAAGATTTATGGAATGGTTAAAAGTGCATGAAAATGGCCAATTTACTCACTCTGAGTTCTCAAAAAGGGTTTCTTCACCCCGGGAAGTTAATTAAATACCATTTGGAGGCATTTAATGTTTGAGCAAAAACGGCTGATTTTCGACAAAAGAGATAACACCCCCCATCACGTCATACTTTAGAAATGTGGAAAATGGTCCGTTTTCAAATGTTTTATTTTTGAACGTCAGTTCACATTTGTAAGTGGATCATCAGTGTTAGAGCTAAAATTAGCATGTTTAAAGTGATTTTCATGCTTCCAGGGGCTCGGGAAGTGAATTAAATACTATTTGGAGGCATTTAATGTTCGAGCAAAAACGGCTGATTTTCGACAAAAGAGATAACACCCCCCATTACGTCATGCTTCAGAAATGTGGAAAATGGTCCTTTTTCAAATGTTTTATTTTTGAACGTCAGTTCACATTTGTAGGTGGATCATCAGTGTTAGAGCTAAAATTAGCATGTTTAAAGTGATTTTCATGCTTCCAGGGGCTCGGGAAGTGAATTAAATACTATTTGGAGGCATTTAATGTTCAAGCAAAAACAGCTGATTTTTGACAAAAGAGATAACACCCCCCCATTACGTCATGCTTCAGAAATGTGGAAAATGGTCTGTTTTCAAATGTTTTATTTTTCAACGTCAGTTCACATTTGTAGGTGGATCATCAGTGTTAGAGCTAAAATTAGCATGTTTAAAGTGATTTTCATGCTTCCAGGGGCCCTATACACAAGATTTATGGAATGGTTAAAAGTGCATGAAAATGGCCAATTTACTCACTCTGAGTTCTCAAAAAGGGTTTCTTCACCCCGGGAAGTTAATTAAATACCATTTGTAGGCATTTAATGTTCGAGCAAAAACGGCTGATTTTCGACAAAAGAGATAACACCCCCCCATTACGTCATGCTTCAGAAATGTGGAAAATGGTCCGTTTTCAAATGTTTTATTTTTGAACGTCAGTTCACATTTGTAGGTGGATCATCAGTGTTAGAGCTAAAATTAGCATGTTTAAAGTGATTTTCATGCTTCCAGGGGCTCGGGAAGTGAATTAAATACTATTTGGAGGCATTTAATGTTCAAGCAAAAACAGCTGATTTTTGACAAAAGAGATAACACCCCTTCATTACGTCATGCTTCAGAAATGTGGAAAATGGTCTGTTTTCAAATGTTTTATTTTTCAACGTCAGTTCACATTTGTAGGTGGATCATCAGTGTTAGAGCTAAAATTAGCATGTTTAAAGTGATTTTCATGCTTCCAGGGGCCCTAAACACAAGATTTATGGAATGGTTAAAAGTGCATGAAAATGGCCAATTTACTCACTCTGAGTTCTCAAAAAGGGTTTTTTCACCCCGGGAAGTTAATTAAATACCATTTGGAGGCATTTAATGTTCGAGCTAAAACGGCTGATTTTCGACAAAAGAGATAACACCCCCCCATTACGTCATGCTTCAGAAATGTGGAAAATGGTCAGTTTTCAAATGTTTTATTTTTGAACGTCAGTTCACATTTGTAGGTGGATCATCAGTGTTAGAGCTAAAATTAGCATGTTTAAAGTGATTTTCATGCTTCCAGGGGCTCGGGAAGTGAATTAAATACTATTTGGAGGCATTTAATGTTCAAGCAAAAACAGCTGATTATTGACAAAAGAGATAACACCCCCCCCATTACGTCATGCTTCAGAAATGTGGAAAATGGTCCGTTTTCAAATGTTTTATTTTTGAACGTCAGTTCACATTTGTAGGTGGATCATCAGTGTTAGAGCTAAAATTAGCATGTTTAAAGTGATTTTCATGCTTCCAGGGGCCCTAAACACAAGATTTATGGAATGGTTAAAAGTGCATGAAAATGGCCAATTTACTCACTCTGAGTTCTCAAAAAGGGTTTCTTCACCCCGGGAAGTTAATTAAATACCATTTGGAGGCATTTAATGTTCGAGCAAAAACGGCTGATTTACAACAAAAGAGATAACACCCCCCCATTACGTCATGCTTCAGAAATGTGGAAAATGGTCCGTTTTCAAATGTTTTATTTTTGAACGTCAGTTCACATTTGTAGGTGGATAATCAGTGTTAGAGCTAAAATTAGCATGTTTAAAGTGATTTTCATACTTCCAGGGGCTCGGGAAGTGAATTAAATACTATTTGGAGGCATTTAATGTTCAATCAAAAACAGCTGATTTTTGACAAAAGAGATAACACCCCCCCCATTACGTCATGCTTCAGAAATGTGGAAAATGGTCCGTTTTCAAATGTTTTATTTTTGAACGTCAGTTCACATTTGTAGGTGGGTCATCAGTGTTAGAGCTAAAATTTGCATGTTTAAAGTGATTTTCATGCTTCCAGGGTCCCTAAACACAAGATTTATGGAATGGTTAAAAGTGCATGAAAATGGCCAATTTACTCACTCTGAGTTCTCAAAAAGGGTTTCTTCACCCCGGGAAGTTAATTAAATACCATTTAGAGGCATTTAATGTTCGAGCAAAAACGGCTGATTTTCGACAAAAGAGATAACACCCCCCATTACGTCATGCTTCAGAAATGTGGAAAATGGTCCGTTTTCAAATGTTTTATTTTTGAACGTCAGTTCACATTTGTAGGTGGATCATCAGTGTTAGAGCTAAAATTAGCATGTTTAAAGTGATTTTCATGCTTCCAGGGGCCCTAAACACAAGATTTATGGAATGGTTAAAAGTGCATGAAAATGGCCAATTTACTCACTCTGAGTTCTCAAAAAGGGTTTCTTCACCCCGGGAAGTTAATTAAATACCATTTGGAGGCATTTAATGTTCGAGCAAAAACGGCTGATTTACAACAAAAGAGATAACACCCCCCCATTACGTCATGCTTCAGAAATGTGGAAAATGGTCCGTTTTCAAATGTTTTATTTTTGAACGTCAGTTCACATTTGTAGGTGGATAATCAGTGTTAGAGCTAAAATTAGCATGTTTAAAGTGATTTTCATGCTTCCAGGGGCTCGGGAAGTGAATTAAATACTATTTGGAGGCATTTAATGTTCAATCAAAAACAGCTGATTTTTGACAAAAGAGATAACACCCCCCCATTACGTCATGCTTCAGAAATGTGGAAAATGGTCCGTTTTCAAATGTTTTATTTTTGATCGTTAGTTCACATTTGTAGGTGGATCATCAGTGTTAGAGCTAAAATTAGCATGTTTAAAGTGATTTTCATGCTTCCAGGGTCCCTAAACACAAGATTTATGGAATGGTTAAAAGTGCATGAAAATGGCCAATTTACTCACTCTGAGTTCTCAAAAAGGGTTTCTTCACCCCGGGAAGTTAATTAAATACCATTTGGAGGCATTTAATGTTCGAGCAAAAACGGCTGATTTTCGACAAAAGAGATAACACCCCCCATTACGTCATGCTTCAGAAATGTGGAAAATGGTCCGTTTTCAAATGTTTTATTTTTGAACGTCAGTTCACATTTGTAAGTGGATCATCAGTGTTAGAGCTAAAATTAGCATGTTTAAAGTGATTTTCATGCTTCCAGGGGCTCGGGAAGTGAATTAAATACTATTTGGAGGCATTTAATGTTCAAGCAAAAACAGCAGATTTTTGACAAAAGAGATAACACCCCCCCATTACGTCATGCTTCAGAAATGTGGAAAATGGTCCGTTTTCAAATAATTTATTTTTGAACGTCAGTTCACATTTGTAGGTGGATCATCAGTGTTAGAGCTAAAATTAGCATGTTTAAAGTGATTTTCATGCTTCCAGGGTCCCTAAACACAAGAGTTATGGAATGGTTAAAAGTGCATGAAAATGGCCAATTTACTCACTCTGAGTTCTCAAAAAGGGTTTCTTCACCCCGGGAAGTTAATTAAATACCTTTTGGAGGCATTTAATGTTCAAGCAAAAACGGCTGATTTTCGACAAAAGAGATAACACCCCCCATTACGTCATGCTTCAGAAATGTGGAAAATGGTCCGCTTTCAAATGTTTTATTTTTGAACGTTAGTTCACATTTGTAGGTGGATCATCAGTGTTAGAGCTAAAATTAGCATGTTTAAGGTGATTTTCATGCTTCCAGGGGCTCGGGAAGTGAATTAAATACTATTTGGAGGCATTTAATGTTCAAGCAAAAACAGCAGATTTTTGACAAAAGAGATAACACCCCCCCCATTACGTCATGCTTCAGAAATGTGGAAAATGGTCCGTTTTCAAATGTTTTATTTTTGAACGTCAGTTCACATTTGTAGGTGGATCATCAGTGTTAGAGCTAAAATTAGCATGTTTAAAGTGATTTTCATGCTTCCAGGGGCCCTAAACACAAGATTTATGGAACGGTTAAAAGTGCATGAAAATGGCCAATTCACTCACTCTGAGTTCTCAAAAAGGGTTTCTTCACCCCGGGAAGTTAATTAAATACCATTTGGAGGCATTTAATGTTCGAGCAAAAACGGCTGATTTTCGACAAAAGAGATAACACCCCCCATTACGTCATGCTTCAGAAATGTGGAAAATGGTCCGTTTTCAAATGTTTTATTTTTGAACGTCAGTTCACATTTGTGAGTGGATCATCAGTGTTAGAGTAAAATTAGCATGTTTAAATTGATTTTCATGCTTCCAGGGTCCCTAAACACAAGATTTATGGAATGGTTAAAAGTGCATGAAAATGGCCAATTTACTCACTCTGAGTTCTCAAAAAGGGTTTCTTCACCCCGGGAAGTTAATTAAATACCATTTGGAGGCATTTAATGTTCGAGCAAAAACGGCTGATTTTCGACAAAAGAGATAACACCCCCCATTACGTCATGCTTCAGAAATGTGGAAAATGGTCCGTTTTCAAATGTTTTATTTTTGAACGTCAGTTCACATTTGTAAGTGGATCATCGGTGTTAGAGCTAAAATTAGCATGTTTAAAGTGATTTTCATGCTTCCAGGGGCTCGGGAAGTGAATTAAATACTATTTGGAGGCATTTAATGTTCAAGCAAAAACAGCAGATTTTTGACAAAAGAGATAACACCCCCCCATTACGTCATGCTTCAGAAATGTGGAAAATGGTCCGTTTTCAAATGTTTTATTTTTGAACGTCAGTTCACATTTGTAGGTGGATCATCAGTGTTAGAGCTAAAATTAGCATGTTTAAAGTGATTTTCATGCTTCCAGGGGCTCGGGAAGTGAATTAAATACTATTTGGAGGCATTTAATGTTCAATCAAAAACAGCTGATTTTTGACAAAAGAGATAACACCCCCCCATTCCGTCATGCTTCAGAAATGTGGAAAATGGTCCGTTTTCAAATGTTTTATTTTTGAACGTCAGTTCACATTTGTAGGTGGATCATCAGTGTTAGAGCTAAAATTAGCATGTTTAAAGTGATTTTCATGCTTCCAGGGTCCCTAAACACAAGATTTATGGAATGGTTAAAAGTGCATGAAAATGGCCAATTTACTCACTCTGAGTTCTCAAAAAGGGTTTCTTCACCCCGGGAAGTTAATTAAATACCATTTGGAGGCATTTAATGTTTGAGCAAAAACGGCTGATTTTCGACAAAAGAGATAACACCCCCCATCACGTCATACTTTAGAAATGTGGAAAATGGTCCGTTTTCAAATGTTTTATTTTTGAACGTCAGTTCACATTTGTAAGTGGATCATCAGTGTTAGAGCTAAAATTAGCATGTTTAAAGTGATTTTCATGCTTCCAGGGGCTCGGGAAGTGAATTAAATACTATTTGGAGGCATTTAATGTTCAAGCAAAAACAGCAGATTTTTGACAAAAGAGATAACACCCCCCATTACGTCATGCTTCAGAAATGTGGAAAATGGTCCGTTTTCAAATGTTTTATTTTTGAACGTCAGTTCACATTTGTAGGTGGATAATCAGTGTTAGAGCTAAAATTAGCATGTTTAAAGTGATTTTCATGCTTCCAGGGGCTCGGGAAGTGAATTAAATACTATTTGGAGGCATTTAATGTTCAATCAAAAACAGCTGATTTTTGACAAAAGAGATAACACCCCCCCATTCCGTCATGCTTCAGAAATGTGGAAAATGGTCCGTTTTCAAATGTTTTATTTTTGAACGTCAGTTCACATTTGTAGGTGGATCATCAGTGTTAGAGCTAAAATTAGCATGTTTAAAGTGATTTTCATGCTTCCAGGGTCCCTAAACACAAGATTTATGGAATGGTTAAAAGTGCATGAAAATGGCCAATTTACTCACTCTGAGTTCTCAAAAAGGGTTTCTTCACCCCGGGAAGTTAATTAAATACCATTTGGAGGCATTTAATGTTTGAGCAAAAACGGCTGATTTTCGACAAAAGAGATAACACCCCCCATCACGTCATACTTTAGAAATGTGGAAAATGGTCCGTTTTCAAATGTTTTATTTTTGAACGTCAGTTCACATTTGTAAGTGGATCATCAGTGTTAGAGCTAAAATTAGCATGTTTAAAGTGATTTTCATGCTTCCAGGGGCTCGGGAAGTGAATTAAATACTATTTGGAGGCATTTAATGTTCGAGCAAAAACGGCTGATTTTCGACAAAAGAGATAACACCCCCCATTACGTCATGCTTCAGAAATGTGGAAAATGGTCCTTTTTCAAATGTTTTATTTTTGAACGTCAGTTCACATTTGTAGGTGGATCATCAGTGTTAGAGCTAAAATTAGCATGTTTAAAGTGATTTTCATGCTTCCAGGGGCTCGGGAAGTGAATTAAATACTATTTGGAGGCATTTAATGTTCAAGCAAAAACAGCTGATTTTTGACAAAAGAGATAACACCCCCCCATTACGTCATGCTTCAGAAATGTGGAAAATGGTCTGTTTTCAAATGTTTTATTTTTCAACGTCAGTTCACATTTGTAGGTGGATCATCAGTGTTAGAGCTAAAATTAGCATGTTTAAAGTGATTTTCATGCTTCCAGGGGCCCTAAACACAAGATTTATGGAATGGTTAAAAGTGCATGAAAATGGCCAATTTACTCACTCTGAGTTCTCAAAAAGGGTTTCTTCACCCCGGGAAGTTAATTAAATACCATTTGTAGGCATTTAATGTTCGAGCAAAAACGGCTGATTTTCGACAAAAGAGATAACACCCCCCCCATTACGTCATGCTTCAGAAATGTGGAAAATGGTCCGTTTTCAAATGTTTTATTTTTGAACGTCAGTTCACATTTGTAGGTGGATCATCAGTGTTAGAGCTAAAATTAGCATGTTTAAAGTGATTTTCATGCTTCCAGGGGCTCGGGAAGTGAATTAAATACTATTTGGAGGCATTTAATGTTCAAGCAAAAACAGCTGATTTTTGACAAAAGAGATAACACCCCTTCATTACGTCATGCTTCAGAAATGTGGAAAATGGTCTGTTTTCAAATGTTTTATTTTTCAACGTCAGTTCACATTTGTAGGTGGATCATCAGTGTTAGAGCTAAAATTAGCATGTTTAAAGTGATTTTCATGCTTCCAGGGGCCCTAAACACAAGATTTATGGAATGGTTAAAAGTGCATGAAAATGGCCAATTTACTCACTCTGAGTTCTCAAAAAGGGTTTTTTCACCCCGGGAAGTTAATTAAATACCATTTGGAGGCATTTAATGTTCGAGCTAAAACGGCTGATTTTCGACAAAAGAGATAACACCCCCCCATTACGTCATGCTTCAGAAATGTGGAAAATGGTCAGTTTTCAAATGTTTTATTTTTGAACGTCAGTTCACATTTGTAGGTGGATCATCAGTGTTAGAGCTAAAATTAGCATGTTTAAAGTGATTTTCATGCTTCCAGGGGCTCGGGAAGTGAATTAAATACTATTTGGAGGCATTTAATGTTCAAGCAAAAACAGCTGATTATTGACAAAAGAGATAACACCCCCCCCATTACGTCATGCTTCAGAAATGTGGAAAATGGTCCGTTTTCAAATGTTTTATTTTTGAACGTCAGTTCACATTTGTAGGTGGATCATCAGTGTTAGAGCTAAAATTAGCATGTTTAAAGTGATTTTCATGCTTCCAGGGGCCCTAAACACAAGATTTATGGAATGGTTAAAAGTGCATGAAAATGGCCAATTTACTCACTCTGAGTTCTCAAAAAGGGTTTCTTCACCCCGGGAAGTTAATTAAATACCATTTGGAGGCATTTAATGTTCGAGCAAAAACGGCTGATTTACAACAAAAGAGATAACACCCCCCCATTACGTCATGCTTCAGAAATGTGGAAAATGGTCCGTTTTCAAATGTTTTATTTTTGAACGTCAGTTCACATTTGTAGGTGGATAATCAGTGTTAGAGCTAAAATTAGCATGTTTAAAGTGATTTTCATGCTTCCAGGGGCTCGGGAAGTGAATTAAATACTATTTGGAGGCATTTAATGTTCAATCAAAAACAGCTGATTTTTGACAAAAGAGATAACACCCCCCCATTACGTCATGCTTCAGAAATGTGGAAAATGGTCCGTTTTCAAATGTTTTATTTTTGATCGTTAGTTCACATTTGTAGGTGGATCATCAGTGTTAGAGCTAAAATTAGCATGTTTAAAGTGATTTTCATGCTTCCAGGGTCCCTAAACACAAGATTTATGGAATGGTTAAAAGTGCATGAAAATGGCCAATTTACTCACTCTGAGTTCTCAAAAAGGGTTTCTTCACCCCGGGAAGTTAATTAAATACCATTTGGAGGCATTTAATGTTCGAGCAAAAACGGCTGATTTTCGACAAAAGAGATAACACCCCCCATTACGTCATGCTTCAGAAATGTGGAAAATGGTCCGTTTTCAAATGTTTTATTTTTGAACGTCAGTTCACATTTGTAAGTGGATCATCAGTGTTAGAGCTAAAATTAGCATGTTTAAAGTGATTTTCATGCTTCCAGGGGCTCGGGAAGTGAATTAAATACTATTTGGAGGCATTTAATGTTCAAGCAAAAACAGCAGATTTTTGACAAAAGAGATAACACCCCCCCATTACGTCATGCTTCAGAAATGTGGAAAATGGTCCGTTTTCAAATAATTTATTTTTGAACGTCAGTTCACATTTGTAGGTGGATCATCAGTGTTAGAGCTAAAATTAGCATGTTTAAAGTGATTTTCATGCTTCCAGGGTCCCTAAACACAAGAGTTATGGAATGGTTAAAAGTGCATGAAAATGGCCAATTTACTCACTCTGAGTTCTCAAAAAGGGTTTCTTCACCCCGGGAAGTTAATTAAATACCATTTGGAGGCATTTAATGTTCAAGCAAAAACGGCTGATTTTCGACAAAAGAGATAACACCCCCCATTACGTCATGCTTCAGAAATGTGGAAAATGGTCCGCTTTCAAATGTTTTATTTTTGAACGTTAGTTCACATTTGTAGGTGGATCATCAGTGTTAGAGCTAAAATTAGCATGTTTAAGGTGATTTTCATGCTTCCAGGGGCTCGGGAAGTGAATTAAATACTATTTGGAGGCATTTAATGTTCAAGCAAAAACAGCAGATTTTTGACAAAAGAGATAACACCCCCCCCATTACGTCATGCTTCAGAAATGTGGAAAATGGTCCGTTTTCAAATGTTTTATTTTTGAACGTCAGTTCACATTTGTAGGTGGATCATCAGTGTTAGAGCTAAAATTAGCATGTTTAAAGTGATTTTCATGCTTCCAGGGGCCCTAAACACAAGATTTATGGAACGGTTAAAAGTGCATGAAAATGGCCAATTCACTCACTCTGAGTTCTCAAAAAGGGTTTCTTCACCCCGGGAAGTTAATTAAATACCATTTGGAGGCATTTAATGTTCGAGCAAAAACGGCTGATTTTCGACAAAAGAGATAACACCCCCCATTACGTCATGCTTCAGAAATGTGGAAAATGGTCCGTTTTCAAATGTTTTATTTTTGAACGTCAGTTCACATTTGTGAGTGGATCATCAGTGTTAGAGTAAAATTAGCATGTTTAAATTGATTTTCATGCTTCCAGGGTCCCTAAACACAAGATTTATGGAATGGTTAAAAGTGCATGAAAATGGCCAATTTACTCACTCTGAGTTCTCAAAAAGGGTTTCTTCACCCCGGGAAGTTAATTAAATACCATTTGGAGGCATTTAATGTTCGAGCAAAAACGGCTGATTTTCGACAAAAGAGATAACACCCCCCATTACGTCATGCTTCAGAAATGTGGAAAATGGTCCGTTTTCAAATGTTTTATTTTTGAACGTCAGTTCACATTTGTAAGTGGATCATCGGTGTTAGAGCTAAAATTAGCATGTTTAAAGTGATTTTCATGCTTCCAGGGGCTCGGGAAGTGAATTAAATACTATTTGGAGGCATTTAATGTTCAAGCAAAAACAGCAGATTTTTGACAAAAGAGATAACACCCCCCCATTACGTCATGCTTCAGAAATGTGGAAAATGGTCCGTTTTCAAATGTTTTATTTTTGAACGTCAGTTCACATTTGTAGGTGGATCATCAGTGTTAGAGCTAAAATTAGCATGTTTAAAGTGATTTTCATGCTTCCAGGGGCCCTAAACACAAGATTTATGGAATGGTTAAAAGTGCATGAAAATGGCCAATTTACTCACTCTGAGTTCTCAAAAAGGATTTCTTCACCCCGGGAAGTTAATTAAATACCATTTGGAGGCATTTAATGTTCGAGCAAAAACGGCTGATTTTCGACAAAAGAGATAACACCCCCCCATTACGTCATGCTTCAGAAATGTGGAAAATGGTCCGTTTTCAAATGTTTTATTTTTGAACGTCAGTTCACATTTGTAGGTGGATCATCAGTGTTAGAGCTAAAATTAGCATGTTTAAAGTGATTTTCATGCTTCCAGGGGCTCGGGAAGTGAATTAAATACTATTTGGAGGCATTTAATGTTCAATCAAAAACAGCAGATTTTTGACAAAAGAGATAACACCCCCACATTACGTCATGCTTCAGAAATGTGGAAAATGGTCCGTTGTCAAATGTTTTATTTTTGAACGTCAGTTCACATTTGTAGGTGGATCGTCAGTGTTAGAGCTAAAATTAGCATGTTTAAAGTGATTTTCATGCTTCCAGGGGCCCTAAACACAAGATTTATGGAATGGTTAAAAGTGCATGAAAATGGCCAATTTACTCACTCTGAGTTCTCAAAAAGGGTTTCTTCACCCCGGGAAGTTAATTAAATACCATTTGTAGGCATTTAATGTTCGAGCAAAAACGGCTGATTTTCGACAAAAGAGATAACACCCCCCCATTACGTCATGCTTCAGAAATGTGGAAAATGGTCCGTTTTCAAATGTTTTATTTTTGAACGTCAGTTCACATTTGTAGGTGGATCATCAGTGTTAGAGCTAAAATTAGCATGTTTAAAGTGATTTTCATGCTTCCAGGGGCTCGGGAAGTGAATTAAATACTATTTGGAGGCATTTAATGTTCAAGCAAAAACAGCTGATTTTTGACAAAAGAGATAACACCCCCCCATTACGTCATGCTTCAGAAATGTGGAAAATGGTCTGTTTTCAAATGTTTTATTTTTCAATGTCAGTTCACATTTGTAGGTGGATCATCAGTGTTAGAGCTAAAATTAGCATGTTTAAAGTGATTTTCATGCTTCCAGGGGCCCTAAACACAAGATTTATGGAATGGTTAAAAGTGCATGAAAATGGCCAATTTACTCACTCTGAGTTCTCAAAAAGGGTTTCTTCACCCCGGAAAGTTAATTAAATACCATTTGGAGGCATTTAATGTTCGAGCAAAAACGGCTGATTTTCGACAAAAGAGATAACACCCCCCCATTACGTCATGCTTCAGAAATGTGGAAAATGGTCCGTTTTCAAATGTTTTATTTTTGAACGTCAGTTCACATTTGTAGGTGGATAATCAGTGTTAGAGCTAAAATTAGCATGTTTAAAGTGATTTTCATGCTTCCAGAGGCTCGGGAAGAGAATTAAATACTATTTGGAGGCATTTAATTTTCAATCAAAAACAGCTGATTTTTGACAAAAGAGATAACACCCCCCCATTACGTCATGCTTCAGAAATGTGGAAAATGGTCCGTTTTCAAATGTTTTATTTTTGAACGTCAGTTCACATTTGTAGGTGGATCATCAGTGTTAGAGCTAAAATTAGCATGTTTAAAGTGATTTTCATGCTTCCAGGGTCCCTAAACACAAGATTTATGGAATGGTTAAAAGTGCATGAAAATGGACAATTTACTCACTCTGAGTTCTCAAAAAGGGTTTCTTCACCCCGGGAAGTTAATTAAATACCATTTGGAGGCATTTAATGTTGGAGCAAAAACGGCTGATTTTCGACAAAAGAGATAACACCCCCCATCACGTCATGCTTTAGAAATGTGGAAAATGGTCCGTTTTCAAATGTTTTATTTTTGAACGTCAGTTCACATTTGTAAGTGGATCATCAGTGTTAGAGCTAAAATTAGCATGTTTAAAGTGATTTTCATGCTTCCAGGGGCTCGGGAAGTGAATTAAATACTATTTGGAGGCATTTAATGTTCAAGCAAAAACAGCAGATTTTTGACAAAAGAGATAACACCCCCCATTACGTCATGCTTCAGAAATGTGGAAAATGGTCCGTTTTCAAATGTTTTATTTTTGAACGTCAGTTCACATTTGTAGGTGGATCATCAGTGTTAGAGCTAAAATTAGCATGTTTAAAGTGATTTTCATGCTTCCAGGGGCCCTAAACACAAGATTTATGGAATGGTTAAAAGTGCATGAAAATGGCCAATTTACTCACTCTGAGTTCTCAAAAAGGGTTTCTTCACCCCGGGAAGTTAATTAAATACCATTTGGAGGCATTTAATGTTCGAGCAAAAACGGCTGATTTTCGACAAAAGAGATAACACCCCCCCATTACGTCATGCTTCAGAAATGTGGAAAATGGTCAGTTTTCAAATGTTTTATTTTTGAACGTCAGTTCACATTTGTAGGTGGATCATCAGTGTTAGAGCTAAAATTAGCATGTTTAAAGTGATTTTCATGCTTCCAGGGGCTCGGGAAGTGAATTAAATACTATTTGGAGGCATTTAATGTTCAAGCAAAAACAGCTGATTTTTGACAAAAGAGATAACACCCCCCCATTACGTCATGCTTCAGAAATGTGGAAAATGGTCCTTTTTCAAATGTTTTATTTTTGAACGTCAGTTCACATTTGTAGGTGGATCATCAGTGTTAGAGCTAAAATTAGCATGTTTAAAGTGATTTTCATGCTTCCAGGGTCCCTAAACACAAGATTTATGGAATGGTTAAAAGTGCATGAAAATGGCCAATTTACTCACTCTGAGTTCTCAAAAAGGGTTTCTTCACCCCGGGAAGTTAATTAAATACCATTTGGAGGCATTTAATGTTTGAGCAAAAACGGCTGATTTTCGACAAAAGAGATAACACCCCCCATCACGTCATACTTTAGAAATGTGGAAAATGGTCCGTTTTCAAATGTTTTATTTTTGAACGTCAGTTCACATTTGTAAGTGGATCATCAGTGTTAGAGCTAAAATTAGCATGTTTAAAGTGATTTTCATGCTTCCAGGGGCTCGGGAAGTGAATTAAATACTATTTGGAGGCATTTAATGTTCGAGCAAAAACGGCTGATTTTCGACAAAAGAGATAACACCCCCCATTACGTCATGCTTCAGAAATGTGGAAAATGGTCCTTTTTCAAATGTTTTATTTTTGAACGTCAGTTCACATTTGTAGGTGGATCATCAGTGTTAGAGCTAAAATTAGCATGTTTAAAGTGATTTTCATGCTTCCAGGGGCTCGGGAAGTGAATTAAATACTATTTGGAGGCATTTAATGTTCAAGCAAAAACAGCTGATTTTTGACAAAAGAGATAACACCCCCCCATTACGTCATGCTTCAGAAATGTGGAAAATGGTCTGTTTTCAAATGTTTTATTTTTCAACGTCAGTTCACATTTGTAGGTGGATCATCAGTGTTAGAGCTAAAATTAGCATGTTTAAAGTGATTTTCATGCTTCCAGGGGCCCTAAACACAAGATTTATGGAATGGTTAAAAGTGCATGAAAATGGCCAATTTACTCACTCTGAGTTCTCAAAAAGGGTTTCTTCACCCGGGAAGTTAATTAAATACCATTTGGAGGCATTTAATGTTCGAGCAAAAACGGCTGATTTTCGACAAAAGAGATAACACCCCCCCATTACGTCATGCTTCAGAAATGTGGAAAATGGTCAGTTTTCAAATGTTTTATTTTTGAACGTCAGTTCACATTTGTAGGTGGATCATCAGTGTTAGAGCTAAAATTAGCATGTTTAAAGTGATTTTCATGCTTCCAGGGGCTCGGGAAGTGAATTAAATACTATTTGGAGGCATTTAATGTTCAAGCAAAAACAGCTGATTTTTGACAAAAGAGATAACACCCCCCCCATTACATCATGCTTCAGAAATGTGGAAAATGGTCCGTTTTCAAATGTTTTATTTTTGAACGTCAGTTCACATTTGTAGGTGGATCATCAGTGTTAGAGCTAAAATTAGCATGTTTAAAGTGATTTTCATGCTTCCAGGGGCCCTAAACACAAGATTTATGGAATGGTTAAAAGTGCATGAAAATGGCCAATTTACTCACTCTGAGTTCTCAAAAAGGGTTTCTTCACCTCGGGAAGTTAATTAAATACCATTTGGAGGCATTTAATGTTCGAGCAAAAACGGCTGATTTACAACAAAAGAGATAACACCCCCCCATTACGTCATGCTTCAGAAATGTGGAAAATGGTCCGTTTTCAAATGTTTTATTTTTGAACGTCAGTTCACATTTGTAGGTGGATAATCAGTGTTAGAGCTAAAATTAGCATGTTTAAAGTGATTTTCATGCTTCCAGGGGCTCGGGAAGTGAATTAAATACTATTTGGAGGCATTTAATGTTCAATCAAAAACAGCTGATTTTTGACAAAAGAGATAACACCCCCCCATTACGTCATGCTTCAGAAATGTGGAAAATAGTCCGTTTTCAAATGTTTTATTTTTGAACGTCAGTTCACATTTGTAGGTGGATCATCAGTGTTAGAGTTAAAATTAGCATGTTTAAAGTGATTTTCATGCTTCCAGGGTCCCTAAACACAAGATTTATGGAATGGTTAAAAGTGCATGAAAATGGCCAATTTACTCACTCTGAGTTCTCAAAAAGGGTTTCTTCACCCCGGGAAGTTAATTAAATACCATTTGGAGGCATTTAATGTTCGAGCAAAAACGGCTGATTTTCGACAAAAGAGATAATACCCCCCATTACGTCATGCTTCAGAAATGTGGAAAATGGTCCTTTTTCAAATGTTTTATTTTTGAACGTCAGTTCACATTTGTAAGTGGATCATCAGTGTTAGAGCTAAAATTAGCATGTTTAAAGTGATTTTCATGCTTCCAGGGGCTCGGGAAGTGAATTAAATACTATTTGGAGGCATTTAATGTTCAAGCAAAAACAGCAGATTTTTGACAAAAGAGATAACACCCCCCCATTACGTCATGCTTCAGAAATGTGGAAAATGGTCTGTTTTCAAATGTTTTATTTTTCAACGTCAGTTCACATTTGTAGGTGGATCATCAGTGTTAGAGCTAAAATTAGCATGTTTAAAGTGATTTTCATGCTTCCAGGGGCCCTAAACACAAGATTTATGGAATGGTTAAAAGTGCATGAAAATGGCCAATTTACTCACTCTGAGTTCTCAAAAAGGGTTTCTTCACCCGGGAAGTTAATTAAATACCATTTGGAGGCATTTAATGTTCGAGCAAAAACGGCTGATTTTCGACAAAAGAGATAACACCCCCCCATTACGTCATGCTTCAGAAATGTGGAAAATGGTCAGTTTTCAAATGTTTTATTTTTGAACGTCAGTTCACATTTGTAGGTGGATCATCAGTGTTAGAGCTAAAATTAGCATGTTTAAAGTGATTTTCATGCTTCCAGGGGCTCGGGAAGTGAATTAAATACTATTTGGAGGCATTTAATGTTCAAGCAAAAACAGCTGATTTTTGACAAAAGAGATAACACCCCCCCCATTACATCATGCTTCAGAAATGTGGAAAATGGTCCGTTTTCAAATGTTTTATTTTTGAACGTCAGTTCACATTTGTAGGTGGATCATCAGTGTTAGAGCTAAAATTAGCATGTTTAAAGTGATTTTCATGCTTCCAGGGGCCCTAAACACAAGATTTATGGAATGGTTAAAAGTGCATGAAAATGGCCAATTTACTCACTCTGAGTTCTCAAAAAGGGTTTCTTCACCTCGGGAAGTTAATTAAATACCATTTGGAGGCATTTAATGTTCGAGCAAAAACGGCTGATTTACAACAAAAGAGATAACACCCCCCCATTACGTCATGCTTCAGAAATGTGGAAAATGGTCCGTTTTCAAATGTTTTATTTTTGAACGTCAGTTCACATTTGTAGGTGGATAATCAGTGTTAGAGCTAAAATTAGCATGTTTAAAGTGATTTTCATGCTTCCAGGGGCTCGGGAAGTGAATTAAATACTATTTGGAGGCATTTAATGTTCAATCAAAAACAGCTGATTTTTGACAAAAGAGATAACACCCCCCCATTACGTCATGCTTCAGAAATGTGGAAAATGGTCCGTTTTCAAATGTTTTATTTTTGAACGTCAGTTCACATTTGTAGGTGGATCATCAGTGTTAGAGTTAAAATTAGCATGTTTAAAGTGATTTTCATGCTTCCAGGGTCCCTAAACACAAGATTTATGGAATGGTTAAAAGTGCATGAAAATGGCCAATTTACTCACTCTGAGTTCTCAAAAAGGGTTTCTTCACCCCGGGAAGTTAATTAAATACCATTTGGAGGCATTTAATGTTCGAGCAAAAACGGCTGATTTTCGACAAAAGAGATAACACCCCCCATTACGTCATGCTTCAGAAATGTGGAAAATGGTCCTTTTTCAAATGTTTTATTTTTGAACGTCAGTTCACATTTGTAAGTGGATCATCAGTGTTAGAGCTAAAATTAGCATGTTTAAAGTGATTTTCATGCTTCCAGGGGCTCGGGAAGTGAATTAAATACTATTTGGAGGCATTTAATGTTCAAGCAAAAACAGCAGATTTTTGACAAAAGAGATAACACCCCCCCATTACGTCATGCTTCAGAAATGTGGAAAATGGTCCGTTTTCAAATGTTTTATTTTTGAACGTCAGTTCACTTTTGTAGGTGGATCATCAGTGTTAGAGCTAAAATTAGCATGTTTAAAGTGATTTTCATGCTTCCAGGGGCCCTAAACACAAGATTTATGGAATGGTTAAAAGTGCATGAAAATGGCCAATTTACTCACTCTGAGTTCTCAAAAAGGGTTTCTTCACCCCGGGAAGTTAATTAAATACCATTTGGAGGCATTTAATGTTCGAGCAAAAACGGCTGATTTTCGACAAAAGAGATAACACCCCCCCATTATGTCATGCTTCAGAAATGTGGAAAATGGTCCGTTTTCAAATGTTTTATTTTTGAACATCAGTTCACATTTGTAGGTGGATCATCAGTGTTAGAGCTAAAATTAGCATGTTTAAAGTGATTTTCATGCTTCCAGGGGCTCGGGAAGTGAATTAAATACTATTTGGAGGCATTTAATGTTCAAGCAAAAACAGCTGATTTTTGACAAAAGAGATAACACCCCCCATTACATCATGCTTCAGAAATGTGGAAAATGGTCTGTTTTCAAATGTTTTATTTTTCAACGTCAGTTCACATTTGTAGGTGGATCATCAGTGTTAGAGCTAAAATTAGCATGTTTAAAGTGATTTTCATGCTTCCAGGGGCCCTAAACACAAGATTTATGGAATGGTTAAAAGTGCATGAAAATGGCCAATTTACTCACTCTGAGTTCTCAAAAAGGGTTTCTTCACCCCGGGAAGTTAATTAAATACCATTTGGAGGCATTTAATGTTCGAGCAAAAACGGCTGATTTTCGACAAAAGAGATAACACCCCCCATTACGTCATGCTTCAGAAATGTGGAAAATGGTCAGTTTTCAAATGTTTTATTTTTGAACGTCAGTTCACATTTGTAGGTGGATCATCAGTGTTAGAGCTAAAATTAGCATGTTTAAAGTGATTTTCATGCTTCCAGGGGCTCGGGAAGTGAATTAAATACTATTTGGAGGCATTTAATGTTCAATCAAAAACAGCTGATTTTTGACAAAAGAGATAACACCCCCCATTACGTCATGCTTCAGAAATGTGGAAAATGGTCCGTTTTCAAATGTTTTATTTTTGAACGTCAGTTCACATTTGTAGGTGGATCATCAGTGTTAGAGCTAAAATTAGCGTGTTTAAAGTGATTTTCTTGCTTCCAGGGTCCCTAAACACAAGATTTATGGAATGGTTAAAAGTGCATGAAAATGGCCAATTTACTCACTCTGAGTTCTCAAAAAGGGTTTCTTCACCCCGGGAAGTTAATTAAATACCATTTGGAGGCATTTAATTTTCGAGCAAAAACGGCTGATTTTCGACAAAAGAGATAACACCCCCCCATTACGTCATGCTTCAGAAATGTGGAAAATGGTCCTTTTTCAAATGTTTTATTTTTGAACGTCAGTTCACATTTGTAAGTGGATCATCAGTGTTAGAGCTAAAATTAGCATGTTTAAAGTGATTTTCATGCTTCCAGGGGCTCGGGAAGTGAATTAAATACTATTTGGAGGCATTTAATGTTCAAGCAAAAACAGCAGATTTTTGACAAAAGAGATAACACCCCCCCATTACGTCATGCTTCAGAAATGTGGAAAATGGTCCGTTTTCAAATGTTTTATTTTTGAACGTCAGTTCACTTTTGTAGGTGGATCATCAGTGTTAGAGCTAAAATTAGCATGTTTAAAGTGATTTTCATGCTTCCAGGGGCCCTAAACACAAGATTTATGGAATGGTTAAAAGTGCATGAAAATGGCCAATTTACTCACTCTGAGTTCTCAAAAAGGGTTTCTTCACCCCGGGAAGTTAATTAAATACCATTTGGAGGCATTTAATGTTGGAGCAAAAACGGCTGATTTTCGACAAAAGAGATAACACCCCCCATCACGTCATGCTTTAGAAATGTGGAAAATGGTCCGTTTTCAAATGTTTTATTTTTGAACGTCAGTTCACATTTGTAAGTGGATCATCAGTGTTAGAGCTAAAATTAGCATGTTTAAAGTGATTTTCATGCTTCCAGGGGCTCGGGAAGTGAATTAAATACTATTTGGAGGCATTTAATGTTCAAGCAAAAACAGCAGATTTTTGACAAAAGAGATAACACCCCCCATTACGTCATGCTTCAGAAATGTGGAAAATGGTCCGTTTTCAAATGTTTTATTTTTGAACGTCAGTTCACATTTGTAGGTGGATCATCAGTGTTAGAGCTAAAATTAGCATGTTTAAAGTGATTTTCATGCTTCCAGGGGCTCGGGAAGTGAATTAAATACTATTTGGAGGCATTTAATGTTCAAGCAAAAACAGCTGATTTTTGACAAAAGAGATAACACCCCCCTATTACGTCATGCTTCAGAAATGTGATAAATGGTCTGTTTTCAAATGTTTTATTTTTCAACGTCAGTTCACATTTGTAGGTGGATCATCAGTGTTAGAGCTAAAATTAGCATGTTTAAAGTGATTTTCATGCTTCCAGGGGCCCTAAACACAAGATTTATGGAATGGTTAAAAGTGCATGAAAATGGCCAATTTACTCACTCTGAGTTCTCAAAAAGGATTTCTTCACCCCGGGAAGTTAATTAAATACCATTTGGAGGCATTTAATGTTCGAGCAAAAACGGCTGATTTTCGACAAAAGAGATAACACCCCCCCATTACGTCATGCTTCAGAAATGTGGAAAATGGTCCGTTTTCAAATGTTTTATTTTTGAACGTCAGTTCACATTTGTAGGTGGATAATCAGTGTTAGAGCTAAAATTAGCATGTTTAAAGTGATTTTCATGCTTCCAGGGGCTCGGGAAGTGAATTAAATACTATTTGGAGGCATTTAATGTTCAAGCAAAAACAGCTGATTTTTGACAAAAGAGATAACACCCCCCCCATTACGTCATGCTTCAGAAATGTGGAAAATGGTCCTTTTTCAAATGTTTTATTTTTGAACGTCAGTTCACATTTGTAGGTGGATCATCAGTGTTAGAGCTAAAATTAGCATGTTTAAAGTGATTTTCATGCTTCCAGGGGCCCTAAACACAAGATTTATGGAATGGTTAAAAGTGCATGAAAATGGCCAATTTACTCACTCTGAGTTCTCAAAAAGAGTTTCTTCACCCCGGGAAGTTAATTAAATACCATTTGGAGGCATTTAATGTTCGAGCAAAAACGGCTGATTTACAACAAAAGAGATAACACCCCCCCATTACGTCATGCTTCAGAAATGTGGAAAATGGTCCGTTTTCAAATGTTTTATTTTTGAACGTCAGTTCACATTTGTAGGTGGATAATCAGTGTTAGAGCTAAAATTAGCATGTTTAAAGTGATTTTCATGCTTCCAGGGGCTCGGGAAGTGAATTAAATACTATTTGGAGGCATTTAATGTTCAATCAAAAACAGCTGATTTTTGACAAAAGAGATAACACCCCCCCATTCCGTCATGCTTCAGAAATGTGGAAAATGGTCCGTTTTCAAATGTTTTATTTTTGAACGTCAGTTCACATTTGTAGGTGGATCATCAGTGTTAGAGCTAAAATTAGCATGTTTAAAGTGATTTTCATGCTTCCAGGGTCCCTAAACACAAGATTTATGGAATGGTTAAAAGTGCATGAAAATGGCCAATTTACTCACTCTGAGTTCTCAAAAAGGGTTTCTTCACCCCGGGAAGTTAATTAAATACCATTTGGAGGCATTTAATGTTTGAGCAAAAACGGCTGATTTTCGACAAAAGAGATAACACCCCCCATCACGTCATACTTTAGAAATGTGGAAAATGGTCCGTTTTCAAATGTTTTATTTTTGAACGTCAGTTCACATTTGTAAGTGGATCATCAGTGTTAGAGCTAAAATTAGCATGTTTAAAGTGATTTTCATGCTTCCAGGGGCTCGGGAAGTGAATTAAATACTATTTGGAGGCATTTAATGTTCAAGCAAAAACAGCAGATTTTTGACAAAAGAGATAACACCCCCCATTACGTCATGCTTCAGAAATGTGGAAAATGGTCCGTTTTCAAATGTTTTATTTTTGAACGTCAGTTCACATTTGTAGGTGGATCATCAGTGTTAGAGCTAAAATTAGCATGTTTAAAGTGATTTTCATGCTTCCAGGGGCTCGGGAAGTGAATTAAATACTATTTGGAGGCATTTAATGTTCAAGCAAAAACAGCTGATTTTTGACAAAAGAGATAACACCCCCCCATTACGTCATGCTTCAGAAATGTGGAAAATGGTCTGTTTTCAAATGTTTTATTTTTCAACGTCAGTTCACATTTGTAGGTGGATCATCAGTGTTAGAGCTAAAATTAGCATGTTTAAAGTGATTTTCATGCTTCCAGGGGCCCTAAACACAAGATTTATGGAATGGTTAAAAGTGCATGAAAATGGCCAATTTACTCACTCTGAGTTCTCAAAAAGGGTTTCTTCACCCCGGGAAGTTAATTAAATACCATTTGGAGGCATTTAATGTTCGAGCAAAAACGGCTGATTTTCGACAAAAGAGATAACACCCCCCCATTACGTCATGCTTCAGAAATGTGGAAAATGGTCAGTTTTCAAATGTTTTATTTTTGAACGTCAGTTCACATTTGTAGGTGGATCATCAGTGTTAGAGCTAAAATTAGCATGTTTAAAGTGATTTTCATGCTTCCAGGGGCTCGGGAAGTGAATTAAATACTATTTGGAGGCATTTAATGTTCAAGCAAAAACAGCTGATTTTTGACAAAAGAGATAACACCCCCCCCCATTACGTCATGCTTCAGAAATGTGGAAAATGGTCGGTTTTCAAATGTTTTATTTTTGAACGTCAGTTCACATTTGTAGGTGGATCATCAGTGTTAGAGCTAAAATTAGCATGTTTAAAGTGATTTTCATGCTTCCAGGGGCCCTAAAACACAAGATTTATGGAATGGTTAAAAGTGCATGAAAATGGCCAATTTACTCACTCTGAGTTCTCAAAAAGGGTTTCTTCACCTCGGGAAGTTAATTAAATACCATTTGGAGGCATTTAATGTTCGAGCAAAAACGGCTGATTTACAACAAAAGAGATAACACCCCCCCATTACGTCATGCTTCAGAAATGTGGAAAATGGTCCGTTTTCAAATGTTTTATTTTTGAACGTCAGTTCATTTGTAGGTGGATAATCAGTGTTAGAGCTAAAATTAGCATGTTTAAAGTGATTTTCATGCTTCCAGGGGCTCGGGAAGTGAATTAAATACTATTTGGAGGCATTTAATGTTCAATCAAAAACAGCTGATTTTTGACAAAAGAGATAACACCCCCCCATTACGTCATGCTTCAGAAATGTGGAAAATGGTCCGTTTTCAAATGTTTTATTTTTGAACGTCAGTTCACATTTGTAGGTGGATCATCAGTGTTAGAGTTAAAATTAGCATGTTTAAAGTGATTTTCATGCTTCCAGGGTCCCTAAACACAAGATTTATGGAATGGTTAAAAGTGCATGAAAATGGCCAATTTACTCACTCTGAGTTCTCAAAAAGGGTTTCTTCACCCCGGGAAGTTAATTAAATACCATTTGGAGGCATTTAATGTTCGAGCAAAAACGGCTGATTTTCGACAAAAGAGATAACACCCCCCATTACGTCATGCTTCAGAAATGTGGAAAATGGTCCTTTTTCAAATGTTTTATTTTTGAACGTCAGTTCACATTTGTAAGTGGATCATCAGTGTTAGAGCTAAAATTAGCATGTTTAAAGTGATTTTCATGCTTCCAGGGGCTCGGGAAGTGAATTAAATACTATTTGGAGGCATTTAATGTTCAATCAAAAACAGCTGATTTTTGACAAAAGAGATAACACCCCCCCATTACGTCATGCTTCAGAAATGTGGAAAATGGTCCGTTTTCAAATGTTTTATTTTTGAACGTCAGTTCACTTTTGTAGGTGGATCATCAGTGTTAGAGCTAAAATTAGCATGTTTAAAGTGATTTTCATGCTTCCAGGGGCCCTAAACACAAGATTTATGGAATGGTTAAAAGTGCATGAAAATGGCCAATTTACTCACTCTGAGTTCTCAAAAAGGGTTTCTTCACCCCGGGAAGTTAATTAAATTCCATTTGGAGGCATTTAATGTTCGAGCAAAAACGGCTGATTTTCGACAAAAGAGATAACACCCCCCCATTATGTCATGCTTCAGAAATGTGGAAAATGGTCCGTTTTCAAATGTTTTATTTTTGAACATCAGTTCACATTTGTAGGTGGATCATCAGTGTTAGAGCTAAAATTAGCATGTTTAAAGTGATTTTCATGCTTCCAGGGGCTCGGGAAGTGAATTAAATACTATTTGGAGGCATTTAATGTTCAAGCAAAAACAGCTGATTTTTGACAAAAGAGATAACACCCCCCATTACATCATGCTTCAGAAATGTGGAAAATGGTCTGTTTTCAAATGTTTTATTTTTCAACATCAGTTCACATTTGTAGGTGGATCATCAGTGTTAGAGCTAAAATTAGCATGTTTAAAGTGATTTTCATGCTTCCAGGGGCCCTAAACACAAGATTTATGGAATGGTTAAAAGTGCATGAAAATGGCCAATTTACTCACTCTGAGTTCTCAAAAAGGGTTTCTTCACCCCGGGAAGTTAATTAAATACCATTTGGAGGCATTTAATGTTCGAGCAAAAACGGCTGATTTTCGACAAAAGAGATAACACCCCCCATTACGTCATGCTTCAGAAATGTGGAAAATGGTCAGTTTTCAAATGTTTTATTTTTGAACGTCAGTTCACATTTGTAGGTGGATCATCAGTGTTAGAGCTAAAATTAGCATGTTTAAAGTGATTTTCATGCTTCCAGGGGCTCGGGAAGTGAATTAAATACTATTTGGAGGCATTTAATGTTCAATCAAAAACAGCTGATTTTTGACAAAAGAGATAACACCCCCCATTACGTCATGCTTCAGAAATGTGGAAAATGGTCCGTTTTCAAATGTTTTATTTTTGAACGTCAGTTCACATTTGTAGGTGGATCATCAGTGTTAGAGCTAAAATTAGCGTGTTTAAAGTGATTTTCTTGCTTCCAGGGTCCCTAAACACAAGATTTATGGAATGGTTAAAAGTGCATGAAAATGGCCAATTTACTCACTCTGAGTTCTCAAAAAGGGTTTCTTCACCCCGGGAAGTTAATTAAATACCATTTGGAGGCATTTAATTTTCGAGCAAAAACGGCTGATTTTCGACAAAAGAGATAACACCCCCCCATTACGTCATGCTTCAGAAATGTGGAAAATGGTCCTTTTTCAAATGTTTTATTTTTGAACGTCAGTTCACATTTGTAAGTGGATCATCAGTGTTAGAGCTAAAATTAGCATGTTTAAAGTGATTTTCATGCTTCCAGGGGCTCGGGAAGTGAATTAAATACTATTTGGAGGCATTTAATGTTCAAGCAAAAACAGCAGATTTTTGACAAAAGAGATAACACCCCCCCATTACGTCATGCTTCAGAAATGTGGAAAATGGTCCGTTTTCAAATGTTTTATTTTTGAACGTCAGTTCACTTTTGTAGGTGGATCATCAGTGTTAGAGCTAAAATTAGCATGTTTAAAGTGATTTTCATGCTTCCAGGGGCCCTAAACACAAGATTTATGGAATGGTTAAAAGTGCATGAAAATGGCCAATTTACTCACTCTGAGTTCTCAAAAAGGGTTTCTTCACCCCGGGAAGTTAATTAAATACCATTTGGAGGCATTTAATGTTCGAGCAAAAACGGCTGATTTTCGACAAAAGAGATAACACCCCCCCCATTACGTCATGCTTCAGAAATGTGGAAAATGGTCCGTTTTCAAATGTTTTATTTTTGAACGTCAGTTCACATTTGTAGGTGGATCATCAGTGTTAGAGCTAAAATTAGCATGTTTAAAGTGATTTTCATGCTTCCAGGGGCTCGGGAAGTGAATTAAATACTATTTGGAGGCATTTAATGTTCAATCAAAAACAGCAGATTTTTGACAAAAGAGATAACACCCCCCCATTACGTCATGCTTCAGAAATGTGGAAAATGGTCCGTTTTCAAATGTTTTATTTTTGAACGTCAGTTCACATTTGTAGGTGGATCATGAGTGTTAGAGCTAAAATTAGCATGTTTAAAGTGATTTTCATGCTTCCAGGGGCCCTAAACACAAGATTTATGGAATGGTTAAAAGTGCATGAAAATGGCCAATTTACTCACTCTGAGTTCTCAAAAAGGGTTTCTTCACCCCGGGAAGTTAATTAAATACCATTTGGAGGCATTTAATGTTCGAGCAAAAACGGCTGATTTTCGACAAAAGAGATAACACCCCCCCATTACGTCATGCTTCAGAAATGTGGAAAATGGTCCTTTTTCAAATGTTTTATTTTTGAACGTCAGTTCACATTTGTAAGTGGATCATCAGTGTTAGAGCTAAAATTAGCATGTTTAAAGTGATTTTCTTGCTTCCAGGGGCTCGGGAAGTGAATTAAATACTATTTGGAGGCATTTAATGTTGAAGCAAAAACAGCAGATTTTTGACAAAAGAGATAACACCCCCCCATTACGTCATGCTTCAGAAATGTGGAAAATGGTCCGTTTTCAAATGTTTTATTTTTGAACGTCAGTTCACTTTTGTAGGTGGATCATCAGTGTTAGAGCTAAAATTAGCATGTTTAAAGTGATTTTCATGCTTCCAGGGGCCCTAAACACAAGATTTATGGAATGGTTAAAAGTGCATGAAAATGGCCAATTTACTCACTCTGAGTTCTCAAAAAGGGTTTCTTCACCCCGGGAAGTTAATTAAATACCATTTGGAGGCATTTAATGTTGGAGCAAAAACGGCTGATTTTCGACAAAAGAGATAACACCCCCCATCACGTCATGCTTTAGAAATGTGGAAAATGGTCCGTTTTCAAATGTTTTATTTTTGAACGTCAGTTCACATTTGTAAGTGGATCATCAGTGTTAGAGCTAAAATTAGCATGTTTAAAGTGATTTTCATGCTTCCAGGGGCTCGGGAAGTGAATTAAATACTATTTGGAGGCATTTAATGTTCAAGCAAAAACAGCAGATTTTTGACAAAAGAGATAACACCCCCCATTACGTCATGCTTCAGAAATGTGGAAAATGGTCCGTTTTCAAATGTTTTATTTTTGAACGTCAGTTCACATTTGTAGGTGGATCATCAGTGTTAGAGCTAAAATTAGCATGTTTAAAGTGATTTTCATGCTTCCAGGGGCTCGGGAAGTGAATTAAATACTATTTGGAGGCATTTAATGTTCAAGCAAAAACAGCTGATTTTTGACAAAAGAGATAACACCCCTCTATTACGTCATGCTTCAGAAATGTGGAAAATGGTCTGTTTTCAAATGTTTTATTTTTCAACGTCAGTTCACATTTGTAGGTGGATCATCAGTGTTAGAGCTAAAATTAGCATGTTTAAAGTGATTTTCATGCTTCCAGGGGCCCTAAACACAAGATTTATGGAATGGTTAAAAGTGCATGAAAATGGCCAATTTACTCACTCTGAGTTCTCAAAAAGGATTTCTTCACCCCGGGAAGTTAATTAAATACCATTTGGAGGCATTTAATGTTCGAGCAAAAACGGCTGATTTTCGACAAAAGAGATAACACCCCCCCATTACGTCATGCTTCAGAAATGTGGAAAATGGTCCGTTTTCAAATGTTTTATTTTTGAACGTCAGTTCACATTTGTAGGTGGATAATCAGTGTTAGAGCTAAAATTAGCATGTTTAAAGTGATTTTCATGCTTCCAGGGGCTCGGGAAGTGAATTAAATACTATTTGGAGGCATTTAATGTTCAAGCAAAAACAGCTGATTTTTGACAAAAGAGATAACACCCCCCCCATTACGTCATGCTTCAGAAATGTGGAAAATGGTCCTTTTTCAAATGTTTTATTTTTGAACGTCAGTTCACATTTGTAGGTGGATCATCAGTGTTAGAGCTAAAATTAGCATGTTTAAAGTGATTTTCATGCTTCCAGGGGCCCTAAACACAAGATTTATGGAATGGTTAAAAGTGCATGAAAATGGCCAATTTACTCACTCTGAGTTCTCAAAAAGAGTTTCTTCACCCCGGGAAGTTAATTAAATACCATTTGGAGGCATTTAATGTTCGAGCAAAAACGGCTGATTTACAACAAAAGAGATAACACCCCCCCATTACGTCATGCTTCAGAAATGTGGAAAATGGTCCGTTTTCAAATGTTTTATTTTTGAACGTCAGTTCACATTTGTAGGTGGATAATCAGTGTTAGAGCTAAAATTAGCATGTTTAAAGTGATTTTCATGCTTCCAGGGGCTCGGCAAGTGAATTAAATACTATTTGGAGGCATTTAATGTTCAATCAAAAACAGCTGATTTTTGACAAAAGAGATAACACCCGCCCATTCCGTCATGCTTCAGAAATGTGGAAAATGGTCCGTTTTCAAATGTTTTATTTTTGAACGTCAGTTCACATTTGTAGGTGGATCATCAGTGTTAGAGCTAAAATTAGCATGTTTAAAGTGATTTTCATGCTTCCAGGGTCCCTAAACACAAGATTTATGGAATGGTTAAAAGTGCATGAAAATGGCCAATTTACTCACTCTGAGTTCTCAAAAAGGGTTTCTTCACCCCGGGAAGTTAATTAAATACCATTTGGAGGCATTTAATGTTTGAGCAAAAACGGCTGATTTTCGACAAAAGAGATAACACCCCCCATCACGTCATACTTTAGAAATGTGGAAAATGGTCCGTTTTCAAATGTTTTATTTTTGAACGTCAGTTCACATTTGTAAGTGGATCATCAGTGTTAGAGCTAAAATTAGCATGTTTAAAGTGATTTTCATGCTTCCAGGGGCTCGGGAAGTGAATTAAATACTATTTGGAGGCATTTAATGTTCAAGCAAAAACAGCAGATTTTTGACAAAAGAGATAACACCCCCCATTACGTCATGCTTCAGAAATGTGGAAAATGGTCCGTTTTCAAATGTTTTATTTTTGAACGTCAGTTCACATTTGTAGGTGGATCATCAGTGTTAGAGCTAAAATTAGCATGTTTAAAGTGATTTTCATGCTTCCAGGGGCTCGGGAAGTGAATTAAATACTATTTGGAGGCATTTAATGTTCAAGCAAAAACAGCTGATTTTTGACAAAAGAGATAACACCCCCCCCATTACGTCATGCTTCAGAAATGTGGAAAATGGTCCGTTTTCAAATGTTTTATTTTTGAACGTCAGTTCACATTTGTAGGTGGATCATCAGTGTTAGAGCTAAAATTAGCATGTTTAAAGTGATTTTCATGCTTCCAGGGGCCCTAAACACAAGATTTATGGAATGGTTAAAAGTGCATGAAAATGGCCAATTTACTCACTCTGAGTTCTCAAAAAGGGTTTCTTCACCTCGGGAAGTTAATTAAATACCATTTGGAGGCATTTAATGTTCGAGCAAAAACGGCTGATTTACAACAAAAGAGATAACACCCCCCCATTACGTCATGCTTCAGAAATGTGGAAAATGGTCCGTTTTCAAATGTTTTATTTTTGAACGTCAGTTCACATTTGTAGGTGGATAATCAGTGTTAGAGCTAAAATTAGCATGTTTAAAGTGATTTTCATGCTTCCAGGGGCTCGGGAAGTGAATTAAATACTATTTGGAGGCATTTAATGTTCAATCAAAAACAGCTGATTTTTGACAAAAGAGATAACACCCCCCCATTACGTCATGCTTCAAAAATGTGGAAAATGGTCCGTTTTCAAATGTTTTATTTTTGAACGTCAGTTCACATTTGTAGGTGGATCATCAGTGTTAGAGTTAAAATTAGCATGTTTAAAGTGATTTTCATGCTTCCAGGGTCCCTAAACACAAGATTTATGGAATGGTTAAAAGTGCATGAAAATGGCCAATTTACTCACTCTGAGTTCTCAAAAAGGGTTTCTTCACCCCGGGAAGTTAATTAAATACCATTTGGAGGCATTTAATGTTCGAGCAAAAACGGCTGATTTTCGACAAAAGAGATAACACCCCCCATTACGTCATGCTTCAGAAATGTGGAAAATGGTCCTTTTTCAAATGTTTTATTTTTGAACGTCAGTTCACATTTGTAAGTGGATCATCAGTGTTAGAGCTAAAATTAGCATGTTTAAAGTGATTTTCATGCTTCCAGGGGCTCGGGAAGTGAATTAAATACTATTTGGAGGCATTTAATGTTCAAGCAAAAACAGCAGATTTTTGACAAAAGAGATAACACCCCCCCATTACGTCATGCTTCAGAAATGTGGAAAATGGTCCATTTTCAAATGTTTTATTTTTGAACGTCAGTTCACTTTTGTAGGTGGATCATCAGTGTTAGAGCTAAAATTAGCATGTTTAAAGTGATTTTCATGCTTCCAGGGGCCCTAAACACAAGATTTATGGAATGGTTAAAAGTGCATGAAAATGGCCAATTTACTCACTCTGAGTTCTCAAAAAGGGTTTCTTCACCCCGGGAAGTTAATTAAATACCATTTGGAGGCATTTAATGTTCGAGCAAAAACGGCTGATTTTCGACAAAAGAGATAACACCCCCCCATTATGTCATGCTTCAGAAATGTGGAAAATGGTCCGTTTTCAAATGTTTTATTTTTGAACATCAGTTCACATTTGTAGGTGGATCATCAGTGTTAGAGCTAAAATTAGCATGTTTAAAGTGATTTTCATGCTTCCAGGGGCTCGGGAAGTGAATTAAATACTATTTGGAGGCATTTAATGTTCAAGCAAAAACAGCTGATTTTTGACAAAAGAGATAACACCCCCCATTACATCATGCTTCAGAAATGTGGAAAATGGTCTGTTTTCAAATGTTTTATTTTTCAACATCAGTTCACATTTGTAGGTGGATCATCAGTGTTAGAGCTAAAATTAGCATGTTTAAAGTGATTTTCATGCTTCCAGGGGCCCTAAACACAAGATTTATGGAATGGTTAAAAGTGCATGAAAATGGCCAATTTACTCACTCTGAGTTCTCAAAAAGGGTTTCTTCACCCCGGGAAGTTAATTAAATACCATTTGGAGGCATTTAATGTTCGAGCAAAAACGGCTGATTTTCGACAAAAGAGATAACACCCCCCATTACGTCATGCTTCAGAAATGTGGAAAATGGTCAGTTTTCAAATGTTTTATTTTTGAACGTCAGTTCACATTTGTAGGTGGATCATCAGTGTTAGAGCTAAAATTAGCATGTTTAAAGTGATTTTCATGCTTCCAGGGGCTCGGGAAGTGAATTAAATACTATTTGGAGGCATTTAATGTTCAATCAAAAACAGCTGATTTTTGACAAAAGAGATAACACCCCCCATTACGTCATGCTTCAGAAATGTGGAAAATGGTCCGTTTTCAAATGTTTTATTTTTGAACGTCAGTTCACATTTGTAGGTGGATCATCAGTGTTAGAGCTAAAATTAGCGTGTTTAAAGTGATTTTCTTGCTTCCAGGGTCCCTAAACACAAGATTTATGGAATGGTTAAAAGTGCATGAAAATGGCCAATTTACTCACTCTGAGTTCTCAAAAAGGGTTTCTTCACCCCGGGAAGTTAATTAAATACCATTTGGAGGCATTTAATTTTCGAGCAAAAACGGCTGATTTTCGACAAAAGAGATAACACCCCCCCATTACGTCATGCTTCAGAAATGTGGAAAATGGTCCTTTTTCAAATGTTTTATTTTTGAACGTCAGTTCACATTTGTAAGTGGATCATCAGTGTTAGAGCTAAAATTAGCATGTTTAAAGTGATTTTCATGCTTCCAGGGGCTCGGGAAGTGAATTAAATACTATTTGGAGGCATTTAATGTTCAAGCAAAAACAGCAGATTTTTGACAAAAGAGATAACACCCCCCCATTACGTCATGCTTCAGAAATGTGGAAAATGGTCCGTTTTCAAATGTTTTATTTTTGAACGTCAGTTCACTTTTGTAGGTGGATCATCAGTGTTAGAGCTAAAATTAGCATGTTTAAAGTGATTTTCATGCTTCCAGGGGCCCTAAACACAAGATTTATGGAATGGTTAAAAGTGCATGAAAATGGCCAATTTACTCACTCTGAGTTCTCAAAAAGGGTTTCTTCACCCCGGGAAGTTAATTAATTACCATTTGGAGGCATTTAATGTTCGAGCAAAAACGGCAGATTTTCGACAAAAGAGATAAAACCCCCCCATTACGTCATGCTTCAGAAATGTGGAAAATGGTCCGTTTTCAAATGTTTTATTTTTGAACGTCAGTTCACATTTGTAGGTGGATCATCAGTGTTAGAGCTAAAATTAGCATGTTTTAAGTGATTTTCATGCTTCCAGGGGCTCGGGAAGTGAATTAAATACTATTTGAGGCATTTAATGTTCAAGCAAAAACAGCTGATTTTTGAAAAAAGAGATAACACCCCCCCATTACGTCATGTTTCAGAAATGTGGAAAATGGTCTGTTTTCAAATGTTTTATTTTTCAATGTCAGTTCACATTTGTAGGTGGATCATCAGTGTTAGAGCTAAAATTAGCATGTTTAAAGTGATTTTCATGCTTCCAGGGGCCCTAAACACAAGATTTATGGAATGGTTAAAAGTGCATGAAAATGGCCAATTTACTCACTCTGAGTTCTCAAAAAGGGTTTCTTCACCCCGGGAAGTTAATTAAATACCATTTGGAGGCATTTAATGTTCGAGCAAAAACGGCTGATTTTCGACAAAAGAGATAACACCCCCCCATTACGTCATGCTTCAGAAATGTGGAAAATGGTCCGTTTTCAAATGTTTTATTTTTGAACGTCAGTTCACATTTGTAGGTGGATCATCAGTGTTAGAGCTAAAATTAGCATGTTTAAAGTGATTTTCATGCTTCCAGGGGCTCGGGAAGTGAATTAAATACTATTTGGAGGCATTTAATGTTCAAGCAAAAACAGCTGATTTTTGACAAAAGAGATAACACCCCCCCCATTACGTCATGCTTCAGAAATGTGGAAAATGGTCCGTTTTCAAATGTTTTATTTTTGAACGTCAGTTCACATTTGTAGGTGGATCATCAGTGTTAGAGCTAAAATTAGCATGTTTAAAGTGATTTTCATGCTTCCAGGGGCTCGGGAAGTGAATTAAATACTATTTGGAGGCATTTAATGTTCAAGCAAAAACAGCTGATTTTTGACAAAAGAGATAACACCCCCCCATTACGTCATGCTTCAGAAATGTGGAAAATGGTCCTTTTTCAAATGTTTTATTTTTGAACGTCAGTTCACATTTGTAGGTGGATCATCAGTGTTAGAGCTAAAATTAGCATGTTTAAAGTGATTTTCATGCTTCCAGGGGCCCTAAACACAAGATTTATGGAATGGATAAAAGTGCATGAAAATGGCCAATTTACTCACTCTGAGTTCTCAAAAAGAGTTTCTTCACCCCGGGAAGTTAATTAAATACCATTTGGAGGCATTTAATGTTCGAGCAAAAACGGCTGATTTACAACAAAAGAGATAACACCCCCCCATTACGTCATGCTTCAGAAATGTGGAAAATGGTCCGTTTTCAAATGTTTTATTTTTGAACGTCAGTTCACATTTGTAGGTGGATAATCAGTGTTAGAGCTAAAATTAGCATGTTTAAAGTGATTTTCATGCTTCCAGGGGCTCGGGAAGTGAATTAAATACTATTTGGAGGCATTTAATGTTCAATCAAAAACAGCTGATTTTTGACAAAAGAGATAACACCCCCCCATTCCGTCATGCTTCAGAAATGTGGAAAATGGTCCGTTTTCAAATGTTTTATTTTTGAACGTCAGTTCACATTTGTAGGTGGATCATCAGTGTTAGAGCTAAAATTAGCATGTTTAAAGTGATTTTCATGCTTCCAGGGTCCCTAAACACAAGATTTATGGAATGGTTAAAAGTGCATGAAAATGGCCAATTTACTCACTCTGAGTTCTCAAAAAGGGTTTCTTCACCCCGGGAAGTTAATTAAATACCATTTGGAGGCATTTAATGTTTGAGCAAAAACGGCTGATTTTCGACAAAAGAGATAACACCCCCCATCACGTCATACTTTAGAAATGTGGAAAATGGTCCGTTTTCAAATGTTTTATTTTTGAACGTCAGTTCACATTTGTAAGTGGATCATCAGTGTTAGAGCTAAAATTAGCATGTTTAAAGTGATTTTCATGCTTCCAGGGGCTCGGGAAGTGAATTAAATACTATTTGGAGGCATTTAATGTTCAAGCAAAAACAGCAGATTTTTGACAAAAGAGATAACACCCCCCATTACGTCATGCTTCAGAAATGTGGAAAATGGTCCGTTTTCAAATGTTTTATTGTTGAACGTCAGTTCACATTTGTAGGTGGATCATCAGTGTTAGAGCTAAAATTAGCATGTTTAAAGTGATTTTCATGCTTCCAGGGGCTCGGGAAGTGAATTAAATACTATTTGGAGGCATTTAATGTTCAAGCAAAAACAGCTGATTTTTGACAAAAGAGATAACACCCCCCCATTACGTCATGCTTCAGAAATGTGGAAAATGGTCTGTTTTCAAATGTTTTATTTTTCAACGTCAGTTCACATTTGTAGGTGGATCATCAGTGTTAGAGCTAAAATTAGCATGTTTAAAGTGATTTTCATGCTTCCAGGGGCCCTAAACACAAGATTTATGGAATGGTTAAAAGTGCATGAAAATGGCCAATTTACTCACTCTGAGTTCTCAAAAAGGGTTTCTTCACCCCGGGAAGTTAATTAAATACCATTTGGAGGCATTTAATGTTCGAGCAAAAACGGCTGATTTTCGACAAAAGAGATAACACCCCCCCATTACGTCATGCTTCAGAAATGTGGAAAATGGTCAGTTTTCAAATGTTTTATTTTTGAACATCAGTTCACATTTGTAGGTGGATCATCAGTGTTAGAGCTAAAATTAGCATGTTTAAAGTGATTTTCATGCTTCCAGGGGCTCGGGAAGTGAATTAAATACTATTTGGAGGCATTTAATGTTCAAGCAAAAACAGCTGATTTTTGACAAAAGAGATAACACCCCCCCCATTACGTCATGCTTCAGAAATGTGGAAAATGGTCCGTTTTCAAATGTTTTATTTTTGAACGTCAGTTCACATTTGTAGGTGGATCATCAGTGTTAGAGCTAAAATTAGCATGTTTAAAGTGATTTTCATGCTTCCAGGGGCCCTAAACACAAGATTTATGGAATGGTTAAAAGTGCATGAAAATGGCCAATTTACTCACTCTGAGTTCTCAAAAAGGGTTTCTTCACCTCGGGAAGTTAATTAAATACCATTTGGAGGCATTTAATGTTCGAGCAAAAACGGCTGATTTACAACAAAAGAGATAACACCCCCCCATTACGTCATGCTTCAGAAATGTGGAAAATGGTCCGTTTTCAAATGTTTTATTTTTGAACGTCAGTTCACATTTGTAGGTGGATAATCAGTGTTAGAGCTAAAATTAGCATGTTTAAAGTGATTTTCATGCTTCCAGGGGCTCGGGAAGTGAATTAAATACTATTTGGAGGCATTTAATGTTCAATCAAAAACAGCTGATTTTTGACAAAAGAGATAACACCCCCCCATTACGTCATGCTTCAGAAATGTGGAAAATGGTCCGTTTTCAAATGTTTTATTTTTGAACGTCAGTTCACATTTGTAGGTGGATCATCAGTGTTAGAGTTAAAATTAGCATGTTTAAAGTGATTTTCATGCTTCCAGGGTCCCTAAACACAAGATTTATGGAATGGTTAAAAGTGCATGAAAATGGCCAATTTACTCACTCTGAGTTCTCAAAAAGGGTTTCTTCACCCCGGGAAGTTAATTAAATACCATTTGGAGGCATTTAATGTTCGAGCAAAAACGGCTGATTTTCGACAAAAGAGATAACACCCCCCATTACGTCATGCTTCAGAAATGTGGAAAATGGTCCTTTTTCAAATGTTTTATTTTTGAACGTCAGTTCACATTTGTAAGTGGATCATCAGTGTTAGAGCTAAAATTAGCATGTTTAAAGTGATTTTCATGCTTCCAGGGGCTCGGGAAGTGAATTAAATACTATTTGGAGGCATTTAATGTTCAAGCAAAAACAGCAGATTTTTGACAAAAGAGATAACACCCCCCCATTACGTCATGCTTCAGAAATGTGGAAAATGGTCCGTTTTCAAATGTTTTATTTTTGAACGTCAGTTCACTTTTGTAGGTGGATCATCAGTGTTAGAGCTAAAATTAGCATGTTTAAAGTGATTTTCATGCTTCCAGGGGCCCTAAACACAAGATTTATGGAATGGTTAAAAGTGCATGAAAATGGCCAATTTACTCACTCTGAGTTCTCAAAAAGGGTTTCTTCACCCCGGGAAGTTAATTAAATACCATTTGGAGGCATTTAATGTTCGAGCAAAAACGGCTGATTTTCGACAAAAGAGATAACACCCCCCCATTATGTCATGCTTCAGAAATGTGGAAAATGGTCCGTTTTCAAATGTTTTATTTTTGAACATCAGTTCACATTTGTAGGTGGATCATCAGTGTTAGAGCTAAAATTAGCATGTTTAAAGTGATTTTCATGCTTCCAGGGGCTCGGGAAGTGAATTAAATACTATTTGGAGGCATTTAATGTTCAAGCAAAAACAGCTGATTTTTGACAAAAGAGATAACACCCCCCATTACATCATGCTTCAGAAATGTGGAAAATGGTCTGTTTTCAAATGTTTTATTTTTCAACATCAGTTCACATTTGTAGGTGGATCATCAGTGTTAGAGCTAAAATTAGCATGTTTAAAGTGATTTTCATGCTTCCAGGGGCCCTAAACACAAGATTTATGGAATGGTTAAAAGTGCATGAAAATGGCCAATTTACTCACTCTGAGTTCTCAAAAAGGGTTTCTTCACCCCGGGAAGTTAATTAAATACCATTTGGAGGCATTTAATGTTCGAGCAAAAACGGCTGATTTTCGACAAAAGAGATAACACCCCCCATTACGTCATGCTTCAGAAATGTGGAAAATGGTCAGTTTTCAAATGTTTTATTTTTGAACGTCAGTTCACATTTGTAGGTGGATCATCAGTGTTAGAGCTAAAATTAGCATGTTTAAAGTGATTTTCATGCTTCCAGGGGCTCGGGAAGTGAATTAAATACTATTTGGAGGCATTTAATGTTCAATCAAAAACAGCTGATTTTTGACAAAAGAGATAACACCCCCCATTACGTCATGCTTCAGAAATGTGGAAAATGGTCCGTTTTCAAATGTTTTATTTTTGAACGTCAGTTCACATTTGTAGGTGGATCATCAGTGTTAGAGCTAAAATTAGCGTGTTTAAAGTGATTTTCTTGCTTCCAGGGTCCCTAAACACAAGATTTATGGAATGGTTAAAAGTGCATGAAAATGGCCAATTTACTCACTCTGAGTTCTCAAAAAGGGTTTCTTCACCCCGGGAAGTTAATTAAATACCATTTGGAGGCATTTAATTTTCGAGCAAAAACGGCTGATTTTCGACAAAAGAGATAACACCCCCCCATTACGTCATGCTTCAGAAATGTGGAAAATGGTCCTTTTTCAAATGTTTTATTTTTGAACGTCAGTTCACATTTGTAAGTGGATCATCAGTGTTAGAGCTAAAATTAGCATGTTTAAAGTGATTTTCATGCTTCCAGGGGCTCGGGAAGTGAATTAAATACTATTTGGGGGCATTTAATGTTCAAGCAAAAACAGCAGATTTTTGACAAAAGAGATAACACCCCCCCATTACGTCATGCTTCAGAAATGTGGAAAATGGTCCGTTTTCAAATGTTTTATTTTTGAACGTCAGTTCACTTTTGTAGGTGGATCATCAGTGTTAGAGCTAAAATTAGCATGTTTAAAGTGATTTTCATGCTTCCAGGGGCCCTAAACACAAGATTTATGGAATGGTTAAAAGTGCATGAAAATGGCCAATTTACTCACTCTGAGTTCTCAAAAAGGGTTTCTTCACCCCGGGAAGTTAATTAAATACCATTTGGAGGCATTTAATGTTCGAGCAAAAACGGCTGATTTTCGACAAAAGAGATAACACCCCCCCCATTACGTCATGCTTCAGAAATGTGGAAAATGGTCCGTTTTCAAATGTTTTATTTTTGAACGTCAGTTCACATTTGTAGGTGGATCATCAGTGTTAGAGCTAAAATTAGCATGTTTAAAGTGATTTTCATGCTTCCAGGGGCTCGGGAAGTGAATTAAATACTATTTGGAGGCATTTAATGTTCAATCAAAAACAGCAGATTTTTGACAAAAGAGATAACACCCCCCCATTACGTCATGCTTCAGAAATGTGGAAAATGGTCCGTTTTCAAATGTTTTATTTTTGAACGTCAGTTCACATTTGTAGGTGGATCATGAGTGTTAGAGCTAAAATTAGCATGTTTAAAGTGATTTTCATGCTTCCAGGGGCCCTAAACACAAGATTTATGGAATGGTTAAAAGTGCATGAAAATGGCCAATTTACTCACTCTGAGTTCTCAAAAAGGGTTTCTTCACCCCGGGAAGTTAATTAAATACCATTTGGAGGCATTTAATGTTCGAGCAAAAACGGCTGATTTTCGACAAAAGAGATAACACCCCCCCATTACGTCATGCTTCAGAAATGTGGAAAATGGTCATTTTCAAATGTTTTATTTTTTAACGTCAGTTCACATTTGTAGGTGGATCATCAGTGTTAGAGCTAAAATTAGCATGTTTAAAGTGATTTTCATGCTTCCAGGGGCTCGGGAAGTGAATTAAATACTATTTGGAGGCATTTAATGTTCAATCAAAAACAGCAGATTTTTGACAAAAGAGATAACACCCCCACATTACGTCATGTTTCAGAAATGTGGAAAATGGTCTGTTTTCAAATGTTTTATTTTTCAATGTCAGTTCACATTTGTAGGTGGATCATCAGTGTTAGAGCTAAAATTAGCATGTTTAAAGTGATTTTCATGCTTCCAGGGGCCCTAAACACAAGATTTATGGAATGGTTAAAAGTGCATGAAAATGGCCAATTTACTCACTCTGAGTTCTCAAAAAGGGTTTCTTCACCCCGGGAAGTTAATTAATTACCATTTGGAGGCATTTAATGTTCGAGCAAAAACGGCTGATTTTCGACAAAAGAGATAAAACCCCCCCATTACGTCATGCTTCAGAAATGTGGAAAATGGTCCGTTTTCAAATGTTTTATTTTTGAACGTCAGTTCACATTTGTAGGTGGATCATCAGTGTTAGAGCTAAAATTAGCATGTTTTAAGTGATTTTCATGCTTCCAGGGGCTCGGGAAGTGAATTAAATACTATTTGGAGGCATTTAATGTTCAAGCAAAAACAGCTGATTTTTGAAAAAAGAGATAACACCCCCCCATTACGTCATGTTTCAGAAATGTGGAAAATGGTCTGTTTTCAAATGTTTTATTTTTCAATGTCAGTTCACATTTGTAGGTGGATCATCAGTGTTAGAGCTAAAATTAGCATGTTTAAAGTGATTTTCATGCTTCCAGGGGCCCTAAACACAAGATTTATGGAATGGTTAAAAGTGCATGAAAATGGCCAATTTACTCACTCTGAGTTCTCAAAAAGGGTTTCTTCACCCCGGGAAGTTAATTAAATACCATTTGGAGGCATTTAATGTTCGAGCAAAAACGGCTGATTTTCGACAAAAGAGATAACACCCCCCCATTACGTCATGCTTCGAAAATGTGGAAAATGGTCCGTTTTCAAATGTTTTATTTTTGAACGTCAGTTCACATTTGTAGGTGGATCATCAGTGTTAGAGCTAAAATTAGCATGTTTAAAGTGATTTTCATGCTTCCAGGGGCTCGGGAAGTGAATTAAATACTATTTGGAGGCATTTAATGTTCAAGCAAAAACAGCTGATTTTTGACAAAAGAGATAACACCCCCCCCATTACGTCATGCTTCAGAAATGTGGAAAATGGTCCGTTTTCAAATGTTTTATTTTTGAACGTCAGTTCACATTTGTAGGTGGATCATCAGTGTTAGAGCTAAAATTAGCATGTTTAAAGTGATTTTCATGCTTCCAGGGGCCCTAAACACAAGATTTATGGAATGGTTAAAAGTGCATGAAAATGGCCAATTTACTCACTCTGAGTTCTCAAAAAGAGTTTCTTCACCCCGGGAAGTTAATTAAATACCATTTGGAGGCATTTAATGTTCGAGCAAAAACGGCTGATTTACAACAAAAGAGATAACACCCCCCCATTACGTCATGCTTCAGAAATGTGGAAAATGGTCCGTTTTCAAATGTTTTATTTTTGAACGTCAGTTCACATTTGTAGGTGGATAATCAGTGTTAGAGCTAAAATTAGCATGTTTAAAGTGATTTTCATGCTTCCAGGGGCTCGGGAAGTGAATTAAATACTATTTGGAGGCATTTAATGTTCAATCAAAAACAGCTGATTTTTGACAAAAGAGATAACACCCCCCCATTCCGTCATGCTTCAGAAATGTGGAAAATGGTCCGTTTTCAAATGTTTTATTTGTGAACGTCAGTTCACATTTGTAGGTGGATCATCAGTGTTAGAGCTAAAATTAGCATGTTTAAAGTGATTTTCATGCTTCCAGGGTCCCTAAACACAAGATTTATGGAATGGTTAAAAGTGCATGAAAATGGCCAATTTACTCACTCTGAGTTCTCAAAAAGGGTTTCTTCACCCCGGGAAGTTAATTAAATACCATTTGGAGGCATTTAATGTTTGAGCAAAAACGGCTGATTTTCGACAAAAGAGATAACACCCCCCATCACGTCATACTTTAGAAATGTGGAAAATGGTCCGTTTTCAAATGTTTTATTTTTGAACGTCAGTTCACATTTGTAAGTGGATCATCAGTGTTAGAGCTAAAATTAGCATGTTTAAAGTGATTTTCATGCTTCCAGGGGCTCGGGAAGTGAATTAAATACTATTTGGAGGCATTTAATGTTCAAGCAAAAACAGCAGATTTTTGACAAAAGAGATAACACCCCCATTACGTCATGCTTCAGAAATGTGGAAAATGGTCCGTTTTCAAATGTTTTATTTTTGAACGTCAGTTCACATTTGTAGGTGGATCATCAGTGTTAGAGCTAAAATTAGCATGTTTAAAGTGATTTTCATGCTTCCAGGGGCTCGGGAAGTGAATTAAATACTATTTGGAGGCATTTAATGTTCAAGCAAAAACAGCAGATTTTTGACAAAAGAGATAACACCCCCCCATTACGTCATGCTTCAGAAATGTGGAAAATGGTCTGTTTTCAAATGTTTTATTTTTCAACGTCAGTTCACATTTGTAGGTGGATCATCAGTGTTAGAGCTAAAATTAGCATGTTTAAAGTGATTTTCATGCTTCCAGGGGCCCTAAACACAAGATTTATGGAATGGTTAAAAGTGCATGAAAATGGCCAATTTACTCACTCTGAGTTCTCAAAAAGGGTTTCTTCACCCCGGGAAGTTAATTAAATACCATTTGGAGCCATTTAATGTTCGAGCAAAAACGGCTGATTTTCGACAAAAGAGATAACACCCCCCCATTACGTCATGCTTCAGAAATGTGGAAAATGGTCAGTTTTCAAATGTTTTACTTTTTGAACGTCAGTTCACATTTGTAGGTGGATCATCAGTGTTAGAGCTAAAATTAGCATGTTTAAAGTGATTTTCATGCTTCCAGGGGCTCGGGAAGTGAATTAAATACTATTTGGAGGCATTTAATGTTCAAGCAAAAACAGCTGATTTTTGACAAAAGAGATAACACCCCCCCCATTACGTCATGCTTCAGAAATGTGGAAAATGGTCCGTTTTCAAATGTTTTATTTTTGAACGTCAGTTCACATTTGTAGGTGGATCATCAGTGTTAGAGCTAAAATTAGCATGTTTAAAGTGATTTTCATGCTTCCAGGGGCCCTAAACACAAGATTTATGGAATGGTTAAAAGTGCATGAAAATGGCCAATTTACTCACTCTGAGTTCTCAAAAAGGGTTTCTTCACCCCGGGAAGTTAATTAAATACCATTTGGAGGCATTTAATGTTCGAGCAAAAACGGCTGATTTTCGACAAAAGAGATAACACCCCCCATTACGTCATGCTTCAGAAATGTGGAAAATGGTCCTTTTTCAAATGTTTTATTTTTGAACGTCAGTTCACATTTGTAAGTGGATCATCAGTGTTAGAGCTAAAATTAGCATGTTTAAAGTGATTTTCATGCTTCCAGGGGCTCGGGAAGTGAATTAAATACTATTTGGAGGCATTTAATGTTCAAGCAAAAACAGCAGATTTTTGACAAAAGAGATAACACCCCCCCATTACGTCATGCTTCAGAAATGTGGAAAATGGTCCGTTTTCAAATGTTTTATTTTTGAACGTCAGTTCACTTTTGTAGGTGGATCATCAGTGTTAGAGCTAAAATTAGCATGTTTAAAGTGATTTTCATGCTTCCAGGGGCCCTAAACACAAGATTTATGGAATGGTTAAAAGTGCATGAAAATGGCCAATTTACTCACTCTGAGTTCTCAAAAAGGGTTTCTTCACCCCGGGAAGTTAATTAAATACCATTTGGAGGCATTTAATGTTCGAGCAAAAACGGCTGATTTTCGACAAAAGAGATAACACCCCCCCATTACGTCATGCTTCAGAAATGTGGAAAATGGTCCGTTTTCAAATGTTTTATTTTTGAACGTCAGTTCACATTTGTAGGTGGATCATCAGTGTTAGAGCTAAAATTAGCATGTTTAAAGTGATTTTCATGCTTCCAGGGGCTCGGGAAGTGAATTAAATACTATTTGGAGGCATTTAATGTTCAAGCAAAAACAGCTGATTTTTGACAAAAGAGATAACACCCCCCATTACGTCATGCTTCAGAAATGTGGAAAATGGTCTGTTTTCAAATGTTTTATTTTTCAACGTCAGTTCACATTTGTAGGTGGATCATCAGTGTTAGAGCTAAAATTAGCATGTTTAAAGTGATTTTCATGCTTCCAGGGGCCCTAAACACAAGATTTATGGAATGGTAAAAGTGCATGAAAATGGCCAATTTACTCACTCTGAGTTCTCAAAAAGGGTTTCTTCACCCCGGGAAGTTAATTAAATACCATTTGGAGGCATTTAATGTTCGAGCAAAAACGGCTGATTTTCGACAAAAGAGATAACACCCCCCATTACGTCATGCTTCAGAAATGTGGAAAATGGTCAGTTTTCAAATGTTTTATTTTTGAACGTCAGTTCACATTTGTAGGTGGATCATCAGTGTTAGAGCTAAAATTAGCATGTTTAAAGTGATTTTCATGCTTCCAGGGGCTCGGGAAGTGAATTAAATACTATTTGGAGGCATTTAATGTTCAATCAAAAACAGCTGATTTTTGACAAAAGAGATAACACCTCCCCATTACGTCATGCTTCAGAAATGTGGAAAATGGTCCGTTTTCAAATGTTTTATTTTTGAACGTCAGTTCACATTTGTAGGTGGATCATCAGTGTTAGAGCTAAAATTAGCGTGTTTAAAGTGATTTTCTTGCTTCCAGGGTCCCTAAACACAAGATTTATGGAATGGTTAAAAGTGCATGAAAATGGCCAATTTACTCACTCTGAGTTCTCAAAAAGGGTTTCTTCACCCCGGGAAGTTAATTAAATACCATTTGGAGGCATTTAATGTTCGAGCAAAAACGGCTGATTTTCGACAAAAGAGATAACACCCCCCATTACGTCATGCTTCAGAAATGTGGAAAATGGTCCTTTTTCAAATGTTTCATTTTTGAACGTCAGTTCACATTTGTAAGTGGATCATCAGTGTTAGAGCTAAAATTAGCATGTTTAAAGTGATTTTCATGCTTCCAGGGGCTCGGGAAGTGAATTAAATACTATTTGGAGGCATTTAATGTTCAAGCAAAAACAGCAGATTTTTGACAAAAGAGATAACACCCCCCCATTACGTCATGCTTCAGAAATGTGGAAAATGGTCCGTTTTCAAATGTTTTATTTTTGAACGTCAGTTCACTTTTGTAGGTGGATCATCAGTGTTAGAGCTAAAATTAGCATGTTTAAAGTGATTTTCATGCTTCCAGGGGCCCTAAACACAAGATTTATGGAATGGTTAAAAGTGCATGAAAATGGCCAATTTACTCACTCTGAGTTCTCAAAAAGGGTTTCTTCACCCCGGGAAGTTAATTAAATACCATTTGGAGGCATTTAATGTTCGAGCTAAAACGGCTGATTTTCGACAAAAGAGATAACACCCCCCCATTACGTCATGCTTCAGAAATGTGGAAAATGGTCCGTTTTCAAATGTTTTATTTTTGAACGTCAGTTCACATTTGTAGGTGGATCATCAGTGTTAGAGCTAAAATTAGCATGTTTAAAGTGATTTTCATGCTTCCAGGGGCTCGGGAAGTGAATTAAATACTATTTGGAGGCATTTAATGTTCAATCAAAAACAGCAGATTTTTGACAAAAGAGATAACACCCCCCCATTACGTCATGCTTCAGAAATGTGGAAAATGGTCCGTTTTCAAATGTTTTATTTTTGAACGTCAGTTCACATTTGTAGGTGGATCATGAGTGTTAGAGCTAAAATTAGCATGTTTAAAGTGATTTTCATGCTTCCAGGGGCCCTAAACACAAGATTTATGGAATGGTTAAAAGTGCATGAAAATGGCCAATTTACTCACTCTGAGTTCTCAAAAAGGGTTTCTTCACCCCGGGAAGTTAATTAAATACCATTTGGAGGCATTTAATGTTCGAGCAAAAACGGCTGATTTTCGACAAAAGAGATAACACCCCCCCATTACGTCATGCTTCAGAAATGTGGAAAATGGTCATTTTCAAATGTTTTATTTTTGAACGTCAGTTCACATTTGTAGGTGGATCATCAGTGTTAGAGCTAAAATTAGCATGTTTAAAGTGATTTTCATGCTTCCAGGGGCTCGGGAAGTGAATTAAATACTATTTGGAGGCATTTAATGTTCAATCAAAAACAGCAGATTTTTGACAAAAGAGATAACACCCCCACATTACGTCATGCTTCAGAAATGTGGAAAATGGTCCGTTGTCAAATGTTTTATTTTTGAACGTCAGTTCACATTTGTAGGTGGATCCTCAGTGTTAGAGCTAAAATTAGCATGTTTAAAGTGATTTTCATGCTTCCAGGGGCCCTAAACACAAGATTTATGGAATGGTTAAAAGTGCATGAAAATGGCCAATTTACTCACTCTGAGTTCTCAAAAAGGGTTTCTTCACCCCGGGAAGTTAATTAATTACCATTTGGAGGCATTTAATGTTCGAGCAAAAACGGCTGATTTTCGACAAAAGAGATAAAACCCCCCCATTACGTCATGCTTCAGAAATGTGGAAAATGGTCCGTTTTCAAATGTTTTATTTTTGAACGTCAGTTCACATTTGTAGGTGGATCATCAGTGTTAGAGCTAAAATTAGCATGTTTAAAGTGATTTTCATGCTTCCAGGGGCTCGGGAAGTGAATTAAATACTATTTGGAGGCATTTAATGTTCAAGCAAAAACAGCTGATTTTTGACAAAAGAGATAACACCCCCCCCCATTACGTCATGCTTCAGAAATGTGGAAAATGGTCCGTTTTCAAATGTTTTATTTTTGAACGTCAGTTCACATTTGTAGGTGGATCATCAGTGTTAGAGCTAAAATTAGCATGTTTAAAGTGATTTTCATGCTTCCAGGGGCCCTAAACACAAGATTTATGGAATGGTTAAAAGTGCATGAAAATGGCCAATTTACTCACTCTGAGTTCTCAAAAAGAGTTTCTTCACCCCGGGAAGTTAATTAAATACCATTTGGAGGCATTTAATGTTCGAGCAAAAACGGCTGATTTACAACAAAAGAGATAACACCCCCCCATTACGTCATGCTTCAGAAATGTGGAAAATGGTCCGTTTTCAAATGTTTTATTTTTGAACGTCAGTTCACATTTGTAGGTGGATAATCAGTGTTAGAGCTAAAATTAGCATGTTTAAAGTGATTTTCATGCTTCCAGGGGCTCGGGAAGTGAATTAAATACTATTTGGAGGCATTTAATGTTCAAGCAAAAACAGCTGATTTTTGACAAAAGAGATAACACCCCCCCATTACGTCATGTTTCAGAAATGTGGAAAATGGTCTGTTTTCAAATGTTTTATTTTTCAATGTCAGTTCACATTTGTAGGTGGATCATCAGTGTTAGAGCTAAAATTAGCATGTTTAAAGTGATTTTCATGCTTCCAGGGGCCCTAAACACAAGATTTATGGAATGGTTAAAAGTGCATGAAAATGGCCAATTTACTCACTCTGAGTTCTCAAAAAGGGTTTCTTCACCCCGGGAAGTTAATTAAATACCATTTGGAGGCATTTAATGTTCGAGCAAAAACGGCTGATTTTCGACAAAAGAGATAACACCCCCCCATTACGTCATGCTTCAGAAATGTGGAAAATGGTCCGTTTTCAAATGTTTTATTTTTGAACGTCAGTTCACATTTGTAGGTGGATCATCAGTGTTAGAGCTAAAATTAGCATGTTTAAAGTGATTTTCATGCTTCCAGGGGCCCTAAACACAAGATTTATGGAATGGTTAAAAGTGCATTAAAATGGCCAATTTACTCACTCTGAGTTCTCAAAAAGGGTTTCTTCACCCCGGGAAGTTAATTAAATACCATTTGGAGGCATTTAATGTTCGAGCAAAAACGGCTGATTTTCGACAAAAGAGATAACACCCCCCCATTACGTCATGCTTCAGAAATGTGGAAAATGGTCATTTTCAAATGTTTTATTTTTGAACGTCAGTTCACATTTGTAGGTGGATCATCAGTGTTAGAGCTAAAATTAGCATGTTTAAAGTGATTTTCATGCTTCCAGGGTCCCTAAACACAAGATTTATGGAATGGATAAAAGTGCATGAAAATGGCCAATTTACTCACTCTGAGTTCTCAAAAAGGGTTTCTTCACCCCGGGAAGTTAATTAAATACCATTTGGAGGCATTTAATGTTTGAGCAAAAACGGCTGATTTTCGACAAAAGAGATAACACCCCCCATCACGTCATACTTTAGAAATGTGGAAAATGGTCCGTTTTCAAATGTTTTATTTTTGAACGTCAGTTCACATTTGTAAGTGGATCATCAGTGTTAGAGCTAAAATTAGCATGTTTAAAGTGATTTTCATGCTTCTAGGGGCTCGGGAAGTGAATTAAATACTATTTGGAGGCATTTAATGTTCAAGCAAAAACAGCAGATTTTTGACAAAAGAGATAACACCCCCATTACGTCATGCTTCAGAAATGTGGAAAATGGTCCGTTTTCAAATGTTTTATTTTTGAACATCAGTTCACATTTGTAGGTGGATCATCAGTGTTAGAGCTAAAATTAGCATGTTTAAAGTGATTTTCATGCTTCCAGGGGCTCGGGAAGTGAATTAAATACTATTTGGAGGCATTTAATGTTCAAGCAAAAACAGCTGATTTTTGACAAAAGAGATAACACCCCCCCATTACGTCATGCTTCAGAAATGTGGAAAATGGTCTGTTTTCAAATGTTTTATTTTTCAACGTCAGTTCACATTTGTAGGTGGATCATCAGTGTTAGAGCTAAAATTAGCATGTTTAAAGTGATTTTCATGCTTCCAGGGGCCCTAAACACAAGATTTATGGAATGGTTAAAAGTGCATGAAAATGGCCAATTTACTCACTCTGAGTTCTCAAAAAGGGTTTCTTCACCCCGGGAAGTTAATTAAATACCATTTGGAGGCATTTAATGTTCGAGCAAAAACGGCTGATTTTCGACAAAAGAGATAACACCCCCCCCATTACGTCATGCTTCAGAAATGTGGAAAATGGTCAGTTTTCAAATGTTTTATTTTTGAACGTCAGTTCACATTTGTAGGTGGATCATCAGTGTTAGAGCTAAAATTAGCATGTTTAAAGTGATTTTCATGCTTCCAGGGGCTCGGGAAGTGAATTAAATACTATTTGGAGGCATTTAATGTTCAAGCAAAAACAGCTGATTTTTGACAAAAGAGATAACACCCCCCCCATTACGTCATGCTTCAGAAATGTGGAAAATGGTCCGTTTTCAAATGTTTTATTTTTGAACGTCAGTTCACATTTGTAGGTGGATCATCAGTGTTAGAGCTAAAATTAGCATGTTTAAAGTGATTTTCATGCTTCCAGGGGCCCTAAACACAAGATTTATGGAATGGTTAAAAGTGCATGAAAATGGCCAATTTACTCACTCTGAGTTCTCAAAAAGGGTTTCTTCACCTCGGGAAGTTAATTAAATACCATTTGGAGGCATTTAATGTTCCAGCAAAAACGGCTGATTTACAACAAAAGAGATAACACCCCCCCATTACGTCATGCTTCAGAAATGTGGAAAATGGTCCGTTTTCAAATGTTTTATTTTTGAACGTCAGTTCACATTTGTAGGTGGATAATCAGTGTTAGAGCTAAAATTAGCATGTTTAAAGTGATTTTCATGCTTCCAGGGGCTCGGGAAGTGAATTAAATACTATTTGGAGGCATTTAATGTTCAATCAAAAACAGCTGATTTTTGACAAAAGAGATAACACCCCCCCATTACGTCATGCTTCAGAAATGTGGAAAATGGTCCGTTTTCAAATGTTTTATTTTTGAACGTCAGTTCACATTTGTAGGTGGATCATCAGTGTTAGAGCTAAAATTAGCATGTTTAAAGTGATTTTCATGCTTCCAGGGGCCCTAAAACACAAGATTTATGAATGGTTAAAAGTGCATGAAAATGGCCAATTTACTCACTCTGAGTTTCCAAAAAGGGTTTCTTCACCCCGGGAAGTTAAATTAAATACCATTTGGAGGCATTTAATGTTCGAGCAAAAACGGCTGATTTTCGACCAAAAGAGATAACACCCCCATTACGTCATGCTTCAGAAATGTGGAAAATGGTCCTTTTTCAAATGTTTTATTTTTGAACGTCAGTTCACATTTGTAAGTGGATCATCAGTGTTAGAGCTAAAATTAGCATGTTTAAAGTGATTTTCATGCTTCCAGGGGCTCGGGAAGTGAATTAAATACTATTTGGAGGCATTTAATGTTCAAGCAAAAACAGCAGATTTTTGACAAAAGAGATAACACCCCCCCATTACGTCATGCTTCAGAAATGTGGAAAATGGTCCGTTTTCAATGTTTTATTTTGAACGTCAGTTCACTTTTATAGGTGGATCATCAGTGTTAGAGCTAAAATTAGCATGTTTAAAGTGATTTTCATGCTTCCAGGGGGCCCTAAACACAAGATTTATGGAATGGTTAAAAGTGCATGAAAATGGCCAATTTACTCACTCTGATTCTCAAAAAGGGTTTCTTCACCCCGGGAAGTTAATTAAATACCATTTGGAGGCATTTAATGTTCGAGCAAAACGGCTGATTTTCGACAAAAGAGATAACACCCCCCCATTACGTCATGCTTCAGAAATGTGGAAAATGGTCCGTTTTCAAATGTTTTTATTTTTGAACGTCAGTTCACATTTGTAGGTGGATCATCAGTGTTAGAGCTAAAATTAGCATGTTTAAAGTGATTTTCATGCTTCCAGGGGCTCGGGAAGTGGAATTAAATACTATTTGGAGGCATTTAATGTTCAAGCAAAAACAGCTGATTTTTGGACAAAAGAGATAACACCCCCCATTACGTCATGCTTCAGAAATGTGGAAATGGTCTGTTTTCAAATGTTTTATTTTTCAACGTCAGTTCACATTTGTAGGTGGATCATCAGTGTTAGAGCTAAAAATTAGCATGTTTAAAGTGATTTTCATGCTTCCAGGGGCCCTAAACACAAGATTTATGGAATGGTAAAAGTGCATGAAAATGGCCAATTTACTCACTCTGAGTTCTCAAAAAGGGTTTCTTCACCCCGGGAAGTTAATTAAATACCATTGGAGGCATTTAATGTTCGAGCAAAAACGGCTGATTTTCGACAAAAGAGATAACACCCCCCATTACGTCATGCTTCAGAAATGTGGAAAATGGTCAGTTTTCAAATGTTTTATTTTTGAACGTCAGTTCACATTTGTAGGTGGATCATCAGTGTTAGAGCTAAAATTAGCATGTTTAAAGTGATTTTCATGCTTCCAGGGGCTCGGGAAGTGAATTAAATACTATTTGGAGGCATTTAATGTTCAATCAAAAACAGCTGATTTTTGACAAAAGAGATAACACCCCCCCATTACGTCATGCTTCAGAAATGTGGAAAATGGTCCGTTTTCAAATGTTTTATTTTTGAACGTCAGTTCACATTTGTAGGTGGATCATCAGTGTTAGAGCTAAAATTAACGTGTTTAAAGTGATTTTCTTGCTTCCAGGGTCCCTAAACACAAGATTTATGGAATGGTTAAAAGTGCATGAAAATGGCCAATTTACTCACTCCAAGTTCTCAAAAAGGGTTTCTTCACCCCGGGAAGTTAATTAAATACCATTTGGAGGCATTTAATGTTCGAGCAAAAACGGCTGATTTTCGACAAAAGAGATAACACCCCCCATTACGTCATGCTTCAGAAATGTGGAAAATGGTCCTTTTTCAAATGTTTCATTTTTGAACGTCAGTTCACATTTGTAAGTGGATCATCAGTGTTAGAGCTAAAATTAGCATGTTTAAAGTGATTTTCATGCTTCCAGGGGCTCGGGAAGTGAATTAAATACTATTTGGAGGCATTTAATGTTCAAGCAAAAACAGCAGATTTTTTGACAAAAGAGATAACACCCCCCCATTACGTCATGCTTCAGAAATGTGGAAAATGGTCCGTTTTCAAATGTTTTATTTTTGAATGTCAGTTCACTTTTGTAGGTGGATCATCAGTGTTAGAGCTAAAATTAGCATGTTTAAAGTGATTTTCATGCTTCCAGGGGCCCTAAACACAAGATTTATGGAATGGTTAAAAGTGCATGAAAATGGCCAATTTACTCACTCTGAGTTCTCAAAAAGGGTTTCTTCACCCCGGGAAGTTAATTAAATACCATTTGGAGGCATTTAATGTTCGAGCTAAAACGGCTGATTTTCGACAAAAGAGATAACACCCCCCCCATAACGTCATGCTTCAGAAATGTGGAAAATGGTCCGTTTTCAAATGTTTTATTTTTGAACGTCAGTTCACATTTGTAGGTGGATCATCAGTGTTAGAGCTAAAATTAGCATGTTTAAAGTGATTTTCATGCTTCCAGGGGCTCGGGAAGTGAATTAAATACTATTTGGAGGCATTTAATGTTCAATCAAAAACAGCAGATTTTTGACAAAAGAGATAACACCCCCCCATTACGTCATGCTTCAGAAATGTGGAAAATGGTCCGTTTTCAAATGTTTTATTTTTGAACGTCAGTTCACATTTGTAGGTGGATCATGAGTGTTAGAGCTAAAATTAGCATGTTTAAAGTGATTTTCATGCTTCCAGGGGCCCTAAACACAAGATTTATGGAATGGTTAAAAGTGCATGAAAATGGCCAATTTACTCACTCTGAGTTCTCAAAAAGGGTTTCTTCACCCCGGGAAGTTAATTAAATACCATTTGGAGGCATTTAATGTTCGAGCAAAAACGGCTGATTTTCGACAAAAGAGATAACACCCCCCCATTACGTCATGCTTCAGAAATGTGGAAAATGGTCATTTTCAAATGTTTTATTTTTGAACGTCAGTTCACATTTGTAGGTGGATCATCAGTGTTAGAGCTAAAATTAGCATGTTTAAAGTGATTTTCATGCTTCCAGGGGCTCGGGAAGTGAATTAAATACTATTTGGAGGCATTTAATGTTCAATCAAAAACAGCAGATTTTTGACAAAAGAGATAACACCCCCACATTACGTCATGCTTCAGAAATGTGGAAAATGGTCCGTTGTCAAATGTTTTATTTTTGAACGTCAGTTCACATTTGTAGGTGGATCCTCAGTGTTAGAGCTAAAATTAGCATGTTTAAAGTGATTTTCATGCTTCCAGGGGCCCTAAACACAAGATTTATGGAATGGTTAAAAGTGCATGAAAATGGCCAATTTACTCACTCTGAGTTCTCAAAAAGGGTTTCTTCACCCCGGGAAGTTAATTAATTACCATTTGGAGGCATTTAATGTTAGAGCAAAAACGGCTGATTTTCGACAAAAGAGATAAAACCCCCCCATTACGTCATGCTTCAGAAATGTGGAAAATGGTCCGTTTTCAAATGTTTTATTTTTGAACGTCAGTTCACATTTGTAGGTGGATCATCAGTGTTAGAGCTAAAATTAGCATGTTTAAAGTGATTTTCATGCTTCCAGGGGCTCGGGAAGTGAATTAAATACTATTTGGAGGCATTTAATGTTCAAGCAAAAACAGCTGATTTTTGACAAAAGAGATAACACCCCCCCCCATTACGTCATGCTTCAGAAATGTGGAAAATGGTCCGTTTTCAAATGTTTTATTTTTGAACGTCAGTTCACATTTGTAGGTGGATCATCAGTGTTAGAGCTAAAATTAGCATGTTTAAAGTGATTTTCATGCTTCCAGGGGCCCTAAACACAAGATTTATGGAATGGTTAAAAGTGCATGAAAATGGCCAATTTACTCACTCTGAGTTCTCAAAAAGAGTTTCTTCACCCCGGGAAGTTAATTAAATACCATTTGGAGGCATTTAATGTTCGAGCAAAAACGGCTGATTTACAACAAAAGAGATAACACCCCCCCATTACGTCATGCTTCAGAAATGTGGAAATTGGTCCGTTTTCAAATGTTTTATTTTTGAACGTCAGTTCACATTTGTAGGTGGATAATCAGTGTTAGAGCTAAAATTAGCATGTTTAAAGTGATTTTCATGCTTCCAGGGGCTCGGGAAGTGAATTAAATACTATTTGGAGGCATTTAATGTTCAAGCAAAAACAGTTGATTTTTGACAAAAGAGATAACACCCCCCCATTACGTCATGTTTCAGAAATGTGGAAAATGGTCATTTTCAAATGTTTTATTTTTGAACGTCAGTTCACATTTGTAGGTGGATCATCAGTGTTAGAGCTAAAATTAGCATGTTTAAAGTGATTTTCATGCTTCCAGGGGCTCGGGAAGTGAATTAAATACTATTTGGAGGCATTTAATGTTCAATCAAAAACAGCAGATTTTTGACAAAAGAGATAACACCCCCACATTACGTCATGCTTCAGAAATGTGGAAAATGGTCCGTTGTCAAATGTTTTATTTTTGAACGTCAGTTCACATTTGTAGGTGGATCCTCAGTGTTAGAGCTAAAATTAGCATGTTTAAAGTGATTTTCATGCTTCCAGGGGCCCTAAACACAAGATTTATGGAATGGTTAAAAGTGCATGAAAATGGCCAATTTACTCACTCTGAGTTCTCAAAAAGGGTTTCTTCACCCCGGGAAGTTAATTAATTACCATTTGGAGGCATTTAATGTTCGAGCAAAAACGGCTGATTTTCGACAAAAGAGATAAAACCCCCCCATTACGTCATGCTTCAGAAATGTGGAAAATGGTCCGTTTTCAAATGTTTTATTTTTGAACGTCAGTTCACATTTGTAGGTGGATCATCAGTGTTAGAGCTAAAATTAGCATGTTTAAAGTGATTTTCATGCTTCCAGGGGCTCGGGAAGTGAATTAAATACTATTTGGAGGCATTTAATGTTCAAGCAAAAACAGCTGATTTTTGACAAAAGAGATAACACCCCCCCCCATTACGTCATGCTTCAGAAATGTGGAAAATGGTCCGTTTTCAAATGTTTTATTTTTGAACGTCAGTTCACATTTGTAGGTGGATCATCAGTGTTAGAGCTAAAATTAGCATGTTTAAAGTGATTTTCATGCTTCCAGGGGCCCTAAACACAAGATTTATGGAATGGTTAAAAGTGCATGAAAATGGCCAATTTACTCACTCTGAGTTCTCAAAAAGAGTTTCTTCACCCCGGGAAGTTAATTAAATACCATTTGGAGGCATTTAATGTTCGAGCAAAAACGGCTGATTTACAACAAAAGAGATAACACCCCCCCATTACGTCATGCTTCAGAAATGTGGAAAATGGTCCGTTTTCAAATGTTTTATTTTTGAAAGTCAGTTCACATTTGTAGGTGGATAATCAGTGTTAGAGCTAAAATTAGCATGTTTAAAGTGATTTTCATGCTTCCAGGGGCTCGGGAAGTGAATTAAATACTATTTGGAGGCATTTAATGTTCAAGCAAAAACAGCTGATTTTTGACAAAAGAGATAACACCCCCCCATTACGTCATGTTTCAGAAATGTGGAAAATGGTCTGTTTTCAAATGTTTTATTTTTCAATGTCAGTTCACATTTGTAGGTGGATCATCAGTGTTAGAGCTAAAATTAGCATGTTTAAAGTGATTTTCATGCTTCCAGGGGCCCTAAACACAAGATTTATGGAATGGTTAAAAGTGCATGAAAATGGCCAATTTACTCACTCTGAGTTCTCAAAAAGGGTTTCTTCACCCCGGGAAGTTAATTAAATACCATTTGGAGGCATTTAATGTTCGAGCAAAAACGGCTGATTTTCGACAAAAGAGATAACACCCCCCCATTACGTCATGCTTCAGAAATGTGGAAAATGGTCCGTTTTCAAATGTTTTATTTTTGAACGTCAGTTCACATTTGTAGGTGGATCATCAGTGTTAGAGCTAAAATTAGCATGTTTAAAGTGATTTTCATGCTTCCAGGGGCCCTAAACACAAGATTTATGGAATGGTTAAAAGTGCATTAAAATGGCCAATTTACTCACTCTGAGTTCTCAAAAAGGGTTTCTTCACCCCGGGAAGTTAATTAAATACCATTTGGAGGCATTTAATGTTCGAGCAAAAACGGCTGATTTTCGACAAAAGAGATAACACCCCCCCATTACGTCATGCTTCAGAAATGTGGAAAATGGTCATTTTCAAATGTTTTATTTTTGAACGTCAGTTCACATTTGTAGGTGGATCATCAGTGTTAGAGCTAAAATTAGCATGTTTAAAGTGATTTTCATGCTTCCAGGGTCCCTAAACACAAGATTTATGGAATGGATAAAAGTGCATGAAAATGGCCAATTTACTCACTCTGAGTTCTCAAAAAGGGTTTCTTCACCCCGGGAAGTTAATTAAATACCATTTGGAGGCATTTAATGTTTGAGCAAAAACGGCTGATTTTCGACAAAAGAGATAACACCCCCCATCACGTCATACTTTAGAAATGTGGAAAATGGTCCGTTTTCAAATGTTTTATTTTTGAACGTCAGTTCACATTTGTAAGTGGATCATCAGTGTTAGAGCTAAAATTAGCATGTTTAAAGTGATTTTCATGCTTCTAGGGGCTCGGGAAGTGAATTAAATACTATTTGGAGGCATTTAATGTTCAAGCAAAAACAGCAGATTTTTGACAAAAGAGATAACACCCCCATTACGTCATGCTTCAGAAATGTGGAAAATGGTCCGTTTTCAAATGTTTTATTTTTGAACGTCAGTTCACATTTGTAGGTGGATCATCAGTGTTAGAGCTAAAATTAGCATGTTTAAAGTGATTTTCATGCTTCCAGGGGCTCGGGAAGTGAATTAAATACTATTTGGAGGCATTTAATGTTCAAGCAAAAACAGCTGATTTTTGACAAAAGAGATAACACCCCCCCATTACGTCATGCTTCAGAAATGTGGAAAATGGTCTGTTTTCAAATGTTTTATTTTTCAACGTCAGTTCACATTTGTAGGTGGATCATCAGTGTTAGAGCTAAAATTAGCATGTTTAAAGTGATTTTCATGCTTCCAGGGGCCCTAAACACAAGATTTATGGAATGGTTAAAAGTGCATGAAAATGGCCAATTTACTCACTCTGAGTTCTCAAAAAGGGTTTCTTCACCTCGGGAAGTTAATTAAATACCATTTGGAGGCATTTAATGTTCCAGCAAAAATGGCTGATTTACAACAAAAGAGATAACACCCCCCCATTACGTCATGCTTCAGAAATGTGGAAAATGGTCCGTTTTCAAATGTTTTATTTTTGAACGTCAGTTCACATTTGTAGGTGGATAATCAGTGTTAGAGCTAAAATTAGCATGTTTAAAGTGATTTTCATGCTTCCAGGGGCTCGGGAAGTGAATTAAATACTATTTGGAGGCATTTAATGTTCAATCAAAAACAGCTGATTTTTGACAAAAGAGATAACACCCCCCCATTACGTCATGCTTCAGAAATGTGGAAAATGGTCCGTTTTCAAATGTTTTATTTTTGAACGTCAGTTCACATTTGTAGGTGGATCATCAGTGTTAGAGCTAAAATTAGCATGTTTAAAGTGATTTTCATGCTTCCAGGGTCCCTAAACACAAGATTTATGGAATGGTTAAAAGTGCATGAAAATGGCCAATTTACTCACTCTGAGTTCTCAAAAAGGGTTTCTTCACCCCGGGAAGTTAATTAAATACCATTTGGAGGCATTTAATGTTCGAGCAAAAACGGCTGATTTTCGACAAAAGAGATAACACCCCCATTACGTCATGCTTCAGAAATGTGGAAAATGGTCCTTTTTCAAATGTTTTATTTTTGAACGTCAGTTCACATTTGTAAGTGGATCATCAGTGTTAGAGCTAAAATTAGCATGTTTAAAGTGATTTTCATGCTTCCAGGGGCTCGGGAAGTGAATTAAATACTATTTGGAGGCATTTAATGTTCGAGCAAAAACAGCAGATTTTTGACAAAAGAGATAACACCCCCCCATTACGTCATGCTTCAGAAATGTGGAAAATGGTCCGTTTTCAAATGTTTTATTTTTGAACGTCAGTTCACTTTTGTAGGTGGATCATCAGTGTTAGAGCTAAAATTAGCATGTTTAAAGTGATTTTCATGCTTCCAGGGGCCCTAAACACAAGATTTATGGAATGGTTAAAAGTGCATGAAAATGGCCAATTTACTCACTCTGAGTTCTCAAAAAGGGTTTCTTCACCCCGGGAAGTTAATTAAATACCATTTGGAGGCATTTAATGTTCGAGCAAAAACGGCTGATTTTCGACAAAAGAGATAACACCCCCCCATTACGTCATGCTTCAGAAATGTGGAAAATGGTCCGTTTTCAAATGTTTTATTTTTGAACGTCAGTTCACATTTGTAGGTGGATCATCAGTGTTAGAGCTAAAATTAGCATGTTTAAAGTGATTTTCATGCTTCCAGGGGCTCGGGAAGTGAATTAAATACTATTTGGAGGCATTTAATGTTCAAGCAAAAACAGCTGATTTTTGACAAAAGAGATAACACCCCCCATTACGTCATGCTTCAGAAATGTGGAAAATGGTCTGTTTTCAAATGTTTTATTTTTCAACGTCAGTTCACATTTGTAGGTGGATCATCAGTGTTAGAGCTAAAATTAGCATGTTTAAAGTGATTTTCATGCTTCCAGGGGCCCTAAACACAAGATTTATGGAATGGTAAAAGTGCATGAAAATGGCCAATTTACTCACTCTGAGTTCTCAAAAAGGGTTTCTTCACCCCGGGAAGTTAATTAAATACCATTTGGAGGCATTTAATGTTCGAGCAAAAACGGCTGATTTTCGACAAAAGAGATAACACCCCCCATTACGTCATGCTTCAGAAATGTGGAAAATGGTCCTTTTTCAAATGTTTTATTTTTGAACGTCAGTTCACATTTGTAAGTGGATCATCAGTGTTAGAGCTAAAATTAGCATGTTTAAAGTGATTTTCATGCTTCCAGGGGCTCGGGAAGTGAATTAAATACTATTTGGAGGCATTTAATGTTCAAGCAAAAACAGCAGATTTTTGACAAAAGAGATAACACCCCCCCATTACGTCATGCTTCAGAAATGTGGAAAATGGTCCGTTTTCAAATGTTTTATTTTTGAACGTCAGTTCACTTTTGTAGGTGGATCATCAGTGTTAGAGCTAAAATTAGCATGTTTAAAGTGATTTTCATGCTTCCAGGGGCCCTAAACACAAGATTTATGGAATGGTTAAAAGTGCATGAAAATGGCCAATTTACTCACTCTGAGTTCTCAAAAAGGGTTTCTTCACCCCGGGAAGTTAATTAAATACCATTTGGAGGCATTTAATGTTCGAGCAAAAACGGCTGATTTTCGACAAAAGAGATAACACCCCCCCCCATTACGTCATGCTTCAGAAATGTGGAAAATGGTCCGTTTTCAAATGTTTTATTTTTGAACGTCAGTTCACATTTGTAGGTGGATCATCAGTGTTAGAGCTAAAATTAGCATGTTTAAAGTGATTTTCATGCTTCCAGGGGCTCGGGAAGTGAATTAAATACTATTTGGAGGCATTTAATGTTCAATCAAAAACAGCAGATTTTTGACAAAAGAGATAACACCCCCCCATTACGTCATGCTTCAGAAATGTGGAAAATGGTCCGTTTTCAAATGTTTTATTTTTGAACGTCAGTTCACATTTGTAGGTGGATCATGAGTGTTAGAGCTAAAATTAGCATGTTTAAAGTGATTTTCATGCTTCCAGGGGCCCTAAACACAAGATTTATGGAATGGTTAAAAGTGCATGAAAATGGCCAATTTACTCACTCTGAGTTCTCAAAAAGGGTTTCTTCACCCCGGGAAGTTAATTAAATACCATTTGGAGGCATTTAATGTTCGAGCAAAAACGGCTGATTTTCGACAAAAGAGATAACACCCCCCCATTACGTCATGCTTCAGAAATGTGGAAAATGGTCATTTTCAAATGTTTTATTTTTGAACGTCAGTTCACATTTGTAGGTGGATCATCAGTGTTAGAGCTAAAATTAGCATGTTTAAAGTGATTTTCATGCTTCCAGGGGCTCGGGAAGTGAATTAAATACTATTTGGAGGCATTTAATGTTCAATCAAAAACAGCAGATTTTTGACAAAAGAGATAACACCCCCACATTACGTCATGCTTCAGAAATGTGGAAAATGGTCCGTTGTCAAATGTTTTATTTTTGAACGTCAGTTCACATTTGTAGGTGGATCCTCAGTGTTAGAGCTAAAATTAGCATGTTTAAAGTGATTTTCATGCTTCCAGGGGCCCTAAACACAAGATTTATGGAATGGTTAAAAGTGCATGAAAATGGCCAATTTACTCACTCTGAGTTCTCAAAAAGGGTTTCTTCACCCCGGGAAGTTAATTAATTACCATTTGGAGGCATTTAATGTTCGAGCAAAAACGGCTGATTTTCGACAAAAGAGATAAAACCCCCCCATTACGTCATGCTTCAGAAATGTGGAAAATGGTCCGTTTTCAAATGTTTTATTTTTGAACGTCAGTTCACATTTGTAGGTGGATCATCAGTGTTAGAGCTAAAATTAGCATGTTTTAAGTGATTTTCATGCTTCCAGGGGCTCGGGAAGTGAATTAAATACTATTTGGAGGCATTTAATGTTCAAGCAAAAACAGCTGATTTTTGAAAAAAGAGATAACACCCCCCCATTACGTCATGTTTCAGAAATGTGGAAAATGGTCTGTTTTCAAATGTTTTATTTTTCAATGTCAGTTCACATTTGTAGGTGGATCATCAGTGTTAGAGCTAAAATTAGCATGTTTAAAGTGATTTTCATGCTTCCAGGGGCCCTAAACACAAGATTTATGGAATGGTTAAAAGTGCATGAAAATGGCCAATTTACTCACTCTGAGTTCTCAAAAAGGGTTTCTTCACCCCGGGAAGTTAATTAAATACCATTTGGAGGCATTTAATGTTCGAGCAAAAACGGCTGATTTTCGACAAAAGAGATAACACCCCCCCATTACGTCATGCTTCAGAAATGTGGAAAATGGTCCGTTTTCAAATGTTTTATTTTTGAACGTCAGTTCACATTTGTAGGTGGATCATCAGTGTTAGAGCTAAAATTAGCATGTTTAAAGTGATTTTCATTCTTCCAGGGGCTCGGGAAGTGAATTAAATACTATTTGGAGGCATTTAATGTTCAAGCAAAAACAGCTGATTTTTGACAAAAGAGATAACACCCCCCCCCATTACGTCATGCTTCAGAAATGTGGAAAATGGTCCGTTTTCAAATGTTTTATTTTTGAACGTCAGTTCACATTTGTAGGTGGATCATCAGTGTTAGAGCTAAAATTAGCATGTTTCAAGTGATTTTCATGCTTCCAGGGGCCCTAAACACAAGATTTATGGAATGGTTAAAAGTGCATGAAAATGGCCAATTTACTCACTCTGAGTTCTCAAAAAGGGTTTCTTCACCCCGGGAAGTTAATTAAATACCATTTGGAGGCATTTAATGTTCGAGCAAAAACGGCTGATTTACAACAAAAGAGATAACACCCCCCATTACGTCATGCTTCAGAAATGTGGAAAATGGTCCGTTTTCAAATGTTTTATTTTTGAACGTCAGTTCACATTTGTAGGTGGATAATCAGTGTTAGAGCTAAAATTAGCATGTTTAAAGTGATTTTCATGCTTCCAGAGGCTCGGGAAGTGAATTAAATACTATTTGGAGGCATTTAATGTTCAATCAAAAACGGCTGATTTTTGACAAAAGAGATAACACCCCCCCATTACGTCATGCTTCAGAAATGTGGAAAATGGTCCGTTTTCAAATGTTTTATTTTTGAACGTCAGTTCACATTTGTAGGTGGATCATTAGTGTTAGAGCTAAAATTAGCATGTTTAAAGTGATTTTCATGCTTCCAGGGGCCCTAAACACAAGATTTGTGGAATGGTTAAAAGTGCATGAAAATGGCCAATTTACTCACTCTGAGTTCTCAAAAAGGGTTTCTTCACCCCGGGAAGTTAATTAAATACCATTTGGAGGCATTTAATGTTCGAGCAAAAACGGCTGATTTTCGACAAAAGAGATAACACCCCCCCATTACGTCATGCTTCAGAAATGTGGAAAATGGTCCGTTTTCAAATGTTTTATTTTTGAACGTCAGTTCACATTTGTAGGTGGATCATCAGTGTTAGAGCTAAAATTAGCATGTTTAAAGTGATTTTCAGGCTTCCAGGGGCTCGGGAAGTGAATTAAATACTATTTGGAGGCATTTAATGTTCAATCAAAAACAGCAGATTTTTGACAAAAGAGATAACACCACCCCATTACGTCATGCTTCAGAAATGTGGAAAATGGTCCGTTGTCAAATGTTTTATTTTTGAACGTCAGTTCACATTTGTAGGTGGATCATCAGTGTTAGAGCTAAAATTAGCATGTTTAAAGTGATTTTCATGCTTCCAGGGTCCCTAAACACAAGATTTATGGAATGGTTAAAAGTGCATGAAAATGGCCAATTTACTCACTCTGAGTTCTCAAAAAGGGTTTCTTCACCCCGGGAAGTTAATTAAATACCATTTGGAGGCATTTAATGTTCGAGCAAAAACGGCTGATTTTCGACAAAAGAGATAACACCCCCATTACGTCATGCTTCAGAAATGTGGAAAATGGTCCTTTTTCAAATGTTTTATTTTTGAACGTCAGTTCACATTTGTAAGTGGATCATCAGTGTTAGAGCTAAAATTAGCATGTTTAAAGTGATTTTCATGCTTCCAGGGGCTCGGGAAGTGAATTAAATACTATTTGGAGGCATTTAATGTTCAAGCAAAAACAGCAGATTTTTGACAAAAGAGATAACACCCCCCCATTACGTCATGCTTCAGAAATGTGGAAAATGGTCCGTTTTCAAATGTTTTATTTTTGAACGTCAGTTCACTTTTGTAGGTGGATCATCAGTGTTAGAGCTAAAATTAGCATGTTTAAAGTGATTTTCATGCTTCCAGGGGCCCTAAACACAAGATTTATGGAATGGTTAAAAGTGCATGAAAATGGCCAATTTACTCACTCTGAGTTCTCAAAAAGGGTTTCTTCACCCCGGGAAGTTAATTAAATACCATTTGGAGGCATTTAATGTTCGAGCAAAAACGGCTGATTTTCGACAAAAGAGATAACACCCCCCCATTACGTCATGCTTCAGAAATGTGGAAAATGGTCCGTTTTCAAATGTTTTATTTTTGAACGTCAGTTCACATTTGTAGGTGGATCATCAGTGTTAGAGCTAAAATTAGCATGTTTAAAGTGATTTTCATGTTTCCAGGGGCTCGGGAAGTGAATTAAATACTATTTGGAGGCATTTAATGTTCAAGCAAAAACAGCTGATTTTTGACAAAAGAGATAACACCCCCCATTACGTCATGCTTCAGAAATGTGGAAAATGGTCTGTTTTCAAATGTTTTATTTTTCAACGTCAGTTCACATTTGTAGGTGGATCATCAGTGTTAGAGCTAAAATTAGCATGTTTAAAGTGATTTTCATGCTTCCAGGGGCCCTAAACACAAGATTTATGGAATGGTAAAAGTGCATGAAAATGGCCAATTTACTCACTCTGAGTTCTCAAAAAGGGTTTCTTCACCCCGGGAAGTTAATTAAATACCATTTGGAGGCATTTAATGTTCGAGCAAAAACGGCTGATTTTCGACAAAAGAGATAACACCCCCCATTACGTCATGCTTCAGAAATGTGGAAAATGGTCAGTTTTCAAATGTTTTATTTTTGAACGTCAGTTCACATTTGTAGGTGGATCATCAGTGTTAGAGCTAAAATTAGCATGTTTAAAGTGATTTTCATGCTTCCAGGGGCTCGGGAAGTGAATTAAATACTATTTGGAGGCATTTAATGTTCAATCAAAAACAGCTGATTTTTGACAAAAGAGATAACACCCCCCCATTACGTCATGCTTCAGAAATGTGGAAAATGGTCCGTTTTCAAATGTTTTATTTTTGAACGTCAGTTCACATTTGTAGGTGGATCATCAGTGTTAGAGCTAAAATTAGCGTGTTTAAAGTGATTTTCTTGCTTCCAGGGTCCCTAAACACAAGATTTATGGAATGGTTAAAAGTGCATGAAAATGGCCAATTTACTCACTCTGAGTTCTCAAAAAGGGTTTCTTCACCCCGGGAAGTTAATTAAATACCATTTGGAGGCATTTAATGTTCGAGCAAAAACGGCTGATTTTCGACAAAAGAGATAACACCCCCCATTACGTCATGCTTCAGAAATGTGGAAAATGGTCCTTTTTCAAATGTTTTATTTTTGAACGTCAGTTCACATTTGTAAGTGGATCATCAGTGTTAGAGCTAAAATTAGCATGTTTAAAGTGATTTTCATGCTTCCAGGGGCTCGGGAAGTGAATTAAATACTATTTGGAGGCATTTAATGTTCAAGCAAAAACAGCAGATTTTTGACAAAAGAGATAACACCCCCCCATTACGTCATGCTTCAGAAATGTGGAAAATGGTCCGTTTTCAAATGTTTTATTTTTGAACGTCAGTTCACTTTTGTAGGTGGATCATCAGTGTTAGAGCTAAAATTAGCATGTTTAAAGTGATTTTCATGCTTCCAGGGGCCCTAAACACAAGATTTATGGAATGGTTAAAAGTGCATGAAAATGGCCAATTTACTCACTCTGAGTTCTCAAAAAGGGTTTCTTCACCCCGGGAAGTTAATTAAATACCATTTGGAGGCATTTAATGTTCGAGCAAAAACGGCTGATTTTCGACAAAAGAGATAACACCCCCCCCATTACGTCATGCTTCAGAAATGTGGAAAATGGTCCGTTTTCAAATGTTTTATTTTTGAACGTCAGTTCACATTTGTAGGTGGATCATCAGTGTTAGAGCTAAAATTAGCATGTTTAAAGTGATTTTCATGCTTCCAGGGGCTCGGGAAGTGAATTAAATACTATTTGGAGGCATTTAATGTTCAATCAAAAACAGCAGATTTTTGACAAAAGAGATAACACCCCCCCATTACGTCATGCTTCAGAAATGTGGAAAATGGTCCGTTGTCAAATGTTTTATTTTTGAACGTCAGTTCACATTTGTAGGTGGATCATCAGTGTTAGAGCTAAAATTAGCATGTTTAAAGTGATTTTCATGCTTCCAGGGGCTCGGGAAGTGAATTAAATACTATTTGGAGGCATTTAATGTTCAATCAAAAACAGCAGATTTTTGACAAAAGAGATAACACCCCCACATTACGTCATGCTTCAGAAATGTGGAAAATGGTCCGTTGTCAAATGTTTTATTTTTGAACGTCAGTTCACATTTGTAGGTGGATCCTCAGTGTTAGAGCTAAAATTAGCATGTTTAAAGTGATTTTCATGCTTCCAGGGGCCCTAAACACAAGATTTATGGAATGGTTAAAAGTGCATGAAAATGGCCAATTTACTCACTCTGAGTTCTCAAAAAGGGTTTCTTCACCCCGGGAAGTTAATTAATTACCATTTGGAGGCATTTAATGTTCGAGCAAAAACGGCTGATTTTCGACAAAAGAGATAAAACCCCCCCATTACGTCATGCTTCAGAAATGTGGAAAATGGTCCGTTTTCAAATGTTTTATTTTTGAACGTCAGTTCACATTTGTAGGTGGATCATCAGTGTTAGAGCTAAAATTAGCATGTTTTAAGTGATTTTCATGCTTCCAGGGGCTCGGGAAGTGAATTAAATACTATTTGGAGGCATTTAATGTTCAAGCAAAAACAGCTGATTTTTGAAAAAAGAGATAACACCCCCCCATTACGTCATGTTTCAGAAATGTGGAAAATGGTCTGTTTTCAAATGTTTTATTTTTCAATGTCAGTTCACATTTGTAGGTGGATCATCAGTGTTAGAGCTAAAATTAGCATGTTTAAAGTGATTTTCATGCTTCCAGGGGCCCTAAACACAAGATTTATGGAATGGTTAAAAGTGCATGAAAATGGCCAATTTACTCACTCTGAGTTCTCAAAAAGGGTTTCTTCACCCCGGGAAGTTAATTAAATACCATTTGGAGGCATTTAATGTTCGAGCAAAAACGGCTGATTTTCGACAAAAGAGATAACACCCCCCCATTACGTCATGCTTCAGAAATGTGGAAAATGGTCCGTTTTCAAATGTTTTATTTTTGAACGTCAGTTCACATTTGTAGGTGGATCATCAGTGTTAGAGCTAAAATTAGCATGTTTAAAGTGATTTTCATTCTTCCAGGGGCTCGGGAAGTGAATTAAATACTATTTGGAGGCATTTAATGTTCAAGCAAAAACAGCTGATTTTTGACAAAAGAGATAACACCCCCCCCCATTACGTCATGCTTCAGAAATGTGGAAAATGGTCCGTTTTCAAATGTTTTATTTTTGAACGTCAGTTCACATTTGTAGGTGGATCATCAGTGTTAGAGCTAAAATTAGCATGTTTCAAGTGATTTTCATGCTTCCAGGGGCCCTAAACACAAGATTTATGGAATGGTTAAAAGTGCATGAAAATGGCCAATTTACTCACTCTGAGTTCTCAAAAAGGGTTTCTTCACCCCGGGAAGTTAATTAAATACCATTTGGAGGCATTTAATGTTCGAGCAAAAACGGCTGATTTACAACAAAAGAGATAACACCCCCCATTACGTCATGCTTCAGAAATGTGGAAAATGGTCCGTTTTCAAATGTTTTATTTTTGAACGTCAGTTCACATTTGTAGGTGGATAATCAGTGTTAGAGCTAAAATTAGCATGTTTAAAGTGATTTTCATGCTTCCAGAGGCTCGGGAAGTGAATTAAATACTATTTGGAGGCATTTAATGTTCAATCAAAAACGGCTGATTTTTGACAAAAGAGATAACACCCCCCCATTACGTCATGCTTCAGAAATGTGGAAAATGGTCCGTTTTCAAATGTTTTATTTTTGAACGTCAGTTCACATTTGTAGGTGGATCATTAGTGTTAGAGCTAAAATTAGCATGTTTAAAGTGATTTTCATGCTTCCAGGGGCCCTAAACACAAGATTTGTGGAATGGTTAAAAGTGCATGAAAATGGCCAATTTACTCACTCTGAGTTCTCAAAAAGGGTTTCTTCACCCCGGGAAGTTAATTAAATACCATTTGGAGGCATTTAATGTTCGAGCAAAAACGGCTGATTTTCGACAAAAGAGATAACACCCCCCCATTACGTCATGCTTCAGAAATGTGGAAAATGGTCCGTTTTCAAATGTTTTATTTTTGAACGTCAGTTCACATTTGTAGGTGGATCATCAGTGTTAGAGCTAAAATTAGCATGTTTAAAGTGATTTTCAGGCTTCCAGGGGCTCGGGAAGTGAATTAAATACTATTTGGAGGCATTTAATGTTCAATCAAAAACAGCAGATTTTTGACAAAAGAGATAACACCACCCCATTACGTCATGCTTCAGAAATGTGGAAAATGGTCCGTTGTCAAATGTTTTATTTTTGAACGTCAGTTCACATTTGTAGGTGGATCATCAGTGTTAGAGCTAAAATTAGCATGTTTAAAGTGATTTTCATGCTTCCAGGGTCCCTAAACACAAGATTTATGGAATGGTTAAAAGTGCATGAAAATGGCCAATTTACTCACTCTGAGTTCTCAAAAAGGGTTTCTTCACCCCGGGAAGTTAATTAAATACCATTTGGAGGCATTTAATGTTCGAGCAAAAACGGCTGATTTTCGACAAAAGAGATAACACCCCCATTACGTCATGCTTCAGAAATGTGGAAAATGGTCCTTTTTCAAATGTTTTATTTTTGAACGTCAGTTCACATTTGTAAGTGGATCATCAGTGTTAGAGCTAAAATTAGCATGTTTAAAGTGATTTTCATGCTTCCAGGGGCTCGGGAAGTGAATTAAATACTATTTGGAGGCATTTAATGTTCAAGCAAAAACAGCAGATTTTTGACAAAAGAGATAACACCCCCCCATTACGTCATGCTTCAGAAATGTGGAAAATGGTCCGTTTTCAAATGTTTTATTTTTGAACGTCAGTTCACTTTTGTAGGTGGATCATCAGTGTTAGAGCTAAAATTAGCATGTTTAAAGTGATTTTCATGCTTCCAGGGGCCCTAAACACAAGATTTATGGAATGGTTAAAAGTGCATGAAAATGGCCAATTTACTCACTCTGAGTTCTCAAAAAGGGTTTCTTCACCCCGGGAAGTTAATTAAATACCATTTGGAGGCATTTAATGTTCGAGCAAAAACGGCTGATTTTCGACAAAAGAGATAACACCCCCCCATTACGTCATGCTTCAGAAATGTGGAAAATGGTCCGTTTTCAAATGTTTTATTTTTGAACGTCAGTTCACATTTGTAGGTGGATCATCAGTGTTAGAGCTAAAATTAGCATGTTTAAAGTGATTTTCATGTTTCCAGGGGCTCGGGAAGTGAATTAAATACTATTTGGAGGCATTTAATGTTCAAGCAAAAACAGCTGATTTTTGACAAAAGAGATAACACCCCCCATTACGTCATGCTTCAGAAATGTGGAAAATGGTCTGTTTTCAAATGTTTTATTTTTCAACGTCAGTTCACATTTGTAGGTGGATCATCAGTGTTAGAGCTAAAATTAGCATGTTTAAAGTGATTTTCATGCTTCCAGGGGCCCTAAACACAAGATTTATGGAATGGTAAAAGTGCATGAAAATGGCCAATTTACTCACTCTGAGTTCTCAAAAAGGGTTTCTTCACCCCGGGAAGTTAATTAAATACCATTTGGAGGCATTTAATGTTCGAGCAAAAACGGCTGATTTTCGACAAAAGAGATAACACCCCCCATTACGTCATGCTTCAGAAATGTGGAAAATGGTCAGTTTTCAAATGTTTTATTTTTGAACGTCAGTTCACATTTGTAGGTGGATCATCAGTGTTAGAGCTAAAATTAGCATGTTTAAAGTGATTTTCATGCTTCCAGGGGCTCGGGAAGTGAATTAAATACTATTTGGAGGCATTTAATGTTCAATCAAAAACAGCTGATTTTTGACAAAAGAGATAACACCCCCCCATTACGTCATGCTTCAGAAATGTGGAAAATGGTCCGTTTTCAAATGTTTTATTTTTGAACGTCAGTTCACATTTGTAGGTGGATCATCAGTGTTAGAGCTAAAATTAGCGTGTTTAAAGTGATTTTCTTGCTTCCAGGGTCCCTAAACACAAGATTTATGGAATGGTTAAAAGTGCATGAAAATGGCCAATTTACTCACTCTGAGTTCTCAAAAAGGGTTTCTTCACCCCGGGAAGTTAATTAAATACCATTTGGAGGCATTTAATGTTCGAGCAAAAACGGCTGATTTTCGACAAAAGAGATAACACCCCCCATTACGTCATGCTTCAGAAATGTGGAAAATGGTCCTTTTTCAAATGTTTTATTTTTGAACGTCAGTTCACATTTGTAAGTGGATCATCAGTGTTAGAGCTAAAATTAGCATGTTTAAAGTGATTTTCATGCTTCCAGGGGCTCGGGAAGTGAATTAAATACTATTTGGAGGCATTTAATGTTCAAGCAAAAACAGCAGATTTTTGACAAAAGAGATAACACCCCCCCATTACGTCATGCTTCAGAAATGTGGAAAATGGTCCGTTTTCAAATATTTATTTTTGAACGTCAGTTCACTTTTGTAGGTGGATCATCAGTGTTAGAGCTAAAATTAGCATGTTTAAAGTGATTTTCATGCTTCCAGGGGCCCTAAACACAAGATTTATGGAATGGTTAAAAGTGCATGAAAATGGCCAATTTACTCACTCTGAGTTCTCAAAAAGGGTTTCTTCACCCCGGGAAGTTAATTAAATACCATTTGGAGGCATTTAATGTTCGAGCAAAAACGGCTGATTTTCGACAAAAGAGATAACACCCCCCCCATTACGTCATGCTTCAGAAATGTGGAAAATGGTCCGTTTTCAAATGTTTTATTTTTGAACGTCAGTTCACATTTGTAGGTGGATCATCAGTGTTAGAGCTAAAATTAGCATGTTTAAAGTGATTTTCATGCTTCCAGGGGCTCGGGAAGTGAATTAAATACTATTTGGAGGCATTTAATGTTCAATCAAAAACAGCAGATTTTTGACAAAAGAGATAACACCCCCCCATTACGTCATGCTTCAGAAATGTGGAAAATGGTCCGTTTTCAAATGTTTTATTTTTGAACGTCAGTTCACATTTGTAGGTGGATCATGAGTGTTAGAGCTAAAATTAGCATGTTTAAAGTGATTTTCATGCTTCCAGGGGCCCTAAACACAAGATTTATGGAATGGTTAAAAGTGCATGAAAATGGCCAATTTACTCACTCTGAGTTCTCAAAAAGGGTTTCTTCACCCCGGGAAGTTAATTAAATACCATTTGGAGGCATTTAATGTTCGAGCAAAAACGGCTGATTTTCGACAAAAGAGATAACACCCCCCCATTACGTCATGCTTCAGAAATGTGGAAAATGGTCATTTTCAAATGTTTTATTTTTGAACGTCAGTTCACATTTGTAGGTGGATCATCAGTGTTAGAGCTAAAATTAGCATGTTTAAAGTGATTTTCATGCTTCCAGGGGCTCGGGAAGTGAATTAAATACTATTTGGAGGCATTTAATGTTCAATCAAAAACAGCAGATTTTTGACAAAAGAGATAACACCCCCACATTACGTCATGCTTCAGAAATGTGGAAAATGGTCCGTTGTCAAATGTTTTATTTTTGAACGTCAGTTCACATTTGTAGGTGGATCCTCAGTGTTAGAGCTAAAATTAGCATGTTTAAAGTGATTTTCATGCTTCCAGGGGCCCTAAACACAAGATTTATGGAATGGTTAAAAGTGCATGAAAATGGCCAATTTACTCACTCTGAGTTCTCAAAAAGGGTTTCTTCACCCCGGGAAGTTAATTAATTACCATTTGGAGGCATTTAATGTTCGAGCAAAAACGGCTGATTTTCGACAAAAGAGATAAAACCCCCCCATTACGTCATGCTTCAGAAATGTGGAAAATGGTCCGTTTTCAAATGTTTTATTTTTGAACGTCAGTTCACATTTGTAGGTGGATCATCAGTGTTAGAGCTAAAATTAGCATGTTTTAAGTGATTTTCATGCTTCCAGGGGCTCGGGAAGTGAATTAAATACTATTTGGAGGCATTTAATGTTCAAGCAAAAACAGCTGATTTTTGAAAAAAGAGATAACACCCCCCCATTACGTCATGTTTCAGAAATGTGGAAAATGGTCTGTTTTCAAATGTTTTATTTTTCAATGTCAGTTCACATTTGTAGGTGGATCATCAGTGTTAGAGCTAAAATTAGCATGTTTAAAGTGATTTTCATGCTTCCAGGGGCCCTAAACACAAGATTTATGGAATGGTTAAAAGTGCATGAAAATGGCCAATTTACTCACTCTGAGTTCTCAAAAAGGGTTTCTTCACCCCGGGAAGTTAATTAAATACCATTTGGAGGCATTTAATGTTCGAGCAAAAACGGCTGATTTTCGACAAAAGAGATAACACCCCCCCATTACGTCATGCTTCAGAAATGTGGAAAATGGTCCGTTTTCAAATGTTTTATTTTTGAACGTCAGTTCACATTTGTAGGTGGATCATCAGTGTTAGAGCTAAAATTAGCATGTTTAAAGTGATTTTCATGCTTCCAGGGGCTCGGGAAGTGAATTAAATACTATTTGGAGGCATTTAATGTTCAAGCAAAAACAGCTGATTTTTGACAAAAGAGATAACACCCCCCCCCCATTACGTCATGCTTCAGAAATGTGGAAAATGGTCCGTTTTCAAATGTTTTATTTTTGAACGTCAGTTCACATTTGTAGGTGGATCATCAGTGTTAGAGCTAAAATTAGCATGTTTCAAGTGATTTTCATGCTTCCAGGGGCCCTAAACACAAGATTTATGGAATGGTTAAAAGTGCATGAAAATGGCCAATTTACTCACTCTGAGTTCTCAAAAAGGGTTTCTTCACCCCGGGAAGTTAATTAAATACCATTTGGAGGCATTTAATGTTCGAGCAAAAACGGCTGATTTACAACAAAAGAGATAACACCCCCCATTACGTCATGCTTCAGAAATGTGGAAAATGGTCCGTTTTCAAATGTTTTATTTTTGAACGTCAGTTCACATTTGTAGGTGGATCATCAGTGTTAGAGCTAAAATTAGCATGTTTAAAGTGATTTTCAGGCTTCCAGGGGCTCGGGAAGTGAATTAAATACTATTTGGAGGCATTTAATGTTCAATCAAAAACAGCAGATTTTTGACAAAAGAGATAACACCACCCCATTACGTCATGCTTCAGAAATGTGGAAAATGGTCCGTTGTCAAATGTTTTATTTTTGAACGTCAGTTCACATTTGTAGGTGGATCATCAGTGTTAGAGCTAAAATTAGCATGTTTAAAGTGATTTTCATGCTTCCAGGGTCCCTAAACACAAGATTTATGGAATGGTTAAAAGTGCATGAAAATGGCCAATTTACTCACTCTGAGTTCTCAAAAAGGGTTTCTTCACCCCGGGAAGTTAATTAAATACCATTTGGAGGCATTTAATGTTCGAGCAAAAACGGCTGATTTTCGACAAAAGAGATAACACCCCCATTACGTCATGCTTCAGAAATGTGGAAAATGGTCCTTTTTCAAATGTTTTATTTTTGAACGTCAGTTCACATTTGTAAGTGGATCATCAGTGTTAGAGCTAAAATTAGCATGTTTAAAGTGATTTTCATGCTTCCAGGGGCTCGGGAAGTGAATTAAATACTATTTGGAGGCATTTAATGTTCAAGCAAAAACAGCAGATTTTTGACAAAAGAGATAACACCCCCCCATTACGTCATGCTTCAGAAATGTGGAAAATGGTCCGTTTTCAAATGTTTTATTTTTGAACGTCAGTTCACTTTTGTAGGTGGATCATCAGTGTTAGAGCTAAAATTAGCATGTTTAAAGTGATTTTCATGCTTCCAGGGGCCCTAAACACAAGATTTATGGAATGGTTAAAAGTGCATGAAAATGGCCAATTTACTCACTCTGAGTTCTCAAAAAGGGTTTCTTCACCCCGGGAAGTTAATTAAATACCATTTGGAGGCATTTAATGTTCGAGCAAAAACGGCTGATTTTCGACAAAAGAGATAACACCCCCCCATTACGTCATGCTTCAGAAATGTGGAAAATGGTCCGTTTTCAAATGTTTTATTTTTGAACGTCAGTTCACATTTGTAGGTGGATCATCAGTGTTAGAGCTAAAATTAGCATGTTTAAAGTGATTTTCATGCTTCCAGGGGCTCGGGAAGTGAATTAAATACTATTTGGAGGCATTTAATGTTCAAGCAAAAACAGCTGATTTTTGACAAAAGAGATAACACCCCCCATTACGTCATGCTTCAGAAATGTGGAAAATGGTCTGTTTTCAAATGTTTTATTTTTCAACGTCAGTTCACATTTGTAGGTGGATCATCAGTGTTAGAGCTAAAATTAGCATGTTTAAAGTGATTTTCATGCTTCCAGGGGCCCTAAACACAAGATTTATGGAATGGTAAAAGTGCATGAAAATGGCCAATTTACTCACTCTGAGTTCTCAAAAAGGGTTTCTTCACCCCGGGAAGTTAATTAAATACCATTTGGAGGCATTTAATGTTCGAGCAAAAACGGCTGATTTTCGACAAAAGAGATAACACCCCCCATTACGTCATGCTTCAGAAATGTGGAAAATGGTCAGTTTTCAAATGTTTTATTTTTGAACGTCAGTTCACATTTGTAGGTGGATCATCAGTGTTAGAGCTAAAATTAGCATGTTTAAAGTGATTTTCATGCTTCCAGGGGCTCGGGAAGTGAATTAAATACTATTTGGAGGCATTTAATGTTCAATCAAAAACAGCTGATTTTTGACAAAAGAGATAACACCCCCCCATTACGTCATGCTTCAGAAATGTGGAAAATGGTCCGTTTTCAAATGTTTTATTTTTGAACGTCAGTTCACATTTGTAGGTGGATCATCAGTGTTAGAGCTAAAATTAGCGTGTTTAAAGTGATTTTCTTGCTTCCAGGGTCCCTAAACACAAGATTTATGGAATGGTTAAAAGTGCATGAAAATGGCCAATTTACTCACTCTGAGTTCTCAAAAAGGGTTTCTTCACCCCGGGAAGTTAATTAAATACCATTTGGAGGCATTTAATGTTCGAGCAAAAACGGCTGATTTTCGACAAAAGAGATAACACCCCCATTACGTCATGCTTCAGAAATGTGGAAAATGGTCCTTTTTCAAATGTTTTATTTTTGAACGTCAGTTCACATTTGTAAGTGGATCATCAGTGTTAGAGCTAAAATTAGCATGTTTAAAGTGATTTTCATGCTTCCAGGGGCTCGGGAAGTGAATTAAATACTATTTGGAGGCATTTAATGTTCAAGCAAAAACAGCAGATTTTTGACAAAAGAGATAACACCCCCCCATTACGTCATGCTTCAGAAATGTGGAAAATGGTCCGTTTTCAAATGTTTTATTTTTGAACGTCAGTTCACTTTTGTAGGTGGATCATCAGTGTTAGAGCTAAAATTAGCATGTTTAAAGTGATTTTCATGCTTCCAGGGGCCCTAAACACAAGATTTATGGAATGGTTAAAAGTGCATGAAAATGGCCAATTTACTCACTCTGAGTTCTCAAAAAGGGTTTCTTCACCCCGGGAAGTTAATTAAATACCATTTGGAGGCATTTAATGTTCGAGCAAAAACGGCTGATTTTCGACAAAAGAGATAACACCCCCCCCATTACGTCATGCTTCAGAAATGTGGAAAATGGTCCGTTTTCAAATGTTTTATTTTTGAACATCAGTTCACATTTGTAGGTGGATCATCAGTGTTAGAGCTAAAATTAGCATGTTTAAAGTGATTTTCATGCTTCCAGGGGCTCGGGAAGTGAATTAAATACTATTTGGAGGCATTTAATGTTCAATCAAAAACAGCAGATTTTTGACAAAAGAGATAACACCCCCCCATTACGTCATGCTTCAGAAATGTGGAAAATGGTCCGTTTTCAAATGTTTTATTTTTGAACGTCAGTTCACATTTGTAGGTGGATCATGAGTGTTAGAGCTAAAATTAGCATGTTTAAAGTGATTTTCATGCTTCCAGGGGCCCTAAACACAAGATTTATGGAATGGTTAAAAGTGCATGAAAATGGCCAATTTACTCACTCTGAGTTCTCAAAAAGGGTTTCTTCACCCCGGGAAGTTAATTAAATACCATTTGGAGGCATTTAATGTTCGAGCAAAAACGGCTGATTTTCGACAAAAGAGATAACACCCCCCCATTACGTCATGCTTCAGAAATGTGGAAAATGGTCATTTTCAAATGTTTTATTTTTGAACGTCAGTTCACATTTGTAGGTGGATCATCAGTGTTAGAGCTAAAATTAGCATGTTTAAAGTGATTTTCATGCTTCCAGGGGCTCGGGAAGTGAATTAAATACTATTTGGAGGCATTTAATGTTCAATCAAAAACAGCAGATTTTTGACAAAAGAGATAACACCCCCACATTACGTCATGCTTCAGAAATGTGGAAAATGGTCCGTTGTCAAATGTTTTATTTTTGAACGTCAGTTCACATTTGTAGGTGGATCCTCAGTGTTAGAGCTAAAATTAGCATGTTTAAAGTGATTTTCATGCTTCCAGGGGCCCTAAACACAAGATTTATGGAATGGTTAAAAGTGCATGAAAATGGCCAATTTACTCACTCTGAGTTCTCAAAAAGGGTTTCTTCACCCCGGGAAGTTAATTAATTACCATTTGGAGGCATTTAATGTTCGAGCAAAAACGGCTGATTTTCGACAAAAGAGATAAAACCCCCCCATTACGTCATGCTTCAGAAATGTGGAAAATGGTCCGTTTTCAAATGTTTTATTTTTGAACGTCAGTTCACATTTGTAGGTGGATCATCAGTGTTAGAGCTAAAATTAGCATGTTTTAAGTGATTTTCATGCTTCCAGGGGCTCGGGAAGTGAATTAAATACTATTTGGAGGCATTTAATGTTCAAGCAAAAACAGCTGATTTTTGAAAAAAGAGATAACACCCCCCCATTACGTCATGTTTCAGAAATGTGGAAAATGGTCTGTTTTCAAATGTTTTATTTTTCAATGTCAGTTCACATTTGTAGGTGGATCATCAGTGTTAGAGCTAAAATTAGCATGTTTAAAGTGATTTTCATGCTTCCAGGGGCCCTAAACACAAGATTTATGGAATGGTTAAAAGTGCATGAAAATGGCCAATTTACTCACTCTGAGTTCTCAAAAAGGGTTTCTTCACCCCGGGAAGTTAATTAAATACCATTTGGAGGCATTTAATGTTCGAGCAAAAACGGCTGATTTTCGACAAAAGAGATAACACCCCCCCATTACGTCATGCTTCAGAAATGTGGAAAATGGTCCGTTTTCAAATGTTTTATTTTTGAACGTCAGTTCACATTTGTAGGTGGATCATCAGTGTTAGAGCTAAAATTAGCATGTTTAAAGTGATTTTCATGCTTCCAGGGGCTCGGGAAGTGAATTAAATACTATTTGGAGGCATTTAATGTTCAAGCAAAAACAGCTGATTTTTGACAAAAGAGATAACACCCCCCCCCCATTACGTCATGCTTCAGAAATGTGGAAAATGGTCCGTTTTCAAATGTTTTATTTTTGAACGTCAGTTCACATTTGTAGGTGGATCATCAGTGTTAGAGCTAAAATTAGCATGTTTCAAGTGATTTTCATGCTTCCAGGGGCCCTAAACACAAGATTTATGGAATGGTTAAAAGTGCATGAAAATGGCCAATTTACTCACTCTGAGTTCTCAAAAAGGGTTTCTTCACCCCGGGAAGTTAATTAAATACCATTTGGAGGCATTTAATGTTCGAGCAAAAACGGCTGATTTACAACAAAAGAGATAACACCCCCCATTACGTCATGCTTCAGAAATGTGGAAAATGGTCCGTTTTCAAATGTTTTATTTTTGAACGTCAGTTCACATTTGTAGGTGGATAATCAGTGTTAGAGCTAAAATTAGCATGTTTAAAGTGATTTTCATGCTTCCAGAGGCTCGGGAAGTGAATTAAATACTATTTGGAGGCATTTAATGTTCAATCAAAAACGGCTGATTTTTGACAAAAGAGATAACACCCCCCCATTACGTCATGCTTCAGAAATGTGGAAAATGGTCCGTTTTCAAATGTTTTATTTTTGAACGTCAGTTCACATTTGTAGGTGGATCATTAGTGTTAGAGCTAAAATTAGCATGTTTAAAGTGATTTTCATGCTTCCAGGGGCCCTAAACACAAGATTTGTGGAATGGTTAAAAGTGCATGAAAATGGCCAATTTACTCACTCTGAGTTCTCAAAAAGGGTTTCTTCACCCCGGGAAGTTAATTAAATACCATTTGGAGGCATTTAATGTTCGAGCAAAAACGGCTGATTTTCGACAAAAGAGATAACACCCCCCCATTACGTCATGCTTCAGAAATGTGGAAAATGGTCCGTTTTCAAATGTTTTATTTTTGAACGTCAGTTCACATTTGTAGGTGGATCATCAGTGTTAGAGCTAAAATTAGCATGTTTAAAGTGATTTTCAGGCTTCCAGGGGCTCGGGAAGTGAATTAAATACTATTTGGAGGCATTTAATGTTCAATCAAAAACAGCAGATTTTTGACAAAAGAGATAACACCACCCCATTACGTCATGCTTCAGAAATGTGGAAAATGGTCCGTTGTCAAATGTTTTATTTTTGAACGTCAGTTCACATTTGTAGGTGGATCATCAGTGTTAGAGCTAAAATTAGCATGTTTAAAGTGATTTTCATGCTTCCAGGGTCCCTAAACACAAGATTTATGGAATGGTTAAAAGTGCATGAAAATGGCCAATTTACTCACTCTGAGTTCTCAAAAAGGGTTTCTTCACCCCGGGAAGTTAATTAAATACCATTTGGAGGCATTTAATGTTCGAGCAAAAACGGCTGATTTTCGACAAAAGAGATAACACCCCCATTACGTCATGCTTCAGAAATGTGGAAAATGGTCCTTTTTCAAATGTTTTATTTTTGAACGTCAGTTCACATTTGTAAGTGGATCATCAGTGTTAGAGCTAAAATTAGCATGTTTAAAGTGATTTTCATGCTTCCAGGGGCTCGGGAAGTGAATTAAATACTATTTGGAGGCATTTAATGTTCAAGCAAAAACAGCAGATTTTTGACAAAAGAGATAACACCCCCCCATTACGTCATGCTTCAGAAATGTGGAAAATGGTCCGTTTTCAAATGTTTTATTTTTGAACGTCAGTTCACTTTTGTAGGTGGATCATCAGTGTTAGAGCTAAAATTAGCATGTTTAAAGTGATTTTCATGCTTCCAGGGGCCCTAAACACAAGATTTATGGAATGGTTAAAAGTGCATGAAAATGGCCAATTTACTCACTCTGAGTTCTCAAAAAGGGTTTCTTCACCCCGGGAAGTTAATTAAATACCATTTGGAGGCATTTAATGTTCGAGCAAAAACGGCTGATTTTCGACAAAAGAGATAACACCCCCCCATTACGTCATGCTTCAGAAATGTGGAAAATGGTCCGTTTTCAAATGTTTTATTTTTGAACGTCAGTTCACATTTGTAGGTGGATCATCAGTGTTAGAGCTAAAATTAGCATGTTTAAAGTGATTTTCATGCTTCCAGGGGCTCGGGAAGTGAATTAAATACTATTTGGAGGCATTTAATGTTCAAGCAAAAACAGCTGATTTTTGACAAAAGAGATAACACCCCCCATTACGTCATGCTTCAGAAATGTGGAAAATGGTCTGTTTTCAAATGTTTTATTTTTCAACGTCAGTTCACATTTGTAGGTGGATCATCAGTGTTAGAGCTAAAATTAGCATGTTTAAAGTGATTTTCATGCTTCCAGGGGCCCTAAACACAAGATTTATGGAATGGTAAAAGTGCATGAAAATGGCCAATTTACTCACTCTGAGTTCTCAAAAAGGGTTTCTTCACCCCGGGAAGTTAATTAAATACCATTTGGAGGCATTTAATGTTCGAGCAAAAACGGCTGATTTTCGACAAAAGAGATAACACCCCCCATTACGTCATGCTTCAGAAATGTGGAAAATGGTCAGTTTTCAAATGTTTTATTTTTGAACGTCAGTTCACATTTGTAGGTGGATCATCAGTGTTAGAGCTAAAATTAGCATGTTTAAAGTGATTTTCATGCTTCCAGGGGCTCGGGAAGTGAATTAAATACTATTTGGAGGCATTTAATGTTCAATCAAAAACAGCTGATTTTTGACAAAAGAGATAACACCCCCCCATTACGTCATGCTTCAGAAATGTGGAAAATGGTCCGTTTTCAAATGTTTTATTTTTGAACGTCAGTTCACATTTGTAGGTGGATCATCAGTGTTAGAGCTAAAATTAGCGTGTTTAAAGTGATTTTCTTGCTTCCAGGGTCCCTAAACACAAGATTTATGGAATGGTTAAAAGTGCATGAAAATGGCCAATTTACTCACTCTGAGTTCTCAAAAAGGGTTTCTTCACCCCGGGAAGTTAATTAAATACCATTTGGAGGCATTTAATGTTCGAGCAAAAACGGCTGATTTTCGACAAAAGAGATAACACCCCCATTACGTCATGCTTCAGAAATGTGGAAAATGGTCCTTTTTCAAATGTTTTATTTTTGAACGTCAGTTCACATTTGTAAGTGGATCATCAGTGTTAGAGCTAAAATTAGCATGTTTAAAGTGATTTTCATGCTTCCAGGGGCTCGGGAAGTGAATTAAATACTATTTGGAGGCATTTAATGTTCAAGCAAAAACAGCAGATTTTTGACAAAAGAGATAACACCCCCCCATTACGTCATGCTTCAGAAATGTGGAAAATGGTCCGTTTTCAAATGTTTTATTTTTGAACGTCAGTTCACTTTTGTAGGTGGATCATCAGTGTTAGAGCTAAAATTAGCATGTTTAAAGTGATTTTCATGCTTCCAGGGGCCCTAAACACAAGATTTATGGAATGGTTAAAAGTGCATGAAAATGGCCAATTTACTCACTCTGAGTTCTCAAAAAGGGTTTCTTCACCCCGGGAAGTTAATTAAATACCATTTGGAGGCATTTAATGTTCGAGCAAAAACGGCTGATTTTCGACAAAAGAGATAACACCCCCCCCATTACGTCATGCTTCAGAAATGTGGAAAATGGTCCGTTTTCAAATGTTTTATTTTTGAACGTCAGTTCACATTTGTAGGTGGATCATCAGTGTTAGAGCTAAAATTAGCATGTTTAAAGTGATTTTCATGCTTCCAGGGGCTCGGGAAGTGAATTAAATACTATTTGGAGGCATTTAATGTTCAATCAAAAACAGCAGATTTTTGACAAAAGAGATAACACCCCCCCATTACGTCATGCTTCAGAAATGTGGAAAATGGTCCGTTTTCAAATGTTTTATTTTTGAACGTCAGTTCACATTTGTAGGTGGATCATGAGTGTTAGAGCTAAAATTAGCATGTTTAAAGTGATTTTCATGCTTCCAGGGGCCCTAAACACAAGATTTATGGAATGGTTAAAAGTGCATGAAAATGGCCAATTTACTCACTCTGAGTTCTCAAAAAGGGTTTCTTCACCCCGGGAAGTTAATTAAATACCATTTGGAGGCATTTAATGTTCGAGCAAAAACGGCTGATTTTCGACAAAAGAGATAACACCCCCCCATTACGTCATGCTTCAGAAATGTGGAAAATGGTCATTTTCAAATGTTTTATTTTTGAACGTCAGTTCACATTTGTAGGTGGATCATCAGTGTTAGAGCTAAAATTAGCATGTTTAAAGTGATTTTCATGCTTCCAGGGGCTCGGGAAGTGAATTAAATACTATTTGGAGGCATTTAATGTTCAATCAAAAACAGCAGATTTTTGACAAAAGAGATAACACCCCCACATTACGTCATGCTTCAGAAATGTGGAAAATGGTCCGTTGTCAAATGTTTTATTTTTGAACGTCAGTTCACATTTGTAGGTGGATCCTCAGTGTTAGAGCTAAAATTAGCATGTTTAAAGTGATTTTCATGCTTCCAGGGGCCCTAAACACAAGATTTATGGAATGGTTAAAAGTGCATGAAAATGGCCAATTTACTCACTCTGAGTTCTCAAAAAGGGTTTCTTCACCCCGGGAAGTTAATTAATTACCATTTGGAGGCATTTAATGTTCGAGCAAAAACGGCTGATTTTCGACAAAAGAGATAAAACCCCCCCATTACGTCATGCTTCAGAAATGTGGAAAATGGTCCGTTTTCAAATGTTTTATTTTTGAACGTCAGTTCACATTTGTAGGTGGATCATCAGTGTTAGAGCTAAAATTAGCATGTTTTAAGTGATTTTCATGCTTCCAGGGGCTCGGGAAGTGAATTAAATACTATTTGGAGGCATTTAATGTTCAAGCAAAAACAGCTGATTTTTGAAAAAAGAGATAACACCCCCCCATTACGTCATGTTTCAGAAATGTGGAAAATGGTCTGTTTTCAAATGTTTTATTTTTCAATGTCAGTTCACATTTGTAGGTGGATCATCAGTGTTAGAGCTAAAATTAGCATGTTTAAAGTGATTTTCATGCTTCCAGGGGCCCTAAACACAAGATTTATGGAATGGTTAAAAGTGCATGAAAATGGCCAATTTACTCACTCTGAGTTCTCAAAAAGGGTTTCTTCACCCCGGGAAGTTAATTAAATACCATTTGGAGGCATTTAATGTTCGAGCAAAAACGGCTGATTTTCGACAAAAGAGATAACACCCCCCCATTACGTCATGCTTCAGAAATGTGGAAAATGGTCCGTTTTCAAATGTTTTATTTTTGAACGTCAGTTCACATTTGTAGGTGGATCATCAGTGTTAGAGCTAAAATTAGCATGTTTAAAGTGATTTTCATGCTTCCAGGGGCTCGGGAAGTGAATTAAATACTATTTGGAGGCATTTAATGTTCAAGCAAAAACAGCTGATTTTTGACAAAAGAGATAACATCCCCCCCCCATTACGTCATGCTTCAGAAATGTGGAAAATGGTCCGTTTTCAAATGTTTTATTTTTGAACGTCAGTTCACATTTGTAGGTGGATCATCAGTGTTAGAGCTAAAATTAGCATGTTTCAAGTGATTTTCATGCTTCCAGGGGCCCTAAACACAAGATTTATGGAATGGTTAAAAGTGCATGAAAATGGCCAATTTACTCACTCTGAGTTCTCAAAAAGGGTTTCTTCACCCCGGGAAGTTAATTAAATACCATTTGGAGGCATTTAATGTTCGAGCAAAAACGGCTGATTTACAACAAAAGAGATAACACCCCCCATTACGTCATGCTTCAGAAATGTGGAAAATGGTCCGTTTTCAAATGTTTTATTTTTGAACGTCAGTTCACATTTGTAGGTGGATCATCAGTGTTAGAGCTAAAATTAGCATGTTTAAAGTGATTTTCAGGCTTCCAGGGGCTCGGGAAGTGAATTAAATACTATTTGGAGGCATTTAATGTTCAATCAAAAACAGCAGATTTTTGACAAAAGAGATAACACCCCCCCATTACGTCATGCTTCAGAAATGTGGAAAATGGTCCGTTTTCAAATGTTTTATTTTTGAACGTCAGTTCACATTTGTAGGTGGATCATTAGTGTTAGAGCTAAAATTAGCATGTTTAAAGTGATTTTCATGCTTCCAGGGGCCCTAAACACAAGATTTGTGGAATGGTTAAAAGTGCATGAAAATGGCCAATTTACTCACTCTGAGTTCTCAAAAAGGGTTTCTTCACCCCGGGAAGTTAATTAAATACCATTTGGAGGCATTTAATGTTCGAGCAAAAACGGCTGATTTTCGACAAAAGAGATAACACCCCCCCATTACGTCATGCTTCAGAAATGTGGAAAATGGTCCGTTTTCAAATGTTTTATTTTTGAACGTCAGTTCACATTTGTAGGTGGATCATCAGTGTTAGAGCTAAAATTAGCATGTTTAAAGTGATTTTCAGGCTTCCAGGGGCTCGGGAAGTGAATTAAATACTATTTGGAGGCATTTAATGTTCAATCAAAAACAGCAGATTTTTGACAAAAGAGATAACACCACCCCATTACGTCATGCTTCAGAAATGTGGAAAATGGTCCGTTGTCAAATGTTTTATTTTTGAACGTCAGTTCACATTTGTAGGTGGATCGTCAGTGTTAGAGCTAAAATTAGCATGTTTAAAGTGATTTTCATGCTTCCAGGGGCCCTAAACACAAGATTTATGGAATGGTTAAAAGTGCATGAAAATGGCCAATTTACTCACTCTGAGTTCTCAAAAAGGGTTTCTTCACCCCGGGAAGTTAATTAAATACCATTTGGAGGCATTTAATGTTCGAGCAAAAACGGCTGATTTTCGACAAAAGAGATAACACCCCCCCATTACGTCATGCTTCAGAAATGTGGAAAATGGTCCGTTTTCAAATGTTTTATTTTTGAACGTCAGTTCACATTTGTAGGTGGATCATCAGTGTTAGAGCTAAAATTAGCATGTTTAAAGTGATTTTCATGCTTCCAGGGGCTCGGGAAGTGAATTAAATACTATTTGGAGGCATTTAATGTTCAAGCAAAAACAGCTGATTTTTGACAAAAGAGATAACACCCCCCCATTATGTCATGCTTCAGAAATGTGGAAAATGGTCTGTTTTCAAATGTTTTATTTTTCAACGTCAGTTCACATTTGTAGGTGGATCATCAGTGTTAGAGCTAAAATTAGCATGTTTAAAGTGATTTTCATGCTTCCAGGGGCCCTAAACACAAGATTTATGGAATGGTTAAAAGTGCATGAAAATGGCCAATTTACTCACTCTGAGTTCTCAAAAAGGGTTTCTTCACCCCGGGAAGTTAATTAAATACCATTTGGAGGCATTTAATGTTCGAGCAAAAACGGCTGATTTTCGACAAAAGAGATAACACCACCCCCATTACGTCATGCTTCAGAAATGTGGAAAATGGTCCGTTTTCAAATGTTTTATTTTTGAACGTCAGTTCACATTTGTAGGTGGATCATCAGTGTTAGAGCTAAAATTAGCATGTTTAAAGTGATTTTCATGCTTCCAGGGGCTCGGGAAGTGAATTAAATACTATTCGGAGGCATTTAATGTACAAGCAAAAGCAGCTGATTTTTGACAAAAGAGATAACACCCCCCCATTACGTCATGCTTCAGAAATGTGGAAAATGGTCCGTTTTCAAATGTTTTATTTTTGAACGTCAGTTCACATTTGTAGGTGGATCATCAGTGTTAGAGCTAAAATTAGCATGTTTAAAGTGATTTTCATGCTTCCAGGGGCCCTAAACACAAGATTTATGGAATGGTTAAAAGTGCATGAAAATGGCCAATTTACTCACTCTGAGTTCTCAAAAAGGGTTTCTTCACCCCGGGAAGTTAATTAAATACCATTTGGAGGCATTTAATGTTCGAGCAAAAACGGCTGATTTTCGACAAAAGAGATAACACCCCCCCCATTACGTCATGCTTCAGAAATGTGGAAAATGGTCCGTTTTCAAATGTTTTATTTTTGAACGTCAGTTCACATTTGTAGGTGGATCATCAGTGTTAGAGCTAAAATTAGCATGTTTAAAGTGATTTTCATGCTTCCAGGGGCCCTAAACACAAGATTTATGGAATGGTTAAAAGTGCATGAAAATGGCCAATTTACTCACTCTGAGTTCTCAAAAAGGGTTTCTTCACCCCGGGAAGTTAATTAAATACCATTTGGAGGCATTTAATGTTCGAGCAAAAACGGCTGATTTTCGACAAAAGAGATAACACCCCCCCATTACGTCATGCTTCAGAAATGTGGAAAATGGTCCGTTTTCAAATGTTTTATTTTTGAACGTCAGTTCACATTTGTAGGTGGATCATCAGTGTTAGAGCTAAAATTAGCATGTTTAAAGTGATTTTCATGCTTCCAGGGGCTCGGGAAGTGAATTAAATACTATTTGGAGGCATTTAATGTTCAATCAAAAACAGCAGATTTTTGACAAAAGAGATAACACCACCCCATTACGTCATGCTTCAGAAATGTGGAAAATGGTCCGTTGTCAAATGTTTTATTTTTGAACGTCAGTTCACATTTGTAGGTGGATCGTCAGTGTTAGAGCTAAAATTAGCATGTTTAAAGTGATTTTCATGCTTCCAGGGGCCCTAAACACAAGATTTATGGAATGGTTAAAAGTGCATGAAAATGGCCAATTTACTCACTCTGAGTTCTCAAAAAGGGTTTCTTCACCCCGGGAAGTTAATTAAATACCATTTGGAGGCATTTAATGTTCGAGCAAAAACAGCTGATTTTCGACAAAAGAGATAACACCCCCCATTACGTCATGCTTCAGAAATGTGGAAAATGGTCCGTTTTCAAATGTTTTATTTTTGAACGTCAGTTCACATTTGTAGGTGGATCATCAGTGTTAGAGCTAAAATTAGCATGTTTAAAGTGATTTTCATGCTTCCAGGGGCTCGGGAAGTGAATTAAATACTATTTGGAGGCATTTAATGTTCAAGCAAAAACAGCTGATTTTTGACAAAAGAGATAACACCCCCCCATTATGTCATGCTTCAGAAATGTGGAAAATGGTCTGTTTTCAAATGTTTTATTTTTCAACGTCAGTTCACATTTGTAGGTGGATCATCAGTGTTAGAGCTAAAATTAGCATGTTTAAAGTGATTTTCATGCTTCCAGGGGCCCTAAACACAAGATCTATGGAATGGTTAAAAGTGCATGAAAATGGCCAATTTACTCACTCTGAGTTCTCAAAAAGGGTTTCTTCACCCCGGGAAGTTAATTAAATACCATTTGGAGGCATTTAATGTTCGAGCAAAAACGGCTGATTTTCGACAAAAGAGATAACACCCCCCCCATTACGTCATGCTTCAGAAATGTGGAAAATGGTCCGTTTTCAAATGTTTTATTTTTGAACGTCAGTTCACATTTGTAGGTGGATCATCAGTGTTAGAGCTAAAATTAGCATGTTTAAAGTGATTTTCATGCTTCCAGGGGGTCGGGAAGTGAATTAAATACTATTCGGAGGCATTTAATGTTCAAGCAAAAGCAGCTGATTTTTGACAAAAGAGATAACACCCCCCCATTACGTCATGCTTCAGAAATGTGGAAAATGGTCCGTTTTCAAATGTTTTATTTTTGAACGTCAGTTCACATTTGTAGGTGGATCATGAGTGTTAGAGCTAAAATTAGCATGTTTAAAGTGATTTTCATGCTTCCAGAGGCTCGGGAAGTGAATTAAATACTATTTGGAGGCATTTAATGTTCAATCAAAAACGGCTGATTTTTGACAAAAGAGATAACACCCCCCATTACGCCATGCTTCAGAAATGTGGAAAATGGTCCGTTTTCAAATGTTTTATTTTTGAACGTCAGTTCACATTTGTAGGTGGATAATCAGTGTTAGAGCTAAAATTAGCATGTTTAAAGTGATTTTCATGCTTCCAGAGGCTCGGGAAGTGAATTAAATACTATTTGGAGGCATTTAATGTTCAATCAAAAACGGCTGATTTTTGACAAAAGAGATAACACCCCCCCATTACGTCATGCTTCAGAAATGTGGAAAATGGTCCGTTTTCAAATGTTTTATTTTTGAACGTCAGTTCACATTTGTAGGTGGATCATTAGTGTTAGAGCTAAAATTAGCATGTTTAAAGTGATTTTCATGCTTCCAGGGGCCCTAAACACAAGATTTGTGGAATGGTTAAAAGTGCATGAAAATGGCCAATTTACTCACTCTGAGTTCTCAAAAAGGGTTTCTTCACCCCGGGAAGTTAATTAAATACCATTTGGAGGCATTTAATGTTCGAGCAAAAACGGCTGATTTTCGACAAAAGAGATAACACCCCCCCATTACGTCATGCTTCAGAAATGTGGAAAATGGTCCGTTTTCAAATGTTTTATTTTTGAACGTCAGTTCACATTTGTAGGTGGATCATCAGTGTTAGAGCTAAAATTAGCATGTTTAAAGTGATTTTCATGCTTCCAGGGGCTCGGGAAGTGAATTAAATACTATTTGGAGGCATTTAATGTTCAATCAAAAACAGCAGATTTTTGACAAAAGAGATAACACCACCCCATTACGTCATGCTTCAGAAATGTGGAAAATGGTCCGTTGTCAAATGTTTTATTTTTGAACGTCAGTTCACATTTGTAGGTGGATCGTCAGTGTTAGAGCTAAAATTAGCATGTTTAAAGTGATTTTCATGCTTCCAGGGGCCCTAAACACAAGATTTATGGAATGGTTAAAAGTGCATGAAAATGGCCAATTTACTCACTCTGAGTTCTCAAAAAGGGTTTCTTCACCCCGGGAAGTTAATTAAATACCATTTGGAGGCATTTAATGTTCGAGCAAAAACGGCTGATTTTCGACAAAAGAGATAACACCCCCCCATTACGTCATGCTTCAGAAATGTGGAAAATGGTCATTTTCAAATGTTTTATTTTTGAACGTCAGTTCACATTTGTAGGTGGATCATCAGTGTTAGAGCTAAAATTAGCATGTTTAAAGTGATTTTCATGCTTCCAGGGGCTCGGGAAGTGAATTAAATACTATTTGGAGGCATTTAATGTTCAATCAAAAACAGCAGATTTTTGACAAAAGAGATAACACCCCCACATTACGTCATGCTTCAGAAATGTGGAAAATGGTCCGTTGTCAAATGTTTTATTTTTGAACGTCAGTTCACATTTGTAGGTGGATCCTCAGTGTTAGAGCTAAAATTAGCATGTTTAAAGTGATTTTCATGCTTCCAGGGGCCCTAAACACAAGATTTATGGAATGGTTAAAAGTGCATGAAAATGGCCAATTTACTCACTCTGAGTTCTCAAAAAGGGTTTCTTCACCCCGGGAAGTTAATTAATTACCATTTGGAGGCATTTAATGTTCGAGCAAAAACGGCTGATTTTCGACAAAAGAGATAAAACCCCCCCATTACGTCATGCTTCAGAAATGTGGAAAATGGTCCGTTTTCAAATGTTTTATTTTTGAACGTCAGTTCACATTTGTAGGTGGATCATCAGTGTTAGAGCTAAAATTAGCATGTTTTAAGTGATTTTCATGCTTCCAGGGGCTCGGGAAGTGAATTAAATACTATTTGGAGGCATTTAATGTTCAAGCAAAAACAGCTGATTTTTGAAAAAAGAGATAACACCCCCCCATTACGTCATGTTTCAGAAATGTGGAAAATGGTCTGTTTTCAAATGTTTTATTTTTCAATGTCAGTTCACATTTGTAGGTGGATCATCAGTGTTAGAGCTAAAATTAGCATGTTTAAAGTGATTTTCATGCTTCCAGGGGCCCTAAACACAAGATTTATGGAATGGTTAAAAGTGCATGAAAATGGCCAATTTACTCACTCTGAGTTCTCAAAAAGGGTTTCTTCACCCCGGGAAGTTAATTAAATACCATTTGGAGGCATTTAATGTTCGAGCAAAAACGGCTGATTTTCGACAAAAGAGATAACACCCCCCCATTACGTCATGCTTCAGAAATGTGGAAAATGGTCCGTTTTCAAATGTTTTATTTTTGAACGTCAGTTCACATTTGTAGGTGGATCATCAGTGTTAGAGCTAAAATTAGCATGTTTAAAGTGATTTTCATGCTTCCAGGGGCTCGGGAAGTGAATTAAATACTATTTGGAGGCATTTAATGTTCAAGCAAAAACAGCTGATTTTTGACAAAAGAGATAACACCCCCCCCCCATTACGTCATGCTTCAGAAATGTGGAAAATGGTCCGTTTTCAAATGTTTTATTTTTGAACGTCAGTTCACATTTGTAGGTGGATCATCAGTGTTAGAGCTAAAATTAGCATGTTTCAAGTGATTTTCATGCTTCCAGGGGCCCTAAACACAAGATTTATGGAATGGTTAAAAGTGCATGAAAATGGCCAATTTACTCACTCTGAGTTCTCAAAAAGGGTTTCTTCACCCCGGGAAGTTAATTAAATACCATTTGGAGGCATTTAATGTTCGAGCAAAAACGGCTGATTTACAACAAAAGAGATAACACCCCCCATTACGTCATGCTTCAGAAATGTGGAAAATGGTCCGTTTTCAAATGTTTTATTTTTGAACGTCAGTTCACATTTGTAGGTGGATAATCAGTGTTAGAGCTAAAATTAGCATGTTTAAAGTGATTTTCATGCTTCCAGAGGCTCGGGAAGTGAATTAAATACTATTTGGAGGCATTTAATGTTCAATCAAAAACGGCTGATTTTTGACAAAAGAGATAACACCCCCCCATTACGTCATGCTTCAGAAATGTGGAAAATGGTCCGTTTTCAAATGTTTTATTTTTGAACGTCAGTTCACATTTGTAGGTGGATCATTAGTGTTAGAGCTAAAATTAGCATGTTTAAAGTGATTTTCATGCTTCCAGGGGCCCTAAACACAAGATTTGTGGAATGGTTAAAAGTGCATGAAAATGGCCAATTTACTCACTCTGAGTTCTCAAAAAGGGTTTCTTCACCCCGGGAAGTTAATTAAATACCATTTGGAGGCATTTAATGTTCGAGCAAAAACGGCTGATTTTCGACAAAAGAGATAACACCCCCCCATTACGTCATGCTTCAGAAATGTGGAAAATGGTCCGTTTTCAAATGTTTTATTTTTGAACGTCAGTTCACATTTGTAGGTGGATCATCAGTGTTAGAGCTAAAATTAGCATGTTTAAAGTGATTTTCATGCTTCCAGGGGCTCGGGAAGTGAATTAAATACTATTTGGAGGCATTTAATGTTCAATCAAAAACAGCAGATTTTTGACAAAAGAGATAACACCACCCCATTACGTCATGCTTCAGAAATGTGGAAAATGGTCCGTTGTCAAATGTTTTATTTTTGAACGTCAGTTCACATTTGTAGGTGGATCGTCAGTGTTAGAGCTAAAATTAGCATGTTTAAAGTGATTTTCATGCTTCCAGGGGCCCTAAACACAAGATTTATGGAATGGTTAAAAGTGCATGAAAATGGCCAATTTACTCACTCTGAGTTCTCAAAAAGGGTTTCTTCACCCCGGGAAGTTAATTAAATACCATTTGGAGGCATTTAATGTTCGAGCAAAAACGGCTGATTTTCGACAAAAGAGATAACACCCCCCCATTACGTCATGCTTCAGAAATGTGGAAAATGGTCCGTTTTCAAATGTTTTATTTTTGAACGTCAGTTCACATTTGTAGGTGGATCATTAGTGTTAGAGCTAAAATTAGCATGTTTAAAGTGATTTTCATGCTTCCAGGGGCCCTAAACACAAGATTTGTGGAATGGTTAAAAGTGCATGAAAATGGCCAATTTACTCACTCTGAGTTCTCAAAAAGGGTTTCTTCACCCCGGGAAGTTAATTAAATACCATTTGGAGGCATTTAATGTTCGAGCAAAAACGGCTGATTTTCGACAAAAGAGATAACACCCCCCCCATTACGTCATGCTTCAGAAATGTGGAAAATGGTCCGTTTTCAAATGTTTTATTTTTGAACGTCAGTTCACATTTGTAGGTGGATCATCAGTGTTAGAGCTAAAATTAGCATGTTTAAAGTGATTTTCATGCTTCCAGGGGGTCGGGAAGTGAATTAAATACTATTCGGAGGCATTTAATGTTCAAGCAAAAGCAGCTGATTTTTGACAAAAGAGATAACACCCCCCCATTACGTCATGCTTCAGAAATGTGGAAAATGGTCCGTTTTCAAATGTTTTATTTTTGAACGTCAGTTCACATTTGTAGGTGGATCATGAGTGTTAGAGCTAAAATTAGCATGTTTAAAGTGATTTTCATGCTTCCAGAGGCTCGGGAAGTGAATTAAATACTATTTGGAGGCATTTAATGTTCAATCAAAAACGGCTGATTTTTGACAAAAGAGATAACACCCCCCATTACGCCATGCTTCAGAAATGTGGAAAATGGTCCGTTTTCAAATGTTTTATTTTTGAACGTCAGTTCACATTTGTAGGTGGATAATCAGTGTTAGAGCTAAAATTAGCATGTTTAAAGTGATTTTCATGCTTCCAGAGGCTCGGGAAGTGAATTAAATACTATTTGGAGGCATTTAATGTTCAATCAAAAACGGCTGATTTTTGACAAAAGAGATAACACCCCCCCATTACGTCATGCTTCAGAAATGTGGAAAATGGTCCGTTTTCAAATGTTTTATTTTTGAACGTCAGTTCCCATTTGTAGGTGGATCATTAGTGTTAGAGCTAAAATTAGCATGTTTAAAGTGATTTTCATGCTTCCAGGGGCCCTAAACACAAGATTTGTGGAATGGTTAAAAGTGCATGAAAATGGCCAATTTACTCACTCTGAGTTCTCAAAAAGGGTTTCTTCACCCCGGGAAGTTAATTAAATACCATTTGGAGGCATTTAATGTTCGAGCAAAAACGGCTGATTTTCGACAAAAGAGATAACACCCCCCCATTACGTCATGCTTCAGAAATGTGGAAAATGGTCCGTTTTCAAATGTTTTATTTTTGAACGTCAGTTCACATTTGTAGGTGGATCATCAGTGTTAGAGCTAAAATTAGCATGTTTCAAGTGATTTTCATGCTTCCAGGGGCTCGGGAAGTGAATTAAATACTATTTGGAGGCATTTAATGTTCAATCAAAAACAGCAGATTTTTGACAAAAGAGATAACACCACCCCATTACGTCATGCTTCAGAAATGTGGAAAATGGTCCGTTGTCAAATGTTTTATTTTTGAACGTCAGTTCACATTTGTAGGTGGATCGTCAGTGTTAGAGCTAAAATTAGCATGTTTAAAGTGATTTTCATGCTTCCAGGGGCCCTAAACACAAGATTTATGGAATGGTTAAAAGTGCATGAAAATGGCCAATTTACTCACTCTGAGTTCTCAAAAAGGGTTTCTTCACCCCGGGAAGTTAATTAAATACCATTTGGAGGCATTTAATGTTCGAGCAAAAACGGCTGATTTTCGACAAAAGAGATAACACCCCCCCATTACGTCATGCTTCAGAAATGTGGAAAATGGTCATTTTCAAATGTTTTATTTTTGAACGTCAGTTCACATTTGTAGGTGGATCATCAGTGTTAGAGCTAAAATTAGCATGTTTAAAGTGATTTTCATGCTTCCAGGGGCTCGGGAAGTGAATTAAATACTATTTGGAGGCATTTAATGTTCAATCAAAAACAGCAGATTTTTGACAAAAGAGATAACACCCCCACATTACGTCATGCTTCAGAAATGTGGAAAATGGTCCGTTGTCAAATGTTTTATTTTTGAACGTCAGTTCACATTTGTAGGTGGATCCTCAGTGTTAGAGCTAAAATTAGCATGTTTAAAGTGATTTTCATGCTTCCAGGGGCCCTAAACACAAGATTTATGGAATGGTTAAAAGTGCATGAAAATGGCCAATTTACTCACTCTGAGTTCTCAAAAAGGGTTTCTTCACCCCGGGAAGTTAATTAATTACCATTTGGAGGCATTTAATGTTCGAGCAAAAACGGCTGATTTTCGACAAAAGAGATAAAACCCCCCCATTACGTCATGCTTCAGAAATGTGGAAAATGGTCCGTTTTCAAATGTTTTATTTTTGAACGTCAGTTCACATTTGTAGGTGGATCATCAGTGTTAGAGCTAAAATTAGCATGTTTTAAGTGATTTTCATGCTTCCAGGGGCTCGGGAAGTGAATTAAATACTATTTGGAGGCATTTAATGTTCAAGCAAAAACAGCTGATTTTTGAAAAAAGAGATAACACCCCCCCATTACGTCATGCTTCAGAAATGTGGAAAATGGTCCGTTTTCAAATGTTTTATTTTTGAACGTCAGTTCACATTTGTAGGTGGATCATCAGTGTTAGAGCTAAAATTAGCATGTTTCAAGTGATTTTCATGCTTCCAGGGGCCCTAAACACAAGATTTATGGAATGGTTAAAAGTGCATGAAAATGGCCAATTTACTCACTCTGAGTTCTCAAAAAGGGTTTCTTCACCCCGGGAAGTTAATTAAATACCATTTGGAGGCATTTAATGTTCGAGCAAAAACGGCTGATTTACAACAAAAGAGATAACACCCCCCATTACGTCATGCTTCAGAAATGTGGAAAATGGTCCGTTTTCAAATGTTTTATTTTTGAACGTCAGTTCACATTTGTAGGTGGATCATCAGTGTTAGAGCTAAAATTAGCATGTGTAAAGTGATTTTCATGCTTCCAGGGGCTCGGGAAGTGAATTAAATACTATTTGGAGGCATTTAATGTTCAATCAAAAACAGCAGATTTTTGACAAAAGAGATAACACCACCCCATTACGTCATGCTTCAGAAATGTGGAAAATGGTCCGTTGTCAAATGTTTTATTTTTGAACGTCAGTTCACATTTGTAGGTGGATCGTCAGTGTTAGAGCTAAAATTAGCATGTTTAAAGTGATTTTCATGCTTCCAGGGGCCCTAAACACAAGATTTATGGAATGGTTAAAAGTGCATGAAAATGGCCAATTTACTCACTCTGAGTTCTCAAAAAGGGTTTCTTCACCCCGGGAAGTTAATTAAATACCATTTGGAGGCATTTAATGTTCGAGCAAAAACGGCTGATTTTCGACAAAAAAGATAACACCCCCCCATTACGTCATGCTTCAGAAATGTGGAAAATGGTCCGTTTTCAAATGTTTTATTTTTGAACGTCAGTTCACATTTGTAGGTGGATCATCAGTGTTAGAGCTAAAATTAGCATGTTTAAAGTGATTTTCATGCTTCCAGGGGCTCGGGAAGTGAATTAAATACTATTTGGAGGCATTTAATGTTCAAGCAAAAACAGCTGATTTTTGACAAAAGAGATAACACCCCCCCATTATGTCATGCTTCAGAAATGTGGAAAATGGTCTGTTTTCAAATGTTTTATTTTTCAACGTCAGTTCACATTTGTAGGTGGATCATCAGTGTTAGAGCTAAAATTAGCATGTTTAAAGTGATTTTCATGCTTCCAGGGGCCCTAAACACAAGATTTATGGAATGGTTAAAAGTGCATGAAAATGGCCAATTTACTCACTCTGAGTTCTCAAAAAGGGTTTCTTCACCCCGGGAAGTTAATTAAATACCATTTGGAGGCATTTAATGTTCGAGCAAAAACGGCTGATTTTCGACAAAAGAGATAACACCACCCCCATTACGTCATGCTTCAGAAATGTGGAAAATGGTCCGTTTTCAAATGTTTTATTTTTGAACGTCAGTTCACATTTGTAGGTGGATCATCAGTGTTAGAGCTAAAATTAGCATGTTTAAAGTGATTTTCATGCTTCCAGGGGCTCGGGAAGTGAATTAAATACTATTCGGAGGCATTTAATGTACAAGCAAAAGCAGCTGATTTTTGACAAAAGAGATAACACCCCCCCATTACGTCATGCTTCAGAAATGTGGAAAATGGTCCGTTTTCAAATGTTTTATTTTTGAACGTCAGTTCACATTTGTAGGTGGATCATCAGTGTTAGAGCTAAAATTAGCATGTTTAAAGTGATTTTCATGCTTCCAGGGGCCCTAAACACAAGATTTATGGAATGGTTAAAAGTGCATGAAAATGGCCAATTTACTCACTCTGAGTTCTCAAAAAGGGTTTCTTCACCCCGGGAAGTTAATTAAATACCATTTGGAGGCATTTAATGTTCGAGCAAAAACGGCTGATTTTCGACAAAAGAGATAACACCCCCCCATTACGTCATGCTTCAGAAATGTGGAAAATGGTCCGTTTTCAAATGTTTTATTTTTGAACGTCAGTTCACATTTGTAGGTGGATCATCAGTGTTAGAGCTAAAATTAGCATGTTTAAAGTGATTTTCATGCTTCCAGGGGCCCTAAACACAAGATTTATGGAATGGTTAAAAGTGCATGAAAATGGCCAATTTACTCACTCTGAGTTCTCAAAAAGGGTTTCTTCACCCCGGGAAGTTAATTAAATACCATTTGGAGGCATTTAATGTTCGAGCAAAAACGGCTGATTTTCGACAAAAGAGATAACACCCCCCCATTACGTCATGCTTCAGAAATGTGGAAAATGGTCCGTTTTCAAATGTTTTATTTTTGAACGTCAGTTCACATTTGTAGGTGGATCATCAGTGTTAGAGCTAAAATTAGCATGTTTAAAGTGATTTTCATGCTTCCAGGGGCTCGGGAAGTGAATTAAATACTATTTGGAGGCATTTAATGTTCAATCAAAAACAGCAGATTTTTGACAAAAGAGATAACACCACCCCATTACGTCATGCTTCAGAAATGTGGAAAATGGTCCGTTGTCAAATGTTTTATTTTTGAACGTCAGTTCACATTTGTAGGTGGATCGTCAGTGTTAGAGCTAAAATTAGCATGTTTAAAGTGATTTTCATGCTTCCAGGGGCCCTAAACACAAGATTTATGGAATGGTTAAAAGTGCATGAAAATGGCCAATTTACTCACTCTGAGTTCTCAAAAAGGGTTTCTTCACCCCGGGAAGTTAATTAAATACCATTTGGAGGCATTTAATGTTCGAGCAAAAACGGCTGATTTTCGACAAAAGAGATAACACCCCCCCATTACGTCATGCTTCAGAAATGTGGAAAATGGTCCGTTTTCAAATGTTTTATTTTTGAACGTCAGTTCACATTTGTAGGTGGATCATCAGTGTTAGAGCTAAAATTAGCATGTTTAAAGTGATTTTCATGCTTCCAGGGGCTCGGGAAGTGAATTAAATACTATTTGGAGGCATTTAATGTTCAAGCAAAAACAGCTGATTTTTGACAAAAGAGATAACACCCCCCCATTATGTCATGCTTCAGAAATGTGGAAAATGGTCTGTTTTCAAATGTTTTATTTTTCAACGTCAGTTCACATTTGTAGGTGGATCATCAGTGTTAGAGCTAAAATTAGCATGTTTAAAGTGATTTTCATGCTTCCAGGGGCCCTAAGCACAAGATTTATGGAATGGTTAAAAGTGCATGAAAATGGCCAATTTACTCACTCTGAGTTCCCAAAAAGGGTTTCTTCACCCCGGGAAGTTAATTAAATACCATTTGGAGGCATTTAATGTTCGAGCAAAAACGGCTGATTTTCGACAAAAGAGATAACACCCCCCCCATTACGTCATGCTTCAGAAATGTGGAAAATGGTCCGTTTTCAAATGTTTTATTTTTGAACGTCAGTTCACATTTGTAGGTGGATCATCAGTGTTAGAGCTAAAATTAGCATGTTTTAAGTGATTTTCATGCTTCCAGGGGCTCGGGAAGTGAATTAAATACTATTCGGAGGCATTTAATGTTCAAGCAAAAGCAGCTGATTTTTGACAAAAGAGATAACACCCCCCCATTACGTCATGCTTCAGAAATGTGGAAAATGGTCCGTTTTCAAATGTTTTATTTTTGAACGTCAGTTCACATTTGTAGGTGGATCATGAGTGTTAGAGCTAAAATTAGCATGTTTAAAGTGATTTTCATGCTTCCAGGGGCCCTAAACACAAGATTTATGGAATTTTTAAAAGTGCATGAAAATGGCCAATTTACTCACTCTGAGTTCTCAAAAAGGGTTTCTTCACCCCGGGAAGTTAATTAAATACCTTTTGGAGGCATTTAATGTTCGAGCAAAAATGGCTGATTTTCGACAAAAGAGATAACACCCACCCATTTCGTCATGCTTCAGAAATGTGGATAATGGTCCGTTTTCAAATGTTTTATTTTTGAACGTCAGTTCACATTTGTAGGTGTATCATCAGTGTTAGAGCTAAAATTAGCATGTTTAAAGTGATTTTCATGCTTCCAGGGGCCCTAAACACAAGATTTATGGAATGGTTAAAAGTGCATGAAAATGGCCAATTTACTCACTCTGAATTCTCAAAAAGGGTTTCTTCACCCCGGGAAGTTAATTAAATACCATTTGGAGGCATTTAATGTTCGAGCAAAAATGGCTGATTTTCGACAAAAGAGATAACACCCCCCCATTACGTCATGCTTCAGAAATGTGGAAAATGGTCCGTTTTCAAATGTTTTATTTTTGAACGTCAGTTCACATTTGTAGGTGGATCATCAGTGTTAGAGCTAAAATTAGCATGTTTAAAGTGATTTTCATGCTTCCAGGGGCCCTAAACACAAGATTTATGGAATGGTTAAAAGTGCATGAAAATGGCCAATTTACTCACTCTGAGTTCTCAAAAAGGGTTTCTTCACCCCGGGAAGTTAATTAAATACCATTTGGAGGCATTTAATGTTCGAGCAAAAACGGCTGATTTTCGACAAAAGAGATAACACCCCCCCATTACGTCATGCTTCAGAAATGTGGAAAATGGTCCGTTTTCAAATGTTTTATTTTTGAACGTCAGTTCACATTTGTAGGTGGATCATCAGTGTTAGAGCTAAAATTAGCATGTTTAAAGTGATTTTCATGCTTCCAGGGGCTCGGGAAGTGAATTAAATACTATTTGGAGGCATTTAATGTTCAATCAAAAACAGCAGATTTTTGACAAAAGAGATAACACCACCCCATTACGTCATGCTTCAGAAATGTGGAAAATGGTCCGTTGTCAAATGTTTTATTTTTGAACGTCAGTTCACATTTGTAGGTGGATCGTCAGTGTTAGAGCTAAAATTAGCATGTTTAAAGTGATTTTCATGCTTCCAGGGGCCCTAAACACAAGATTTATGGAATGGTTAAAAGTGCATGAAAATGGCCAATTTACTCACTCTGAGTTCTCAAAAAGGGTTTCTTCACCCCGGGAAGTTAATTAAATACCATTTGGAGGCATTTAATGTTCGAGCAAAAACGGCTGATTTTCGACAAAAGAGATAACACCCCCCCATTACGTCATGCTTCAGAAATGTGGAAAATGGTCCGTTTTCAAATGTTTTATTTTTGAACGTCAGTTCACATTTGTAGGTGGATCATCAGTGTTAGAGCTAAAATTAGCATGTTTAAAGTGATTTTCATGCTTCCAGGGGCTCGGGAAGTGAATTAAATACTATTTGGAGGCATTTAATGTTCAAGCAAAAACAGCTGATTTTTGACAAAAGAGATAACACCCCCCCATTATGTCATGCTTCAGAAATGTGGAAAATGGTCTGTTTTCAAATGTTTTATTTTTCAACGTCAGTTCACATTTGTAGGTGGATCATCAGTGTTAGAGCTAAAATTAGCATGTTTAAAGTGATTTTCATGCTTCCAGGGGCCCTAAACACAAGATTTATGGAATGGTTAAAAGTGCATGAAAATGGCCAATTTACTCACTCTGAGTTCTCAAAAAGGGTTTCTTCACCCCGGGAAGTTAATTAAATACCATTTGGAGGCATTTAATGTTCGAGCAAAAACGGCTGATTTTCGACAAAAGAGATAACACCCCCCCCATTACGTCATGCTTCAGAAATGTGGAAAATGGTCCGTTTTCAAATGTTTTATTTTTGAACGTCAGTTCACATTTGTAGGTGGATCATCAGTGTTAGAGCTAAAATTAGCATGTTTAAAGTGATTTTCATGCTTCCAGGGGCTCGGGAAGTGAATTAAATACTATTCGGAGGCATTTAATGTTCAAGCAAAAGCAGCTGATTTTTGACAAAAGAGATAACACCCCCCCATTACGTCATGCTTCAGAAATGTGGAAAATGGTCCGTTTTCAAATGTTTTATTTTTGAACGTCAGTTCACATTTGTAGGTGGATCATGAGTGTTAGAGCTAAAATTAGCATGTTTAAAGTGATTTTCATGCTTCCAGGGGCCCTAAACACAAGATTTATGGAATTTTTAAAAGTGCATGAAAATGGCCAATTTACTCACTCTGAGTTCTCAAAAAGGGTTTCTTCACCCCGGGAAGTTAATTAAATACCTTTTGGAGGCATTTAATGTTCGAGCAAAAATGGCTGATTTTCGACAAAAGAGATAACACCCACCCATTTCGTCATGCTTCAGAAATGTGGATAATGGTCCGTTTTCAAATGTTTTATTTTTGAACGTCAGTTCACATTTGTAGGTGTATCATCAGTGTTAGAGCTAAAATTAGCATGTTTAAAGTGATTTTCATGCTTCCAGGGGCCCTAAACACAAGATTTATGGAATGGTTAAAAGTGCATGAAAATGGCCAATTTACTCACTCTGAATTCTCAAAAAGGGTTTCTTCACCCCGGGAAGTTAATTAAATACCATTTGGAGGCATTTAATGTTCGAGCAAAAATGGCTGATTTTCGACAAAAGAGATAACACCCCCCCATTACGTCATGCTTCAGAAATGTGGAAAATGGTCCGTTTTCAAATGTTTTATTTTTGAACGTCAGTTCACATTTGTAGGTGGATCATCAGTGTTAGAGCTAAAATTAGCATGTTTAAAGTGATTTTCATGCTTCCAGGGGCTCGGGAAGTGAATTAAATACTATTTGGAGGCATTTAATGTTCAATCAAAAACAGCTGATTTTTGACAAAAGAGATAACACCCCCCCATTACGTCATGCTTCAGAAATGTGGAAAATTGGTCCGTTTTCAAATGTTTTATTTTTGAACGTCAGTTCACATTTGTAGGTGGATCATCAGTGTTAAAGCTAAAATGAGCATGTTTAAAGTGATTTTCATGCTTCCAGGGGCCCTAAACACAAGATTTATGGAATGGTTAAAAGTGCATGAAAATGGCCAATTTACTCACTCTGAGTTCTCAAAAAGGGTTTCTTCACCCCGGGAAGTTAATTAAATACCATTTGGAGGCATTTAATGTTCGAGCAAAAACGGCTGATTTTCGACAAAAGAGATAACACCCCCCCATTACGTCATGCTTCAGAAATGTGGAAAATGGTCCGTTTTCAAATGTTTTATTTTTGAACGTCAGTTCACATTTGTAGGTGGATCATCAGTGTTAGAGCTAAAATTAGCATGTTTAAAGTGATTTTCATGCTTCCAGGGGCTCGGGAAGTGAATTAAATACTATTTGGAGGCATTTAATGTTCAAGCAAAAACAGCAGATTTTTGACAAAAGAGATAACACCCCCCCATTACGTCATGCTTCAGAAATGTGGATAATGGTCCGTTTTCAAATGTTTTATTTTTGAACGTCAGTTCACATTTGTAGGTGTATCATCAGTGTTAGAGCTAAAATTAGCATGTTTAAAGTGATTTTCATGCTTCCAGGGGCCCTAAACACAAGATTTATGGAATGGTTAAAAGTGCATGAAAATGGCCAATTTACTCACTCTGAATTCTCAAAAAGGGTTTCTTCACCCCGGGAAGTTAATTAAATACCATTTGGAGGCATTTAATGTTCGAGCAAAAATGACTGATTTTCGACAAAAGAGATAACACCCACCCATTTCGTCATGCTTCAGAAATGTGGATAATGGTCCGTTTTCAAATGTTTTATTTTTGAACGTCAGTTCACATTTGTAGGTGTATCATCAGTGTTAGAGCTAAAATTAGCATGTTTAAAGTGATTTTCATGCTTCCAGGGGCCCTAAACACAAGATTTATGGAATGGTTAAAAGTGCATGAAAATGGCCAATTTACTCACTCTGAATTCTCAAAAAGGGTTTCTTCACCCCGGGAAGTTAATTAAATACCATTTGGAGGCATTTAATGTTCGAGCAAAAATGGCTGATTTTCGACAAAAGAGATAACACCCCCCCATTACGTCATGCTTCAGAAATGTGGAAAATGGTCCGTTTTCAAATGTTTTATTTTTGAACGTCAGTTCACATTTGTAGGTGGATCATCAGTGTTAGAGCTAAAATTAGCATGTTTAAAGTGATTTTCATGCTTCCAGGGGCTCGGGAAGTGAATTAAATACTATTTGGAGGCATTTAATGTTCAATCAAAAACAGCAGATTTTTGACAAAAGAGATAACACCCCCCCATTACGTCATGCTTCAGAAATGTGGAAAATTGGTCCGTTTTCAAATGTTTTATTTTTGAACGTCAGTTCACATTTGTAGGTGGATCATCAGTGTTAAAGCTAAAATTAGCATGTTTAAAGTGATTTTCATGCTTCCAGGGGCCCTAAACACAAGATTTATGGAATGGTTAAAAGTGCATGAAAATGGCCAATTTACTCACTCTGAGTTCTCAAAAAGGGTTTCTTCACCCCGGGAAGTTAATTAAATACCATTTGGAGGCATTTAATGTTCGAGCAAAAACGGCTGATTTTCGACAAAAGAGATAACACCCCCCCATTACGTCATGCTTCAGAAATGTGGAAAATGGTCATTTTCAAATGTTTTATTTTTGAACGTCAGTTCACATTTGTAGGTGGATCATCAGTGTTAGAGCTAAAATTAGCATGTTTAAAGTGATTTTCATGCTTCCAGGGGCTCGGGAAGTGAATTAAATACTATTTGGAGGCATTTAATGTTCAAGCAAAAACAGCAGATTTTTGACAAAAGAGATAACACCCCCCCATTACGTCATGCTTCAGAAATGTGGATAATGGTCCGTTTTCAAATGTTTTATTTTTGAATGTCAGTTCACATTTGTAGGTGTATCATCAGTGTTAGAGCTAAAATTAGCATGTTTAAAGTGATTTTCATGCTTCCAGGGGCCCTAAACACAAGATTTATGGAATGGTTAAAAGTGCATGAAAATGGCCAATTTACTCACTCTGAGTTCTCAAAAAGGGTTTCTTCACCCCGGGAAGTTAATTAAATACCATTTGGAGGCATTTAATGTTCGAGCAAAAACGGCTGATTTTCGACAAAAGAGATAACACCACCCCCATTACGTCATGCTTCAGAAATGTGGAAAATGGTCCGTTTTCAAATGTTTTATTTTTGAACGTCAGTTCACATTTGTAGGTGGATCATCAGTGTTAGAGCTAAAATTAGCATGTTTAAAGTGATTTTCATGCTTCCAGGGGCTCGGGAAGTGAATTAAATACTATTCGGAGGCATTTAATGTACAAGCAAAAGCAGCTGATTTTTGACAAAAGAGATAACACCCCCCCATTACGTCATGCTTCAGAAATGTGGAAAATGGTCCGTTTTCAAATGTTTTATTTTTGAACGTCAGTTCACATTTGTAGGTGGATCATCAGTGTTAGAGCTAAAATTAGCATGTTTAAAGTGATTTTCATGCTTCCAGGGGCCCTAAACACAAGATTTATGGAATGGTTAAAAGTGCATGAAAATGGCCAATTTACTCACTCTGAGTTCTCAAAAAGGGTTTCTTCACCCCGGGAAGTTAATTAAATACCATTTGGAGGCATTTAATGTTCGAGCAAAAACGGCTGATTTTCGACAAAAGAGATAACACCCCCCCATTACGTCATGCTTCAGAAATGTGGAAAATGGTCCGTTTTCAAATGTTTTATTTTTGAACGTCAGTTCACATTTGTAGGTGGATCATCAGTGTTAGAGCTAAAATTAGCATGTTTAAAGTGATTTTCATGCTTCCAGGGGCCCTAAACACAAGATTTATGGAATGGTTAAAAGTGCATGAAAATGGCCAATTTACTCACTCTGAGTTCTCAAAAAGGGTTTCTTCACCCCGGGAAGTTAATTAAATACCATTTGGAGGCATTTAATGTTCGAGCAAAAACGGCTGATTTTCGACAAAAGAGATAACACCCCCCCATTACGTCATGCTTCAGAAATGTGGAAAATGGTCCGTTTTCAAATGTTTTATTTTTGAACGTCAGTTCACATTTGTAGGTGGATCATCAGTGTTAGAGCTAAAATTAGCATGTTTAAAGTGATTTTCATGCTTCCAGGGGCTCGGGAAGTGAATTAAATACTATTTGGAGGCATTTAATGTTCAATCAAAAACAGCAGATTTTTGACAAAAGAGATAACACCACCCCATTACGTCATGCTTCAGAAATGTGGAAAATGGTCCGTTGTCAAATGTTTTATTTTTGAACGTCAGTTCACATTTGTAGGTGGATCGTCAGTGTTAGAGCTAAAATTAGCATGTTTAAAGTGATTTTCATGCTTCCAGGGGCCCTAAACACAAGATTTATGGAATGGTTAAAAGTGCATGAAAATGGCCAATTTACTCACTCTGAGTTCTCAAAAAGGGTTTCTTCACCCCGGGAAGTTAATTAAATACCATTTGGAGGCATTTAATGTTCGAGCAAAAACGGCTGATTTTCGACAAAAGAGATAACACCCCCCCATTACGTCATGCTTCAGAAATGTGGAAAATGGTCCGTTTTCAAATGTTTTATTTTTGAACGTCAGTTCACATTTGTAGGTGGATCATCAGTGTTAGAGCTAAAATTAGCATGTTTAAAGTGATTTTCATGCTTCCAGGGGCTCGGGAAGTGAATTAAATACTATTTGGAGGCATTTAATGTTCAAGCAAAAACAGCTGATTTTTGACAAAAGAGATAACACCCCCCCATTATGTCATGCTTCAGAAATGTGGAAAATGGTCTGTTTTCAAATGTTTTATTTTTCAACGTCAGTTCACATTTGTAGGTGGATCATCAGTGTTAGAGCTAAAATTAGCATGTTTAAAGTGATTTTCATGCTTCCAGGGGCCCTAAGCACAAGATTTATGGAATGGTTAAAAGTGCATGAAAATGGCCAATTTACTCACTCTGAGTTCCCAAAAAGGGTTTCTTCACCCCGGGAAGTTAATTAAATACCATTTGGAGGCATTTAATGTTCGAGCAAAAACGGCTGATTTTCGACAAAAGAGATAACACCCCCCCCATTACGTCATGCTTCAGAAATGTGGAAAATGGTCCGTTTTCAAATGTTTTATTTTTGAACGTCAGTTCACATTTGTAGGTGGATCATCAGTGTTAGAGCTAAAATTAGCATGTTTAAAGTGATTTTCATGCTTCCAGGGGCTCGGGAAGTGAATTAAATACTATTCGGAGGCATTTAATGTTCAAGCAAAAGCAGCTGATTTTTGACAAAAGAGATAACACCCCCCCATTACGTCATGCTTCAGAAATGTGGAAAATGGTCCGTTTTCAAATGTTTTATTTTTGAACGTCAGTTCACATTTGTAGGTGGATCATGAGTGTTAGAGCTAAAATTAGCATGTTTAAAGTGATTTTCATGCTTCCAGGGGCCCTAAACACAAGATTTATGGAATTTTTAAAAGTGCATGAAAATGGCCAATTTACTCACTCTGAGTTCTCAAAAAGGGTTTCTTCACCCCGGGAAGTTAATTAAATACCTTTTGGAGGCATTTAATGTTCGAGCAAAAATGGCTGATTTTCGACAAAAGAGATAACACCCACCCATTTCGTCATGCTTCAGAAATGTGGATAATGGTCCGTTTTCAAATGTTTTATTTTTGAACGTCAGTTCACATTTGTAGGTGTATCATCAGTGTTAGAGCTAAAATTAGCATGTTTAAAGTGATTTTCATGCTTCCAGGGGCCCTAAACACAAGATTTATGGAATGGTTAAAAGTGCATGAAAATGGCCAATTTACTCACTCTGAATTCTCAAAAAGGGTTTCTTCACCCCGGGAAGTTAATTAAATACCATTTGGAGGCATTTAATGTTCGAGCAAAAATGGCTGATTTTCGACAAAAGAGATAACACCCCCCCATTACGTCATGCTTCAGAAATGTGGAAAATGGTCCGTTTTCAAATGTTTTATTTTTGAACGTCAGTTCACATTTGTAGGTGGATCATCAGTGTTAGAGCTAAAATTAGCATGTTTAAAGTGATTTTCATGCTTCCAGGGGCCCTAAACACAAGATTTATGGAATGGTTAAAAGTGCATGAAAATGGCCAATTTACTCACTCTGAGTTCTCAAAAAGGGTTTCTTCACCCCGGGAAGTTAATTAAATACCATTTGGAGGCATTTAATGTTCGAGCAAAAACGGCTGATTTTCGACAAAAGAGATAACACCCCCCCATTACGTCATGCTTCAGAAATGTGGAAAATGGTCCGTTTTCAAATGTTTTATTTTTGAACGTCAGTTCACATTTGTAGGTGGATCATCAGTGTTAGAGCTAAAATTAGCATGTTTAAAGTGATTTTCATGCTTCCAGGGGCTCGGGAAGTGAATTAAATACTATTTGGAGGCATTTAATGTTCAATCAAAAACAGCAGATTTTTGACAAAAGAGATAACACCACCCCATTACGTCATGCTTCAGAAATGTGGAAAATGGTCCGTTGTCAAATGTTTTATTTTTGAACGTCAGTTCACATTTGTAGGTGGATCGTCAGTGTTAGAGCTAAAATTAGCATGTTTAAAGTGATTTTCATGCTTCCAGGGGCCCTAAACACAAGATTTATGGAATGGTTAAAAGTGCATGAACATGGCCAATTTACTCACTCTGAGTTCTCAAAAAGGGTTTCTTCACCCCGGGAAGTTAATTAAATACCATTTGGAGGCATTTAATGTTCGAGCAAAAACGGCTGATTTTCGACAAAAGAGATAACACCCCCCCATTACGTCATGCTTCAGAAATGTGGAAAATGGTCCGTTTTCAAATGTTTTATTTTTGAACGTCAGTTCACATTTGTAGGTGGATCATCAGTGTTAGAGCTAAAATTAGCATGTTTAAAGTGATTTTCATGCTTCCAGGGGCTCGGGAAGTGAATTAAATACTATTTGGAGGCATTTAATGTTCAAGCAAAAACAGCTGATTTTTGACAAAAGAGATAACACCCCCCCATTATGTCATGCTTCAGAAATGTGGAAAATGGTCTGTTTTCAAATGTTTTATTTTTCAACGTCAGTTCACATTTGTAGGTGGATCATCAGTGTTAGAGCTAAAATTAGCATGTTTAAAGTGATTTTCATGCTTCCAGGGGCCCTAAACACAAGATTTATGGAATGGTTAAAAGTGCATGAAAATGGCCAATTTACTCACTCTGAGTTCTCAAAAAGGGTTTCTTCACCCCGGGAAGTTAATTAAATACCATTTGGAGGCATTTAATGTTCGAGCAAAAACGGCTGATTTTCGACAAAAGAGATAACACCCCCCCCATTACGTCATGCTTCAGAAATGTGGAAAATGGTCCGTTTTCAAATGTTTTATTTTTGAACGTCAGTTCACATTTGTAGGTGGATCATCAGTGTTAGAGCTAAAATTAGCATGTTTAAAGTGATTTTCATGCTTCCAGGGGCCCGGGAAGTGAATTAAATACTATTCGGAGGCATTTAATGTTCAAGCAAAAGCAGCTGATTTTTGACAAAAGAGATAACACCCCCCCATTACGTCATGCTTCAGAAATGTGGAAAATGGTCCGTTTTCAAATGTTTTATTTTTGAACGTCAGTTCACATTTGTAGGTGGATCATGAGTGTTAGAGCTAAAATTAGCATGTTTAAAGTGATTTTCATGCTTCCAGGGGCCCTAAACACAAGATTTATGGAATTTTTAAAAGTGCATGAAAATGGCCAATTTACTCACTCTGAGTTCTCAAAAAGGGTTTCTTCACCCCGGGAAGTTAATTAAATACCTTTTGGAGGCATTTAATGTTCGAGCAAAAATGGCTGATTTTCGACAAAAGAGATAACACCCACCCATTTCGTCATGCTTCAGAAATGTGGATAATGGTCCGTTTTCAAATGTTTTATTTTTGAACGTCAGTTCACATTTGTAGGTGTATCATCAGTGTTAGAGCTAAAATTAGCATGTTTAAAGTGATTTTCATGCTTCCAGGGGCCCTAAACACAAGATTTATGGAATGGTTAAAAGTGCATGAAAATGGCCAATTTACTCACTCTGAATTCTCAAAAAGGGTTTCTTCACCCCGGGAAGTTAATTAAATACCATTTGGAGGCATTTAATGTTCGAGCAAAAATGGCTGATTTTCGACAAAAGAGATAACACCCCCCCATTACGTCATGCTTCAGAAATGTGGAAAATGGTCCGTTTTCAAATGTTTTATTTTTGAACGTCAGTTCACATTTGTAGGTGGATCATCAGTGTTAGAGCTAAAATTAGCATGTTTAAAGTGATTTTCATGCTTCCAGGGGCTCGGGAAGTGAATTAAATACTATTTGGAGGCATTTAATGTTCAATCAAAAACAGCTGATTTTTGACAAAAGAGATAACACCCCCCCATTACGTCATGCTTCAGAAATGTGGAAAATTGGTCCGTTTTCAAATGTTTTATTTTTGAACGTCAGTTCACATTTGTAGGTGGATCATCAGTGTTAAAGCTAAAATTAGCATGTTTAAAGTGATTTTCATGCTTCCAGGGGCCCTAAACACAAGATTTATGGAATGGTTAAAAGTGCATGAAAATGGCCAATTTACTCACTCTGAGTTCTCAAAAAGGGTTTCTTCACCCCGGGAAGTTAATTAAATACCATTTGGAGGCATTTAATGTTCGAGCAAAAACGGCTGATTTTCGACAAAAGAGATAACACCCCCCCATTACGTCATGCTTCAGAAATGTGGAAAATGGTCCGTTTTCAAATGTTTTATTTTTGAACGTCAGTTCACATTTGTAGGTGGATCATCAGTGTTAGAGCTAAAATTAGCATGTTTAAAGTGATTTTCATGCTTCCAGGGGCTCGGGAAGTGAATTAAATACTATTTGGAGGCATTTAATGTTCAAGCAAAAACAGCAGATTTTTGACAAAAGAGATAACACCCCCCCATTACGTCATGCTTCAGAAATGTGGATAATGGTCCGTTTTCAAATGTTTTATTTTTGAACGTCAGTTCACATTTGTAGGTGTATCATCAGTGTTAGAGCTAAAATTAGCATGTTTAAAGTGATTTTCATGCTTCCAGGGGCCCTAAACACAAGATTTATGGAATGGTTAAAAGTGCATGAAAATGGCCAATTTACTCACTCTGAATTCTCAAAAAGGGTTTCTTCACCCCGGGAAGTTAATTAAATACCATTTTGAGGCATTTAATGTTCGAGCAAAAATGACTGATTTTCGACAAAAGAGATAACACCCACCCATTTCGTCATGCTTCAGAAATGTGGATAATGGTCCGTTTTCAAATGTTTTATTTTTGAACGTCAGTTCACATTTGTAGGTGTATCATCAGTGTTAGAGCTAAAATTAGCATGTTTAAAGTGATTTTCATGCTTCCAGGGGCCCTAAACACAAGATTTATGGAATGGTTAAAAGTGCATGAAAATGGCCAATTTACTCACTCTGAATTCTCAAAAAGGGTTTCTTCACCCCGGGAAGTTAATTAAATACCATTTGGAGGCATTTAATGTTCGAGCAAAAATGGCTGATTTTCGACAAAAGAGATAACACCCCCCCATTACGTCATGCTTCAGAAATGTGGAAAATGGTCCGTTTTCAAATGTTTTATTTTTGAACGTCAGTTCACATTTGTAGGTGGATCATCAGTGTTAGAGCTAAAATTAGCATGTTTAAAGTGATTTTCATGCTTCCAGGGGCTCGGGAAGTGAATTAAATACTATTTGGAGGCATTTAATGTTCAATCAAAAACAGCAGATTTTTGACAAAAGAGATAACACCCCCCCATTACGTCATGCTTCAGAAATGTGGAAAATTGGTCCGTTTTCAAATGTTTTATTTTTGAACGTCAGTTCACATTTGTAGGTGGATCATCAGTGTTAAAGCTAAAATTAGCATGTTTAAAGTGATTTTCATGCTTCCAGGGGCCCTAAACACAAGATTTATGGAATGGTTAAAAGTGCATGAAAATGGCCAATTTACTCACTCTGAGTTCTCAAAAAGGGTTTCTTCACCCCGGGAAGTTAATTAAATACCATTTGGAGGCATTTAATGTTCGAGCAAAAACGGCTGATTTTCGACAAAAGAGATAACACCCCCCCATTACGTCATGCTTCAGAAATGTGGAAAATGGTCATTTTCAAATGTTTTATTTTTGAACGTCAGTTCACATTTGTAGGTGGATCATCAGTGTTAGAGCTAAAATTAGCATGTTTAAAGTGATTTTCATGCTTCCAGGGGCTCGGGAAGTGAATTAAATACTATTTGGAGGCATTTAATGTTCAAGCAAAAACAGCAGATTTTTGACAAAAGAGATAACACCCCCCCATTACGTCATGCTTCAGAAATGTGGATAATGGTCCGTTTTCAAATGTTTTATTTTTGAATGTCAGTTCACATTTGTAGGTGTATCATCAGTGTTAGAGCTAAAATTAGCATGTTTAAAGTGATTTTCATGCTTCCAGGGGCCCTAAACACAAGATTTATGGAATGGTTAAAAGTGCATGAAAATGGCCAATTTACTCACTCTGAATTCTCAAAAAGGGTTTCTTCACCCCGGGAAGTTAATTAAATACCATTTGGAGGCATTTAATGTTCGAGCAAAAATGGCTGATTTTCGACAAAAGAGATAACACCCCCCCATTACGTCATGCTTCAGAAATGTGGAAAATGGTCCGTTTTCAAATGTTTTATTTTTGAACGTCAGTTCACATTTGTAGGTGGATCATCAGTGTTAGAGCTAAAATTAGCATGTTTAAAGTGATTTTCATGCTTCCAGGGGCTCGGGAAGTGAATTAAATACTATTTGGAGGCATTTAATGTTCAATCAAAAACAGCTGATTTTTGACAAAAGAGATAACACCCCCCCATTACGTCATGCTTCAGAAATGTGGAAAATTGGTCTGTTTTCAAATGTTTTATTTTTGAACGTCAGTTCACATTTGTAGGTGGATCATCAGTGTTAAAGCTAAAATTAGCATGTTTAAAGTGATTTTCATGCTTCCAGGGGCCCTAAACACAAGATTTATGGAATGGTTAAAAGTGCATGAAAATGGCCAATGTACTCACTCTGAGTTCTCAAAAAGGGTTTCTTCACCCCGGGAAGTTAATTAAATACCATTTGGAGGCATTTAATGTTCGAGCAAAAACGGCTGATTTTCGACAAAAGAGATAACACCCCCCCATTACGTCATGCTTCAGAAATGTGGAAAATGGTCCGTTTTCAAATGTTTTATTTTTGAACGTCAGTTCACATTTGTAGGTGGATCATCAGTGTTAGAGCTAAAATTAGCATGTTTAAAGTGATTTTCATGCTTCCAGGGGCTTGGGAAGTGAATTAAATACTATTTGGAGGCATTTAATGTTCAATCAAAAACAGCAGATTTTTGACAAAAGAGATAACACCCCCCCATTACGTCATGCTTCAGAAATGTGGAAAATGGTCCATTTTCAAATGTTTTATTTTTGAACGTCAGTTCACATTTGTAGGTGGATAATCAGTGTTAGAGCTAAAATTAGCATGTTTAAAGTGATTTTCATGCTTCCAGGGGCCCTAAACACAAGATTTATGGAATGGTTAAAAGTGCATGAAAATGGCCAATTTACTCACTCTGAGTTCTCAAAAAGGGTTTCTTCACCCCGGGAAGTTAATTAAATACCATTTGGAGGCATTTAATGTTCGAGCAAAAACGGCTGATTTTCGACAAAAGAGATAACACCCCCCCATTACGTCATGCTTCAGAAATGTGGAAAATGGTCATTTTCAAATGTTTTATTTTTGAACGTCAGTTCACATTTGTAGGTGGATCATCAGTGTTAGAGCTAAAATTAGCATGTTTAAAGTGATTTTCATGCTTCCAGGGGCTCGGGAAGTGAATTAAATACTATTTGGAGGCATTTAATGTTCAATCAAAAACAGCAGATTTTTGACAAAAGAGATAACACCCCCACATTACGTCATGCTTCAGAAATGTGGAAAATGGTCCGTTGTCAAATGTTTTATTTTTGAACGTCAGTTCACATTTGTAGGTGGATCGTCAGTGTTAGAGCTAAAATTAGCATGTTTAAAGTGATTTTCATGCTTCCAGGGGCCCTAAACACAAGATTTATGGAATGGTTAAAAGTGCATGAAAATGGCCAATTTACTCACTCTGAGTTCTCAAAAAGGGTTTCTTCACCCCGGGAAGTTAATTAAATACCATTTGGAGGCATTTAATGTTTGAGCAAAAACGGCTGATTTTCGACAAAAGAGATAAAACCCCCCCATTACGTCATGCTTCAGAAATGTGGAAAATGGTCCGTTTTCAAATGTTTTATTTTTGACGTCAGTTCACATTTGTAGGTGGATCATCAGTGTTAGAGCTAAAATTAGCATGTTTTAAGTGATTTTCATGCTTCCAGGGGCTCGGGAAGTGAATTAAATACTATTTGGAGGCATTTAATGTTCAAGCAAAAACAGCTGATTTTTGACAAAAGAGATAACACCCCCCCATTACGTCATGTTTCAGAAATGTGGAAAATGGTCTGTTTTCAAATGTTTTATTTTTCAATGTCAGTTCACATTTGTAGGTGGATCATCAGTGTTAGAGCTAAAATTAGCATGTTTAAAGTGATTTTCATGCTTCCAGGGGCCCTAAACACAAGATTTATGGAATGGTTAAAAGTGCATGAAAATGGCCAATTTACTCACTCTGAGTTCTCAAAAAGGGTTTCTTCACCCCGGGAAGTTAATTAAATACCATTTGGAGGCATTTAATGTTCGAGCAAAAACGGCTGATTTTCGACAAAAGAGATAACACCCCCCCATTACGTCATGCTTCAGAAATGTGGAAAATGGTCCGTTTTCAAATGTTTTATTTTTGAACGTCAGTTCACATTTGTAGGTGGATCATCAGTGTTAGAGCTAAAATTAGCATGTTTAAAGTGATTTTCATGCTTCCAGGGGCCCTAAACACAAGATTTATGGAATGGTTAAAAGTGCATTAAAATGGCCAATTTACTCACTCTGAGTTCTCAAAAAGGGTTTCTTCACCCCGGGAAGTTAATTAAATACCATTTGGAGGCATTTAATGTTCGAGCAAAAACGGCTGATTTTCGACAAAAGAGATAACACCCCCCCATTACGTCATGCTTCAGAAATGTGGAAAATGGTCATTTTCAAATGTTTTATTTTTGAACGTCAGTTCACATTTGTAGGTGGATCATCAGTGTTAGAGCTAAAATTAGCATGTTTAAAGTGATTTTCATGCTTCCAGGGGCTCGGGAAGTGAATTAAATACTATTTGGAGGCATTTAATGTTCAAGCAAAAACAGCTGATTTTGACAAAAGAGATAACACCCCCCCATTACGTCATGTTTCAGAAATGTGGAAAATGGTCTGTTTTCAAATGTTTTATTTTTCAATGTCAGTTCACATTTGTAGGTGGATCATCAGTGTTAGAGCTAAAATTAGCATGTTTAAAGTGATTTTCATGCTTCCAGGGGCCCTAAACACAAGATTTATGGAATGGTTAAAAGTGCATGAAAATGGCCAATTTACTCACTCTGAGTTCTCAAAAAGGGTTTCTTCACCCCGGGAAGTTAATTAAATACCATTTGGAGGCATTTAATGTTCGAGGAAAAACGGCTGATTTTCGACAAAAGAGATAACACCCCCCCATTACGTCATGCTTCAGAAATGTGGAAAATGGTCCGTTTTCAAATGTTTTATTTTTGAACGTCAGATCACATTTGTAGGTGGATCATCAGTGTTAGAGCTAAAATTAGCATGTTTAAAGTGATTTTCATGCTTCCAGGGGCTCGGGAAGTGAATTAAATACTATTTGGAGGCATTTAATGTTCAAGCAAAAACAGCTGATTTTTGACAAAAGAGATAACACCCCCCCATTACGTCATGCTTCAGAAATGTGGAAAATGGTCCGTTTTCAAATGTTTTATTTTTGAACGTCAGTTCACATTTGTAGGTGGATCATCAGTGTCAGAGCTAAAATTAGCATGTTTAAAGTGATGTTCATGCTTCCAGGGGCCCTAAACACAAGATTTATGGAATGGTTAAAAGTGCATGAAAATGGCCAATTTACTCACTCTGAGTTCTCAAAAAGGGTTTCTTCACCCCGGGAAGTTAATTAAATACCATTTGGAGGCATTTAATGTTCGAGCAAAAACGGCTGATTTTCGACAAAAGAGATAACACCCCCCCATTACGTCATGCTTCAGAAATGTGGAAAATGGTCATTTTCAAATGTTTTATTTTTGAACGTCAGTTCACATTTGTAGGTGGATCATCAGTGTTAGAGCTAAAATTAGCATGTTTAAAGTGATTTTCATGCTTCCAGAGGCTCGGGAAGTGAATTAAATACTATTTGGAGGCATTTAATGTTCAATCAAAAACAGCAGATTTTTGACAAAAGAGATAACACCCCCACATTACGTCATGCTTCAGAAATGTGGAAAATGGTCCGTTGTCAAATGTTTTATTTTTGAACGTCAGTTCACATTTGTAGGTGGATCATCAGTGTTAGAGCTAAAATTAGCATGTTTAAAGTGATGTTCATGCTTCCAGGGGCCCTAAACACAAGATTTATGGAATGGTTAAAAGTGCATGAAAATGGCCAATTTACTCACTCTGAGTTCTCAAAAAGGGTTTCTTCACCCCGGGAAGTTAATTAAATACCATTTGGAGGCATTTAATGTTTGAGCAAAAACGGCTGATTTTCGACAAAAGAGATAAAACCCCCCCATTACGTCATGCTTCAGAAATGTGGAAAATGGTCCGTTTTCAAATGTTTTATTTTTGACGTCAGTTCACATTTGTAGGTGGATCATCAGTGTTAGAGCTAAAATTAGCATGTTTTAAGTGATTTTCATGCTTCCAGGGGCTCGGGAAGTGAATTAAATACTATTTGGAGGCATTTAATGTTCAAGCAAAAAAAGCTGATTTTTGACAAAAGAGATAACACCCCCCCATTACGTCATGTTTCAGAAATGTGGAAAATGGTCTGTTTTCAAATGTTTTATTTTTCAATGTCAGTTCACATTTGTAGGTGGATCATCAGTGTTAGAGCTAAAATTAGCATGTTTAAAGTGATTTTCATGCTTCCAGGGGCCCTAAACACAAGATTTATGGAATGGTTAAAAGTGCATGAAAATGGCCAATTTACTCACTCTGAGTTCTCAAAAAGGGTTTCTTCACCCCGGGAAGTTAATTAAATACCATTTGGAGGCATTTAATGTTCGAGCAAAAACGGCTGATTTTCGACAAAAGAGATAACACCCCCCCATTACGTCATGCTTCAGAAATGTGGAAAATGGTCATTTTCAAATGTTTTATTTTTGAACGTCAGTTCACATTTGTAGGTGGATCATCAGTGTTAGAGCTAAAATTAGCATGTTTAAAGTGATTTTCATGCTTCCAGGGGCTCGGGAAGTGAATTAAATACTATTTGGAGGCATTTAATGTTCAAGCAAAAACAGCTGATTTTGACAAAAGAGATAACACCCCCCCATTACGTCATGTTTCAGAAATGTGGAAAATGGTCTGTTTTCAAATGTTTTATTTTTCAATGTCAGTTCACATTTGTAGGTGGATCATCAGTGTTAGAGCTAAAATTAGCATGTTTAAAGTGATTTTCATGCTTCCAGGGGCCCTAAACACAAGATTTATGGAATGGTTAAAAGTGCATGAAAATGGCCAATTTACTCACTCTGAGTTCTCAAAAAGGGTTTCTTCACCCCGGGAAGTTAATTAAATACCATTTGGAGGCATTTAATGTTCGAGCAAAAACGGCTGATTTTCGACAAAAGAGATAACACCCCCCCATTACGTCATGCTTCAGAAATGTGGAAAATGGTCCGTTTTCAAATGTTTTATTTTTGAACGTCAGTTCACATTTGTAGGTGGATCATCAGTGTTAGAGCTAAAATTAGCATGTTTAAAGTGATTTTCATGCTTCCAGGGGCTCGGGAAGTGAATTAAATACTATTTGGAGGCATTTAATGTTCAAGCAAAAACAGCTGATTTTTGACAAAAGAGATAACACCCCCCCCCCATTACGTCATGCTTCAGAAATGTGGAAAATGGTCCGTTTTCAAATGTTTTATTTTTGAACGTCAGTTCACATTTGTAGGTGGATCATCAGTGTTAGAGCTAAAATTAGCATGTTTCAAGTGATTTTCATGCTTCCAGGGGCCCTAAACACAAGATTTATGGAATGGTTAAAAGTGCATGAAAATGGCCAATTTACTCACTCTGAGTTCTCAAAAAGGGTTTCTTCACCCCGGGAAGTTAATTAAATACCATTTGGAGGCATTTAATGTTCGAGCAAAAACGGCTGATTTACAACAAAAGAGATAACACCCCCCATTACGTCATGCTTCAGAAATGTGGAAAATGGTCCGTTTTCAAATGTTTTATTTTTGAACGTCAGTTCACATTTGTAGGTGGATAATCAGTGTTAGAGCTAAAATTAGCATGTTTAAAGTGATTTTCATGCTTCCAGAGGCTCGGGAAGTGAATTAAATACTATTTGGAGGCATTTAATGTTCAATCAAAAATGGCTGATTTTTGACAAAAGAGATAACACCCCCCCATTACGTCATGCTTCAGAAATGTGGAAAATGGTCCGTTTTCAAATGTTTTATTTTTGAACGTCAGTTCACATTTGTAGGTGGATCATTAGTGTTAGAGCTAAAATTAGCATGTTTAAAGTGATTTTCATGCTTCCAGGGGCCCTAAACACAAGATTTGTGGAATGGTTAAAAGTGCATGAAAATGGCCAATTTACTCACTCTGAGTTCTCAAAAAGGGTTTCTTCACCCCGGGAAGTCAATTAAATACCATTTGGAGGCATTTAATGTTCGAGCAAAAACGGCTGATTTTCGACAAAAGAGATAACACCCCCCCATTACGTCATGCTTCAGAAATGTGGAAAATGGTCCGTTTTCAAATGTTTTATTTTTGAACGTCAGTTCACATTTGTAGGTGGATCATCAGTGTTAGAGCTAAAATTAGCATGTTTAAAGTGATTTTCATGCTTCCAGGGGCTCGGGAAGTGAATTAAATACTATTTGGAGGCATTTAATGTTCAAGCAAAAACAGCTGATTTTTGACAAAAGAGATAACACCCCCCCATTATGTCATGCTTCAGAAATGTGGAAAATGGTCTGTTTTCAAATGTTTTATTTTTCAACGTCAGTTCACATTTGTAGGTGGATCATCAGTGTTAGAGCTAAAATTAGCATGTTTAAAGTGATTTTCATGCTTCCAGGGGCCCTAAACACAAGATTTATGGAATGGTTAAAAGTGCATGAAAATGGCCAATTTACTCACTCTGAGTTCTCAAAAAGGGTTTCTTCACCCCGGGAAGTTAATTAAATACCATTTGGAGGCATTTAATGTTCGAGCAAAAATGGCTGATTTTCGACAAAAGAGATAACACCACCCCCATTACGTCATGCTTCAGAAATGTGGAAAATGGTCCGTTTTCAAATGTTTTATTTTTGAACGTCAGTTCACATTTGTAGGTGGATCATCAGTGTTAGAGCTAAAATTAGCATGTTTAAAGTGATTTTCATGCTTCCAGAGGCTCGGGAAGTGAATTAAATACTATTTGGAGGCATTTAATGTTCAATCAAAAACAGCAGATTTTTGACAAAAGAGATAACACCCCCACATTACGTCATGCTTCAGAAATGTGGAAAATGGTCCGTTGTCAAATGTTTTATTTTTGAACGTCAGTTCACATTTGTAGGTGGATCATCAGTGTTGGAGCTAAAATTAGCATGTTTAAAGTGATGTTCATGCTTCCAGGGGCCCTAAACACAAGATTTATGGAATGGTTAAAAGTGCATGAAAATGGCCAATTTACTCACTCTGAGTTCTCAAAAAGGGTTTCTTCACCCCGGGAAGTTAATTAAATACCATTTGGAGGCATTTAATGTTTGAGCAAAAACGGCTGATTTTCGACAAAAGAGATAAAACCCCCCCATTACGTCATGCTTCAGAAATGTGGAAAATGGTCCGTTTTCAAATGTTTTATTTTTGACGTCAGTTCACATTTGTAGGTGGATCATCAGTGTTAGAGCTAAAATTAGCATGTTTTAAGTGATTTTCATGCTTCCAGGGGCTCGGGAAGTGAATTAAATACTATTTGGAGGCATTTAATGTTCAAGCAAAAACAGCTGATTTTTGACAAAAGAGATAACACCCCCCCATTACGTCATGTTTCAGAAATGTGGAAAATGGTCTGTTTTCAAATGTTTTATTTTTCAATGTCAGTTCACATTTGTAGGTGGATCATCAGTGTTAGAGCTAAAATTGGCATGTTTAAAGTGATTTTCATGCTTCCAGGGGCCCTAAACACAAGATTTATGGAATGGTTAAAAGTGCATGAAAATGGCCAATTTACTCACTCTGAGTTCTCAAAAAGGGTTTCTTCACCCCGGGAAGTTAATTAAATACCATTTGGAGGCATTTAATGTTCGAGCAAAAACGGCTGATTTTCGACAAAAGAGATAACACCCCCCCATTACGTCATGCTTCAGAAATGTGGAAAATGGTCATTTTCAAATGTTTTATTTTTGAACGTCAGTTCACATTTGTAGGTGGATCATCAGTGTTAGAGCTAAAATTAGCATGTTTAAAGTGATTTTCATGCTTCCAGGGGCTCGGGAAGTGAATTAAATACTATTTGGAGGCATTTAATGTTCAAGCAAAAACAGCTGATTTTGACAAAAGAGATAACACCCCCCCATTACGTCATGTTTCAGAAATGTGGAAAATGGTCTGTTTTCAAATGTTTTATTTTTCAATGTCAGTTCACATTTGTAGGTGGATCATCAGTGTTAGAGCTAAAATTAGCATGTTTAAAGTGATTTTCATGCTTCCAGGGGCCCTAAACACAAGATTTATGGAATGGTTAAAAGTGCATGAAAATGGCCAATTTACTCACTCTGAGTTCTCAAAAGGGTTTCTTCACCCCGGGAAGTTAATTAAATACCATTTGGAGGCATTTAATGTTCGAGCAAAAACGGCTGATTTTCGACAAAAGAGATAACACCCCCCCATTACGTCATGCTTCAGAAATGTGGAAAATGGTCCGTTTTCAAATGTTTTATTTTTGAACGTCAGTTCACATTTGTAGGTGGATCATCAGTGTTAGAGCTAAAATTAGCATGTTTAAAGTGATTTTCATGCTTCCAGGGGCTCGGGAAGTGAATTAAATACTATTTGGAGGCATTTAATGTTCAAGCAAAAACAGCTGATTTTTGACAAAAGAGATAACACCCCCCCCCCATTACGTCATGCTTCAGAAATGTGGAAAATGGTCCGTTTTCAAATGTTTTATTTTTGAACGTCAGTTCACATTTGTAGGTGGATCATCAGTGTTAGAGCTAAAATTAGCATGTTTCAAGTGATTTTCATGCTTCCAGGGGCCCTAAACACAAGATTTATGGAATGGTTAAAAGTGCATGAAAATGGCCAATTTACTCACTCTGAGTTCTCAAAAAGGGTTTCTTCACCCCGGGAAGTTAATTAAATACCATTTGGAGGCATTTAATGTTCGAGCAAAAACGGCTGATTTACAACAAAAGAGATAACACCCCCCATTACGTCATGCTTCAGAAATGTGGAAAATGGTCCGTTTTCAAATGTTTTATTTTTGAACGTCAGTTCACATTTGTAGGTGGATAATCAGTGTTAGAGCTAAAATTAGCATGTTTAAAGTGATTTTCATGCTTCCAGAGGCTCGGGAAGTGAATTAAATACTATTTGGAGGCATTTAATGTTCAATCAAAAATGGCTGATTTTTGACAAAAGAGATAACACCCCCCCATTACGTCATGCTTCAGAAATGTGGAAAATGGTCCGTTTTCAAATGTTTTATTTTTGAACGTCAGTTCACATTTGTAGGTGGATCATTAGTGTTAGAGCTAAAATTAGCATGTTTAAAGTGATTTTCATGCTTCCAGGGGCCCTAAACACAAGATTTGTGGAATGGTTAAAAGTGCATGAAAATGGCCAATTTACTCACTCTGAGTTCTCAAAAAGGGTTTCTTCACCCCGGGAAGTCAATTAAATACCATTTGGAGGCATTTAATGTTCGAGCAAAAACGGCTGATTTTCGACAAAAGAGATAACACCCCCCCATTACGTCATGCTTCAGAAATGTGGAAAATGGTCCGTTTTCAAATGTTTTATTTTTGAACGTCAGTTCACATTTGTAGGTGGATCATCAGTGTTAGAGCTAAAATTAGCATGTTTAAAGTGATTTTCATGCTTCCAGGGGCTCGGGAAGTGAATTAAATACTATTTGGAGGCATTTAATGTTCAATCAAAAACAGCAGATTTTTGACAAAAGAGATAACACCACCCCATTACGTCATGCTTCAGAAATGTGGAAAATGGTCCGTTGTCAAATGTTTTATTTTTGAACGTCAGTTCACATTTGTAGGTGGATCGTCAGTGTTAGAGCTAAAATTAGCATGTTTAAAGTGATTTTCATGCTTCCAGGGGCCCTAAACACAAGATTTATGGAATGGTTAAAAGTGCATGAAAATGGCCAATTTACTCACTCTGAGTTCTCAAAAAGGGTTTCTTCACCCCGGGAAGTTAATTAAATACCATTTGGAGGCATTTAATGTTCGAGCAAAAACGGCTGATTTTCGACAAAAGAGATAACACCCCCCCATTACGTCATGCTTCAGAAATGTGGAAAATGGTCCGTTTTCAAATGTTTTATTTTTGAACGTCAGTTCACATTTGTAGGTGGATCATCAGTGTTAGAGCTAAAATTAGCATGTTTAAAGTGATTTTCATGCTTCCAGGGGCTCGGGAAGTGAATTAAATACTATTTGGAGGCATTTAATGTTCAAGCAAAAACAGCTGATTTTTGACAAAAGAGATAACACCCCCCCATTATGTCATGCTTCAGAAATGTGGAAAATGGTCTGTTTTCAAATGTTTTATTTTTCAACGTCAGTTCACATTTGTAGGTGGATCATCAGTGTTAGAGCTAAAATTAGCATGTTTAAAGTGATTTTCATGCTTCCAGGGGCCCTAAACACAAGATTTATGGAATGGTTAAAAGTGCATGAAAATGGCCAATTTACTCACTCTGAGTTCTCAAAAAGGGTTTCTTCACCCCGGGAAGTTAATTAAATACCATTTGGAGGCATTTAATGTTCGAGCAAAAATGGCTGATTTTCGACAAAAGAGATAACACCACCCCCATTACGTCATGCTTCAGAAATGTGGAAAATGGTCCGTTTTCAAATGTTTTATTTTTGAACGTCAGTTCACATTTGTAGGTGGATCATCAGTGTTAGAGCTAAAATTAGCATGTTTAAAGTGATTTTCATGCTTCCAGGGGCTCGGGAAGTGAATTAAATACTATTCGGAGGCATTTAATGTACAAGCAAAAGCAGCTGATTTTTGACAAAAGAGATAACACCCCCCCATTACGTCATGCTTCAGAAATGTGGAAAATGGTCCGTTTTCAAATGTTTTATTTTTGAACGTCAGTTCACATTTGTAGGTGGATCATCAGTGTTAGAGCTAAAATTAGCATGTTTAAAGTGATTTTCATGCTTCCAGGGGCCCTAAACACAAGATTTATGGAATGGTTAAAAGTGCATGAAAATGGCCAATTTACTCACTCTGAGTTCTCAAAAAGGGTTTCTTCACCCCGGGAAGTTAATTAAATACCATTTGGAGGCATTTAATGTTCGAGCAAAAACGGCTGATTTTCGACAAAAGAGATAACACCCCCCCATTACGTCATGCTTCAGAAATGTGGAAAATGGTCCGTTTTCAAATGTTTTATTTTTGAACGTCAGTTCACATTTGTAGGTGGATCATCAGTGTTAGAGCTAAAATTAGCATGTTTAAAGTGATTTTCATGCTTCCAGGGGCCCTAAACACAAGATTTATGGAATGGTTAAAAGTGCATGAAAATGGCCAATTTACTCACTCTGAGTTCTCAAAAAGGGTTTCTTCACCCCGGGAAGTTAATTAAATACCATTTGGAGGCATTTAATGTTCGAGCAAAAACGGCTGATTTTCGACAAAAGAGATAACACCCCCCCATTACGTCATGCTTCAGAAATGTGGAAAATGGTCCGTTTTCAAATGTTTTATTTTTGAACGTCAGTTCACATTTGTAGGTGGATCATCAGTGTTAGAGCTAAAATAAGCATGTTTAAAGTGATTTTCATGCTTCCAGGGGCCCTAAACACAAGATTTATGGAATTTTTAAAAGTGCATGAAAATGGCCAATTTACTCACTCTGAGTTCTCAAAAAGGGTTTCTTCACCCCGGGAAGTTAATTAAATACCTTTTGGAGGCATTTAATGTTCGAGCAAAAATGGCTGATTTTCGACAAAAGAGATAACACCCACCCATTTCGTCATGCTTCAGAAATGTGGATAATGGTCCGTTTTCAAATGTTTTATTTTTGAACGTCAGTTCACATTTGTAGGTGTATCATCAGTGTTAGAGCTAAAATTAGCATGTTTAAAGTGATTTTCATGCTTCCAGGGGCCCTAAACACAAGATTTATGGAATGGTTAAAAGTGCATGAAAATGGCCAATTTACTCACTCTGAATTCTCAAAAAGGGTTTCTTCACCCCGGGAAGTTAATTAAATACCATTTGGAGGCATTTAATGTTCGAGCAAAAATGGCTGATTTTCGACAAAAGAGATAACACCCCCCCATTACGTCATGCTTCAGAAATGTGGAAAATGGTCCGTTTTCAAATGTTTTATTTTTGAACGTCAGTTCACATTTGTAGGTGGATCATCAGTGTTAGAGCTAAAATTAGCATGTTTAAAGTGATTTTCATGCTTCCAGGGGCCCTAAACACAAGATTTATGGAATGGTTAAAAGTGCATGAAAATGGCCAATTTACTCACTCTGAGTTCTCAAAAAGGGTTTCTTCACCCCGGGAAGTTAATTAAATACCATTTGGAGGCATTTAATGTTCGAGCAAAAACGGCTGATTTTCGACAAAAGAGATAACACCCCCCCCATTACGTCATGCTTCAGAAATGTGGAAAATGGTCCGTTTTCAAATGTTTTATTTTTGAACGTCAGTTCACATTTGTAGGTGGATCATCAGTGTTAGAGCTAAAATTAGCATGTTTAAAGTGATTTTCATGCTTCCAGGGGCTCGGGAAGTGAATTAAATACTATTTGGAGGCATTTAATGTTCAATCAAAAACAGCAGATTTTTGACAAAAGAGATAACACCACCCCATTACGTCATGCTTCAGAAATGTGGAAAATGGTCCGTTGTCAAATGTTTTATTTTTGAACGTCAGTTCACATTTGTAGGTGGATCGTCAGTGTTAGAGCTAAAATTAGCATGTTTAAAGTGATTTTCATGCTTCCAGGGGCCCTAAACACAAGATTTATGGAATGGTTAAAAGTGCATGAAAATGGCCAATTTACTCACTCTGAGTTCTCAAAAAGGGTTTCTTCACCCCGGGAAGTTAATTAAATACCATTTGGAGGCATTTAATGTTCGAGCAAAAACGGCTGATTTTCGACAAAAGAGATAACACCCCCCCATTACGTCATGCTTCAGAAATGTGGAAAATGGTCCGTTTTCAAATGTTTTATTTTTGAACGTCAGTTCACATTTGTAGGTGGATCATCAGTGTTAGAGCTAAAATTAGCATGTTTAAAGTGATTTTCATGCTTCCAGGGGCTCGGGAAGTGAATTAAATACTATTTGGAGGCATTTAATGTTCAAGCAAAAACAGCTGATTTTTGACAAAAGAGATAACACCCCCCCATTATGTCATGCTTCAGAAATGTGGAAAATGGTCTGTTTTCAAATGTTTTATTTTTCAACGTCAGTTCACATTTGTAGGTGGATCATCAGTGTTAGAGCTAAAATTAGCATGTTTAAAGTGATTTTCATGCTTCCAGGGGCCCTAAACACAAGATTTATGGAATGGTTAAAAGTGCATGAAAATGGCCAATTTACTCACTCTGAGTTCTCAAAAAGGGTTTCTTCACCCCGGGAAGTTAATTAAATACCATTTGGAGGCATTTAATGTTCGAGCAAAAACGGCTGATTTTCGACAAAAGAGATAACACCCCCCCCATTACGTCATGCTTCAGAAATGTGGAAAATGGTCCGTTTTCAAATGTTTTATTTTTGAACGTCAGTTCACATTTGTAGGTGGATCATCAGTGTTAGAGCTAAAATTAGCATGTTTAAAGTGATTTTCATGCTTCCAGGGGCTCGGGAAGTGAATTAAATACTATTCGGAGGCATTTAATGTTCAAGCAAAAGCAGCTGATTTTTGACAAAAGAGATAACACCCCCCCATTACGTCATGCTTCAGAAATGTGGAAAATGGTCCGTTTTCAAATGTTTTATTTTTGAACGTCAGTTCACATTTGTAGGTGGATCATGAGTGTTAGAGCTAAAATTAGCATGTTTAAAGTGATTTTCATGCTTCCAGGGGCCCTAAACACAAGATTTATGGAATTTTTAAAAGTGCATGAAAATGGCCAATTTACTCACTCTGAGTTCTCAAAAAGGGTTTCTTCACCCCGGGAAGTTAATTAAATACCTTTTGGAGGCATTTAATGTTCGAGCAAAAATGGCTGATTTTCGACAAAAGAGATAACACCCACCCATTTCGTCATGCTTCAGAAATGTGGATAATGGTCCGTTTTCAAATGTTTTATTTTTGAACGTCAGTTCACATTTGTAGGTGTATCATCAGTGTTAGAGCTAAAATTAGCATGTTTAAAGTGATTTTCATGCTTCCAGGGGCCCTAAACACAAGATTTATGGAATGGTTAAAAGTGCATGAAAATGGCCAATTTACTCACTCTGAATTCTCAAAAAGGGTTTCTTCACCCCGGGAAGTTAATTAAATACCATTTGGAGGCATTTAATGTTCGAGCAAAAATGGCTGATTTTCGACAAAAGAGATAACACCCCCCCATTACGTCATGCTTCAGAAATGTGGAAAATGGTCCGTTTTCAAATGTTTTATTTTTGAACGTCAGTTCACATTTGTAGGTGGATCATCAGTGTTAGAGCTAAAATTAGCATGTTTAAAGTGATTTTCATGCTTCCAGGGGCTCGGGAAGTGAATTAAATACTATTTGGAGGCATTTAATGTTCAATCAAAAACAGCTGATTTTTGACAAAAGAGATAACACCCCCCCATTACGTCATGCTTCAGAAATGTGGAAAATTGGTCCGTTTTCAAATGTTTTATTTTTGAACGTCAGTTCACATTTGTAGGTGGATCATCAGTGTTAAAGCTAAAATTAGCATGTTTAAAGTGATTTTCATGCTTCCAGGGGCCCTAAACACAAGATTTATGGAATGGTTAAAAGTGCATGAAAATGGCCAATTTACTCACTCTGAGTTCTCAAAAAGGGTTTCTTCACCCCGGGAAGTTAATTAAATACCATTTGGAGGCATTTAATGTTCGAGCAAAAACGGCTGATTTTCGACAAAAGAGATAACACCCCCCCATTACGTCATGCTTCAGAAATGTGGAAAATGGTCCGTTTTCAAATGTTTTATTTTTGAACGTCAGTTCACATTTGTAGGTGGATCATCAGTGTTAGAGCTAAAATTAGCATGTTTAAAGTGATTTTCATGCTTCCAGGGGCTCGGGAAGTGAATTAAATACTATTTGGAGGCATTTAATGTTCAAGCAAAAACAGCAGATTTTTGACAAAAGAGATAACACCCCCCCATTACGTCATGCTTCAGAAATGTGGATAATGGTCCGTTTTCAAATGTTTTATTTTTGAACGTCAGTTCACATTTGTAGGTGTATCATCAGTGTTAGAGCTAAAATTAGCATGTTTAAAGTGATTTTCATGCTTCCAGGGGCCCTAAACACAAGATTTATGGAATGGTTAAAAGTGCATGAAAATGGCCAATTTACTCACTCTGAATTCTCAAAAAGGGTTTCTTCACCCCGGGAAGTTAATTAAATACCATTTGGAGGCATTTAATGTTCGAGCAAAAATGACTGATTTTCGACAAAAGAGATAACACCCACCCATTTCGTCATGCTTCAGAAATGTGGATAATGGTCCGTTTTCAAATGTTTTATTTTTGAACGTCAGTTCACATTTGTAGGTGTATCATCAGTGTTAGAGCTAAAATTAGCATGTTTAAAGTGATTTTCATGCTTCCAGGGGCCCTAAACACAAGATTTATGGAATGGTTAAAAGTGCATGAAAATGGCCAATTTACTCACTCTGAATTCTCAAAAAGGGTTTCTTCACCCCGGGAAGTTAATTAAATACCATTTGGAGGCATTTAATGTTCGAGCAAAAATGGCTGATTTTCGACAAAAGAGATAACACCCCCCCATTACGTCATGCTTCAGAAATGTGGAAAATGGTCCGTTTTCAAATGTTTTATTTTTGAACGTCAGTTCACATTTGTAGGTGGATCATCAGTGTTAGAGCTAAAATTAGCATGTTTAAAGTGATTTTCATGCTTCCAGGGGCTCGGGAAGTGAATTAAATACTATTTGGAGGCATTTAATGTTCAATCAAAAACAGCAGATTTTTGACAAAAGAGATAACACCCCCCCATTACGTCATGCTTCAGAAATGTGGAAAATTGGTCCGTTTTCAAATGTTTTATTTTTGAACGTCAGTTCACATTTGTAGGTGGATCATCAGTGTTAAAGCTAAAATTAGCATGTTTAAAGTGATTTTCATGCTTCCAGGGGCCCTAAACACAAGATTTATGGAATGGTTAAAAGTGCATGAAAATGGCCAATTTACTCACTCTGAGTTCTCAAAAAGGGTTTCTTCACCCCGGGAAGTTAATTAAATACCATTTGGAGGCATTTAATGTTCGAGCAAAAACGGCTGATTTTCTACAAAAGAGATAACACCCCCCCATTACGTCATGCTTCAGAAATGTGGAAAATGGTCATTTTCAAATGTTTTATTTTTGAACGTCAGTTCACATTTGTAGGTGGATCATCAGTGTTAGAGCTAAAATTAGCATGTTTAAAGTGATTTTCATGCTTCCAGGGGCTCGGGAAGTGAATTAAATACTATTTGGAGGCATTTAATGTTCAAGCAAAAACAGCAGATTTTTGACAAAAGAGATAACACCCCCCCATTACGTCATGCTTCAGAAATGTGGATAATGGTCCGTTTTCAAATGTTTTATTTTTGAATGTCAGTTCACATTTGTAGGTGTATCATCAGTGTTAGAGCTAAAATTAGCATGTTTAAAGTGATTTTCATGCTTCCAGGGGCCCTAAACACAAGATTTATGGAATGGTTAAAAGTGCATGAAAATGGCCAATTTACTCACTCTGAATTCTCAAAAAGGGTTTCTTCACCCCGGGAAGTTAATTAAATACCATTTGGAGGCATTTAATGTTCGAGCAAAAATGGCTGATTTTCGACAAAAGAGATAACACCCCCCCATTACGTCATGCTTCAGAAATGTGGAAAATGGTCCGTTTTCAAATGTTTTATTTTTGAACGTCAGTTCACATTTGTAGGTGGATCATCAGTGTTAGAGCTAAAATTAGCATGTTTAAAGTGATTTTCATGCTTCCAGGGGCTCGGGAAGTGAATTAAATACTATTTGGAGGCATTTAATGTTCAATCAAAAACAGCTGATTTTTGACAAAAGAGATAACACCCCCCCATTACGTCATGCTTCAGAAATGTGGAAAATTGGTCCGTTTTCAAATGTTTTATTTTTGAACGTCAGTTCACATTTGTAGGTGGATCATCAGTGTTAAAGCTAAAATTAGCATGTTTAAAGTGATTTTCATGCTTCCAGGGGCCCTAAACACAAGATTTATGGAATGGTTAAAAGTGCATGAAAATGGCCAATTTACTCACTCTGAGTTCTCAAAAAGGGTTTCTTCACCCCGGGAAGTTAATTAAATACCATTTGGAGGCATTTAATGTTCGAGCAAAAACGGCTGATTTTCGACAAAAGAGATAACACCCCCCCATTACGTCATGCTTCAGAAATGTGGAAAATGGTCCGTTTTCAAATGTTTTATTTTTGAACGTCAGTTCACATTTGTAGGTGGATCATCAGTGTTAGAGCTAAAATTAGCATGTTTAAAGTGATTTTCATGCTTCCAGGGGCTCGGGAAGCGAATTAAATACTATTTGGAGGCATTTAATGTTCAATCAAAAACAGCAGATTTTTGACAAAAGAGATAACACCCCCCCATTACGTCATGCTTCAGAAATGTGGAAAATGGTCCGTTTTCAAATGTTTTATTTTTGAACGTCAGTTCACATTTGTAGGTGGATCATCAGTGTTAGAGCTAAAATTAGCATGTTTAAAGTGATTTTCATGCTTCCAGGGGCCCTAAACACAAGATTTATGGAATGGTTAAAAGTGCATGAAAATGGCCAATTTACTCACTCTGAGTTCTCAAAAAGGGTTTCTTCACCCCGGGAAGTTAATTAAATACCATTTGGAGGCATTTAATGTTCGAGCAAAAACGGCTGATTTTCGACAAAAGAGATAACACCCCCCCATTACGTCATGCTTCAGAAATGTGGAAAATGGTCCGTTTTCAAATGTTTTATTTTTGAACGTCAGTTCACATTTGTAGGTGGATCATCAGTGTTAGAGCTAAAATTAGCATGTTTAAAGTGATTTTCATGCTTCCAGGGGCCCTAAACACAAGATTTATGGAATGGTTAAAAGTGCATGAAAATGGCCAATTTACTCACTCTGAGTTCTCAAAAAGGGTTTCTTCACCCCGGGAAGTTAATTAAATACCATTTGGAGGCATTTAATGTTCGAGCAAAAACGGCTGATTTTCGACAAAAGAGATAACACCCCCCCATTACGTCATGCTTCAGAAATGTGGAAAATGGTCCGTTTTCAAATGTTTTATTTTTGAACGTCAGTTCACATTTGTAGGTGGATCATCAGTGTTAGAGCTAAAATAAGCATGTTTAAAGTGATTTTCATGCTTCCAGGGGCCCTAAACACAAGATTTATGGAATTTTTAAAAGTGCATGAAAATGGCCAATTTACTCACTCTGAGTTCTCAAAAAGGGTTTCTTCACCCCGGGAAGTTAATTAAATACCTTTTGGAGGCATTTAATGTTCGAGCAAAAATGGCTGATTTTCGACAAAAGAGATAACACCCACCCATTTCGTCATGCTTCAGAAATGTGGATAATGGTCCGTTTTCAAATGTTTTATTTTTGAACGTCAGTTCACATTTGTAGGTGTATCATCAGTGTTAGAGCTAAAATTAGCATGTTTAAAGTGATTTTCATGCTTCCAGGGGCCCTAAACACAAGATTTATGGAATGGTTAAAAGTGCATGAAAATGGCCAATTTACTCACTCTGAATTCTCAAAAAGGGTTTCTTCACCCCGGGAAGTTAATTAAATACCATTTGGAGGCATTTAATGTTCGAGCAAAAATGGCTGATTTTCGACAAAAGAGATAACACCCCCCCATTACGTCATGCTTCAGAAATGTGGAAAATGGTCCGTTTTCAAATGTTTTATTTTTGAACGTCAGTTCACATTTGTAGGTGGATCATCAGTGTTAGAGCTAAAATTAGCATGTTTAAAGTGATTTTCATGCTTCCAGGGGCCCTAAACACAAGATTTATGGAATGGTTAAAAGTGCATGAAAATGGCCAATTTACTCACTCTGAGTTCTCAAAAAGGGTTTCTTCACCCCGGGAAGTTAATTAAATACCATTTGGAGGCATTTAATGTTCGAGCAAAAACGGCTGATTTTCGACAAAAGAGATAACACCCCCCCCATTACGTCATGCTTCAGAAATGTGGAAAATGGTCCGTTTTCAAATGTTTTATTTTTGAACGTCAGTTCACATTTGTAGGTGGATCATCAGTGTTAGAGCTAAAATTAGCATGTTTAAAGTGATTTTCATGCTTCCAGGGGCTCGGGAAGTGAATTAAATACTATTCGGAGGCATTTAATGTTCAAGCAAAAGCAGCTGATTTTTGACAAAAGAGATAACACCCCCCCATTACGTCATGCTTCAGAAATGTGGAAAATGGTCCGTTTTCAAATGTTTTATTTTTGAACGTCAGTTCACATTTGAAGGTGGATCATGAGTGTTAGAGCTAAAATTAGCATGTTTAAAGTGATTTTCATGCTTCCAGGGGCCCTAAACACAAGATTTATGGAATTTTTAAAAGTGCATGAAAATGGCCAATTTACTCACTCTGAGTTCTCAAAAAGGGTTTCTTCACCCCGGGAAGTTAATTAAATACCTTTTGGAGGCATTTAATGTTCGAGCAAAAATGGCTGATTTTCGACAAAAGAGATAACACCCACCCATTTCGTCATGCTTCAGAAATGTGGATAATGGTCCGTTTTCAAATGTTTTATTTTTGAACGTCAGTTCACATTTGTAGGTGTATCATCAGTGTTAGAGCTAAAATTAGCATGTTTAAAGTGATTTTCATGCTTCCAGGGGCCCTAAACACAAGATTTATGGAATGGTTAAAAGTGCATGAAAATGGCCAATTTACTCACTCTGAATTCTCAAAAAGGGTTTCTTCACCCCGGGAAGTTAATTAAATACCATTTGGAGGCATTTAATGTTCGAGCAAAAATGGCTGATTTTCGACAAAAGAGATAACACCCCCCCATTACGTCATGCTTCAGAAATGTGGAAAATGGTCCGTTTTCAAATGTTTTATTTTTGAACGTCAGTTCACATTTGTAGGTGGATCATCAGTGTTAGAGCTAAAATTAGCATGTTTAAAGTGATTTTCATGCTTCCAGGGGCTCGGGAAGTGAATTAAATACTATTTGGAGGCATTTAATGTTCAATCAAAAACAGCTGATTTTTGACAAAAGAGATAACACCCCCCCATTACGTCATGCTTCAGAAATGTGGAAAATTGGTCCGTTTTCAAATGTTTTATTTTTGAACGTCAGTTCACATTTGTAGGTGGATCATCAGTGTTAAAGCTAAAATTAGCATGTTTAAAGTGATTTTCATGCTTCCAGGGGCCCTAAACACAAGATTTATGGAATGGTTAAAAGTGCATGAAAATGGCCAATTTACTCACTCTGAGTTCTCAAAAAGGGTTTCTTCACCCCGGGAAGTTAATTAAATACCATTTGGAGGCATTTAATGTTCGAGCAAAAACGGCTGATTTTCGACAAAAGAGATAACACCCCCCCATTACGTCATGCTTCAGAAATGTGGAAAATGGTCCGTTTTCAAATGTTTTATTTTTGAACGTCAGTTCACATTTGTAGGTGGATCATCAGTGTTAGAGCTAAAATTAGCATGTTTAAAGTGATTTTCATGCTTCCAGGGGCTCGGGAAGTGAATTAAATACTATTTGGAGGCATTTAATGTTCAAGCAAAAACAGCAGATTTTTGACAAAAGAGATAACACCCCCCCATTACGTCATGCTTCAGAAATGTGGATAATGGTCCGTTTTCAAATGTTTTATTTTTGAACGTCAGTTCACATTTGTAGGTGTATCATCAGTGTTAGAGCTAAAATTAGCATGTTTAAAGTGATTTTCATGCTTCCAGGGGCCCTAAACACAAGATTTATGGAATGGTTAAAAGTGCATGAAAATGGCCAATTTACTCACTCTGAATTTTCAAAAAGGGTTTCTTCACCCCGGGAAGTTAATTAAATACCATTTGGAGGCATTTAATGTTCGAGCAAAAATGACTGATTTTCGACAAAAGAGATAACACCCACCCATTTCGTCATGCTTCAGAAATGTGGATAATGGTCCGTTTTCAAATGTTTTATTTTTGAACGTCAGTTCACATTTGTAGGTGTATCATCAGTGTTAGAGCTAAAATTAGCATGTTTAAAGTGATTTTCATGCTTCCAGGGGCCCTAAACACAAGATTTATGGAATGGTTAAAAGTGCATGAAAATGGCCAATTTACTCACTCTGAATTCTCAAAAAGGGTTTCTTCACCCCGGGAAGTTAATTAAATACCATTTGGAGGCATTTAATGTTCGAGCAAAAATGGCTGATTTTCGACAAAAGAGATAACACCCCCCCATTACGTCATGCTTCAGAAATGTGGAAAATGGTCCGTTTTCAAATGTTTTATTTTTGAACGTCAGTTCACATTTGTAGGTGGATCATCAGTGTTAGAGCTAAAATTAGCATGTTTAAAGTGATTTTCATGCTTCCAGGGGCTCGGGAAGTGAATTAAATACTATTTGGAGGCATTTAATGTTCAATCAAAAACAGCAGATTTTTGACAAAAGAGATAACACCCCCCCATTACGTCATGCTTCAGAAATGTGGAAAATTGGTCCGTTTTCAAATGTTTTATTTTTGAACGTCAGTTCACATTTGTAGGTGGATCATCAGTGTTAAAGCTAAAATTAGCATGTTTAAAGTGATTTTCATGCTTCCAGGGGCCCTAAACACAAGATTTATGGAATGGTTAAAAGTGCATGAAAATGGCCAATTTACTCACTCTGAGTTCTCAAAAAGGGTTTCTTCACCCCGGGAAGTTAATTAAATACCATTTGGAGGCATTTAATGTTCGAGCAAAAACGGCTGATTTTCTACAAAAGAGATAACACCCCCCCATTACGTCATGCTTCAGAAATGTGGAAAATGGTCATTTTCAAATGTTTTATTTTTGAACGTCAGTTCACATTTGTAGGTGGATCATCAGTGTTAGAGCTAAAATTAGCATGTTTAAAGTGATTTTCATGCTTCCAGGGGCTCGGGAAGTGAATTAAATACTATTTGGAGGCATTTAATGTTCAAGCAAAAACAGCAGATTTTTGACAAAAGAGATAACACCCCCCCATTACGTCATGCTTCAGAAATGTGGATAATGGTCCGTTTTCAAATGTTTTATTTTTGAATGTCAGTTCACATTTGTAGGTGTATCATCAGTGTTAGAGCTAAAATTAGCATGTTTAAAGTGATTTTCATGCTTCCAGGGGCCCTAAACACAAGATTTATGGAATGGTTAAAAGTGCATGAAAATGGCCAATTTACTCACTCTGAATTCTCAAAAAGGGTTTCTTCACCCCGGGAAGTTAATTAAATACCATTTGGAGGCATTTAATGTTCGAGCAAAAATGGCTGATTTTCGACAAAAGAGATAACACCCCCCCATTACGTCATGCTTCAGAAATGTGGAAAATGGTCCGTTTTCAAATGTTTTATTTTTGAACGTCAGTTCACATTTGTAGGTGGATCATCAGTGTTAGAGCTAAAATTAGCATGTTTAAAGTGATTTTCATGCTTCCAGGGGCTCGGGAAGTGAATTAAATACTATTTGGAGGCATTTAATGTTCAATCAAAAACAGCTGATTTTTGACAAAAGAGATAACACCCCCCCATTACGTCATGCTTCAGAAATGTGGAAAATTGGTCCGTTTTCAAATGTTTTATTTTTGAACGTCAGTTCACATTTGTAGGTGGATCATCAGTGTTAAAGCTAAAATTAGCATGTTTAAAGTGATTTTCATGCTTCCAGGGGCCCTAAACACAAGATTTATGGAATGGTTAAAAGTGCATGAAAATGGCCAATTTACTCACTCTGAGTTCTCAAAAAGGGTTTCTTCACCCCGGGAAGTTAATTAAATACCATTTGGAGGCATTTAATGTTCGAGCAAAAACGGCTGATTTTCGACAAAAGAGATAACACCCCCCCATTACGTCATGCTTCAGAAATGTGGAAAATGGTCCGTTTTCAAATGTTTTATTTTTGAACGTCAGTTCACATTTGTAGGTGGATCATCAGTGTTAGAGCTAAAATTAGCATGTTTAAAGTGATTTTCATGCTTCCAGGGGCTCGGGAAGCGAATTAAATACTATTTGGAGGCATTTAATGTTCAATCAAAAACAGCAGATTTTTGACAAAAGAGATAACACCCCCCCATTACGTCATGCTTCAGAAATGTGGAAAATGGTCCATTTTCAAATGTTTTATTTTTGAACGTCAGTTCACATTTGTAGGTGGATAATCAGTGTTAGAGCTAAAATTAGCATGTTTAAAGTGATTTTCATGCTTCCAGGGGCCCTAAACACAAGATTTATGGAATGGTTAAAAGTGCATGAAAATGGCCAATTTACTCACTCTGAGTTCTCAAAAAGGGTTTCTTCACCCCGGGAAGTTAATTAAATACCATTTGGAGGCATTTAATGTTCGAGCAAAAACGGCTGATTTTCGACAAAAGAGATAACACCCCCTCATTACGTCATGCTTCAGAAATGTGGAAAATGGTCATTTTCAAATGTTTTATTTTTGAACGTCAGTTCACATTTGTAGGTGGATCATCAGTGTTAGAGCTAAAATTAGCATGTTTAAAGTGATTTTCATGCTTCCAGGGGCTCGGGAAGTGAATTAAATACTATTTGGAGGCATTTAATGTTCAATCAAAAACAGCAGATTTTTGACAAAAGAGATAACACCCCCACATTACGTCATGCTTCAGAAATGTGGAAAATGGTCCGTTGTCAAATGTTTTATTTTTGAACGTCAGTTCACATTTGTAGGTGGATCGTCAGTGTTAGAGCTAAAATTAGCATGTTTAAAGTGATTTTCATGCTTCCAGGGGCCCTAAACACAAGATTTATGGAATGGTTAAAAGTGCATGAAAATGGCCAATTTACTCACTCTGAGTTCTCAAAAAGGGTTTCTTCACCCCGGGAAGTTAATTAAATACCATTTGGAGGCATTTAATGTTTGAGCAAAAACGGCTGATTTTCGACAAAAGAGATAAAACCCCCCCATTACGTCATGCTTCAGAAATGTGGAAAATGGTCCGTTTTCAAATGTTTTATTTTTGACGTCAGTTCACATTTGTAGGTGGATCATCAGTGTTAGAGCTAAAATTAGCATGTTTTAAGTGATTTTCATGCTTCCAGGGGCTCGGGAAGTGAATTAAATACTATTTGGAGGCATTTAATGTTCAAGCAAAAACAGCTGATTTTTGACAAAAGAGATAACACCCCCCCATTACGTCATGTTTCAGAAATGTGGAAAATGGTCTGTTTTCAAATGTTTTATTTTTCAATGTCAGTTCACATTTGTAGGTGGATCATCAGTTTTAGAGCTAAAATTAGCATGTTTAAAGTGATTTTCATGCTTCCAGGGGCCCTAAACACAAGATTTATGGAATGGTTAAAAGTGCATGAAAATGGCCAATTTACTCACTCTGAGTTCTCAAAAAGGGTTTCTTCACCCCGGGAAGTTAATTAAATACCATTTGGAGGCATTTAATGTTCGAGCAAAAACGGCTGATTTTCGACAAAAGAGATAACACCCCCCCATTACGTCATGCTTCAGAAATGTGGAAAATGGTCCGTTTTCAAATGTTTTATTTTTGAACGTCAGTTCACATTTGTAGGTGGATCATCAGTGTTAGAGCTAAAATTAGCATGTTTAAAGTGATTTTCATGCTTCCAGGGGCCCTAAACACAAGATTTATGGAATGGTTAAAAGTGCATTAAAATGGCCAATTTACTCACTCTGAGTTCTCAAAAAGGGTTTCTTCACCCCGGGAAGTTAATTAAATACCATTTGGAGGCATTTAATGTTCGAGCAAAAACGGCTGATTTTCGACAAAAGAGATAACACCCCCCCATTACGTCATGCTTCAGAAATGTGGAAAATGGTCATTTTCAAATGTTTTATTTTTGAACGTCAGTTCACATTTGTAGGTGGATCATCAGTGTTAGAGCTAAAATTAGCATGTTTAAAGTGATTTTCATGCTTCCAGGGGCTCGGGAAGTGAATTAAATACTATTTGGAGGCATTTAATGTTCAAGCAAAAACAGCTGATTTTGACAAAAGAGATAACACCCCCCCATTACGTCATGTTTCAGAAATGTGGAAAATGGTCTGTTTTCAAATGTTTTATTTTTCAATGTCAGTTCACATTTGTAGGTGGATCATCAGTGTTAGAGCTAAAATTAGCATGTTTAAAGTGATTTTCATGCTTCCAGGGGCCCTAAACACAAGATTTATGGAATGGTTAAAAGTGCATGAAAATGGCCAATTTACTCACTCTGAGTTCTCAAAAAGGGTTTCTTCACCCCGGGAAGTTAATTAAATACCATTTGGAGGCATTTAATGTTCGAGGAAAAACGGCTGATTTTCGACAAAAGAGATAACACCCCCCCATTACGTCATGCTTCAGAAATGTGGAAAATGGTCCGTTTTCAAATGTTTTATTTTTGAACGTCAGATCACATTTGTAGGTGGATCATCAGTGTTAGAGCTAAAATTAGCATGTTTAAAGTGATTTTCATGCTTCCAGGGGCTCGGGAAGTGAATTAAATACTATTTGGAGGCATTTAATGTTCAAGCAAAAACAGCTGATTTTTGACAAAAGAGATAACACCCCCCCATTACGTCATGCTTCAGAAATGTGGAAAATGGTCCGTTTTCAAATGTTTTATTTTTGAACGTCAGTTCACATTTGTAGGTGGATCATCAGTGTCAGAGCTAAAATTAGCATGTTTAAAGTGATGTTCATGCTTCCAGGGGCCCTAAACACAAGATTTATGGAATGGTTAAAAGTGCATGAAAATGGCCAATTTACTCACTCTGAGTTCTCAAAAAGGGTTTCTTCACCCCGGGAAGTTAATTAAATACCATTTGGAGGCATTTAATGTTCGAGCAAAAACGGCTGATTTTCGACAAAAGAGATAACACCCCCCCCATTACGTCATGCTTCAGAAATGTGGAAAATGGTCATTTTCAAATGTTTTATTTTTGAACGTCAGTTCACATTTGTAGGTGGATCATCAGTGTTAGAGCTAAAATTAGCATGTTTTAAGTGATTTTCATGCTTCCAGGGGCTCGGGAAGTGAATTAAATACTATTTGGAGGCATTTAATGTTCAAGCAAAAACAGCTGATTTTTGACAAAAGAGATAACACCCCCCCATTACGTCATGTTTCAGAAATGTGGAAAATGGTCTGTTTTCAAATGTTTTATTTTTCAATGTCAGTTCACATTTGTAGGTGGATCATCAGTGTTAGAGCTAAAATTAGCATGTTTAAAGTGATTTTCATGCTTCCAGGGGCCCTAAACACAAGATTTATGGAATGGTTAAAAGTGCATGAAAATGGCCAATTTACTCACTCTGAGTTCTCAAAAAGGGTTTCTTCACCCCGGGAAGTTAATTAAATACCATTTGGAGGCATTTAATGTTCGAGCAAAAACGGCTGATTTTCGACAAAAGAGATAACACCCCCCCATTACGTCATGCTTCAGAAATGTGGAAAATGGTCCGTTTTCAAATGTTTTATTTTTGAACGTCAGTTCACATTTGTAGGTGGATCATCAGTGTTGGAGCTAAAATTAGCATGTTTAAAGTGATTTTCATGCTTCCAGGGGCCCTAAACACAAGATTTATGGAATGGTTAAAAGTGCATTAAAATGGCCAATTTACTCACTCTGAGTTCTCAAAAAGGGTTTCTTCACCCCGGGAAGTTAATTAAATACCATTTGGAGGCATTTAATGTTCGAGCAAAAACGGCTGATTTTCGACAAAAGAGATAACACCCCCCCATTACGTCATGCTTCAGAAATGTGGAAAATGGTCATTTTCAAATGTTTTATTTTTGAACGTCAGTTCACATTTGTAGGTGGATCATCAGTGTTAGAGCTAAAATTAGCATGTTTAAAGTGATTTTCATGCTTCCAGGGGCTCGGGAAGTGAATTAAATACTATTTGGAGGCATTTAATGTTCAAGCAAAAACAGCTGATTTTGACAAAAGAGATAACACCCCCCCATTACGTCATGTTTCAGAAATGTGGAAAATGGTCTGTTTTCAAATGTTTTATTTTTCAATGTCAGTTCACATTTGTAGGTGGATCATCAGTGTTAGAGCTAAAATTAGCATGTTTAAAGTGATTTTCATGCTTCCAGGGGCCCTAAACACAAGATTTATGGAATGGTTAAAAGTGCATGAAAATGGCCAATTTACTCACTCTGAGTTCTCAAAAAGGGTTTCTTCACCCCGGGAAGTTAATTAAATACCATTTGGAGGCATTTAATGTTCGAGGAAAAACGGCTGATTTTCGACAAAAGAGATAACACCCCCCCATTACGTCATGCTTCAGAAATGTGGAAAATGGTCCGTTTTCAAATGTTTTATTTTTGAACGTCAGATCACATTTGTAGGTGGATCATCAGTGTTAGAGCTAAAATTAGCATGTTTAAAGTGATTTTCATGCTTCCAGGGGCTCGGGAAGTGAATTAAATACTATTTGGAGGCATTTAATGTTCAAGCAAAAACAGCTGATTTTTGACAAAAGAGATAACACCCCCCCATTACGTCATGCTTCAGAAATGTGGAAAATGGTCCGTTTTCAAATGTTTTATTTTTGAACGTCAGTTCACATTTGTAGGTGGATCATCAGTGTCAGAGCTAAAATTAGCATGTTTAAAGTGATGTTCATGCTTCCAGGGGCCCTAAACACAAGATTTATGGAATGGTTAAAAGTGCATGAAAATGGCCAATTTACTCACTCTGAGTTCTCAAAAAGGGTTTCTTCACCCCGGGAAGTTAATTAAATACCATTTGGAGGCATTTAATGTTCGAGCAAAAACGGCTGATTTTCGACAAAAGAGATAACACCCCCCCCATTACGTCATGCTTCAGAAATGTGGAAAATGGTCATTTTCAAATGTTTTATTTTTGAACGTCAGTTCACATTTGTAGGTGGATCATCAGTGTTAGAGCTAAAATTAGCATGTTTAAAGTGATTTTCATGCTTCCAGAGGCTCGGGAAGTGAATTAAATACTATTTGGAGGCATTTAATGTTCAATCAAAAACAGCAGATTTTTGACAAAAGAGATAACACCCCCACATTACGTCATGCTTCAGAAATGTGGAAAATGGTCCGTTGTCAAATGTTTTATTTTTGAACGTCAGTTCACATTTGTAGGTGGATCATCAGTGTTAGAGCTAAAATTAGCATGTTTAAAGTGATGTTCATGCTTCCAGGGGCCCTAAACACAAGATTTATGGAATGGTTAAAAGTGCATGAAAATGGCCAATTTACTCACTCTGAGTTCTCAAAAAGGGTTTCTTCACCCCGGGAAGTTAATTAAATACCATTTGGAGGCATTTAATGTTTGAGCAAAAACGGCTGATTTTCGACAAAAGAGATAAAACCCCCCCATTACGTCATGCTTCAGAAATGTGGAAAATGGTCCGTTTTCAAATGTTTTATTTTTGACGTCAGTTCACATTTGTAGGTGGATCATCAGTGTTAGAGCTAAAATTAGCATGTTTTAAGTGATTTTCATGCTTCCAGGGGCTCGGGAAGTGAATTAAATACTATTTGGAGGCATTTAATGTTCAAGCAAAAACAGCTGATTTTTGACAAAAGAGATAACACCCCCCCATTACGTCATGTTTCAGAAATGTGGAAAATGGTCTGTTTTCAAATGTTTTATTTTTCAATGTCAGTTCACATTTGTAGGTGGATCATCAGTGTTAGAGCTAAAATTAGCATGTTTAAAGTGATTTTCATGCTTCCAGGGGCCCTAAACACAAGATTTATGGAATGGTTAAAAGTGCATGAAAATGGCCAATTTACTCACTCTGAGTTCTCAAAAAGGGTTTCTTCACCCCGGGAAGTTAATTAAATACCATTTGGAGGCATTTAATGTTCGAGCAAAAACGGCTGATTTTCGACAAAAGAGATAACACCCCCCCATTACGTCATGCTTCAGAAATGTGGAAAATGGTCATTTTCAAATGTTTTATTTTTGAACGTCAGTTCACATTTGTAGGTGGATCATCAGTGTTAGAGCTAAAATTAGCATGTTTAAAGTGATTTTCATGCTTCCAGGGGCTCGGGAAGTGAATTAAATACTATTTGGAGGCATTTAATGTTCAAGCAAAAACAGCTGATTTTGACAAAAGAGATAACACCCCCCCATTACGTCATGTTTCAGAAATGTGGAAAATGGTCTGTTTTCAAATGTTTTATTTTTCAATGTCAGTTCACATTTGTAGGTGGATCATCAGTGTTAGAGCTAAAATTAGCATGTTTAAAGTGATTTTCATGCTTCCAGGGGCCCTAAACACAAGATTTATGGAATGGTTAAAAGTGCATGAAAATGGCCAATTTACTCACTCTGAGTTCTCAAAAAGGGTTTCTTCACCCCGGGAAGTTAATTAAATACCATTTGGAGGCATTTAATGTTCGAGGAAAAACGGCTGATTTTCGACAAAAGAGATAACACCCCCCCATTACGTCATGCTTCAGAAATGTGGAAAATGGTCCGTTTTCAAATGTTTTATTTTTGAACGTCAGATCACATTTGTAGGTGGATCATCAGTGTTAGAGCTAAAATTAGCATGTTTAAAGTGATGTTCATGCTTCCAGGGGCCCTAAACACAAGATTTATGGAATGGTTAAAAGTGCATGAAAATGGCCAATTTACTCACTCTGAGTTCTCAAAAAGGGTTTCTTCACCCCGGGAAGTTAATTAAATACCATTTGGAGGCATTTAATGTTCGAGCAAAAACGGCTGATTTTCGACAAAAGAGATAACACCCCCCCATTACGTCATGCTTCAGAAATGTGGAAAATGGTCATTTTCAAATGTTTTATTTTTGAACGTCAGTTCACATTTGTAGGTGGATCATCAGTGTTAGAGCTAAAATTAGCATGTTTAAAGTGATTTTCATGCTTCCAGAGGCTCGGGAAGTGAATTAAATACTATTTGGAGGCATTTAATGTTCAATCAAAAACAGCAGATTTTTGACAAAAGAGATAACACCCCCACATTACGTCATGCTTCAGAAATGTGGAAAATGGTCCGTTGTCAAATGTTTTATTTTTGAACGTCAGTTCACATTTGTAGGTGGATCATCAGTGTTAGAGCTAAAATTAGCATGTTTAAAGTGATGTTCATGCTTCCAGGGGCCCTAAACACAAGATTTATGGAATGGTTAAAAGTGCATGAAAATGGCCAATTTACTCACTCTGAGTTCTCAAAAAGGGTTTCTTCACCCCGGGAAGTTAATTAAATACCATTTGGAGGCATTTAATGTTTGAGCAAAAACGGCTGATTTTCGACAAAAGAGATAAAACCCCCCCATTACGTCATGCTTCAGAAATGTGGAAAATGGTCCGTTTTCAAATGTTTTATTTTTGACGTCAGTTCACATTTGTAGGTGGATCATCAGTGTTAGAGCTAAAATTAGCATGTTTTAAGTGATTTTCATGCTTCCAGGGGCTCGGGAAGTGAATTAAATACTATTTGGAGGCATTTAATGTTCAAGCAAAAACAGCTGATTTTTGACAAAAGAGATAACACCCCCCCATTACGTCATGTTTCAGAAATGTGGAAAATGGTCTGTTTTCAAATGTTTTATTTTTCAATGTCAGTTCACATTTGTAGGTGGATCATCAGTGTTAGAGCTAAAATTAGCATGTTTAAAGTGATTTTCATGCTTCCAGGGGCCCTAAACACAAGATTTATGGAATGGTTAAAAGTGCATGAAAATGGCCAATTTACTCACTCTGAGTTCTCAAAAAGGGTTTCTTCACCCCGGGAAGTTAATTAAATACCATTTGGAGGCATTTAATGTTCGAGCAAAAACGGCTGATTTTCGACAAAAGAGATAACACCCCCCCATTACGTCATGCTTCAGAAATGTGGAAAATGGTCATTTTCAAATGTTTTATTTTTGAACGTCAGTTCACATTTGTAGGTGGATCATCAGTGTTAGAGCTAAAATTAGCATGTTTAAAGTGATTTTCATGCTTCCAGGGGCTCGGGAAGTGAATTAAATACTATTTGGAGGCATTTAATGTTCAAGCAAAAACAGCTGATTTTGACAAAAGAGATAACACCCCCCCATTACGTCATGTTTCAGAAATGTGGAAAATGGTCTGTTTTCAAATGTTTTATTTTTCAATGTCAGTTCACATTTGTAGGTGGATCATCAGTGTTAGAGCTAAAATTAGCATGTTTAAAGTGATTTTCATGCTTCCAGGGGCCCTAAACACAAGATTTATGGAATGGTTAAAAGTGCATGAAAATGGCCAATTTACTCACTCTGAGTTCTCAAAAAGGGTTTCTTCACCCCGGGAAGTTAATTAAATACCATTTGGAGGCATTTAATGTTCGAGCAAAAACGGCTGATTTTCGACAAAAGAGATAACACCCCCCCATTACGTCATGCTTCAGAAATGTGGAAAATGGTCCGTTTTCAAATGTTTTATTTTTGAACGTCAGTTCACATTTGTAGGTGGATCATCAGTGTTAGAGCTAAAATTAGCATGTTTAAAGTGATTTTCATGCTTCCAGGGGCTCGGGAAGTGAATTAAATACTATTTGGAGGCATTTAATGTTCAAGCAAAAACAGCTGATTTTTGACAAAAGAGATAACACCCCCCCCCCATTACGTCATGCTTCAGAAATGTGGAAAATGGTCCGTTTTCAAATGTTTTATTTTTGAACGTCAGTTCACATTTGTAGGTGGATCATCAGTGTTAGAGCTAAAATTAGCATGTTTCAAGTGATGTTCATGCTTCCAGGGGCCCTAAACACAAGATTTATGGAATGGTTAAAAGTGCATGAAAATGGCCAATTTACTCACTCTGAGTTCTCAAAAAGGGTTTCTTCACCCCGGGAAGTTAATTAAATACCATTTGGAGGCATTTAATGTTCGAGCAAAAACGGCTGATTTACAACAAAAGAGATAACACCCCCCATTACGTCATGCTTCAGAAATGTGGAAAATGGTCCGTTTTCAAATGTTTTATTTTTGAACGTCAGTTCACATTTGTAGGTGGATAATCAGTGTTAGAGCTAAAATTAGTATGTTTAAAGTGATTTTCATGCTTCCAGAGGCTCGGGAAGTGAATTAAATACTATTTGGAGGCATTTAATGTTCAATCAAAAATGGCTGATTTTTGACAAAAGAGATAACACCCCCCCATTACGTCATGCTTCAGAAATGTGGAAAATGGTCCGTTTTCAAATGTTTTATTTTTGAATGTCAGTTCACATTTGTAGGTGGATCATTAGTGTTAGAGCTAAAATTAGCATGTTTAAAGTGATTTTCATGCTTCCAGGGGCCCTAAACACAAGATTTGTGGAATGGTTAAAAGTGCATGAAAATGGCCAATTTACTCACTCTGAGTTCTCAAAAAGGGTTTCTTCACCCCGGGAAGTCAATTAAATACCATTTGGAGGCATTTAATGTTCGAGCAAAAACTGCTGATTTTCGACAAAAGAGATAACACCCCCCCATTACGTCATGCTTCAGAAATGTGGAAAATGGTCCGTTTTCAAATGTTTTATTTTTGAACGTCAGTTCACATTTGTAGGTGGATCATCAGTGTTAGAGCTAAAATTAGCATGTTTAAAGTGATTTTCATGCTTCCAGGGGCTCGGGAAGTGAATTAAATACTATTTGGAGGCATTTAATGTTCAATCAAAAACAGCAGATTTTTGACAAAAGAGATAACACCACCCCATTACGTCATGCTTCAGAAATGTGGAAAATGGTCCGTTGTCAAATGTTTTATTTTTGAACGTCAGTTCACATTTGTAGGTGGATCGTCAGTGTTAGAGCTAAAATTAGCATGTTTAAAGTGATTTTCATGCTTCCAGGGGCCCTAAACACAAGATTTATGGAATGGTTAAAAGTGCATGAAAATGGCCAATTTACTCACTCTGAGTTCTCAAAAAGGGTTTCTTCACCCCGGGAAGTTAATTAAATACCATTTGGAGGCATTTAATGTTCGAGCAAAAACGGCTGATTTTCGACAAAAGAGATAACACCCCCCCATTACGTCATGCTTCAGAAATGTGGAAAATGGTCCGTTTTCAAATGTTTTATTTTTGAACGTCAGTTCACATTTGTAGGTGGATCATCAGTGTTAGAGCTAAAATTAGCATGTTTAAAGTGATTTTCATGCTTCCAGGGGCTCGGGAAGTGAATTAAATACTATTTGGAGGCATTTAATGTTCAAGCAAAAACAGCTGATTTTTGACAAAAGAGATAACACCCCCCCATTATGTCATGCTTCAGAAATGTGGAAAATGGTCTGTTTTCAAATGTTTTATTTTTCAACGTCAGTTCACATTTGTAGGTGGATCATCAGTGTTAGAGCTAAAATTAGCATGTTTAAAGTGATTTTCATGCTTCCAGGGGCCCTAAACACAAGATTTATGGAATGGTTAAAAGTGCATGAAAATGGCCAATTTACTCACTCTGAGTTCTCAAAAAGGGTTTCTTCACCCCGGGAAGTTAATTAAATACCATTTGGAGGCATTTAATGTTCGAGCAAAAATGGCTGATTTTCGACAAAAGAGATAACACCACCCCCATTACGTCATGCTTCAGAAATGTGGAAAATGGTCCGTTTTCAAATGTTTTATTTTTGAACGTCAGTTCACATTTGTAGGTGGATCATCAGTGTTAGAGCTAAAATTAGCATGTTTAAAGTGATTTTCATGCTTCCAGGGGCTCGGGAAGTGAATTAAATACTATTCGGAGGCATTTAATGTACAAGCAAAAGCAGCTGATTTTTGACAAAAGAGATAACACCCCCCCATTACGTCATGCTTCAGAAATGTGGAAAATGGTCCGTTTTCAAATGTTTTATTTTTGAACGTCAGTTCACATTTGTAGGTGGATCATCAGTGTTAGAGCTAAAATTAGCATGTTTAAAGTGATTTTCATGCTTCCAGGGGCCCTAAACACAAGATTTATGGAATGGTTAAAAGTGCATGAAAATGGCCAATTTACTCAGTCTGAGTTCTCAAAAAGGGTTTCTTCACCCCGGGAAGTTAATTAAATACCATTTGGAGGCATTTAATGTTCGAGCAAAAACGGCTGATTTTCGACAAAAGAGATAACACCCCCCCATTACGTCATGCTTCAGAAATGTGGAAAATGGTCCGTTTTCAAATGTTTTATTTTTGAACGTCAGTTCACATTTGTAGGTGGATCATCAGTGTTAGAGCTAAAATTAGCATGTTTAAAGTGATTTTCATGCTTCCAGGGGCCCTAAACACAAGATTTATGGAATGGTTAAAAGTGCATGAAAATGGCCAATTTACTCACTCTGAGTTCTCAAAAAGGGTTTCTTCACCCCGGGAAGTTAATTAAATACCATTTGGAGGCATTTAATGTTCGAGCAAAAACGGCTGATTTTCGACAAAAGAGATAACACCCCCCCATTACGTCATGCTTCAGAAATGTGGAAAATGGTCCGTTTTCAAATGTTTTATTTTTGAACGTCAGTTCACATTTGTAGGTGGATCATCAGTGTTAGAGCTAAAATAAGCATGTTTAAAGTGATTTTCATGCTTCCAGGGGCTCGGGAAGTGAATTAAATACTATTTGGAGGCATTTAATGTTCAATCAAAAACAGCAGATTTTTGACAAAAGAGATAACACCACCCCATTACGTCATGCTTCAGAAATGTGGAAAATGGTCCGTTGTCAAATGTTTTATTTTTGAACGTCAGTTCACATTTGTAGGTGGATCGTCAGTGTTAGAGCTAAAATTAGCATGTTTAAAGTGATTTTCATGCTTCCAGGGGCCCTAAACACAAGATTTATGGAATGGTTAAAAGTGCATGAAAATGGCCAATTTACTCACTCTGAGTTCTCAAAAAGGGTTTCTTCACCCCGGGAAGTTAATTAAATACCATTTGGAGGCATTTAATGTTCGAGCAAAAACGGCTGATTTTCGACAAAAGAGATAACACCCCCCCATTACGTCATGCTTCAGAAATGTGGAAAATGGTCCGTTTTCAAATGTTTTATTTTTGAACGTCAGTTCACATTTGTAGGTGGATCATCAGTGTTAGAGCTAAAATTAGCATGTTTAAAGTGATTTTCATGCTTCCAGGGGCTCGGGAAGTGAATTAAATACTATTTGGAGGCATTTAATGTTCAAGCAAAAACAGCTGATTTTTGACAAAAGAGATAACACCCCCCCATTATGTCATGCTTCAGAAATGTGGAAAATGGTCTGTTTTCAAATGTTTTATTTTTCAACGTCAGTTCACATTTGTAGGTGGATCATCAGTGTTAGAGCTAAAATTAGCATGTTTAAAGTGATTTTCATGCTTCCAGGGGCCCTAAACACAAGATTTATGGAATGGTTAAAAGTGCATGAAAATGGCCAATTTACTCACTCTGAGTTCTCAAAAAGGGTTTCTTCACCCCGGGAAGTTAATTAAATACCATTTGGAGGCATTTAATGTTCGAGCAAAAACTGCTGATTTTCGACAAAAGAGATAACACCCCCCCCATTACGTCATGCTTCAGAAATGTGGAAAATGGTCCGTTTTCAAATGTTTTATTTTTGAACGTCAGTTCACATTTGTAGGTGGATCATCAGTGTTAGAGCTAAAATTAGCATGTTTAAAGTGATTTTCATGCTTCCAGGGGCTCGGGAAGTGAATTAAATACTATTCGGAGGCATTTAATGTTCAAGCAAAAGCAGCTGATTTTTGACAAAAGAGATAACACCCCCCCATTACGTCATGCTTCAGAAATGTGGAAAATGGTCCGTTTTCAAATGTTTTATTTTTGAACGTCAGTTCACATTTGTAGGTGGATCATGAGTGTTAGAGCTAAAATTAGCATGTTTAAAGTGATTTTCATGCTTCCAGGGGCCCTAAACACAAGATTTATGGAATTTTTAAAAGTGCATGAAAATGGCCAATTTACTCACTCTGAGTTCTCAAAAAGGGTTTCTTCACCCCGGGAAGTTAATTAAATACCTTTTGGAGGCATTTAATGTTCGAGCAAAAATGGCTGATTTTCGACAAAAGAGATAACACCCACCCATTTCGTCATGCTTCAGAAATGTGGATAATGGTCCGTTTTCAAATGTTTTATTTTTGAACGTCAGTTCACATTTGTAGGTGTATCATCAGTGTTAGAGCTAAAATTAGCATGTTTAAAGTGATTTTCATGCTTCCAGGGGCCCTAAACACAAGATTTATGGAATGGTTAAAAGTGCATGAAAATGGCCAATTTACTCACTCTGAATTCTCAAAAAGGGTTTCTTCACCCCGGGAAGTTAATTAAATACCATTTGGAGGCATTTAATGTTCGAGCAAAAATGGCTGATTTTCGACAAAAGAGATAACACCCCCCCATTACGTCATGCTTCAGAAATGTGGAAAATGGTCCGTTTTCAAATGTTTTATTTTTGAACGTCAGTTCACATTTGTAGGTGGATCATCAGTGTTAGAGCTAAAATTAGCATGTTTAAAGTGATTTTCATGCTTCCAGGGGCCCTAAACACAAGATTTATGGAATGGTTAAAAGTGCATGAAAATGGCCAATTTACTCACTCTGAGTTCTCAAAAAGGGTTTCTTCACCCCGGGAAGTTAATTAAATACCATTTGGAGGCATTTAATGTTCGAGCAAAAACGGCTGATTTTCGACAAAAGAGATAACACCCCCCCATTACGTCATGCTTCAGAAATGTGGAAAATGGTCCGTTTTCAAATGTTTTATTTTTGAACGTCAGTTCACATTTGTAGGTGGATCATCAGTGTTAGAGCTAAAATTAGCATGTTTAAAGTGATTTTCATGCTTCCAGGGGCTCGGGAAGTGAATTAAATACTATTTGGAGGCATTTAATGTTCAATCAAAAACAGCAGATTTTTGACAAAAGAGATAACACCACCCCATTACGTCATGCTTCAGAAATGTGGAAAATGGTCCGTTGTCAAATGTTTTATTTTTGAACGTCAGTTCACATTTGTAGGTGGATCGTCAGTGTTAGAGCTAAAATTAGCATGTTTAAAGTGATTTTCATGCTTCCAGGGGCCCTAAACACAAGATTTATGGAATGGTTAAAAGTGCATGAAAATGGCCAATTTACTCACTCTGAGTTCTCAAAAAGGGTTTCTTCACCCCGGGAAGTTAATTAAATACCATTTGGAGGCATTTAATGTTCGAGCAAAAACGGCTGATTTTCGACAAAAGAGATAACACCCCCCCATTACGTCATGCTTCAGAAATGTGGAAAATGGTCCGTTTTCAAATGTTTTATTTTTGAACGTCAGTTCACATTTGTAGGTGGATCATCAGTGTTAGAGCTAAAATTAGCATGTTTAAAGTGATTTTCATGCTTCCAGGGGCTCGGGAAGTGAATTAAATACTATTTGGAGGCATTTAATGTTCAAGCAAAAACAGCTGATTTTTGACAAAAGAGATAACACCCCCCCATTATGTCATGCTTCAGAAATGTGGAAAATGGTCTGTTTTCAAATGTTTTATTTTTCAACGTCAGTTCACATTTGTAGGTGGATCATCAGTGTTAGAGCTAAAATTAGCATGTTTAAAGTGATTTTCATGCTTCCAGGGGCCCTAAACACAAGATTTATGGAATGGTTAAAAGTGCATGAAAATGGCCAATTTACTCACTCTGAGTTCTCAAAAAGGGTTTCTTCACCCCGGGAAGTTAATTAAATACCATTTGGAGGCATTTAATGTTCGAGCAAAAACGGCTGATTTTCGACAAAAGAGATAACACCCCCCCCATTACGTCATGCTTCAGAAATGTGGAAAATGGTCCGTTTTCAAATGTTTTATTTTTGAACGTCAGTTCACATTTGTAGGTGGATCATCAGTGTTAGAGCTAAAATTAGCATGTTTAAAGTGATTTTCATGCTTCCAGGGGCTCGGGAAGTGAATTAAATACTATTCGGAGGCATTTAATGTTCAAGCAAAAGCAGCTGATTTTTGACAAAAGAGATAACACCCCCCCATTACGTCATGCTTCAGAAATGTGGAAAATGGTCCGTTTTCAAATGTTTTATTTTTGAATGTCAGTTCACATTTGTAGGTGGATCATGAGTGTTAGAGCTAAAATTAGCATGTTTAAAGTGATTTTCATGCTTCCAGGGGCCCTAAACACAAGATTTATGGAATTTTTAAAAGTGCATGAAAATGGCCAATTTACTCACTCTGAGTTCTCAAAAAGGGTTTCTTCACCCCGGGAAGTTAATTAAATACCTTTTGGAGGCATTTAATGTTCGAGCAAAAATGGCTGATTTTCGACAAAAGAGATAACACCCACCCATTTCGTCATGCTTCAGAAATGTGGATAATGGTCCGTTTTCAAATGTTTTATTTTTGAACGTCAGTTCACATTTGTAGGTGTATCATCAGTGTTAGAGCTAAAATTAGCATGTTTAAAGTGATTTTCATGCTTCCAGGGGCCCTAAACACAAGATTTATGGAATGGTTAAAAGTGCATGAAAATGGCCAATTTACTCACTCTGAATTCTCAAAAAGGGTTTCTTCACCCCGGGAAGTTAATTAAATACCATTTGGAGGCATTTAATGTTCGAGCAAAAATGGCTGATTTTCGACAAAAGAGATAACACCCCCCCATTACGTCATGCTTCAGAAATGTGGAAAATGGTCCGTTTTCAAATGTTTTATTTTTGAACGTCAGTTCACATTTGTAGGTGGATCATCAGTGTTAGAGCTAAAATTAGCATGTTTAAAGTGATTTTCATGCTTCCAGGGGCTCGGGAAGTGAATTAAATACTATTTGGAGGCATTTAATGTTCAATCAAAAACAGCTGATTTTTGACAAAAGAGATAACACCCCCCCATTACGTCATGCTTCAGAAATGTGGAAAATTGGTCCGTTTTCAAATGTTTTATTTTTGAACGTCAGTTCACATTTGTAGGTGGATCATCAGTGTTAAAGCTAAAATTAGCATGTTTAAATTGATTTTCATGCTTCCAGGGGCCCTAAACACAAGATTTATGGAATGGTTAAAAGTGCATGAAAATGGCCAATTTACTCACTCTGAGTTCTCAAAAAGGGTTTCTTCACCCCGGGAAGTTAATTAAATACCATTTGGAGGCATTTAATGTTCGAGCAAAAACGGCTGATTTTCGACAAAAGAGATAACACCCCCCCATTACGTCATGCTTCAGAAATGTGGAAAATGGTCCGTTTTCAAATGTTTTATTTTTGAACGTCAGTTCACATTTGTAGGTGGATCATCAGTGTTAGAGCTAAAATTAGCATGTTTAAAGTGATTTTCATGCTTCCAGGGGCTCGGGAAGTGAATTAAATACTATTTGGAGGCATTTAATGTTCAAGCAAAAACAGCAGATTTTTGACAAAAGAGATAACACCCCCCCATTACGTCATGCTTCAGAAATGTGGATAATGGTCCGTTTTCAAATGTTTTATTTTTGAACGTCAGTTCACATTTGTAGGTGTATCATCAGTGTTAGAGCTAAAATTAGCATGTTTAAAGTGATTTTCATGCTTCCAGGGGCCCTAAACACAAGATTTATGGAATGGTTAAAAGTGCATGAAAATGGCCAATTTACTCACTCTGAATTCTCAAAAAGGGTTTCTTCACCCCGGGAAGTTAATTAAATACCATTTGGAGGCATTTAATGTTCGAGCAAAAATGGCTGATTTTCGACAAAAGAGATAACACCCACCCATTTCGTCATGCTTCAGAAATGTGGATAATGGTCCGTTTTCAAATGTTTTATTTTTGAACGTCAGTTCACATTTGTAGGTGTATCATCAGTGTTAGAGCTAAAATTAGCATGTTTAAAGTGATTTTCATGCTTCCAGGGGCCCTAAACACAAGATTTATGGAATGGTTAAAAGTGCATGAAAATGGCCAATTTACTCACTCTGAATTCTCAAAAAGGGTTTCTTCACCCCGGGAAGTTAATTAAATACCATTTGGAGGCATTTAATGTTCGAGCAAAAATGGCTGATTTTCGACAAAAGAGATAACACCCCCCCATTACGTCATGCTTCAGAAATGTGGAAAATGGTCCGTTTTCAAATGTTTTATTTTTGAACGTCAGTTCACATTTGTAGGTGGATCATCAGTGTTAGAGCTAAAATTAGCATGTTTAAAGTGATTTTCATGCTTCCAGGGGCTCGGGAAGTGAATTAAATACTATTTGGAGGCATTTAATGTTCAATCAAAAACAGCTGATTTTTGACAAAAGAGATAACACCCCCCCATTACGTCATGCTTCAGAAATGTGGAAAATTGGTCCGTTTTCAAATGTTTTATTTTTGAACGTCAGTTCACATTTGTAGGTGGATCATCAGTGTTAAAGCTAAAATTAGCATGTTTAAAGTGATTTTCATGCTTCCAGGGGCCCTAAACACAAGATTTATGGAATGGTTAAAAGTGCATGAAAATGGCCAATTTACTCACTCTGAGTTCTCAAAAAGGGTTTCTTCACCCCGGGAAGTTAATTAAATACCATTTGGAGGCATTTAATGTTCGAGGAAAAACGGCTGATTTTCGACAAAAGAGATAACACCCCCCCATTACGTCATGCTTCAGAAATGTGGAAAATGGTCCGTTTTCAAATGTTTTATTTTTGAACGTCAGATCACATTTGTAGGTGGATCATCAGTGTTAGAGCTAAAATTAGCATGTTTAAAGTGATTTTCATGCTTCCAGGGGCTCGGGAAGTGAATTAAATACTATTTGGAGGCATTTAATGTTCAAGCAAAAACAGCTGATTTTTGACAAAAGAGATAACACCCCCCCATTACGTCATGCTTCAGAAATGTGGAAAATGGTCCGTTTTCAAATGTTTTATTTTTGAACGTCAGTTCACATTTGTAGGTGGATCATCAGTGTCAGAGCTAAAATTAGCATGTTTAAAGTGATGTTCATGCTTCCAGGGGCTCGGGAAGTGAATTAAATACTATTTGGAGGCATTTAATGTTCAATCAAAAACAGCAGATTTTTGACAAAAGAGATAACACCACCCCATTACGTCATGCTTCAGAAATGTGGAAAATGGTCCGTTGTCAAATGTTTTATTTTTGAACGTCAGTTCACATTTGTAGGTGGATCGTCAGTGTTAGAGCTAAAATTAGCATGTTTAAAGTGATTTTCATGCTTCCAGGGGCCCTAAACACAAGATTTATGGAATGGTTAAAAGTGCATGAAAATGGCCAATTTACTCACTCTGAGTTCTCAAAAAGGGTTTCTTCACCCCGGGAAGTTAATTAAATACCATTTGGAGGCATTTAATGTTCGAGCAAAAACGGCTGATTTTCGACAAAAGAGATAACACCCCCCCATTACGTCATGCTTCAGAAATGTGGAAAATGGTCCGTTTTCAAATGTTTTATTTTTGAACGTCAGTTCACATTTGTAGGTGGATCATCAGTGTTAGAGCTAAAATTAGCATGTTTAAAGTGATTTTCATGCTTCCAGGGGCTCGGGAAGTGAATTAAATACTATTTGGAGGCATTTAATGTTCAAGCAAAAACAGCTGATTTTTGACAAAAGAGATAACACCCCCCCATTATGTCATGCTTCAGAAATGTGGAAAATGGTCTGTTTTCAAATGTTTTATTTTTCAACGTCAGTTCACATTTGTAGGTGGATCATCAGTGTTAGAGCTAAAATTAGCATGTTTAAAGTGATTTTCATGCTTCCAGGGGCCCTAAACACAAGATTTATGGAATGGTTAAAAGTGCATGAAAATGGCCAATTTACTCACTCTGAGTTCTCAAAAAGGGTTTCTTCACCCCGGGAAGTTAATTAAATACCATTTGGAGGCATTTAATGTTCGAGCAAAAATGGCTGATTTTCGACAAAAGAGATAACACCACCCCCATTACGTCATGCTTCAGAAATGTGGAAAATGGTCCGTTTTCAAATGTTTTATTTTTGAACGTCAGTTCACATTTGTAGGTGGATCATCAGTGTTAGAGCTAAAATTAGCATGTTTAAAGTGATTTTCATGCTTCCAGGGGCTCGGGAAGTGAATTAAATACTATTCGGAGGCATTTAATGTACAAGCAAAAGCAGCTGATTTTTGACAAAAGAGATAACACCCCCCCATTACGTCATGCTTCAGAAATGTGGAAAATGGTCCGTTTTCAAATGTTTTATTTTTGAACGTCAGTTCACATTTGTAGGTGGATCATCAGTGTTAGAGCTAAAATTAGCATGTTTAAAGTGATTTTCATGCTTCCAGGGGCCCTAAACACAAGATTTATGGAATGGTTAAAAGTGCATGAAAATGGCCAATTTACTCACTCTGAGTTCTCAAAAAGGGTTTCTTCACCCCGGGAAGTTAATTAAATACCATTTGGAGGCATTTAATGTTCGAGCAAAAACGGCTGATTTTCGACAAAAGAGATAACACCCCCCCATTACGTCATGCTTCAGAAATGTGGAAAATGGTCCGTTTTCAAATGTTTTATTTTTGAACGTCAGTTCACATTTGTAGGTGGATCATCAGTGTTAGAGCTAAAATTAGCATGTTTAAAGTGATTTTCATGCTTCCAGGGGCCCTAAACACAAGATTTATGGAATGGTTAAAAGTGCATGAAAATGGCCAATTTACTCACTCTGAGTTCTCAAAAAGGGTTTCTTCACCCCGGGAAGTTAATTAAATACCATTTGGAGGCATTTAATGTTCGAGCAAAAACGGCTGATTTTCGACAAAAGAGATAACACCCCCCCATTACGTCATGCTTCAGAAATGTGGAAAATGGTCCGTTTTCAAATGTTTTATTTTTGAACGTCAGTTCACATTTGTAGGTGGATCATCAGTGTTAGAGCTAAAATAAGCATGTTTAAAGTGATTTTCATGCTTCCAGGGGCTCGGGAAGTGAATTAAATACTATTTGGAGGCATTTAATGTTCAATCAAAAACAGCAGATTTTTGACAAAAGAGATAACACCACCCCATTACGTCATGCTTCAGAAATGTGGAAAATGGTCCGTTGTCAAATGTTTTATTTTTGAACGTCAGTTCACATTTGTAGGTGGATCGTCAGTGTTAGAGCTAAAATTAGCATGTTTAAAGTGATTTTCATGCTTCCAGGGGCCCTAAACACAAGATTTATGGAATGGTTAAAAGTGCATGAAAATGGCCAATTTACTCACTCTGAGTTCTCAAAAAGGGTTTCTTCACCCCGGGAAGTTAATTAAATACCATTTGGAGGCATTTAATGTTCGAGCAAAAACGGCTGATTTTCGACAAAAGAGATAACACCCCCCCATTACGTCATGCTTCAGAAATGTGGAAAATGGTCCGTTTTCAAATGTTTTATTTTTGAACGTCAGTTCACATTTGTAGGTGGATCATCAGTGTTAGAGCTAAAATTAGCATGTTTAAAGTGATTTTCATGCTTCCAGGGGCTCGGGAAGTGAATTAAATACTATTTGGAGGCATTTAATGTTCAATCAAAAACAGCAGATTTTTGACAAAAGAGATAACACCACCCCATTACGTCATGCTTCAGAAATGTGGAAAATGGTCCGTTGTCAAATGTTTTATTTTTGAACGTCAGTTCACATTTGTAGGTGGATCGTCAGTGTTAGAGCTAAAATTAGCATGTTTAAAGTGATTTTCATGCTTCCAGGGGCCCTAAACACAAGATTTATGGAATGGTTAAAAGTGCATGAAAATGGCCAATTTACTCACTCTGAGTTCTCAAAAAGGGTTTCTTCACCCCGGGAAGTTAATTAAATACCATTTGGAGGCATTTAATGTTCGAGCAAAAACGGCTGATTTTCGACAAAAGAGATAACACCCCCCCATTACGTCATGCTTCAGAAATGTGGAAAATGGTCCGTTTTCAAATGTTTTATTTTTGAACGTCAGTTCACATTTGTAGGTGGATCATCAGTGTTAGAGCTAAAATTAGCATGTTTAAAGTGATTTTCATGCTTCCAGGGGCTCGGGAAGTGAATTAAATACTATTTGGAGGCATTTAATGTTCAAGCAAAAACAGCTGATTTTTGACAAAAGAGATAACACCCCCCCATTATGTCATGCTTCAGAAATGTGGAAAATGGTCTGTTTTCAAATGTTTTATTTTTCAACGTCAGTTCACATTTGTAGGTGGATCATCAGTGTTAGAGCTAAAATTAGCATGTTTAAAGTGATTTTCATGCTTCCAGGGGCCCTAAACACAAGATTTATGGAATGGTTAAAAGTGCATGAAAATGGCCAATTTACTCACTCTGAGTTCTCAAAAAGGGTTTCTTCACCCCGGGAAGTTAATTAAATACCATTTGGAGGCATTTAATGTTCGAGCAAAAACGGCTGATTTTCGACAAAAGAGATAACACCCCCCCCATTACGTCATGCTTCAGAAATGTGGAAAATGGTCCGTTTTCAAATGTTTTATTTTTGAACGTCAGTTCACATTTGTAGGTGGATCATCAGTGTTAGAGCTAAAATTAGCATGTTTAAAGTGATTTTCATGCTTCCAGGGGCTCGGGAAGTGAATTAAATACTATTCGGAGGCATTTAATGTTCAAGCAAAAGCAGCTGATTTTTGACAAAAGAGATAACACCCCCCCATTACGTCATGCTTCAGAAATGTGGAAAATGGTCCGTTTTCAAATGTTTTATTTTTGAATGTCAGTTCACATTTGTAGGTGGATCATGAGTGTTAGAGCTAAAATTAGCATGTTTAAAGTGATTTTCATGCTTCCAGGGGCCCTAAACACAAGATTTATGGAATTTTTAAAAGTGCATGAAAATGGCCAATTTACTCACTCTGAGTTCTCAAAAAGGGTTTCTTCACCCCGGGAAGTTAATTAAATACCTTTTGGAGGCATTTAATGTTCGAGCAAAAATGGCTGATTTTCGACAAAAGAGATAACACCCACCCATTTCGTCATGCTTCAGAAATGTGGATAATGGTCCGTTTTCAAATGTTTTATTTTTGAACGTCAGTTCACATTTGTAGGTGTATCATCAGTGTTAGAGCTAAAATTAGCATGTTTAAAGTGATTTTCATGCTTCCAGGGGCCCTAAACACAAGATTTATGGAATGGTTAAAAGTGCATGAAAATGGCCAATTTACTCACTCTGAATTCTCAAAAAGGGTTTCTTCACCCCGGGAAGTTAATTAAATACCATTTGGAGGCATTTAATGTTCGAGCAAAAATGGCTGATTTTCGACAAAAGAGATAACACCCCCCCATTACGTCATGCTTCAGAAATGTGGAAAATGGTCCGTTTTCAAATGTTTTATTTTTGAACGTCAGTTCACATTTGTAGGTGGATCATCAGTGTTAGAGCTAAAATTAGCATGTTTAAAGTGATTTTCATGCTTCCAGGGGCTCGGGAAGTGAATTAAATACTATTTGGAGGCATTTAATGTTCAATCAAAAACAGCTGATTTTTGACAAAAGAGATAACACCCCCCCATTACGTCATGCTTCAGAAATGTGGAAAATTGGTCCGTTTTCAAATGTTTTATTTTTGAACGTCAGTTCACATTTGTAGGTGGATCATCAGTGTTAAAGCTAAAATTAGCATGTTTAAATTGATTTTCATGCTTCCAGGGGCCCTAAACACAAGATTTATGGAATGGTTAAAAGTGCATGAAAATGGCCAATTTACTCACTCTGAGTTCTCAAAAAGGGTTTCTTCACCCCGGGAAGTTAATTAAATACCATTTGGAGGCATTTAATGTTCGAGCAAAAACGGCTGATTTTCGACAAAAGAGATAACACCCCCCCATTACGTCATGCTTCAGAAATGTGGAAAATGGTCCGTTTTCAAATGTTTTATTTTTGAACGTCAGTTCACATTTGTAGGTGGATCATCAGTGTTAGAGCTAAAATTAGCATGTTTAAAGTGATTTTCATGCTTCCAGGGGCTCGGGAAGTGAATTAAATACTATTTGGAGGCATTTAATGTTCAAGCAAAAACAGCAGATTTTTGACAAAAGAGATAACACCCCCCCATTACGTCATGCTTCAGAAATGTGGATAATGGTCCGTTTTCAAATGTTTTATTTTTGAACGTCAGTTCACATTTGTAGGTGTATCATCAGTGTTAGAGCTAAAATTAGCATGTTTAAAGTGATTTTCATGCTTCCAGGGGCCCTAAACACAAGATTTATGGAATGGTTAAAAGTGCATGAAAATGGCCAATTTACTCACTCTGAATTCTCAAAAAGGGTTTCTTCACCCCGGGAAGTTAATTAAATACCATTTGGAGGCATTTAATGTTCGAGCAAAAATGGCTGATTTTCGACAAAAGAGATAACACCCACCCATTTCGTCATGCTTCAGAAATGTGGATAATGGTCCGTTTTCAAATGTTTTATTTTTGAACGTCAGTTCACATTTGTAGGTGTATCATCAGTGTTAGAGCTAAAATTAGCATGTTTAAAGTGATTTTCATGCTTCCAGGGGCCCTAAACACAAGATTTATGGAATGGTTAAAAGTGCATGAAAATGGCCAATTTACTCACTCTGAATTCTCAAAAAGGGTTTCTTCACCCCGGGAAGTTAATTAAATACCATTTGGAGGCATTTAATGTTCGAGCAAAAATGGCTGATTTTCGACAAAAGAGATAACACCCCCCCATTACGTCATGCTTCAGAAATGTGGAAAATGGTCCGTTTTCAAATGTTTTATTTTTGAACGTCAGTTCACATTTGTAGGTGGATCATCAGTGTTAGAGCTAAAATTAGCATGTTTAAAGTGATTTTCATGCTTCCAGGGGCTCGGGAAGTGAATTAAATACTATTTGGAGGCATTTAATGTTCAATCAAAAACAGCTGATTTTTGACAAAAGAGATAACACCCCCCCATTACGTCATGCTTCAGAAATGTGGAAAATTGGTCCGTTTTCAAATGTTTTATTTTTGAACGTCAGTTCACATTTGTAGGTGGATCATCAGTGTTAAAGCTAAAATTAGCATGTTTAAAGTGATTTTCATGCTTCCAGGGGCCCTAAACACAAGATTTATGGAATGGTTAAAAGTGCATGAAAATGGCCAATTTACTCACTCTGAGTTCTCAAAAAGGGTTTCTTCACCCCGAGAAGTTAATTAAATACCATTTGGAGGCATTTAATGTTCGAGGAAAAACGGCTGATTTTCGACAAAAGAGATAACACCCCCCCATTACGTCATGCTTCAGAAATGTGGAAAATGGTCCGTTTTCAAATGTTTTATTTTTGAACGTCAGATCACATTTGTAGGTGGATCATCAGTGTTAGAGCTAAAATTAGCATGTTTAAAGTGATTTTCATGCTTCCAGGGGCTCGGGAAGTGAATTAAATACTATTTGGAGGCATTTAATGTTCAAGCAAAAACAGCTGATTTTTGACAAAAGAGATAACACCCCCCCATTACGTCATGCTTCAGAAATGTGGAAAATGGTCCGTTTTCAAATGTTTTATTTTTGAACGTCAGTTCACATTTGTAGGTGGATCATCAGTGTCAGAGCTAAAATTAGCATGTTTAAAGTGATGTTCATGCTTCCAGGGGCTCGGGAAGTGAATTAAATACTATTTGGAGGCATTTAATGTTCAATCAAAAACAGCAGATTTTTGACAAAAGAGATAACACCACCCCATTACGTCATGCTTCAGAAATGTGGAAAATGGTCCGTTGTCAAATGTTTTATTTTTGAACGTCAGTTCACATTTGTAGGTGGATCGTCAGTGTTAGAGCTAAAATTAGCATGTTTAAAGTGATTTTCATGCTTCCAGGGGCCCTAAACACAAGATTTATGGAATGGTTAAAAGTGCATGAAAATGGCCAATTTACTCACTCTGAGTTCTCAAAAAGGGTTTCTTCACCCCGGGAAGTTAATTAAATACCATTTGGAGGCATTTAATGTTCGAGCAAAAACGGCTGATTTTCGACAAAAGAGATAACACTCCCCCATTACGTCATGCTTCAGAAATGTGGAAAATGGTCCGTTTTCAAATGTTTTATTTTTGAACGTCAGTTCACATTTGTAGGTGGATCATCAGTGTTAGAGCTAAAATTAGCATGTTTAAAGTGATTTTCATGCTTCCAGGGGCTCGGGAAGTGAATTAAATACTATTTGGAGGCATTTAATGTTCAAGCAAAAACAGCTGATTTTTGACAAAAGAGATAACACCCCCCCATTATGTCATGCTTCAGAAATGTGGAAAATGGTCTGTTTTCAAATGTTTTATTTTTCAACGTCAGTTCACATTTGTAGGTGGATCATCAGTGTTAGAGCTAAAATTAGCATGTTTAAAGTGATTTTCATGCTTCCAGGGGCCCTAAACACAAGATTTATGGAATGGTTAAAAGTGCATGAAAATGGCCAATTTACTCACTCTGAGTTCTCAAAAAGGGTTTCTTCACCCCGGGAAGTTAATTAAATACCATTTGGAGGCATTTAATGTTCGAGCAAAAATGGCTGATTTTCGACAAAAGAGATAACACCACCCCCATTACGTCATGCTTCAGAAATGTGGAAAATGGTCCGTTTTCAAATGTTTTATTTTTGAACGTCAGTTCACATTTGTAGGTGGATCATCAGTGTTAGAGCTAAAATTAGCATGTTTAAAGTGATTTTCATGCTTCCAGGGGCTCGGGAAGTGAATTAAATACTATTCGGAGGCATTTAATGTACAAGCAAAAGCAGCTGATTTTTGACAAAAGAGATAACACCCCCCCATTACGTCATGCTTCAGAAATGTGGAAAATGGTCCGTTTTCAAATGTTTTATTTTTGAACGTCAGTTCACATTTGTAGGTGGATCATCAGTGTTAGAGCTAAAATTAGCATGTTTAAAGTGATTTTCATGCTTCCAGGGGCCCTAAACACAAGATTTATGGAATGGTTAAAAGTGCATGAAAATGGCCAATTTACTCACTCTGAGTTCTCAAAAAGGGTTTCTTCACCCCGGGAAGTTAATTAAATACCATTTGGAGGCATTTAATGTTCGAGCAAAAACGGCTGATTTTCGACAAAAGAGATAACACCCCCCCATTACGTCATGCTTCAGAAATGTGGAAAATGGTCCGTTTTCAAATGTTTTATTTTTGAACGTCAGTTCACATTTGTAGGTGGATCATCAGTGTTAGAGCTAAAATTAGCATGTTTAAAGTGATTTTCATGCTTCCAGGGGCCCTAAACACAAGATTTATGGAATGGTTAAAAGTGCATGAAAATGGCCAATTTACTCACTCTGAGTTCTCAAAAAGGGTTTCTTCACCCCGGGAAGTTAATTAAATACCATTTGGAGGCATTTAATGTTCGAGCAAAAACGGCTGATTTTCGACAAAAGAGATAACACCCCCCCATTACGTCATGCTTCAGAAATGTGGAAAATGGTCCGTTTTCAAATGTTTTATTTTTGAACGTCAGTTCACATTTGTAGGTGGATCATCAGTGTTAGAGCTAAAATAAGCATGTTTAAAGTGATTTTCATGCTTCCAGGGGCTCGGGAAGTGAATTAAATACTATTTGGAGGCATTTAATGTTCAATCAAAAACAGCAGATTTTTGACAAAAGAGATAACACCACCCCATTACGTCATGCTTCAGAAATGTGGAAAATGGTCCGTTGTCAAATGTTTTATTTTTGAACGTCAGTTCACATTTGTAGGTGGATCGTCAGTGTTAGAGCTAAAATTAGCATGTTTAAAGTGATTTTCATGCTTCCAGGGGCCCTAAACACAAGATTTATGGAATGGTTAAAAGTGCATGAAAATGGCCAATTTACTCACTCTGAGTTCTCAAAAAGGGTTTCTTCACCCCGGGAAGTTAATTAAATACCATTTGGAGGCATTTAATGTTCGAGCAAAAACGGCTGATTTTCGACAAAAGAGATAACACCCCCCCATTACGTCATGCTTCAGAAATGTGGAAAATGGTCCGTTTTCAAATGTTTTATTTTTGAACGTCAGTTCACATTTGTAGGTGGATCATCAGTGTTAGAGCTAAAATTAGCATGTTTAAAGTGATTTTCATGCTTCCAGGGGCTCGGGAAGTGAATTAAATACTATTTGGAGGCATTTAATGTTCAAGCAAAAACAGCTGATTTTTGACAAAAGAGATAACACCCCCCCATTATGTCATGCTTCAGAAATGTGGAAAATGGTCTGTTTTCAAATGTTTTATTTTTCAACGTCAGTTCACATTTGTAGGTGGATCATCAGTGTTAGAGCTAAAATTAGCATGTTTAAAGTGATTTTCATGCTTCCAGGGGCCCTAAACACAAGATTTATGGAATGGTTAAAAGTGCATGAAAATGGCCAATTTACTCACTCTGAGTTCTCAAAAAGGGTTTCTTCACCCCGGGAAGTTAATTAAATACCATTTGGAGGCATTTAATGTTCGAGCAAAAACGGCTGATTTTCGACAAAAGAGATAACACCCCCCCCATTACGTCATGCTTCAGAAATGTGGAAAATGGTCCGTTTTCAAATGTTTTATTTTTGAACGTCAGTTCACATTTGTAGGTGGATCATCAGTGTTAGAGCTAAAATTAGCATGTTTAAAGTGATTTTCATGCTTCCAGGGGCTCGGGAAGTGAATTAAATACTATTCGGAGGCATTTAATGTTCAAGCAAAAGCAGCTGATTTTTGACAAAAGAGATAACACCCCCCCATTACGTCATGCTTCAGAAATGTGGAAAATGGTCCGTTTTCAAATGTTTTATTTTTGAACGTCAGTTCACATTTGTAGGTGGATCATGAGTGTTAGAGCTAAAATTAGCATGTTTAAAGTGATTTTCATGCTTCCAGGGGCCCTAAACACAAGATTTATGGAATTTTTAAAAGTGCATGAAAATGGCCAATTTACTCACTCTGAGTTCTCAAAAAGGGTTTCTTCACCCCGGGAAGTTAATTAAATACCTTTTGGAGGCATTTAATGTTCGAGCAAAAATGGCTGATTTTCGACAAAAGAGATAACACCCACCCATTTCGTCATGCTTCAGAAATGTGGATAATGGTCCGTTTTCAAATGTTTTATTTTTGAACGTCAGTTCACATTTGTAGGTGGATCATCAGTGTTAGAGCTAAAATTAGCATGTTTAAAGTGATTTTCATGCTTCCAGGGGCCCTAAACACAAGATTTATGGAATGGTTAAAAGTGCATGAAAATGGCCAATTTACTCACTCTGAGTTCTCAAAAAGGGTTTCTTCACCCCGGGAAGTTAATTAAATACCATTTGGAGGCATTTAATGTTCGAGCAAAAACGGCTGATTTTCGACAAAAGAGATAACACCCCCCCATTACGTCATGCTTCAGAAATGTGGAAAATGGTCCGTTTTCAAATGTTTTATTTTTGAACGTCAGTTCACATTTGTAGGTGGATCATCAGTGTTAGAGCTAAAATTAGCATGTTTAAAGTGATTTTCATGCTTCCAGGGGCTCGGGAAGTGAATTAAATACTATTTGGAGGCATTTAATGTTCAATCAAAAACAGCAGATTTTTGACAAAAGAGATAACACCACCCCATTACGTCATGCTTCAGAAATGTGGAAAATGGTCCGTTGTCAAATGTTTTATTTTTGAACGTCAGTTCACATTTGTAGGTGGATCGTCAGTGTTAGAGCTAAAATTAGCATGTTTAAAGTGATTTTCATGCTTCCAGGGGCCCTAAACACAAGATTTATGGAATGGTTAAAAGTGCATGAAAATGGCCAATTTACTCACTCTGAGTTCTCAAAAAGGGTTTCTTCACCCCGGGAAGTTAATTAAATACCATTTGGAGGCATTTAATGTTCGAGCAAAAACGGCTGATTTTCGACAAAAGAGATAACACCCCCCCATTACGTCATGCTTCAGAAATGTGGAAAATGGTCCGTTTTCAAATGTTTTATTTTTGAACGTCAGTTCACATTTGTAGGTGGATCATCAGTGTTAGAGCTAAAATTAGCATGTTTAAAGTGATTTTCATGCTTCCAGGGGCTCGGGAAGTGAATTAAATACTATTTGGAGGCATTTAATGTTCAAGCAAAAACAGCTGATTTTTGACAAAAGAGATAACACCCCCCCATTATGTCATGCTTCAGAAATGTGGAAAATGGTCTGTTTTCAAATGTTTTATTTTTCAACGTCAGTTCACATTTGTAGGTGGATCATCAGTGTTAGAGCTAAAATTAGCATGTTTAAAGTGATTTTCATGCTTCCAGGGGCCCTAAACACAAGATTTATGGAATGGTTAAAAGTGCATGAAAATGGCCAATTTACTCACTCTGAGTTCTCAAAAAGGGTTTCTTCACCCCGGGAAGTTAATTAAATACCATTTGGAGGCATTTAATGTTCGAGCAAAAACGGCTGATTTTCGACAAAAGAGATAACACCCCCCCCCATTACGTCATGCTTCAGAAATGTGGAAAATGGTCCGTTTTCAAATGTTTTATTTTTGAACGTCAGTTCACATTTGTAGGTGGATCATCAGTGTTAGAGCTAAAATTAGCATGTTTAAAGTGATTTTCATGCTTCCAGGGGCTCGGGAAGTGAATTAAATACTATTCGGAGGCATTTAATGTTCAAGCAAAAGCAGCTGATTTTTGACAAAAGAGATAACACCCCCCCATTACGTCATGCTTCAGAAATGTGGAAAATGGTCCGTTTTCAAATGTTTTATTTTTGAACGTCAGTTCACATTTGTAGGTGGATCATGAGTGTTAGAGCTAAAATTAGCATGTTTAAAGTGATTTTCATGCTTCCAGGGGCCCTAAACACAAGATTTATGGAATTTTTAAAAGTGCATGAAAATGGCCAATTTACTCACTCTGAGTTCTCAAAAAGGGTTTCTTCACCCCGGGAAGTTAATTAAATACCTTTTGGAGGCATTTAATGTTCGAGCAAAAATGGCTGATTTTCGACAAAAGAGATAACACCCACCCATTTCGTCATGCTTCAGAAATGTGGATAATGGTCCGTTTTCAAATGTTTTATTTTTGAACGTCAGTTCACATTTGTAGGTGTATCATCAGTGTTAGAGCTAAAATTAGCATGTTTAAAGTGATTTTCATGCTTCCAGGGGCCCTAAACACAAGATTTATGGAATGGTTAAAAGTGCATGAAAATGGCCAATTTACTCACTCTGAATTCTCAAAAAGGGTTTCTTCACCCCGGGAAGTTAATTAAATACCATTTGGAGGCATTTAATGTTCGAGCAAAAATGGCTGATTTTCGACAAAAGAGATAACACCCCCCCATTACGTCATGCTTCAGAAATGTGGAAAATGGTCCGTTTTCAAATGTTTTATTTTTGAACGTCAGTTCACATTTGTAGGTGGATCATCAGTGTTAGAGCTAAAATTAGCATGTTTAAAGTGATTTTCATGCTTCCAGGGGCTCGGGAAGTGAATTAAATACTATTTGGAGGCATTTAATGTTCAAGCAAAAACAGCAGATTTTTGACAAAAGAGATAACACCCCCCCATTACGTCATGCTTCAGAAATGTGGATAATGGTCCGTTTTCAAATGTTTTATTTTTGAACGTCAGTTCACATTTGTAGGTGTATCATCAGTGTTAGAGCTAAAATTAGCATGTTTAAAGTGATTTTCATGCTTCCAGGGGCCCTAAACACAAGATTTATGGAATGGTTAAAAGTGCATGAAAATGGCCAATTTACTCACTCTGAATTCTCAAAAAGGGTTTCTTCACCCCGGGAAGTTAATTAAATACCATTTGGAGGCATTTAATGTTCGAGCAAAAATGGCTGATTTTCGACAAAAGAGATAACACCCACCCATTTCGTCATGCTTCAGAAATGTGGATAATGGTCCGTTTTCAAATGTTTTATTTTTGAACGTCAGTTCACATTTGTAGGTGTATCATCAGTGTTAGAGCTAAAATTAGCATGTTTAAAGTGATTTTCATGCTTCCAGGGGCCCTAAACACAAGATTTATGGAATGGTTAAAAGTGCATGAAAATGGCCAATTTACTCACTCTGAATTCTCAAAAAGGGTTTCTTCACCCCGGGAAGTTAATTAAATACCATTTGGAGGCATTTAATGTTCGAGCAAAAATGGCTGATTTTCGACAAAAGAGATAACACCCCCCCATTACGTCATGCTTCAGAAATGTGGAAAATGGTCCGTTTTCAAATGTTTTATTTTTGAACGTCAGTTCACATTTGTAGGTGGATCATCAGTGTTAGAGCTAAAATTAGCATGTTTAAAGTGATTTTCATGCTTCCAGGGGCTTGGGAAGTGAATTAAATACTATTTGGAGGCATTTAATGTTCAATCAAAAACAGCTGATTTTTGACAAAAGAGATAACACCCCCCCATTACGTCATGCTTCAGAAATGTGGAAAATTGGTCCGTTTTCAAATGTTTTATTTTTGAACGTCAGTTCACATTTGTAGGTGGATCATCAGTGTTAAAGCTAAAATTAGCATGTTTAAAGTGATTTTCATGCTTCCAGGGGCCCTAAACACAAGATTTATGGAATGGTTAAAAGTGCATGAAAATGGCCAATTTACTCACTCTGAGTTCTCAAAAAGGGTTTCTTCACCCCGGGAAGTTAATTAAATACCATTTGGAGGCATTTAATGTTCGAGGAAAAACGGCTGATTTTCGACAAAAGAGATAACACCCCCCCATTACGTCATGCTTCAGAAATGTGGAAAATGGTCCGTTTTCAAATGTTTTATTTTTGAACGTCAGATCACATTTGTAGGTGGATCATCAGTGTTAGAGCTAAAATTAGCATGTTTAAAGTGATTTTCATGCTTCCAGGGGCTCGGGAAGTGAATTAAATACTATTTGGAGGCATTTAATGTTCAAGCAAAAACAGCTGATTTTTGACAAAAGAGATAACACCCCCCCATTACGTCATGCTTCAGAAATGTGGAAAATGGTCCGTTTTCAAATGTTTTATTTTTGAACGTCAGTTCACATTTGTAGGTGGATCATCAGTGTCAGAGCTAAAATTAGCATGTTTAAAGTGATGTTCATGCTTCCAGGGGCCCTAAACACAAGATTTATGGAATGGTTAAAAGTGCATGAAAATGGCCAATTTACTCACTCTGAGTTCTCAAAAAGGGTTTCTTCACCCCGGGAAGTTAATTAAATACCATTTGGAGGCATTTAATGTTCGAGCAAAAACGGCTGATTTTCGACAAAAGAGATAACACCCCCCCATTACGTCATGCTTCAGAAATGTGGAAAATGGTCATTTTCAAATGTTTTATTTTTGAACGTCAGTTCACATTTGTAGGTGGATCATCAGTGTTAGAGCTAAAATTAGCATGTTTAAAGTGATTTTCATGCTTCCAGAGGCTCGGGAAGTGAATTAAATACTATTTGGAGGCATTTAATGTTCAATCAAAAACAGCAGATTTTTGACAAAAGAGATAACACCCCCACATTACGTCATGCTTCAGAAATGTGGAAAATGGTCCGTTGTCAAATGTTTTATTTTTGAACGTCAGTTCACATTTGTAGGTGGATCATCAGTGTTAGAGCTAAAATTAGCATGTTTAAAGTGATGTTCATGCTTCCAGGGGCCCTAAACACAAGATTTATGGAATGGTTAAAAGTGCATGAAAATGGCCAATTTACTCACTCTGAGTTCTCAAAAAGGGTTTCTTCACCCCGGGAAGTTAATTAAATACCATTTGGAGGCATTTAATGTTTGAGCAAAAACGGCTGATTTTCGACAAAAGAGATAAAACCCCCCCATTACGTCATGCTTCAGAAATGTGGAAAATGGTCCGTTTTCAAATGTTTTATTTTTGACGTCAGTTCACATTTGTAGGTGGATCATCAGTGTTAGAGCTAAAATTAGCATGTTTTAAGTGATTTTCATGCTTCCAGGGGCTCGGGAAGTGAATTAAATACTATTTGGAGGCATTTAATGTTCAAGCAAAAACAGCTGATTTTTGACAAAAGAGATAACACCCCCCCATTACGTCATGTTTCAGAAATGTGGAAAATGGTCTGTTTTCAAATGTTTTATTTTTCAATGTCAGTTCACATTTGTAGGTGGATCATCAGTGTTAGAGCTAAAATTAGCATGTTTAAAGTGATTTTCATGCTTCCAGGGGCCCTAAACACAAGATTTATGGAATGGTTAAAAGTGCATGAAAATGGCCAATTTACTCACTCTGAGTTCTCAAAAAGGGTTTCTTCACCCCGGGAAGTTAATTAAATACCATTTGGAGGCATTTAATGTTCGAGCAAAAACGGCTGATTTTCGACAAAAGAGATAACACCCCCCCATTACGTCATGCTTCAGAAATGTGGAAAATGGTCATTTTCAAATGTTTTATTTTTGAACGTCAGTTCACATTTGTAGGTGGATCATCAGTGTTAGAGCTAAAATTAGCATGTTTAAAGTGATTTTCATGCTTCCAGGGGCTCGGGAAGTGAATTAAATACTATTTGGAGGCATTTAATGTTCAAGCAAAAACAGCTGATTTTGACAAAAGAGATAACACCCCCCCATTACGTCATGTTTCAGAAATGTGGAAAATGGTCTGTTTTCAAATGTTTTATTTTTCAATGTCAGTTCACATTTGTAGGTGGATCATCAGTGTTAGAGCTAAAATTAGCATGTTTAAAGTGATTTTCATGCTTCCAGGGGCCCTAAACACAAGATTTATGGAATGGTTAAAAGTGCATGAAAATGGCCAATTTACTCACTCTGAGTTCTCAAAAAGGGTTTCTTCACCCCGGGAAGTTAATTAAATACCATTTGGAGGCATTTAATGTTCGAGCAAAAACGGCTGATTTTCGACAAAAGAGATAACACCCCCCATTACGTCATGCTTCAGAAATGTGGAAAATGGTCCGTTTTCAAATGTTTTATTTTTGAACGTCAGTTCACATTTGTAGGTGGATCATCAGTGTTAGAGCTAAAATTAGCATGTTTAAAGTGATTTTCATGCTTCCAGGGGCTCGGGAAGTGAATTAAATACTATTTGGAGGCATTTAATGTTCAAGCAAAAACAGCTGATTTTTGACAAAAGAGATAACACCCCCCCCCCATTACGTCATGCTTCAGAAATGTGGAAAATGGTCCGTTTTCAAATGTTTTATTTTTGAACGTCAGTTCACATTTGTAGGTGGATCATCAGTGTTAGAGCTAAAATTAGCATGTTTCAAGTGATTTTCATGCTTCCAGGGGCCCTAAACACAAGATTTATGGAATGGTTAAAAGTGCATGAAAATGGCCAATTTACTCACTCTGAGTTCTCAAAAAGGGTTTCTTCACCCCGGGAAGTTAATTAAATACCATTTGGAGGCATTTAATGTTCGAGCAAAAACGGCTGATTTACAACAAAAGAGATAACACCCCCCATTACGTCATGCTTCAGAAATGTGGAAAATGGTCCGTTTTCAAATGTTTTATTTTTGAACGTCAGTTCACATTTGTAGGTGGATAATCAGTGTTAGAGCTAAAATTAGCATGTTTAAAGTGATTTTCATGCTTCCAGAGGCTCGGGAAGTGAATTAAATACTATTTGGAGGCATTTAATGTTCAATCAAAAATGGCTGATTTTTGACAAAAGAGATAACACCCCCCCATTACGTCATGCTTCAGAAATGTGGAAAATGGTCCGTTTTCAAATGTTTTATTTTTGAACGTCAGTTCACATTTGTAGGTGGATCATTAGTGTTAGAGCTAAAATTAGCATGTTTAAAGTGATTTTCATGCTTCCAGGGGCCCTAAACACAAGATTTGTGGAATGGTTAAAAGTGCATGAAAATGGCCAATTTACTCACTCTGAGTTCTCAAAAAGGGTTTCTTCACCCCGGGAAGTCAATTTAATACCATTTGGAGGCATTTAATGTTCGAGCAAAAACGGCTGATTTTCGACAAAAGAGATAACACCCCCCCATTACGTCATGCTTCAGAAATGTGGAAAATGGTCCGTTTTCAAATGTTTTATTTTTGAACGTCAGTTCACATTTGTAGGTGGATCATCAGTGTTAGAGCTAAAATTAGCATGTTTAAAGTGATTTTCATGCTTCCAGAGGCTCGGGAAGTGAATTAAATACTATTTGGAGGCATTTAATGTTCAATCAAAAACAGCAGATTTTTGACAAAAGAGATAACACCACCCCATTACGTCATGCTTCAGAAATGTGGAAAATGGTCCGTTGTCAAATGTTTTATTTTTGAACGTCAGTTCACATTTGTAGGTGGATCGTCAGTGTTAGAGCTAAAATTAGCATGTTTAAAGTGATTTTCATGCTTCCAGGGGCCCTAAACACAAGATTTATGGAATGGTTAAAAGTGCATGAAAATGGCCAATTTACTCACTCTGAGTTCTCAAAAAGGGTTTCTTCACCCCGGGAAGTTAATTAAATACCATTTGGAGGCATTTAATGTTCGAGCAAAAACGGCTGATTTTCGACAAAAGAGATAACACCCCCCCATTACGTCATGCTTCAGAAATGTGGAAAATGGTCCGTTTTCAAATGTTTTATTTTTGAACGTCAGTTCACATTTGTAGGTGGATCATCAGTGTTAGAGCTAAAATTAGCATGTTTAAAGTGATTTTCATGCTTCCAGGGGCTCGGGAAGTGAATTAAATACTATTTGGAGGCATTTAATGTTCAAGCAAAAACAGCTGATTTTTGACAAAAGAGATAACACCCCCCCATTATGTCATGCTTCAGAAATGTGGAAAATGGTCTGTTTTCAAATGTTTTATTTTTCAACGTCAGTTCACATTTGTAGGTGGATCATCAGTGTTAGAGCTAAAATTAGCATGTTTAAAGTGATTTTCATGCTTCCAGGGGCCCTAAACACAAGATTTATGGAATGGTTAAAAGTGCATGAAAATGGCCAATTTACTCACTCTGAGTTCTCAAAAAGGGTTTCTTCACCCCGGGAAGTTAATTAAATACCATTTGGAGGCATTTAATGTTCGAGCAAAAACGGCTGATTTTCGACAAAAGAGATAACACCCCCCCCATTACGTCATGCTTCAGAAATGTGGAAAATGGTCCGTTTTCAAATGTTTTATTTTTGAACGTCAGTTCACATTTGTAGGTGGATCATCAGTGTTAGAGCTAAAATTAGCATGTTTAAAGTGATTTTCATGCTTCCAGGGGCTCGGGAAGTGAATTAAATACTATTCGGAGGCATTTAATGTTCAAGCAAAAGCAGCTGATTTTTGACAAAAGAGATAACACCCCCCCATTACGTCATGCTTCAGAAATGTGGAAAATGGTCCGTTTTCAAATGTTTTATTTTTGAACGTCAGTTCACATTTGTAGGTGGATCATGAGTGTTAGAGCTAAAATTAGCATGTTTAAAGTGATTTTCATGCTTCCAGGGGCCCTAAACACAAGATTTATGGAATTTTTAAAAGTGCATGAAAATGGCCAATTTACTCACTCTGAGTTCTCAAAAAGGGTTTCTTCACCCCGGGAAGTTAATTAAATACCTTTTGGAGGCATTTAATGTTCGAGCAAAAATGGCTGATTTTCGACAAAAGAGATAACACCCACCCATTTCGTCATGCTTCAGAAATGTGGATAATGGTCCGTTTTCAAATGTTTTATTTTTGAACGTCAGTTCACATTTGTAGGTGTATCATCAGTGTTAGAGCTAAAATTAGCATGTTTAAAGTGATTTTCATGCTTCCAGGGGCCCTAAACACAAGATTTATGGAATGGTTAAAAGTGCATGAAAATGGCCAATTTACTCACTCTGAATTCTCAAAAAGGGTTTCTTCACCCCGGGAAGTTAATTAAATACCATTTGGAGGCATTTAATGTTCGAGCAAAAATGGCTGATTTTCGACAAAAGAGATAACACCCCCCCATTACGTCATGCTTCAGAAATGTGGAAAATGGTCCGTTTTCAAATGTTTTATTTTTGAACGTCAGTTCACATTTGTAGGTGGATCATCAGTGTTAGAGCTAAAATTAGCATGTTTAAAGTGATTTTCATGCTTCCAGGGGCCCTAAACACAAGATTTATGGAATGGTTAAAAGTGCATGAAAATGGCCAATTTACTCACTCTGAGTTCTCAAAAAGGGTTTCTTCACCCCGGGAAGTTAATTAAATACCATTTGGAGGCATTTAATGTTCGAGCAAAAACAGCTGATTTTCGACAAAAGAGATAACACCCCCCCATTACGTCATGCTTCAGAAATGTGGAAAATGGTCCGTTTTCAAATGTTTTATTTTTGAACGTCAGTTCACATTTGTAGGTGGATCATCAGTGTTAGAGCTAAAATTAGCATGTTTAAAGTGATTTTCATGCTTCCAGGGGCTCGGGAAGTGAATTAAATACTATTTGGAGGCATTTAATGTTCAATCAAAAACAGCAGATTTTTGACAAAAGAGATAACACCACCCCATTACGTCATGCTTCAGAAATGTGGAAAATGGTCCGTTGTCAAATGTTTTATTTTTGAACGTCAGTTCACATTTGTAGGTGGATCGTCAGTGTTAGAGCTAAAATTAGCATGTTTAAAGTGATTTTCATGCTTCCAGGGGCCCTAAACACAAGATTTATGGAATGGTTAAAAGTGCATGAAAATGGCCAATTTACTCACTCTGAGTTCTCAAAAAGGGTTTCTTCACCCCGGGAAGTTAATTAAATACCATTTGGAGGCATTTAATGTTCGAGCAAAAACGGCTGATTTTCGACAAAAGAGATAACACCCCCCCATTACGTCATGCTTCAGAAATGTGGAAAATGGTCCGTTTTCAAATGTTTTATTTTTGAACGTCAGTTCACATTTGTAGGTGGATCATCAGTGTTAGAGCTAAAATTAGCATTTTTAAAGTGATTTTCATGCTTCCAGGGGCTCGGGAAGTGAATTAAATACTATTTGGAGGCATTTAATGTTCAAGCAAAAACAGCTGATTTTTGACAAAAGAGATAACACCCCCCCATTATGTCATGCTTCAGAAATGTGGAAAATGGTCTGTTTTCAAATGTTTTATTTTTCAACGTCAGTTCACATTTGTAGGTGGATCATCAGTGTTAGAGCTAAAATTAGCATGTTTAAAGTGATTTTCATGCTTCCAGGGGCCCTAAACACAAGATTTATGGAATGGTTAAAAGTGCATGAAAATGGCCAATTTACTCACTCTGAGTTCTCAAAAAGGGTTTCTTCACCCCGGGAAGTTAATTAAATACCATTTGGAGGCATTTAATGTTCGAGCAAAAACGGCTGATTTTCGACAAAAGAGATAACACCCCCCCCATTACGTCATGCTTCAGAAATGTGGAAAATGGTCCGTTTTCAAATGTTTTATTTTTGAACGTCAGTTCACATTTGTAGGTGGATCATCAGTGTTAGAGCTAAAATTAGCATGTTTAAAGTGATTTTCATGCTTCCAGGGGCTCGGGAAGTGAATTAAATACTATTCGGAGGCATTTAATGTTCAAGCAAAAGCAGCTGATTTTTGACAAAAGAGATAACACCCCCCCATTACGTCATGCTTCAGAAATGTGGAAAATGGTCCGTTTTCAAATGTTTTATTTTTGAACGTCAGTTCACATTTGTAGGTGGATCATGAGTGTTAGAGCTAAAATTAGCATGTTTAAAGTGATTTTCATGCTTCCAGGGGCCCTAAACACAAGATTTATGGAATTTTTAAAAGTGCATGAAAATGGCCAATTTACTCACTCTGAGTTCTCAAAAAGGGTTTCTTCACCCCGGGAAGTTAATTAAATACCTTTTGGAGGCATTTAATGTTCGAGCAAAAATGGCTGATTTTCGACAAAAGAGATAACACCCACCCATTTCGTCATGCTTCAGAAATGTGGATAATGGTCCGTTTTCAAATGTTTTATTTTTGAACGTCAGTTCACATTTGTAGGTGTATCATCAGTGTTAGAGCTAAAATTAGCATGTTTAAAGTGATTTTCATGCTTCCAGGGGCCCTAAACACAAGATTTATGGAATGGTTAAAAGTGCATGAAAATGGCCAATTTACTCACTCTGAATTCTCAAAAAGGGTTTCTTCACCCCGGGAAGTTAATTAAATACCATTTGGAGGCATTTAATGTTCGAGCAAAAATGGCTGATTTTCGACAAAAGAGATAACACCCCCCCATTACGTCATGCTTCAGAAATGTGGAAAATGGTCCGTTTTCGAATGTTTTATTTTTGAACGTCAGTTCACATTTGTAGGTGGATCATCAGTGTTAGAGCTAAAATTAGCATGTTTAAAGTGATTTTCATGCTTCCAGGGGCTCGGGAAGTGAATTAAATACCATTTGGAGGCATTTAATGTTCAATCAAAAACAGCTGATTTTTGACAAAAGAGATAACACCCCCCATTACGTCATGCTTCAGAAATGTGGAAAATTGGTCCGTTTTCAAATGTTTTATTTTTGAACGTCAGTTCACATTTGTAGGTGGATCATCAGTGTTAAAGCTAAAATTAGCATGTTTAAATTGATTTTCATGCTTCCAGGGGCCCTAAACACAAGATTTATGGAATGGTTAAAAGTGCATGAAAATGGCCAATTTACTCACTCTGAGTTCTCAAAAAGGGTTTCTTCACCCCGGGAAGTTAATTAAATACCATTTGGAGGCATTTAATGTTCGAGCAAAAACGGCTGATTTTCGACAAAAGAGATAACACCCCCCCATTACGTCATGCTTCAGAAATGTGGAAAATGGTCCGTTTTCAAATGTTTTATTTTTGAACGTCAGTTCACATTTGTAGGTGGATCATCAGTGTTAGAGCTAAAATTAGCATGTTTAAAGTGATTTTCATGCTTCCAGGGGCTCGGGAAGTGAATTAAATACTATTTGGAGGCATTTAATGTTCAAGCAAAAACAGCAGATTTTTGACAAAAGAGATAACACCCCCCCATTACGTCATGCTTCAGAAATGTGGAAAATGGTCTGTTTTCAAATGTTTTATTTTTCAACGTCAGTTCACATTTGTAGGTGGATCATCAGTGTTAGAGCTAAAATTAGCATGTTTAAAGTGATTTTCATGCTTCCAGGGGCCCTAAACACAAGATTTATGGAATGGTTAAAAGTGCATGAAAATGGCCAATTTACTCACTCTGAGTTCTCAAAAAGGGTTTCTTCACCCCGGGAAGTTAATTAAAAACCATTTGGAGGCATTTAATGTTCGAGCAAAAACGGCTGATTTTCGACAAAAGAGATAACACCCCCCCCATTACGTCATGCTTCAGAAATGTGGAAAATGGTCCGTTTTCAAATGTTTTATTTTTGAACGTCAGTTCACATTTGTAGGTGGATCATCAGTGTTAGAGCTAAAATTAGCATGTTTAAAGTGATTTTCATGCTTCCAGGGGCTCGGGAAGTGAATTAAATACTATTCGGAGGCATTTAATGTTCAAGCAAAAGCAGCTGATTTTTGACAAAAGAGATAACACCCCCCCATTACGTCATGCTTCAGAAATGTGGAAAATGGTCCGTTTTCAAATGTTTTATTTTTGAACGTCAGTTCACATTTGTAGGTGGATCATGAGTGTTAGAGCTAAAATTAGCATGTTTAAAGTGATTTTCATGCTTCCAGGGGCCCTAAACACAAGATTTATGGAATTTTTAAAAGTGCATGAAAATGGCCAATTTACTCACTCTGAGTTCTCAAAAAGGGTTTCTTCACCCCGGGAAGTTAATTAAATACCTTTTGGAGGCATTTAATGTTCGAGCAAAAATGGCTGATTTTCGACAAGAGATAACACCCACCCATTTCGTCATGCTTCAGAAATGTGGATAATGGTCCGTTTTCAAATGTTTTATTTTTTAACGTCAGTTCACATTTGTAGGTGTATCATCAGTGTTAGAGCTAAAATTAGCATGTTTAAAGTGATTTTCATGCTTCCAGGGGCCCTAAACACAAGATTTATGGAATGGTTAAAAGTGCATGAAAATGGCCAATTTACTCACTCTGAATTCTCAAAAAGGGTTTCTTCACCCCGGGAAGTTAATTAAATACCATTTGGAGGCATTTAATGTTCGAGCAAAAATGGCTGATTTTCGACAAAAGAGATAACACCCCCCCATTACGTCATGCTTCAGAAATGTGGAAAATGGTCCGTTTTCAAATGTTTTATTTTTGAACGTCAGTTCACATTTGTAGGTGGATCATCAGTGTTAGAGCTAAAATTAGCATGTTTAAAGTGATTTTCATGCTTCCAGGGGCCCTAAACACAAGATTTATGGAATGGTTAAAAGTGCATGAAAATGGCCAATTTACTCACTCTGAGTTCTCAAAAAGGGTTTCTTCACCCCGGGAAGTTAATTAAATACCATTTGGAGGCATTTAATGTTCGAGCAAAAACGGCTGATTTTCGACAAAAGAGATAACACCCCCCCATTACGTCATGCTTCAGAAATGTGGAAAATGGTCCGTTTTCAAATGTTTTATTTTTGAACGTCAGTTCACATTTGTAGGTGGATCATCAGTGTTAGAGCTAAAATTAGCATGTTTAAAGTGATTTTCATGCTTCCAGGGGCTCGGGAAGTGAATTAAATACTATTTGGAGGCATTTAATGTTCAATCAAAAACAGCAGATTTTTGACAAAAGAGATAACACCACCCCATTACGTCATGCTTCAGAAATGTGGAAAATGGTCCGTTGTCAAATGTTTTATTTTTGAACGTCAGTTCACATTTGTAGGTGGATCGTCAGTGTTAGAGCTAAAATTAGCATGTTTAAAGTGATTTTCATGCTTCCAGGGGCCCTAAACACAAGATTTATGGAATGGTTAAAAGTGCATGAAAATGGCCAATTTACTCACTCTGAGTTCTCAAAAAGGGTTTCTTCACCCCGGGAAGTTAATTAAATACCATTTGGAGGCATTTAATGTTCGAGCAAAAACGGCTGATTTTCGACAAAAGAGATAACACCCCCCCATTACGTCATGCTTCAGAAATGTGGAAAATGGTCCGTTTTCAAATGTTTTATTTTTGAACGTCAGTTCACATTTGTAGGTGGATCATCAGTGTTAGAGCTAAAATTAGCATGTTTAAAGTGATTTTCATGCTTCCAGGGGCTCGGGAAGTGAATTAAATACTATTTGGAGGCATTTAATGTTCAAGCAAAAACAGCTGATTTTTGACAAAAGAGATAACACCCCCCCATTATGTCATGCTTCAGAAATGTGGAAAATGGTCTGTTTTCAAATGTTTTATTTTTCAACGTCAGTTCACATTTGTAGGTGGATCATCAGTGTTAGAGCTAAAATTAGCATGTTTAAAGTGAATTTCATGCTTCCAGGGGCCCTAAACACAAGATTTATGGAATGGTTAAAAGTGCATGAAAATGGCCAATTTACTCACTCTGAGTTCTCAAAAAGGGTTTCTTCACCCCGGGAAGTTAATTAAATACCATTTGGAGGCATTTAATGTTCGAGCAAAAACGGCTGATTTTCGACAAAAGAGATAACACCCCCCCCATTACGTCATGCTTCAGAAATGTGGAAAATGGTCCGTTTTCAAATGTTTTATTTTTGAACGTCAGTTCACATTTGTAGGTGGATCATCAGTGTTAGAGCTAAAATTAGCATGTTTAAAGTGATTTTCATGCTTCCAGGGGCTCGGGAAGTGAATTAAATACTATTCGGAGGCATTTAATGTTCAAGCAAAAGCAGCTGATTTTTGACAAAAGAGATAACACCCCCCCATTACGTCATGCTTCAGAAATGTGGAAAATGGTCCGTTTTCAAATGTTTTATTTTTGAACGTCAGTTCACATTTGTAGGTGGATCATGAGTGTTAGAGCTAAAATTAGCATGTTTAAAGTGATGTTCATGCTTCCAGGGGCCCTAAACACAAGATTTATGGAATTTTTAAAAGTGCATGAAAATGGCCAATTTACTCACTCTGAGTTCTCAAAAAGGGTTTCTTCACCCCGGGAAGTTAATTAAATACCTTTTGGAGGCATTTAATGTTCGAGCAAAAATGGCTGATTTTCGACAAAAGAGATAACACCCACCCATTTCGTCATGCTTCAGAAATGTGGATAATGGTCCGTTTTCAAATGTTTTATTTTTTAACGTCAGTTCACATTTGTAGGTGTATCATCAGTGTTAGAGCTAAAATTAGCATGTTTAAAGTGATTTTCATGCTTCCAGGGGCCCTAAACACAAGATTTATGGAATGGTTAAAAGTGCATGAAAATGGCCAATTTACTCACTCTGAATTCTCAAAAAGGGTTTCTTCACCCCGGGAAGTTAATTAAATACCATTTGGAGGCATTTAATGTTCGAGCAAAAATGGCTGATTTTCGACAAAAGAGATAACACCCCCCCATTACGTCATGCTTCAGAAATGTGGAAAATGGTCCGTTTTCAAATGTTTTATTTTTGAACGTCAGTTCACATTTGTAGGTGGATCATCAGTGTTAGAGCTAAAATTAGCATGTTTAAAGTGATTTTCATGCTTCCAGGGGCCCTAAACACAAGATTTATGGAATGGTTAAAAGTGCATGAAAATGGCCAATTTACTCACTCTGAGTTCTCAAAAAGGGTTTCTTCACCCCGGGAAGTTAATTAAATACCATTTGGAGGCATTTAATGTTCGAGCAAAAACGGCTGATTTTCGACAAAAGAGATAACACCCCCCCATTACGTCATGCTTCAGAAATGTGGAAAATGGTCCGTTTTCAAATGTTTTATTTTTGAACGTCAGTTCACATTTGTAGGTGGATCATCAGTGTTAGAGCTAAAATTAGCATGTTTAAAGTGATTTTCATGCTTCCAGGGGCTCGGGAAGTGAATTAAATACTATTTGGAGGCATTTAATGTTCAATCAAAAACAGCAGATTTTTGACAAAAGAGATAACACCACCCCATTACGTCATGCTTCAGAAATGTGGAAAATGGTCCGTTGTCAAATGTTTTATTTTTGAACGTCAGTTCACATTTGTAGGTGGATCGTCAGTGTTAGAGCTAAAATTAGCATGTTTAAAGTGATTTTCATGCTTCCAGGGGCCCTAAACACAAGATTTATGGAATGGTTAAAAGTGCATGAAAATGGCCAATTTACTCACTCTGAGTTCTCAAAAAGGGTTTCTTCACCCCGGGAAGTTAATTAAATACCATTTGGAGGCATTTAATGTTCGAGCAAAAACGGCTGATTTTCGACAAAAGAGATAACACCCCCCCATTACGTCATGCTTCAGAAATGTGGAAAATGGTCCGTTTTCAAATGTTTTATTTTTGAACGTCAGTTCACATTTGTAGGTGGATCATCAGTGTTAGAGCTAAAATTAGCATGTTTAAAGTGATTTTCATGCTTCCAGGGGCTCGGGAAGTGAATTAAATACTATTTGGAGGCATTTAATGTTCAAGCAAAAACAGCTGATTTTTGACAAAAGAGATAACACCCCCCCATTATGTCATGCTTCAGAAATGTGGAAAATGGTCTGTTTTCAAATGTTTTATTTTTCAACGTCAGTTCACATTTGTAGGTGGATCATCAGTGTTAGAGCTAAAATTAGCATGTTTAAAGTGATTTTCATGCTTCCAGGGGCACTAAACACAAGATTTATGGAATGGTTAAAAGTGCATGAAAATGGCCAATTTACTCACTCTGAGTTCTCAAAAAGGGTTTCTTCACCCCGGGAAGTTAATTAAATACCATTTGGAGGCATTTAATGTTCGAGCAAAAACGGCTGATTTTCGACAAAAGAGATAACACCCCCCCCATTACGTCATGCTTCAGAAATGTGGAAAATGGTCCGTTTTCAAATGTTTTATTTTTGAACGTCAGTTCACATTTGTAGGTGGATCATCAGTGTTAGAGCTAAAATTAGCATGTTTAAAGTGATTTTCATGCTTCCAGGGGCTCGGGAAGTGAATTAAATACTATTCGGAGGCATTTAATGTTCAAGCAAAAGCAGCTGATTTTTGACAAAAGAGATAACACCCCCCCATTACGTCATGCTTCAGAAATGTGGAAAATGGTCCGTTTTCAAATGTTTTATTTTTGAACGTCAGTTCACATTTGTAGGTGGATCATGAGTGTTAGAGCTAAAATTAGCATGTTTAAAGTGATGTTCATGCTTCCAGGGGCCCTAAACACAAGATTTATGGAATTTTTAAAAGTGCATGAAAATGGCCAATTTACTCACTCTGAGTTCTCAAAAAGGGTTTCTTCACCCCGGGAAGTTAATTAAATACCTTTTGGAGGCATTTAATGTTCGAGCAAAAATGGCTGATTTTCGACAAAAGAGATAACACCCACCCATTTCGTCATGCTTCAGAAATGTGGATAATGGTCCGTTTTCAAATGTTTTATTTTTGAACGTCAGTTCACATTTGTAGGTGTATCATCAGTGTTAGAGCTAAAATTAGCATGTTTAAAGTGATTTTCATGCTTCCAGGGGCCCTAAACACAAGATTTATGGAATGGTTAAAAGTGCATGAAAATGGCCAATTTACTCACTCTGAATTCTCAAAAAGGGTTTCTTCACCCCGGGAAGTTAATTAAATACCATTTGGAGGCATTTAATGTTCGAGCAAAAATGGCTGATTTTCGACAAAAGAGATAACACCCCCCCATTACGTCATGCTTCAGAAATGTGGAAAATGGTCCGTTTTCAAATGTTTTATTTTTGAACGTCAGTTCACATTTGTAGGTGGATCATCAGTGTTAGAGCTAAAATTAGCATGTTTAAAGTGATTTTCATGCTTCCAGGGGCTCGGGAAGTGAATTAAATACTATTTGGAGGCATTTAATGTTCAATCAAAAACAGCTGATTTTTGACAAAAGAGATAACACCCCCCCCATTACGTCATGCTTCAGAAATGTGGAAAATTGGTCCGTTTTCAAATGTTTTATTTTTGAACGTCAGTTCACATTTGTAGGTGGATCATCAGTGTTAAAGCTAAAATTAGCATGTTTAAATTGATTTTCATGCTTCCAGGGGCCCTAAACACAAGATTTATGGAATGGTTAAAAGTGCATGAAAATGGCCAATTTACTCACTCTGAGTTCTCAAAAAGGGTTTCTTCACCCCGGGAAGTTAATTAAATACCTTTTGGAGGCATTTAATGTTCGAGCAAAAATGGCTGATTTTCGACAAAAGAGATAACACCCACCCATTTCGTCATGCTTCAGAAATGTGGATAATGGTCCGTTTTCAAATGTTTTATTTTTGAACGTCAGTTCACATTTGTAGGTGTATCATCAGTGTTAGAGCTAAAATTAGCATGTTTAAAGTGATTTTCATGCTTCCAGGGGCCCTAAACACAAGATTTATGGAATGGTTAAAAGTGCATGAAAATGGCCAATTTACTCACTCTGAATTCTCAAAAAGGGTTTCTTCACCCCGGGAAGTTAATTAAATACCATTTGGAGGCATTTAATGTTCGAGCAAAAATGGCTGATTTTCGACAAAAGAGATAACACCCCCCCATTACGTCATGCTTCAGAAATGTGGAAAATGGTCCGTTTTCAAATGTTTTATTTTTGAACGTCAGTTCACATTTGTAGGTGGATCATCAGTGTTAGAGCTAAAATTAGCATGTTTAAAGTGATTTTCATGCTTCCAGGGGCCCTAAACACAAGATTTATGGAATGGTTAAAAGTGCATGAAAATGGCCAATTTACTCACTCTGAGTTCTCAAAAAGGGTTTCTTCACCCCGGGAAGTTAATTAAATACCATTTGGAGGCATTTAATGTTCGAGCAAAAACGGCTGATTTTCGACAAAAGAGATAACACCCCCCCATTACGTCATGCTTCAGAAATGTGGAAAATGGTCCGTTTTCAAATGTTTTATTTTTGAACGTCAGTTCACATTTGTAGGTGGATCATCAGTGTTAGAGCTAAAATTAGCATGTTTAAAGTGATTTTCATGCTTCCAGGGGCTCGGGAAGTGAATTAAATACTATTTGGAGGCATTTAATGTTCAATCAAAAACAGCAGATTTTTGACAAAAGAGATAACACCACCCCATTACGTCATGCTTCAGAAATGTGGAAAATGGTCCGTTGTCAAATGTTTTATTTTTGAACGTCAGTTCACATTTGTAGGTGGATCGTCAGTGTTAGAGCTAAAATTAGCATGTTTAAAGTGATTTTCATGCTTCCAGGGGCCCTAAACACAAGATTTATGGAATGGTTAAAAGTGCATGAAAATGGCCAATTTACTCACTCTGAGTTCTCAAAAAGGGTTTCTTCACCCCGGGAAGTTAATTAAATACCATTTGGAGGCATTTAATGTTCGAGCAAAAACGGCTGATTTTCGACAAAAGAGATAACACCCCCCCATTACGTCATGCTTCAGAAATGTGGAAAATGGTCCGTTTTCAAATGTTTTATTTTTGAACGTCAGTTCACATTTGTAGGTGGATCATCAGTGTTAGAGCTAAAATTAGCATGTTTAAAGTGATTTTCATGCTTCCAGGGGCTCGGGAAGTTGAATTAAATACTATTTGGAGGCATTTAATGTTCAAGCAAAAACAGCTGATTTTTGACAAAAGAGATAACACCCCCCCATTATGTCATGCTTCAGAAATGTGGAAAATGGTCTGTTTTCAAATGTTTTATTTTTCAACGTCAGTTCACATTTGTAGGTGGATCATCAGTGTTAGAGCTAAAATTAGCATGTTTAAAGTGATTTTCATGCTTCCAGGGGCCCTAAACACAAGATTTATGGAATGGTTAAAAGTGCATGAAAATGGCCAATTTACTCACTCTGAGTTCTCAAAAAGGGTTTCTTCACCCCGGGAAGTTAATTAAATACCATTTGGAGGCATTTAATGTTCGAGCAAAAACGGCTGATTTTCGACAAAAGAGATAACACCCCCCCCATTACGTCATGCTTCAGAAATGTGGAAAATGGTCCGTTTTCAAATGTTTTATTTTTGAACGTCAGTTCACATTTGTAGGTGGATCATCAGTGTTAGAGCTAAAATTAGCATGTTTAAAGTGATTTTCATGCTTCCAGGGGCTCGGGAAGTGAATTAAATACTATTCGGAGGCATTTAATGTTCAAGCAAAAGCAGCTGATTTTTGACAAAAGAGATAACACCCCCCCATTACGTCATGCTTCAGAAATGTGGAAAATGGTCCGTTTTCAAATGTTTTATTTTTGAACGTCAGTTCACATTTGTAGGTGGATCATGAGTGTTAGAGCTAAAATTAGCATGTTTAAAGTGATGTTCATGCTTCCAGGGGCCCTAAACACAAGATTTATGGAATTTTTAAAAGTGCATGAAAATGGCCAATTTACTCACTCTGAGTTCTCAAAAAGGGTTTCTTCACCCCGGGAAGTTAATTAAATACCTTTTGGAGGCATTTAATGTTCGAGCAAAAATGGCTGATTTTCGACAAAAGAGATAACACCCACCCATTTCGTCATGCTTCAGAAATGTGGATAATGGTCCGTTTTCAAATGTTTTATTTTTGAACGTCAGTTCACATTTGTAGGTGTATCATCAGTGTTAGAGCTAAAATTAGCATGTTTAAAGTGATTTTCATGCTTCCAGGGGCCCTAAACACAAGATTTATGGAATGGTTAAAAGTGCATGAAAATGGCCAATTTACTCACTCTGAATTCTCAAAAAGGGTTTCTTCACCCCGGGAAGTTAATTAAATACCATTTGGAGGCATTTAATGTTCGAGCAAAAATGGCTGATTTTCGACAAAAGAGATAACACCCCCCCATTACGTCATGCTTCAGAAATGTGGAAAATGGTCCGTTTTCAAATGTTTTATTTTTGAACGTCAGTTCACATTTGTAGGTGGATCATCAGTGTTAGAGCTAAAATTAGCATGTTTAAAGTGATTTTCATGCTTCCAGGGGCTCGGGAAGTGAATTAAATACTATTTGGAGGCATTTAATGTTCAAGCAAAAACAGCAGATTTTTGACAAAAGAGATAACACCCCCCCATTACGTCATGCTTCAGAAATGTGGATAATGGTCCGTTTTCAAATGTTTTATTTTTGAACGTCAGTTCACATTTGTAGGTGTATCATCAGTGTTAGAGCTAAAATTAGCATGTTTAAAGTGATTTTCATGCTTCCAGGGGCCCTAAACACAAGATTTATGGAATGGTTAAAAGTGCATGAAAATGGCCAATTTACTCACTCTGAATTCTCAAAAAGGGTTTCTTCACCCCGGGAAGTTAATTAAATACCATTTGGAGGCATTTAATGTTCGAGCAAAAATGGCTGATTTTCGACAAAAGAGATAACACCCACCCATTTCGTCATGCTTCAGAAATGTGGATAATGGTCCGTTTTCAAATGTTTTATTTTTGAACGTCAGTTCACATTTGTAGGTGTATCATCAGTGTTAGAGCTAAAATTAGCATGTTTAAAGTGATTTTCATGCTTCCAGGGGCCCTAAACACAAGATTTATGGAATGGTTAAAAGTGCTGAAAATGGCCAATTTACTCACTCTGAATTCTCAAAAAGGGTTTCTTCACCCCGGGAAGTTAATTAAATACCATTTGGAGGCATTTAATGTTCGAGCAAAAATGGCTGATTTTCGACAAAAGAGATAACACCCCCCCATTACGTCATGCTTCAGAAATGTGGAAAATGGTCCGTTTTCAAATGTTTTATTTTTGAACGTCAGTTCACATTTGTAGGTGGATCATCAGTGTTAGAGCTAAAATTAGCATGTTTAAAGTGATTTTCATGCTTCCAGGGGCTCGGGAAGTGAATTAAATACTATTTGGAGGCATTTAATGTTCAATCAAAAACAGCTGATTTTTGACAAAAGAGATAACACCCCCCCATTACGTCATGCTTCAGAAATGTGGAAAATTGGTCCGTTTTCAAATGTTTTATTTTTGAACGTCAGTTCACATTTGTAGGTGGATCATCAGTGTTAAAGCTAAAATTAGCATGTTTAAAGTGATTTTCATGCTTCCAGGGGCCCTAAACACAAGATTTATGGAATGGTTAAAAGTGCATGAAAATGGCCAATTTACTCACTCTGAGTTCTCAAAAAGGGTTTCTTCACCCCGGGAAGTTAATTAAATACCATTTGGAGGCATTTAATGTTCGAGCAAAAACGGCTGATTTTCGACAAAAGAGATAACACCCCCCCATTACGTCATGCTTCAGAAATGTGGAAAATGGTCCGTTTTCAAATGTTTTATTTTTGAACGTCAGTTCACATTTGTAGGTGGATCATCAGTGTTAGAGCTAAAATTAGCATGTTTAAAGTGATTTTCATGCTTCCAGGGGCTCGGGAAGTGAATTAAATACTATTTGGAGGCATTTAATGTTCAATCAAAAACAGCTGATTTTTGACAAAAGAGATAACACCCCCCCATTACGTCATGCTTCAGAAATGTGGAAAATTGGTCCGTTTTCAAATGTTTTATTTTTGAACGTCAGTTCACATTTGTAGGTGGATCATCAGTGTTAAAGCTAAAATTAGCATGTTTAAAGTGATTTTCATGCTTCCAGGGGCCCTAAACACAAGATTTATGGAATGGTTAAAAGTGCATGAAAATGGCCAATTTACTCACTCTGAGTTCTCAAAAAGGGTTTCTTCACCCCGGGAAGTTAATTAAATACCATTTGGAGGCATTTAATGTTCGAGCAAAAACGGCTGATTTTCGACAAAAGAGATAACACCCCCCCATTACGTCATGCTTCAGAAATGTGGAAAATGGTCCGTTTTCAAATGTTTTATTTTTGAACGTCAGTTCACATTTGTAGGTGGATCATCAGTGTTAGAGCTAAAATTAGCATGTTTAAAGTGATTTTCATGCTTCCAGGGGCTCGGGAAGTGAATTAAATACTATTTGGAGGCATTTAATGTTCAAGCAAAAACAGCAGATTTTTGACAAAAGAGATAACACCCCCCCATTACGTCATGCTTCAGAAATGTGGATAATGGTCCGTTTTCAAATGTTTTATTTTTGAACGTCAGTTCACATTTGTAGGTGTATCATCAGTGTTAGAGCTAAAATTAGCATGTTTAAAGTGATTTTCATGCTTCCAGGGGCCCTAAACACAAGATTTATGGAATGGTTAAAAGTGCATGAAAATGGCCAATTTACTCACTCTGAATTCTCAAAAAGGGTTTCTTCACCCCGGGAAGTTAATTAAATACCATTTGGAGGCATTTAATGTTCGAGCAAAAATGGCTGATTTTCGACAAAAGAGATAACACCCACCCATTTCGTCATGCTTCAGAAATGTGGATAATGGTCCGTTTTCAAATGTTTTATTTTTGAACGTCAGTTCACATTTGTAGGTGTATCATCAGTGTTAGAGCTAAAATTAGCATGTTTAAAGTGATTTTCATGCTTCCAGGGGCCCTAAACACAAGATTTATGGAATGGTTAAAAGTGCATGAAAATGGCCAATTTACTCACTCTGAATTCTCAAAAAGGGTTTCTTCACCCCGGGAAGTTAATTAAATACCATTTGGAGGCATTTAATGTTCGAGCAAAAATGGCTGATTTTCGACAAAAGAGATAACACCCCCCCATTACGTCATGCTTCAGAAATGTGGAAAATGGTCCGTTTTCAAATGTTTTATTTTTGAACGTCAGTTCACATTTGTAGGTGGATCATCATTGTTAGAGCTAAAATTAGCATGTTTAAAGTGATTTTCATGCTTCCAGGGGCTCGGGAAGTGAATTAAATACTATTTGGAGGCATTTAATGTTCAATCAAAAACAGCTGATTTTTGACAAAAGAGATAACACCCCCCCATTACGTCATGCTTCAGAAATGTGGAAAATTGGTCCGTTTTCAAATGTTTTATTTTTGAACGTCAGTTCACATTTGTAGGTGGATCATCAGTGTTAAAGCTAAAATTAGCATGTTTAAAGTGATTTTCATGCTTCCAGGGGCCCTAAACACAAGATTTATGGAATGGTTAAAAGTGCATGAAAATGGCCAATTTACTCACTCTGAGTTCTCAAAAAGGGTTTCTTCACCCCGGGAAGTTAATTAAATACCATTTGGAGGCATTTAATGTTCGAGCAAAAACGGCTGATTTTCGACAAAAGAGATAACACCCCCCCATTACGTCATGCTTCAGAAATGTGGAAAATGGTCCGTTTTCAAATGTTTTATTTTTGAACGTCAGTTCACATTTGTAGGTGGATCATCAGTGTTAGAGCTAAAATTAGCATGTTTAAAGTGATTTTCATGCTTCCAGGGGCTCGGGAAGTGAATTAAATACTATTTGGAGGCATTTAATGTTCAAGCAAAAACAGCAGATTTTTGACAAAAGAGATAACACCCCCCCATTACGTCATGCTTCAGAAATGTGGATAATGGTCCGTTTTCAAATGTTTTATTTTTGAACGTCAGTTCACATTTGTAGGTGTATCATCAGTGTTAGAGCTAAAATTAGCATGTTTAAAGTGATTTTCATGCTTCCAGGGGCCCTAAACACAAGATTTATGGAATGGTTAAAAGTGCATGAAAATGGCCAATTTACTCACTCTGAATTCTCAAAAAGGGTTTCTTCACCCCGGGAAGTTAATTAAATACCATTTGGAGGCATTTAATGTTCGAGCAAAAATGGCTGATTTTCGACAAAAGAGATAACACCCCCCCCATTACGTCATGCTTCAGAAATGTGGAAAATGGTCCGTTTTCAAATGTTTTATTTTTGAACGTCAGTTCACATTTGTAGGTGGATCATCAGTGTTAGAGCTAAAATTAGCATGTTTAAAGTGATTTTCATGCTTCCAGGGGCTCGGGAAGTGAATTAAATACTATTTGGAGGCATTTAATGTTCAATCAAAAACAGCTGATTTTTGACAAAAGAGATAACACCCCCCCATTACGTCATGCTTCAGAAATGTGGAAAATTGGTCCGTTTTCAAATGTTTTATTTTTGAACGTCAGTTCACATTTGTAGGTGGATCATCAGTGTTAAAGCTAAAATTAGCATGTTTAAAGTGATTTTCATGCTTCCAGGGGCCCTAAACACAAGATTTATGGAATGGTTAAAAGTGCATGAAAATGGCCAATTTACTCACTCTGAGTTCTCAAAAAGGGTTTCTTCACCCCGGGAAGTTAATTAAATACCATTTGGAGGCATTTAATGTTCGAGCAAAAACGGCTGATTTTCGACAAAAGAGATAACACCCCCCCATTACGTCATGCTTCAGAAATGTGGAAAATGGTCCGTTTTCAAATGTTTTATTTTTGAACGTCAGTTCACATTTGTAGGTGGATCATCAGTGTTAGAGCTAAAATTAGCATGTTTAAAGTGATTTTCATGCTTCCAGGGGCTCGGGAAGTGAATTAAATACTATTTGGAGGCATTTAATGTTCAATCAAAAACAGCAGATTTTTGACAAAAGAGATAACACCCCCCCATTACGTCATGCTTCAGAAATGTGGAAAATGGTCCATTTTCAAATGTTTTATTTTTGAACGTCAGTTCACATTTGTAGGTGGATAATCAGTGTTAGAGCTAAAATTAGCATGTTTAAAGTGATTTTCATGCTTCCAGGGGCCCTAAACACAAGATTTATGGAATGGTTAAAAGTGCATGAAAATGGCCAATTTACTCACTCTGAGTTCTCAAAAAGGGTTTCTTCACCCCGGGAAGTTAATTAAATACCATTTGGAGGCATTTAATGTTCGAGCAAAAACGGCTGATTTTCGACAAAAGAGATAACACCCCCCCATTACGTCATGCTTCAGAAATGTGGAAAATGGTCATTTTCAAATGTTTTATTTTTGAACGTCAGTTCACATTTGTAGGTGGATCATCAGTGTTAGAGCTAAAATTAGCATGTTTAAAGTGATTTTCATGCTTCCAGGGGCTCGGGAAGTGAATTAAATACTATTTGGAGGCATTTAATGTTCAAGCAAAAACAGCAGATTTTTGACAAAAGAGATAACACCCCCCCATTACGTCATGCTTCAGAAATGTGGATAATGGTCCGTTTTCAAATGTTTTATTTTTGAATGTCAGTTCACATTTGTAGGTGTATCATCAGTGTTAGAGCTAAAATTAGCATGTTTAAAGTGATTTTCATGCTTCCAGGGGCCCTAAACACAAGATTTATGGAATGGTTAAAAGTGCATGAAAATGGCCAATTTACTCACTCTGAATTCTCAAAAAGGGTTTCTTCACCCCGGGAAGTTAATTAAATACCATTTGGAGGCATTTAATGTTCGAGCAAAAATGGCTGATTTTCGACAAAAGAGATAACACCCCCCCATTACGTCATGCTTCAGAAATGTGGAAAATGGTCCGTTTTCAAATGTTTTATTTTTGAACGTCAGTTCACATTTGTAGGTGGATCATCAGTGTTAGAGCTAAAATTAGCATGTTTAAAGTGATTTTCATGCTTCCAGGGGCTCGGGAAGTGAATTAAATACTATTTGGAGGCATTTAATGTTCAATCAAAAACAGCAGATTTTTGACAAAAGAGATAACACCCCCCCATTACGTCATGCTTCAGAAATGTGGAAAATTGGTCCGTTTTCAAATGTTTTATTTTTGAACGTCAGTTCACATTTGTAGGTGGATCATCAGTGTTAAAGCTAAAATTAGCATGTTTAAAGTGATTTTCATGCTTCCAGGGGCCCTAAACACAAGATTTATGGAATGGTTAAAAGTGCATGAAAATGGCCAATTTACTCACTCTGAGTTCTCAAAAAGGGTTTCTTCACCCCGGGAAGTTAATTAAATACCATTTGGAGGCATTTAATGTTCGAGCAAAAACGGCTGATTTTCGACAAAAGAGATAACACCCCCCCATTACGTCATGCTTCAGAAATGTGGAAAATGGTCATTTTCAAATGTTTTATTTTTGAACGTCAGTTCACATTTGTAGGTGGATCATCAGTGTTAGAGCTAAAATTAGCATGTTTAAAGTGATTTTCATGCTTCCAGGGGCTCGGGAAGTGAATTAAATACTATTTGGAGGCATTTAATGTTCAAGCAAAAACAGCAGATTTTTGACAAAAGAGATAACACCCCCCCATTACGTCATGCTTCAGAAATGTGGATAATGGTCCGTTTTCAAATGTTTTATTTTTGAATGTCAGTTCACATTTGTAGGTGTATCATCAGTGTTAGAGCTAAAATTAGCATGTTTAAAGTGATTTTCATGCTTCCAGGGGCCCTAAACACAAGATTTATGGAATGGTTAAAAGTGCATGAAAATGGCCAATTTACTCACTCTGAATTCTCAAAAAGGGTTTCTTCACCCCGGGAAGTTAATTAAATACCATTTGGAGGCATTTAATGTTCGAGCAAAAATGGCTGATTTTCGACAAAAGAGATAACACCCCCCCATTACGTCATGCTTCAGAAATGTGGAAAATGGTCATTTTCAAATGTTTTATTTTTGAACGTCAGTTCACATTTGTAGGTGGATCATCAGTGTTAGAGCTAAAATTAGCATGTTTAAAGTGATTTTCATGCTTCCAGGGGCTCGGGAAGTGAATTAAATACTATTTGGAGGCATTTAATGTTCAATCAAAAACAGCAGATTTTTGACAAAAGAGATAACACCCCCACATTACGTCATGCTTCAGAAATGTGGAAAATGGTCCGTTGTCAAATGTTTTATTTTTGAACGTCAGTTCACATTTGTAGGTGGATCGTCAGTGTTAGAGCTAAAATTAGCATGTTTAAAGTGATTTTCATGCTTCCAGGGGCCCTAAACACAAGATTTATGGAATGGTTAAAAGTGCATGAAAATGGCCAATTTACTCACTCTGAGTTCTCAAAAAGGGTTTCTTCACCCCGGGAAGTTAATTAAATACCATTTGGAGGCATTTAATGTTTGAGCAAAAACGGCTGATTTTCGACAAAAGAGATAAAACCCCCCCATTACGTCATGCTTCAGAAATGTGGAAAATGGTCCGTTTTCAAATGTTTTATTTTTGACGTCAGTTCACATTTGTAGGTGGATCATCAGTGTTAGAGCTAAAATTAGCATGTTTTAAGTGATTTTCATGCTTCCAGGGGCTCGGGAAGTGAATTAAATACTATTTGGAGGCATTTAATGTTCAAGCAAAAACAGCAGATTTTTGACAAAAGAGATAACACCCCCCCATTACGTCATGCTTCAGAAATGTGGAAAATTGGTCCGTTTTCAAATGTTTTATTTTTGAACGTCAGTTCACATTTGTAGGTGGATCATCAGTGTTAAAGCTAAAATTAGCATGTTTAAAGTGATTTTCATGCTTCCAGGGGCCCTAAACACAAGATTTATGGAATGGTTAAAAGTGCATGAAAATGGCCAATTTACTCACTCTGAGTTCTCAAAAAGGGTTTCTTCACCCCGGGAAGTTAATTAAATACCATTTGGAGGCATTTAATGTTCGAGCAAAAACGGCTGATTTTCGACAAAAGAGATAACACCCCCCCCATTACGTCATGCTTCAGAAATGTGGAAAATGGTCCGTTTTCAAATGTTTTATTTTTGAACGTCAGTTCACATTTGTAGGTGGATCATCAGTGTTAGAGCTAAAATTAGCATGTTTAAAGTGATTTTCATGCTTCCAGGGGCTCGAGAAGTGAATTAAATACTATTTGGAGGCATTTAATGTTCAAGCAAAAACAGCAGATTTTTGACAAAAGAGATAACACCCCCCCATTACGTCATGCTTCAGAAATGTGGATAATGGTCCGTTTTCAAATGTTTTATTTTTGAACGTCAGTTCACATTTGTAGGTGTATCATCAGTGTTAGAGCTAAAATTAGCATGTTTAAAGTGATTTTCATGCTTCCAGGGGCCCTAAACACAAGATTTATGGAATGGTTAAAAGTGCATGAAAATGGCCAATTTACCCACTCTGAATTCTCAAAAAGGGTTTCTTCACCCCGGGAAGTTAATTAAATACCATTTGGAGGCATTTAATGTTCGAGCAAAAATGGCTGATTTTCGACAAAAGAGATAACACCCCCCCATTACGTCATGCTTCAGAAATGTGGAAAATGGTCCGTTTTCAAATGTTTTATTTTTGAACGTCAGTTCACATTTGTAGGTGGATCATCAGTGTTAGAGCTAAAATTAGCATGTTTAAAGTGATTTTCATGCTTCCAGGGGCTCGGGAAGTGAATTAAATACTATTTGGAGGCATTTAATGTTCAATCAAAAACAGCTGATTTTTGACAAAAGAGATAACACCCCCCCATTACGTGATGCTTCAGAAATGTGGAAAATTGGTCCGTTTTCAAATGTTTTATTTTTGAACGTCAGTTCACATTTGTAGGTGGATCATCAGTGTTAAAGCTAAAATTAGCATGTTTAAAGTGATTTTCATGCTTCCAGGGGCCCTAAACACAAGATTTATGGAATGGTTAAAAGTGCATGAAAATGGCCAATTTACTCACTCTGAGTTCTCAAAAAGGGTTTCTTCACCCCGGGAAGTTAATTAAATACCATTTGGAGGCATTTAATGTTCGAGCAAAAACGGCTGATTTTCGACAAAAGAGATAACACCCCCCCATTACGTCATGCTTCAGAAATGTGGAAAATGGTCCGTTTTCAAATGTTTTATTTTTGAACGTCAGTTCACATTTGTAGGTGGATCATCAGTGTTAGAGCTAAAATTAGCATGTTTAAAGTGATTTTCATGCTTCCAGGGGCTCGGGAAGTGAATTAAATACTATTTGGAGGCATTTAATGTTCAATCAAAAACAGCAGATTTTTGACAAAAGAGATAACACCCCCCCATTACGTCATGCTTCAGAAATGTGGAAAATGGTCCATTTTCAAATGTTTTATTTTTGAACGTCAGTTCACATTTGTAGGTGGATAATCAGTGTTAGAGCTAAAATTAGCATGTTTAAAGTGATTTTCATGCTTCCAGGGGCCCTAAACACAAGATTTATGGAATGGTTAAAAGTGCATGAAAATGGCCAATTTACTCACTCTGAGTTCTCAAAAAGGGTTTCTTCACCCCGGGAAGTTAATTAAATACCATTTGGAGGCATTTAATGTTCGAGCAAAAACGGCTGATTTTCGACAAAAGAGATAACACCCCCCCATTACGTCATGCTTCAGAAATGTGGAAAATGGTCATTTTCAAATGTTTTATTTTTGAACGTCAGTTCACATTTGTAGGTGGATCATCAGTGTTAGAGCTAAAATTAGCATGTTTAAAGTGATTTTCATGCTTCCAGGGGCTCGGGAAGTGAATTAAATACTATTTGGAGGCATTTAATGTTCAAGCAAAAACAGCAGATTTTTGACAAAAGAGATAACACCCCCCCATTACGTCATGCTTCAGAAATGTGGATAATGGTCCGTTTTCAAATGTTTTATTTTTGAATGTCAGTTCACATTTGTAGGTGTATCATCAGTGTTAGAGCTAAAATTAGCATGTTTAAAGTGATTTTCATGCTTCCAGGGGCCGTAAACACAAGATTTATGGAATGGTTAAAAGTGCTTGAAAATGGCCAATTTACTCACTCTGAATTCTCAAAAAGGGTTTCTTCACCCCGGGAAGTTAATTAAATACCATTTGGAGGCATTTAATGTTCGAGCAAAAATGGCTGATTTTCGACAAAAGAGATAACACCCCCCCATTACGTCATGCTTCAGAAATGTGGAAAATGGTCCGTTTTCAAATGTTTTATTTTTGAACGTCAGTTCACATTTGTAGGTGGATCATCAGTGTTAGAGCTAAAATTAGCATGTTTAAAGTGATTTTCATGCTTCCAGGGGCTCGGGAAGTGAATTAAATACTATTTGGAGGCATTTAATGTTCAATCAAAAACAGCAGATTTTTGACAAAAGAGATAACACCCCCCCATTACGTCATGCTTCAGAAATGTGGAAAATTGGTCCGTTTTCAAATGTTTTATTTTTGAACGTCAGTTCACATTTGTAGGTGGATCATCAGTGTTAAAGCTAAAATTAGCATGTTTAAAGTGATTTTCATGCTTCCAGGGGCCCTAAACACAAGATTTATGGAATGGTTAAAAGTGCATGAAAATGGCCAATTTACTCACTCTGAGTTCTCAAAAAGGGTTTCTTCACCCCGGGAAGTTAATTAAATACCATTTGGAGGCATTTAATGTTCGAGCAAAAACGGCTGATTTTCGACAAAAGAGATAACACCCCCCCATTACGTCATGCTTCAGAAATGTGGAAAATGGTCCGTTTTCAAATGTTTTATTTTTGAACGTCAGTTCACATTTGTAGGTGGATCATCAGTGTTAGAGCTAAAATTAGCATGTTTAAAGTGATTTTCATGCTTCCAGGGGCTCGGGAAGTGAATTAAATACTATTTGGAGGCATTTAATGTTCAAGCAAAAACAGCAGATTTTTGACAAAAGAGATAACACCCCCCCATTACGTCATGCTTCAGAAATGTGGATAATGGTCCGTTTTCAAATGTTTTATTTTTGAACGTCAGTTCACATTTGTAGGTGTATCATCAGTGTTAGAGCTAAAATTAGCATGTTTAAAGTGATTTTCATGCTTCCAGGGGCCCTAAACACAAGATTTATGGAATGGTTAAAAGTGCATGAAAATGGCCAATTTACTCACTCTGAATTCTCAAAAAGGGTTTCTTCACCCCGGGAAGTTAATTAAATACCATTTGGAGGCATTTAATGTTCGAGCAAAAATGGCTGATTTTCGACAAAAGAGATAACACCCACCCATTTCGTCATGCTTCAGAAATGTGGATAATGGTCCGTTTTCAAATGTTTTATTTTTGAACGTCAGTTCACATTTGTAGGTGTATCATCAGTGTTAGAGCTATAATTAGCATGTTTAAAGTGATTTTCATGCTTCCAGGGGCCCTAAACACAAGATTTATGGAATGGTTAAAAGTGCATGAAAATGGCCAATTTACTCACTCTGAATTCTCAAAAAGGGTTTCTTCACCCCGGGAAGTTAATTAAATACCATTTGGAGGCATTTAATGTTCGAGCAAAAATGGCTGATTTTCGACAAAAGAGATAACACCCCCCCCATTACGTCATGCTTCAGAAATGTGGAAAATGGTCCGTTTTCAAATGTTTTATTTTTGAACGTCAGTTCACATTTGTAGGTGGATCATCATTGTTAGAGCTAAAATTAGCATGTTTAAAGTGATTTTCATGCTTCCAGGGGCCCTAAACACAAGATTTATGGAATGGTTAAAAGTGCATGAAAATGGCCAATTTACTCACTCTGAATTCTCAAAAAGGTTTCTTCACCCCGGGAAGTTAATTAAATACCATTTGGAGGCATTTAATGTTCGAGCAAAAATGGCTGATTTTCGACAAAAGAGATAACACCCCCCCATTACGTCATGCTTCAGAAATGTGGAAAATGGTCCGTTTTCAAATGTTTTATTTTTGAACGTCAGTTCACATTTGTAGGTGGATCATCATTGTTAGAGCTAAAATTAGCATGTTTAAAGTGATTTTCATGCTTCCAGGGGCTCGGGAAGTGAATTAAATACTATTTGGAGGCATTTAATGTTCAATCAAAAACAGCTGATTTTTGACAAAAGAGATAACACCCCCCCATTACGTCATGCTTCAGAAATGTGGAAAATTGGTCCGTTTTCAAATGTTTTATTTTTGAACGTCAGTTCACATTTGTAGGTGGATCATCAGTGTTAAAGCTAAAATTAGCATGTTTAAAGTGATTTTCATGCTTCCAGGGGCCCTAAACACAAGATTTATGGAATGGTTAAAAGTGCATGAAAATGGCCAATTTACTCACTCTGAGTTCTCAAAAAGGGTTTCTTCACCCCGGGAAGTTAATTAAATACCATTTGGAGGCATTTAATGTTCGAGCAAAAACGGCTGATTTTCGACAAAAGAGATAACACCCCCCCATTACGTCATGCTTCAGAAATGTGGAAAATGGTCCGTTTTCAAATGTTTTATTTTTGAACGTCAGTTCACATTTGTAGGTGGATCATCAGTGTTAGAGCTAAAATTAGCATGTTTAAAGTGATTTTCATGCTTCCAGGGGCTCGGGAAGTGAATTAAATACTATTTGGAGGCATTTAATGTTCAAGCAAAAACAGCAGATTTTTGACAAAAGAGATAACACCCCCCCATTACGTCATGCTTCAGAAATGTGGATAATGGTCCGTTTTCAAATGTTTTATTTTTGAACGTCAGTTCACATTTGTAGGTGTATCATCAGTGTTAGAGCTAAAATTAGCATGTTTAAAGTGATTTTCATGCTTCCAGGGGCCCTAAACACAAGATTTATGGAATGGTTAAAAGTGCATGAAAATGGCCAATTTACTCACTCTGAATTCTCAAAAAGGGTTTCTTCACCCCGGGAAGTTAATTAAATACCATTTGGAGGCATTTAATGTTCGAGCAAAAATGGCTGATTTTCGACAAAAGAGATAACACCCCCCCCATTACGTCATGCTTCAGAAATGTGGAAAATGGTCCGTTTTCAAATGTTTTATTTTTGAACGTCAGTTCACATTTGTAGGTGGATCATCAGTGTTAGAGCTAAAATTAGCATGTTTAAAGTGATTTTCATGCTTCCAGGGGCTCGGGAAGTGAATTAAATACTATTTGGAGGCATTTAATGTTCAATCAAAAACAGCTGATTTTTGACAAAAGAGATAACACCCCCCCATTACGTCATGCTTCAGAAATGTGGAAAATTGGTCCGTTTTCAAATGTTTTATTTTTGAACGTCAGTTCACATTTGTAGGTGGATCATCAGTGTTAAAGCTAAAATTAGCATGTTTAAAGTGATTTTCATGCTTCCAGGGGCCCTAAACACAAGATTTATGGAATGGTTAAAAGTGCATGAAAATGGCCAATTTACTCACTCTGAGTTCTCAAAAAGGGTTTCTTCACCCCGGGAAGTTAATTAAATACCATTTGGAGGCATTTAATGTTCGAGCAAAAACGGCTGATTTTCGACAAAAGAGATAACACCCCCCCATTACGTCATGCTTCAGAAATGTGGAAAATGGTCCGTTTTCAAATGTTTTATTTTTGAACGTCAGTTCACATTTGTAGGTGGATCATCAGTGTTAGAGCTAAAATTAGCATGTTTAAAGTGATTTTCATGCTTCCAGGGGCTCGGGAAGTGAATTAAATACTATTTGGAGGCATTTAATGTTCAATCAAAAACAGCAGATTTTTGACAAAAGAGATAACACCCCCCCATTACGTCATGCTTCAGAAATGTGGAAAATGGTCCATTTTCAAATGTTTTATTTTTGAACGTCAGTTCACATTTGTAGGTGGATAATCAGTGTTAGAGCTAAAATTAGCATGTTTAAAGTGATTTTCATGCTTCCAGGGGCCCTAAACACAAGATTTATGGAATGGTTAAAAGTGCATGAAAATGGCCAATTTACTCACTCTGAGTTCTCAAAAAGGGTTTCTTCACCCCGGGAAGTTAATTAAATACCATTTGGAGGCATTTAATGTTCGAGCAAAAACGGCTGATTTTCGACAAAAGAGATAACACCCCCCCATTACGTCATGCTTCAGAAATGTGGAAAATGGTCATTTTCAAATGTTTTATTTTTGAACGTCAGTTCACATTTGTAGGTGGATCATCAGTGTTAGAGCTAAAATTAGCATGTTTAAAGTGATTTTCATGCTTCCAGGGGCTCGGGAAGTGAATTAAATACTATTTGGAGGCATTTAATGTTCAAGCAAAAACAGCAGATTTTTGACAAAAGAGATAACACCCCCCCATTACGTCATGCTTCAGAAATGTGGATAATGGTCCGTTTTCAAATGTTTTATTTTTGAATGTCAGTTCACATTTGTAGGTGTATCATCAGTGTTAGAGCTAAAATTAGCATGTTTAAAGTGATTTTCATGCTTCCAGGGGCCCTAAACACAAGATTTATGGAATGGTTAAAAGTGCATGAAAATGGCCAATTTACTCACTCTGAATTCTCAAAAAGGGTTTCTTCACCCCGGGAAGTTAATTAAATACCATTTGGAGGCATTTAATGTTCGAGCAAAAATGGCTGATTTTCGACAAAAGAGATAACACCCCCCCATTACGTCATGCTTCAGAAATGTGGAAAATGGTCCGTTTTCAAATGTTTTATTTTTGAACGTCAGTTCACATTTGTAGGTGGATCATCAGTGTTAGAGCTAAAATTAGCATGTTTAAAGTGATTTTCATGCTTCCAGGGGCTCGGGAAGTGAATTAAATACTATTTGGAGGCATTTAATGTTCAATCAAAAACAGCAGATTTTTGACAAAAGAGATAACACCCCCCCATTACGTCATGCTTCAGAAATGTGGAAAATTGGTCCGTTTTCAAATGTTTTATTTTTGAACGTCAGTTCACATTTGTAGGTGGATCATCAGTGTTAAAGCTAAAATTAGCATGTTTAAAGTGATTTTCATGCTTCCAGGGGCCCTAAACACAAGATTTATGGAATGGTTAAAAGTGCATGAAAATGGCCAATTTACTCACTCTGAGTTCTCAAAAAGGGTTTCTTCACCCCGGGAAGTTAATTAAATACCATTTGGAGGCATTTAATGTTCGAGCAAAAACGGCTGATTTTCGACAAAAGAGATAACACCCCCCCATTACGTCATGCTTCAGAAATGTGGAAAATGGTCATTTTCAAATGTTTTATTTTTGAACGTCAGTTCACATTTGTAGGTGGATCATCAGTGTTAGAGCTAAAATTAGCATGTTTAAAGTGATTTTCATGCTTCCAGGGGCTCGGGAAGTGAATTAAATACTATTTGGAGGCATTTAATGTTCAAGCAAAAACAGCAGATTTTTGACAAAAGAGATAACACCCCCCCATTACGTCATGCTTCAGAAATGTGGATAATGGTCCGTTTTCAAATGTTTTATTTTTGAATGTCAGTTCACATTTGTAGGTGTATCATCAGTGTTAGAGCTAAAATTAGCATGTTTAAAGTGATTTTCATGCTTCCAGGGGCCCTAAACACAAGATTTATGGAATGGTTAAAAGTGCATGAAAATGGCCAATTTACTCACTCTGAATTCTCAAAAAGGGTTTCTTCACCCCGGGAAGTTAATTAAATACCATTTGGAGGCATTTAATGTTCGAGCAAAAATGGCTGATTTTCGACAAAAGAGATAACACCCCCCCATTACGTCATGCTTCAGAAATGTGGAAAATGGTCCGTTTTCAAATGTTTTATTTTTGAACGTCAGTTCACATTTGTAGGTGGATCATCAGTGTTAGAGCTAAAATTAGCATGTTTAAAGTGATTTTCATGCTTCCAGGGGCTCGGGAAGTGAATTAAATACTATTTGGAGGCATTTAATGTTCAATCAAAAACAGCTGATTTTTGACAAAAGAGATAACACCCCCCCATTACGTCATGCTTCAGAAATGTGGAAAATTGGTCCGTTTTCAAATGTTTTATTTTTGAACGTCAGTTCACATTTGTAGGTGGATCATCAGTGTTAAAGCTAAAATTAGCATGTTTAAAGTGATTTTCATGCTTCCAGGGGCCCTAAACACAAGATTTATGGAATGGTTAAAAGTGCATGAAAATGGCCAATTTACTCACTCTGAGTTCTCAAAAAGGGTTTCTTCACCCCGGGAAGTTAATTAAATACCATTTGGAGGCATTTAATGTTCGAGCAAAAACGGCTGATTTTCGACAAAAGAGATAACACCCCCCCATTACGTCATGCTTCAGAAATGTGGAAAATGGTCCGTTTTCAAATGTTTTATTTTTGAACGTCAGTTCACATTTGTAGGTGGATCATCAGTGTTAGAGCTAAAATTAGCATGTTTAAAGTGATTTTCATGCTTCCAGGGGCTCGGGAAGTGAATTAAATACTATTTGGAGGCATTTAATGTTCAATCAAAAACAGCAGATTTTTGACAAAAGAGATAACACCCCCCCATTACGTCATGCTTCAGAAATGTGGAAAATGGTCCATTTTCAAATGTTTTATTTTTGAACGTCAGTTCACATTTGTAGGTGGATAATCAGTGTTAGAGCTAAAATTAGCATGTTTAAAGTGATTTTCATGCTTCCAGGGGCCCTAAACACAAGATTTATGGAATGGTTAAAAGTGCATGAAAATGGCCAATTTACTCACTCTGAGTTCTCAAAAAGGGTTTCTTCACCCCGGGAAGTTAATTAAATACCATTTGGAGGCATTTAATGTTCGAGCAAAAACGGCTGATTTTCGACAAAAGAGATAACACCCCCCCATTACGTCATGCTTCAGAAATGTGGAAAATGGTCATTTTCAAATGTTTTATTTTTGAACGTCAGTTCACATTTGTAGGTGGATCATCAGTGTTAGAGCTAAAATTAGCATGTTTAAAGTGATTTTCATGCTTCCAGGGGCTCGGGAAGTGAATTAAATACTATTTGGAGGCATTTAATGTTCAAGCAAAAACAGCATATTTTTGACAAAAGAGATAACACCCCCCCATTACGTCATGCTTCAGAAATGTGGATAATGGTCCGTTTTCAAATGTTTTATTTTTGAATGTCAGTTCACATTTGTAGGTGTATCATCAGTGTTAGAGCTAAAATTAGCATGTTTAAAGTGATTTTCATGCTTCCAGGGGCCGTAAACACAAGATTTATGGAATGGTTAAAAGTGCTTGAAAATGGCCAATTTACTCACTCTGAATTCTCAAAAAGGGTTTCTTCACCCCGGGAAGTTAATTAAATACCATTTGGAGGCATTTAATGTTCGAGCAAAAATGGCTGATTTTCGACAAAAGAGATAACACCCCCCCATTACGTCATGCTTCAGAAATGTGGAAAATGGTCCGTTTTCAAATGTTTTATTTTTGAACGTCAGTTCACATTTGTAGGTGGATCATCAGTGTTAGAGCTAAAATTAGCATGTTTAAAGTGATTTTCATGCTTCCAGGGGCTCGGGAAGTGAATTAAATACTATTTGGAGGCATTTAATGTTCAATCAAAAACAGCAGATTTTTGACAAAAGAGATAACACCCCCCCATTACGTCATGCTTCAGAAATGTGGAAAATTGGTCCGTTTTCAAATGTTTTATTTTTGAACGTCAGTTCACATTTGTAGGTGGATCATCAGTGTTAAAGCTAAAATTAGCATGTTTAAAGTGATTTTCATGCTTCCAGGGGCCCTAAACACAAGATTTATGGAATGGTTAAAAGTGCATGAAAATGGCCAATTTACTCACTCTGAGTTCTCAAAAAGGGTTTCTTCACCCCGGGAAGTTAATTAAATACCATTTGGAGGCATTTAATGTTCGAGCAAAAACGGCTGATTTTCGACAAAAGAGATAACACCCCCCCATTACGTCATGCTTCAGAAATGTGGAAAATGGTCATTTTCAAATGTTTTATTTTTGAACGTCAGTTCACATTTGTAGGTGGATCATCAGTGTTAGAGCTAAAATTAGCATGTTTAAAGTGATTTTCATGCTTCCAGGGGCTCGGGAAGTGAATTAAATACTATTTGGAGGCATTTAATGTTCAAGCAAAAACAGCAGATTTTTGACAAAAGAGATAACACCCCCCCATTACGTCATGCTTCAGAAATGTGGATAATGGTCCGTTTTCAAATGTTTTATTTTTGAATGTCAGTTCACATTTGTAGGTGTATCATCAGTGTTAGAGCTAAAATTAGCATGTTTAAAGTGATTTTCATGCTTCCAGGGGCCCTAAACACAAGATTTATGGAATGGTTAAAAGTGCATGAAAATGGCCAATTTACTCACTCTGAATTCTCAAAAAGGGTTTCTTCACCCCGGGAAGTTAATTAAATACCATTTGGAGGCATTTAATGTTCGAGCAAAAATGGCTGATTTTCGACAAAAGAGATAACACCCCCCCATTACGTCATGCTTCAGAAATGTGGAAAATGGTCCGTTTTCAAATGTTTTATTTTTGAACGTCAGTTCACATTTGTAGGTGGATCATCAGTGTTAGAGCTAAAATTAGCATGTTTAAAGTGATTTTCATGCTTCCAGGGGCTCGGGAAGTGAATTAAATACTATTTGGAGGCATTTAATGTTCAATCAAAAACAGCTGATTTTTGACAAAAGAGATAACACCCCCCCATTACGTCATGCTTCAGAAATGTGGAAAATTGGTCCGTTTTCAAATGTTTTATTTTTGAACGTCAGTTCACATTTGTAGGTGGATCATCAGTGTTAAAGCTAAAATTAGCATGTTTAAAGTGATTTTCATGCTTCCAGGGGCCCTAAACACAAGATTTATGGAATGGTTAAAAGTGCATGAAAATGGCCAATTTACTCACTCTGAGTTCTCAAAAAGGGTTTCTTCACCCCGGGAAGTTAATTAAATACCATTTGGAGGCATTTAATGTTCGAGCAAAAACGGCTGATTTTCGACAAAAGAGATAACACCCCCCCATTACGTCATGCTTCAGAAATGTGTAAAATGGTCCGTTTTCAAATGTTTTATTTTTGAACGTCAGTTCACATTTGTAGGTGGATCATAAGTGTTAGAGCTAAAATTAGCATGTTTAAAGTGATTTTCATGCTTCCAGGGGCTCGGGAAGTGAATTAAATACTATTTGGAGGCATTTAATGTTCAATCAAAAACAGCAGATTTTTGACAAAAGAGATAACACCCCCCCATTACGTCATGCTTCAGAAATGTGGAAAATGGTCCATTTTCAAATGTTTTATTTTTGAACGTCAGTTCACATTTGTAGGTGGATAATCAGTGTTAGAGCTAAAATTAGCATGTTTAAAGTGATTTTCATGCTTCCAGGGGCCCTAAACACAAGATTTATGGAATGGTTAAAAGTGCATGAAAATGGCCAATTTACTCACTCTGAGTTCTCAAAAAGGGTTTCTTCACCCCGGGAAGTTAATTAAATACCATTTGGAGGCATTTAATGTTCGAGCAAAAACGGCTGATTTTCGACAAAAGAGATAACACCCCCCCATTACGTCATGCTTCAGAAATGTGGAAAATGGTCATTTTCAAATGTTTTATTTTTGAACGTCAGTTCACATTTGTAGGTGGATCATCAGTGTTAGAGCTAAAATTAGCATGTTTAAAGTGATTTTCATGCTTCCAGGGGCTCGGGAAGTGAATTAAATACTATTTGGAGGCATTTAATGTTCAATCAAAAACAGCAGATTTTTGACAAAAGAGATAACACCCCCACATTACGTCATGCTTCAGAAATGTGGAAAATGGTCCGTTGTCAAATGTTTTATTTTTGAACGTCAGTTCACATTTGTAGGAGGATCGTCAGTGTTAGAGCTAAAATTAGCATGTTTAAAGTGATTTTCATGCTTCCAGGGGCCCTAAACACAAGATTTATGGAATGGTTAAAAGTGCATGAAAATGGCCAATTTACTCACTCTGAGTTCTCAAAAAGGGTTTCTTCACCCCGGGAAGTTAATTAAATACCATTTGGAGGCATTTAATGTTTGAGCAAAAACGGCTGATTTTCGACAAAAGAGATAAAACCCCCCCATTACGTCATGCTTCAGAAATGTGGAAAATGGTCCGTTTTCAAATGTTTTATTTTTGACGTCAGTTCACATTTGTAGGTGGATCATCAGTGTTAGAGCTAAAATTAGCATGTTTTAAGTGATTTTCATGCTTCCAGGGGCTCGGGAAGTGAATTAAATACTATTTGGAGGCATTTAATGTTCAAGCAAAAACAGCTGATTTTTGACAAAAGAGATAACACCCCCCCATTACGTCATGTTTCAGAAATGTGGAAAATGGTCTGTTTTCAAATGTTTTATTTTTCAATGTCAGTTCACATTTGTAGGTGGATCATCAGTGTTAGAGCTAAAATTAGCATGTTTAAAGTGATTTTCATGCTTCCAGGGGCCCTAAACACAAGATTTATGGAATGGTTAAAAGTGCATGAAAATGGCCAATTTACTCACTCTGAGTTCTCAAAAAGGGTTTCTTCACCCCGGGAAGTTAATTAAATACCATTTGGAGGCATTTAATGTTCGAGCAAAAACGGCTGATTTTCGACAAAAGAGATAACACCCCCCCATTACGTCATGCTTCAGAAATGTGGAAAATGGTCCGTTTTCAAATGTTTTATTTTTGAACGTCAGTTCACATTTGTAGGTGGATCATCAGTGTTAGAGCTAAAATTAGCATGTTTAAAGTGATTTTCATGCTTCCAGGGGCCCTAAACACAAGATTTATGGAATGGTTAAAAGTGCATTAAAATGGCCAATTTACTCACTCTGAGTTCTCAAAAAGGGTTTCTTCACCCCGGGAAGTTAATTAAATACCATTTGGAGGCATTTAATGTTCGAGCAAAAACGGCTGATTTTCGACAAAAGAGATAACACCCCCCCATTACGTCATGCTTCAGAAATGTGGAAAATGGTCATTTTCAAATGTTTTATTTTTGAACGTCAGTTCACATTTGTAGGTGGATCATCAGTGTTAGAGCTAAAATTAGCATGTTTAAAGTGATTTTCATGCTTCCAGGGGCTCGGGAAGTGAATTAAATACTATTTGGAGGCATTTAATGTTCAAGCAAAAACAGCTGATTTTTGACAAAAGAGATAACACCCCCCCATTACGTCATGCTTCAGAAATGTGGAAAATGGTCCGTTTTCAAATGTTTTATTTTTGAACGTCAGTTCACATTTGTAGGTGGATCATCAGTGTCAGAGCTAAAATTAGCATGTTTAAAGTGATGTTCATGCTTCCAGGGGCCCTAAACACAAGATTTATGGAATGGTTAAAAGTGCATGAAAATGGCCAATTTACTCACTCTGAGTTCTCAAAAAGGGTTTCTTCACCCCGGGAAGTTAATTAAATACCATTTGGAGGCATTTAATGTTCGAGCAAAAACGGCTGATTTTCGACAAAAGAGATAACACCCCCCCATTACGTCATGCTTCAGAAATGTGGAAAATGGTCATTTTCAAATGTTTTATTTTTGAACGTCAGTTCACATTTGTAGGTGGATCATCAGTGTTAGAGCTAAAATTAGCATGTTTAAAGTGATTTTCATGCTTCCAGAGGCTCGGGAAGTGAATTAAATACTATTTGGAGGCATTTAATGTTCAATCAAAAACAGCAGATTTTTGACAAAAGAGATAACACCCCCACATTACGTCATGCTTCAGAAATGTGGAAAATGGTCCGTTGTCAAATGTTTTATTTTTGAACGTCAGTTCACATTTGTAGGTGGATCATCAGTGTTAGAGCTAAAATTAGCATGTTTAAAGTGATGTTCATGCTTCCAGGGGCCCTAAACACAAGATTTATGGAATGGTTAAAAGTGCATGAAAATGGCCAATTTACTCACTCTGAGTTCTCAAAAAGGGTTTCTTCACCCCGGGAAGTTAATTAAATACCATTTGGAGGCATTTAATGTTCGAGCAAAAACGGCTGATTTTCGACAAAAGAGATAACACCCCCCCATTACGTCATGCTTCAGAAATGTGGAAAATGGTCCGTTTTCAAATGTTTTATTTTTGAACGTCAGTTCACATTTGTAGGTGGATCATCAGTGTTAGAGCTAAAATTAGCATGTTTAAAGTGATTTTCATGCTTCCAGGGGCCCTAAACACAAGATTTATGGAATGGTTAAAAGTGCATTAAAATGGCCAATTTACTCACTCTGAGTTCTCAAAAAGGGTTTCTTCACCCCGGGAAGTTAATTAAATACCATTTGGAGGCATTTAATGTTCGAGCAAAAACGGCTGATTTTCGACAAAAGAGATAACACCCCCCCATTACGTCATGCTTCAGAAATGTGGAAAATGGTCATTTTCAAATGTTTTATTTTTGAACGTCAGTTCACATTTGTAGGTGGATCATCAGTGTTAGAGCTAAAATTAGCATGTTTAAAGTGATTTTCATGCTTCCAGGGGCTCGGGAAGTGAATTAAATACTATTTGGAGGCATTTAATGTTCAAGCAAAAACAGCTGATTTTTGACAAAAGAGATAACACCCCCCCATTACGTCATGCTTCAGAAATGTGGAAAATGGTCCGTTTTCAAATGTTTTATTTTTGAACGTCAGTTCACATTTGTAGGTGGATCATCAGTGTCAGAGCTAAAATTAGCATGTTTAAAGTGATGTTCATGCTTCCAGGGGCCCTAAACACAAGATTTATGGAATGGTTAAAAGTGCATGAAAATGGCCAATTTACTCACTCTGAGTTCTCAAAAAGGGTTTCTTCACCCCGGGAAGTTAATTAAATACCATTTGGAGGCATTTAATGTTCGAGCAAAAACGGCTGATTTTCGACAAAAGAGATAACACCCCCCCATTACGTCATGCTTCAGAAATGTGGAAAATGGTCATTTTCAAATGTTTTATTTTTGAACGTCAGTTCACATTTGTAGGTGGATCATCAGTGTTAGAGCTAAAATTAGCATGTTTAAAGTGATTTTCATGCTTCCAGAGGCTCGGGAAGTGAATTAAATACTATTTGGAGGCATTTAATGTTCAATCAAAAACAGCAGATTTTTGACAAAAGAGATAACACCCCCACATTACGTCATGCTTCAGAAATGTGGAAAATGGTCCGTTGTCAAATGTTTTATTTTTGAACGTCAGTTCACATTTGTAGGTGGATCATCAGTGTTAGAGCTAAAATTAGCATGTTTAAAGTGATGTTCATGCTTCCAGGGGCCCTAAACACAAGATTTATGGAATGGTTAAAAGTGCATGAAAATGGCCAATTTACTCACTCTGAGTTCTCAAAAAGGGTTTCTTCACCCCGGGAAGTTAATTAAATACCATTTGGAGGCATTTAATGTTTGAGCAAAAACGGCTGATTTTCGACAAAAGAGATAAAACCCCCCCATTACGTCATGCTTCAGAAATGTGGAAAATGGTCCGTTTTCAAATGTTTTATTTTTGACGTCAGTTCAGATTTGTAGGTGGATCATCAGTGTTAGAGCTAAAATTAGCATGTTTAAAGTGATTTTCATGCTTCCAGGGGCTCGGGAAGTGAATTAAATACTATTTGGAGGCATTTAATGTTCAAGCAAAAACAGCTGATTTTGACAAAAGAGATAACACCCCCCCATTACGTCATGTTTCAGAAATGTGGAAAATGGTCTGTTTTCAAATGTTTTATTTTTCAATGTCAGTTCACATTTGTAGGTGGATCATCAGTGTTAGAGCTAAAATTAGCATGTTTAAAGTGATTTTCATGCTTCCAGGGGCCCTAAACACAAGATTTATGGAATGGTTAAAAGTGCATGAAAATGGCCAATTTACTCACTCTGAGTTCTCAAAAAGGGTTTCTTCACCCCGGGAAGTTAATTAAATACCATTTGGAGGCATTTAATGTTCGAGCAAAAACGGCTGATTTTCGACAAAAGAGATAACACCCCCCCATTACGTCATGCTTCAGAAATGTGGAAAATGGTCCGTTTTCAAATGTTTTATTTTTGAACGTCAGTTCACATTTGTAGGTGGATCATCAGTGTTAGAGCTAAAATTAGCATGTTTAAAGTGATTTTCATGCTTCCAGGGGCTCGGGAAGTGAATTAAATACTATTTGGAGGCATTTAATGTTCAATCAAAAACAGTTGATTTTTGACAAAAGAGATAACACCCCCCCATTACGTCATGCTTCAGAAATGTGGAAAATTGGTCCGTTTTCAAATGTTTTATTTTTGAACGTCAGTTCACATTTGTAGGTGGATCATCAGTGTTAAAGCTAAAATTAGCATGTTTAAAGTGATTTTCATGCTTCCAGGGGCCCTAAACACAAGATTTATGGAATGGTTAAAAGTGCATGAAAATGGCCAATTTACTCACTCTGAGTTCTCAAAAAGGGTTTCTTCACCCCGGGAAGTTAATTAAATACCATTTGGAGGCATTTAATGTTCGAGCAAAAACGGCTGATTTTCGACAAAAGAGATAACACCCCCCATTACGTCATGCTTCAGAAATGTGGAAAATGGTCCGTTTTCAAATGTTTTATTTTTGAACGTCAGTTCACATTTGTAGGTGGATCATCAGTGTTAGAGCTAAAATTAGCATGTTTAAAGTGATTTTCATGCTTCCAGGGGCTCGGGAAGTGAATTAAATACTATTTGGAGGCATTTAATGTTCAATCAAAAACAGCAGATTTTTGACAAAAGAGATAACACCCCCCCATTACGTCATGCTTCAGAAATGTGGAAAATGGTCCATTTTCAAATGTTTTATTTTTGAACGTCAGTTCACATTTGTAGGTGGATAATCAGTGTTAGAGCTAAAATTAGCATGTTTAAAGTGATTTTCATGCTTCCAGGGGCCCTAAACACAAGATTTATGGAATGGTTAAAAGTGCATGAAAATGGCCAATTTACTCACTCTGAGTTCTCAAAAAGGGTTTCTTCACCCCGGGAAGTTAATTAAATACCATTTGGAGGCATTTAATGTTCGAGCAAAAACGGCTGATTTTCGACAAAAGAGATAACACCCCCCCATTACGTCATGCTTCAGAAATGTGGAAAATGGTCATTTTCAAATGTTTTATTTTTGAACGTCAGTTCACATTTGTAGGTGGATCATCAGTGTTAGAGCTAAAATTAGCATGTTTAAAGTGATTTTCATGCTTCCAGGGGCTCGGGAAGTGAATTAAATACTATTTGGAGGCATTTAATGTTCAAGCAAAAACAGCAGATTTTTGACAAAAGAGATAACACCCCCCCATTACGTCATGCTTCAGAAATGTGGATAATGGTCCGTTTTCAAATGTTTTATTTTTGAATGTCAGTTCACATTTGTAGGTGTATCATCAGTGTTAGAGCTAAAATTAGCATGTTTAAAGTGATTTTCATGCTTCCAGGGGCCCTAAACACAAGATTTATGGAATGGTTAAAAGTGCATGAAAATGGCCAATTTACTCACTCTGAATCCTCAAAAAGGGTTTCTTCACCCCGGGAAGTTAATTAAATACCATTTGGAGGCATTTAATGTTCGAGCAAAAATGGCTGATTTTCGACAAAAGAGATAACACCCCCCCATTACGTCATGCTTCAGAAATGTGGAAAATGGTCCGTTTTCAAATGTTTTATTTTTGAACGTCAGTTCACATTTGTAGGTGGATCATCAGTGTTAGAGCTAAAATTAGCATGTTTAAAGTGATTTTCATGCTTCCAGGGGCTCGGGAAGTGAATTAAATACTATTTGGAGGCATTTAATGTTCAATCAAAAACAGCAGATTTTTGACAAAAGAGATAACACCCCCCCATTACGTCATGCTTCAGAAATGTGGAAAATTGGTCCGTTTTCAAATGTTTTATTTTTGAACGTCAGTTCACATTTGTAGGTGGATCATCAGTGTTAAAGCTAAAATTAGCATGTTTAAAGTGATTTTCATGCTTCCAGGGGCCCTAAACACAAGATTTATGGAATGGTTAAAAGTGCATGAAAATGGCCAATTTACTCACTCTGAGTTCTCAAAAAGGGTTTCTTCACCCCGGGAAGTTAATTAAATACCATTTGGAGGCATTTAATGTTCGAGCAAAAACGGCTGATTTTCGACAAAAGAGATAACACCCCCCCATTACGTCATGCTTCAGAAATGTGGAAAATGGTCATTTTCAAATGTTTTATTTTTGAACGTCAGTTCACATTTGTAGGTGGATCATCAGTGTTAGAGCTAAAATTAGCATGTTTAAAGTGATTTTCATGCTTCCAGGGGCTCGGGAAGTGAATTAAATACTATTTGGAGGCATTTAATGTTCAAGCAAAAACAGCAGATTTTTGACAAAAGAGATAACACCCCCCCATTACGTCATGCTTCAGAAATGTGGATAATGGTCCGTTTTCAAATGTTTTATTTTTGAATGTCAGTTCACATTTGTAGGTGTATCATCAGTGTTAGAGCTAAAATTAGCATGTTTAAAGTGATTTTCACGCTTCCAGGGGCCCTAAACACAAGATTTATGGAATGGTTAAAAGTGCATGAAAATGGCCAATTTACTCACTCTGAATTCTCAAAAAGGGTTTCTTCACCCCGGGAAGTTAATTAAATACCATTTGGAGGCATTTAATGTTCGAGCAAAAATGGCTGATTTTCGACAAAAGAGATAACACCCCCCCATTACGTCATGCTTCAGAAATGTGGAAAATGGTCCGTTTTCAAATGTTTTATTTTTGAACGTCAGTTCACATTTGTAGGTGGATCATCAGTGTTAGAGCTAAAATTAGCATGTTTAAAGTGATTTTCATGCTTCCAGGGGCTCGGGAAGTGAATTAAATACTATTTGGGGCATTTAATGTTCAATCAAAAACAGCTGATTTTTGACAAAAGAGATAACACCCCCCCATTACGTCATGCTTCAGAAATGTGGAAAATTGGTCCGTTTTCAAATGTTTTATTTTTGAACGTCAGTTCACATTTGTAGGTGGATCATCAGTGTTAAAGCTAAAATTAGCATGTTTAAAGTGATTTTCATGCTTCCAGGGGCCCTAAACACAAGATTTATGGAATGGTTAAAAGTGCATGAAAATGGCCAATTTACTCACTCTGAGTTCTCAAAAAGGGTTTCTTCACCCCGGGAAGTTAATTAAATACCATTTGGAGGCATTTAATGTTCGAGCAAAAACGGCTGATTTTCGACAAAAGAGATAACACCCCCCCATTACGTCATGCTTCAGAAATGTGGAAAATGGTCATTTTCAAATGTTTTATTTTTGAACGTCAGTTCACATTTGTAGGTGGATCATCAGTGTTAGAGCTAAAATTAGCATGTTTAAAGTGATTTTCATGCTTCCAGGGGCTCGGGAAGTGAATTAAATACTATTTGGAGGCATTTAATGTTCAATCAAAAACAGCAGATTTTTGACAAAAGAGATAACACCCCCACATTACGTCATGCTTCAGAAATGTGGAAAATGGTCCGTTGTCAAATGTTTTATTTTTGAACGTCAGTTCACATTTGTAGGTGGATCGTCAGTGTTAGAGCTAAAATTAGCATGTTTAAAGTGATTTTCATGCTTCCAGGGGCCCTAAACACAAGATTTATGGAATGGTTAAAAGTGCATGAAAATGGCCAATTTACTCACTCTGAGTTCTCAAAAAGGGTTTCTTCACCCCGGGAAGTTAATTAAATACCATTTGGAGGCATTTAATGTTTGAGCAAAAACGGCTGATTTTCGACAAAAGAGATAAAACCCCCCCATTACGTCATGCTTCAGAAATGTGGAAAATGGTCCGTTTTCAAATGTTTTATTTTTGACGTCAGTTCACATTTGTAGGTGGATCATCAGTGTTAGAGCTTAAATTAGCATGTTTTAAGTGATTTTCATGCTTCCAGGGGCTCGGGAAGTGAATTAAATACTATTTGGAGGCATTTAATGTTCAAGCAAAAACAGCTGATTTTTGACAAAAGAGATAACACCCCCCCATTACGTCATGTTTCAGAAATGTGGAAAATGGTCTGTTTTCAAATGTTTTATTTTTCAATGTCAGTTCACATTTGTAGGTGGATCATCAGTGTTAGAGCTAAAATTAGCATGTTTAAAGTGATTTTCATGCTTCCAGGGGCCCTAAACACAAGATTTATGGAATGGTTAAAAGTGCATGAAAATGGCCAATTTACTCACTCTGAGTTCTCAAAAAGGGTTTCTTCACCCCGGGAAGTTAATTAAATACCATTTGGAGGCATTTAATGTTCGAGCAAAAACGGCTGATTTTCGACAAAAGAGATAACACCCCCCCATTACGTCATGCTTCAGAAATGTGGAAAATGGTCCGTTTTCAAATGTTTTATTTTTGAACGTCAGTTCACATTTGTAGGTGGATCATCAGTGTTAGAGCTAAAATTAGCATGTTTAAAGTGATTTTCATGCTTCCAGGGGCCCTAAACACAAGATTTATGGAATGGTTAAAAGTGCATTAAAATGGCCAATTTACTCACTCTGAGTTCTCAAAAAGGGTTTCTTCACCCCGGGAAGTTAATTAAATACCATTTGGAGGCATTTAATGTTCGAGCAAAAACGGCTGATTTTCGACAAAAGAGATAACACCCCCCCATTACGTCATGCTTCAGAAATGTGGAAAATGGTCATTTTCAAATGTTTTATTTTTGAACGTCAGTTCACATTTGTAGGTGGATCATCAGTGTTAGAGCTAAAATTAGCATGTTTAAAGTGATTTTCATGCTTCCAGGGGCTCGGGAAGTGAATTAAATACTATTTGGAGGCATTTAATGTTCAAGCAAAAACAGCTGATTTTGACAAAAGAGATAACACCCCCCATTACGTCATGTTTCAGAAATGTGGAAAATGGTCTGTTTTCAAATGTTTTATTTTTCAATGTCAGTTCACATTTGTAGGTGGATCATCAGTGTTAGAGCTAAAATTAGCATGTTTAAAGTGATTTTCATGCTTCCAGGGGCCCTAAACACAAGATTTATGGAATGGTTAAAAGTGCATGAAAATGGCCAATTTACTCACTCTGAGTTCTCAAAAAGGGTTTCTTCACCCCGGGAAGTTAATTAAATACCATTTGGAGGCATTTAATGTTCGAGGAAAAACGGCTGATTTTCGACAAAAGAGATAACACCCCCCCATTACGTCATGCTTCAGAAATGTGGAAAATGGTCCGTTTTCAAATGTTTTATTTTTGAACGTCAGATCACATTTGTAGGTGGATCATCAGTGTTAGAGCTAAAATTAGCATGTTTAAAGTGATTTTCATGCTTCCAGGGGCTCGGGAAGTGAATTAAATACTATTTGGAGGCATTTAATGTTCAAGCAAAAACAGCTGATTTTTGACAAAAGAGATAACACCCCCCCATTACGTCATGCTTCAGAAATGTGGAAAATGGTCCGTTTTCAAATGTTTTATTTTTGAACGTCAGTTCACATTTGTAGGTGGATCATCAGTGTTAGAGCTAAAATTAGCATGTTTAAAGTGATTTTCATGCTTCCAGAGGCTCGGGAAGTGAATTAAATACTATTTGGAGGCATTTAATGTTCAATCAAAAACAGCAGATTTTTGACAAAAGAGATAACACCCCCACATTACTTCATGCTTCAGAAATGTGGAAAATGGTCCGTTGTCAAATGTTTTATTTTTGAACGTCAGTTCACATTTGTAGGTGGATCATCAGTGTTAGAGCTAAAATTAGCATGTTTAAAGTGATGTTCATGCTTCCAGGGGCCCTAAACACAAGATTTATGGAATGGTTAAAAGTGCATGAAAATGGCCAATTTACTCACTCTGAGTTCTCAAAAAGGGTTTCTTCACCCCGGGAAGTTAATTAAATACCAATTGGAGGCATTTAATGTTCGAGCAAAAACGGCTGATTTTCGACAAAAGAGATAACACCCCCCCATTACGTCATGCTTCAGAAATGTGGAAAATGGTCATTTTCAAATGTTTTATTTTTGAACGTCAGTTCACATTTGTAGGTGGATCATCAGTGTTAGAGCTAAAATTAGCATGTTTAAAGTGATTTTCATGCTTCCAGGGGCTCGGGAAGTGAATTAAATACTATTTGGAGGCATTTAATGTTCAAGCAAAAACAGCTGATTTTGACAAAAGAGATAACACCCCCCCATTACGTCATGTTTCAGAAATGTGGAAAATGGTCTGTTTTCAAATGTTTTATTTTTCAATGTCAGTTCACATTTGTAGGTGGATCATCAGTGTTAGAGCTAAAATTAGCATGTTTAAAGTGATTTTCATGCTTCCAGGGGCCCTAAACACAAGATTTATGGAATGGTTAAAAGTGCATGAAAATGGCCAATTTACTCACTCTGAGTTCTCAAAAAGGGTTTCTTCACCCCGGGAAGTTAATTAAATACCATTTGGAGGCATTTAATGTTCGAGCAAAAACGGCTGATTTTCGACAAAAGAGATAACACCCCCCCATTACGTCATGCTTCAGAAATGTGGAAAATGGTCCGTTTTCAAATGTTTTATTTTTGAACGTCAGATCACATTTGTAGGTGGATCATCAGTGTTAGAGCTAAAATTAGCATGTTTAAAGTGATTTTCATGCTTCCAGGGGCTCGGGAAGTGAATTAAATACTATTTGGAGGCATTTAATGTTCAAGCAAAAACAGCTGATTTTTGACAAAAGAGATAACACCCCCCCATTACGTCATGCTTCAGAAATGTGGAAAATGGTCCGTTTTCAAATGTTTTATTTTTGAACGTCAGTTCACATTTGTAGGTGGATCATCAGTGTTAGAGCTAAAATTAGCATGTTTAAAGTGATGTTCATGCTTCCAGGGGCCCTAAACACAAGATTTATGGAATGGTTAAAAGTGCATGAAAATGGCCAATTTACTCACTCTGAGTTCTCAAAAAGGGTTTCTTCACCCCGGGAAGTTAATTAAATACCATTTGGAGGCATTTAATGTTCGAGCAAAAACGGCTGATTTACAACAAAAGAGATAACACCCCCCCATTACGTCATGCTTCAGAAATGTGGAAAATGGTCCGTTTTCAAATGTTTTATTTTTGAACGTCAGATCACATTTGTAGGTGGATCATCAGTGTTAGAGCTAAAATTAGCATGTTTAAAGTGATTTTCATGCTTCCAGGGGCTCGGGAAGTGAATTAAATACTATTTGGAGGCATTTAATGTTCAAGCAAAAACAGCTGATTTTTGACAAAAGAGATAACACCCCCCCATTACGTCATGCTTCAGAAATGTGGAAAATGGTCCGTTTTCAAATGTTTTATTTTTGAACGTCAATTCACATTTGTAGGTGGATCATCAGTGTTAGAGCTAAAATTAGCATGTTTAAAGTGATGTTCATGCTTCCAGGGGCCCTAAACACAAGATTTATGGAATGGTTAAAAGTGCATGAAAATGGCCAATTTACTCACTCTGAGTTCTCAAAAAGGGTTTCTTCACCCCGGGAAGTTAATTAAATACCATTTGGAGGCATTTAATGTTCGAGCAAAAACGGCTGATTTACAACAAAAGAGATAACACCCCCCCATTACGTCATGCTTCAGAAATGTGGAAAATGGTCCGTTTTCAAATGTTTTATTTTTGAACGTCAGTTCACATTTGTAGGTGGATAATCAGTGTTAGAGCTAAAATTAGCATGTTTAAAGTGATTTTCATGCTTCCAGAGGCTCGGGAAGTGAATTAAATACTATTTGGAGGCATTTAATGTTCAATCAAAAACGGCTGATTTTTGACAAAAGAGATAACACCCCCCCATTACGTCATGCTTCAGAAATGTGGAAAATGGTCCGTTTTCAAATGTTTTATTTTTGAACGTCAGTTCACATTTGTAGGTGGATCATCAGTGTTAGAGCTAAAATTAGCATGTTTAAAGTGATTTTCATGCTTCCAGGGGCCCTAAACACAAGATTTATGGAATGGTTAAAAGTGCATGAAAATGGCCAATTTACTCACTCTGAGTTCTCAAAAAGGGTTTCTTCACCCCGGGAAGTTAATTAAATACCATTTGGAGGCATTTAATGTTCGAGCAAAAACAGCTGATTTTCGACAAAAGAGATAACACCCCCCCATTACGTCATGCTTCAGAAATGTGGAAAATGGTCCGTTTCCAAATGTTTTATTTTTGAACGTCAGTTCACATTTGTAGGTGGATCATCAGTGTTAGAGCTAAAATTAGCATGTTTAAAGTGATTTTCATGCTTCCAGGGGCTCGGGAAGTGAATTAAATACTATTTGGAGGCATTTAATGTTCAAGCAAAAACAGCTGATTTTTGACAAAAGAGATAACACCCCCCCATTATGTCATGCTTCAGAAATGTGGAAAATGGTCTGTTTTCAAATGTTTTATTTTTCAACGTCAGTTCACATTTGTAGGTGGATCATCAGTGTTAGAGCTAAAATTAGCATGTTTAAAGTGATTTTCATGCTTTCAGGGGCCCTAAACACAAGATTTATGGAATGGTTAAAAGTGCATGAAAATGGCCAATTTACTCACTCTGAGTTCTCAAAAAGGGTTTCTTCACCCCGGCAAGTTAATTAAATACCATTTGGAGGCATTTAATGTTCGAGCAAAAACGGCTGATTTTCGACAAAAGAGATAACACCCCCCCCCCATTACGTCATGCTTCAGAAATGTGGAAAATGATCCGTTTTCAAATGTTTTATTTTTGAACGTCAGTTCACATTTGTAGGTGGATCATCAGTGTTAGAGCTAAAATTAGCATGTTTAAAGTGATTTTCATGCTTCCAGGGGCTCGGGAAGTGAATTAAATACTATTCGGAGGCATTTAATGTTCAAGCAAAAGCAGCTGATTTTTGACAAAAGAGATAACACCCCCCCATTACGTCATGCTTCAGAAATGTGGAAAATGGTCCGTTTTCAAATGTTTTATTTTTGAACGTCAGTTCACATTTGTAGGTGGATCATCAGTGTTAGAGCTAAAATTAGCATGTTTAAAGTGATTTTCATGCTTCCAGGGGCCCTAAACACAAGATTTATGGAATTTTTAAAAGTGCATGAAAATGGCCAATTTACTCACTCTGAGTTCTCAAAAAGGGTTTCTTCACCCCGGGAAGTTAATTAAATACCTTTTGGAGGCATTTAATGTTCGAGCAAAAATGGCTGATTTTCGACAAAAGAGATAACACCCACCCATTTCGTCATGCTTCAGAAATGTGGAAAATGGTCCGTTTTCAAATGTTTTATTTTTGAACGTCAGTTCACATTTGTAGGTGGATCATCAGTGTTAGAGCTAAAATTAGCATGTTTAAAGTGATTTTCATGCTTCCAGGGGCTCGGGAAGTGAATTAAATACTATTTGGAGGCATTTAATGTTCAAGCAAAAACAGCAGATTTTTGACAAAAGAGATAACACCCCCCCATTACGTCATGCTTCAGAAATGTGGATAATGGTCCGTTTTCAAATGTTTTATTTTTGAACGTCAGTTCACATTTGTAGGTGTATCATCAGTGTTAGAGCTAAAATTAGCATGTTTAAAGTGATTTTCATGCTTCCAGGGGCCCTAAACACAAGATTTATGGAATGGTTAAAAGTGCATGAAAATGGCCAATTTACTCACTCTGAATTCTCAAAAAGGGTTTCTTCACCCCGGGAAGTTAATTAAATACCATTTGGAGGCATTTAATGTTCGAGCAAAAACGGCTGATTTTCGACAAAAGAGATAACACCCCCCCATTACGTCATGCTTCAGAAATGTGGAAAATGGTCCGTTTTCAAATGTTTTATTTTTGAACGTCAGTTCACATTTGTAGGTGGATCATCAGTGTTAGAGCTAAAATTAGCATGTTTAAAGTGATTTTCATGCTTCCAGGGGCTCGGGAAGTGAATTAAATACTATTTGGAGGCATTTAATGTTCAATCAAAAACAGCTGATTTTTGACAAAAGAGATAACACCCCCCCATTACGTCATGCTTCAGAAATGTGGAAAATTGGTCCGTTTTCAAATGTTTTATTTTTGAACGTCAGTTCACATTTGTAGGTGGATCATCAGTGTTAAAGCTAAAATTAGCATGTTTAAAGTGATTTTCATGCTTCCAGGGGCCCTAAACACAAGATTTATGGAATGGTTAAAAGTGCATGAAAATGGCCAATTTACTCACTCTGAGTTCTCAAAAAGGGTTTCTTCACCCCGGGAAGTTAATTAAATACCATTTGGAGGCATTTAATGTTTGAGCAAAAACGGCTGATTTTCGACAAAAGAGATAAAACCCCCCCATTACGTCATGCTTCAGAAATGTGGAAAATGGTCCGTTTTCAAATGTTTTATTTTTGACGTCAGTTCACATTTGTAGGTGGATCATCAGTGTTAGAGCTTAAATTAGCATGTTTTAAGTGATTTTCATGCTTCCAGGGGCTCGGGAAGTGAATTAAATACTATTTGGAGGCATTTAATGTTCAAGCAAAAACAGCTGATTTTTGACAAAAGAGATAACACCCCCCCATTACGTCATGTTTCAGAAATGTGGAAAATGGTCTGTTTTCAAATGTTTTATTTTTCAATGTCAGTTCACATTTGTAGGTGGATCATCAGTGTTAGAGCTAAAATTAGCATGTTTAAAGTGATTTTCATGCTTCCAGGGGCCCTAAACACAAGATTTATGGAATGGTTAAAAGTGCATGAAAATGGCCAATTTACTCACTCTGAGTTCTCAAAAAGGGTTTCTTCACCCCGGGAAGTTAATTAAATACCATTTGGAGGCATTTAATGTTCGAGCAAAAACGGCTGATTTTCGACAAAAGAGATAACACCCCCCCATTACGTCATGCTTCAGAAATGTGGAAAATGGTCCGTTTTCAAATGTTTTATTTTTGAACGTCAGTTCACATTTGTAGGTGGATCATCAGTGTTAGAGCTAAAATTAGCATGTTTAAAGTGATTTTCATGCTTCCAGGGGCCCTAAACACAAGATTTATGGAATGGTTAAAAGTGCATTAAAATGGCCAATTTACTCACTCTGAGTTCTCAAAAAGGGTTTCTTCACCCCGGGAAGTTAATTAAATACCATTTGGAGGCATTTAATGTTCGAGCAAAAACGGCTGATTTTCGACAAAAGAGATAACACCCCCCCATTACGTCATGCTTCAGAAATGTGGAAAATGGTCATTTTCAAATGTTTTATTTTTGAACGTCAGTTCACATTTGTAGGTGGATCATCAGTGTTAGAGCTAAAATTAGCATGTTTAAAGTGATTTTCATGCTTCCAGGGGCTCGGGAAGTGAATTAAATACTATTTGGAGGCATTTAATGTTCAAGCAAAAACAGCTGATTTTGACAAAAGAGATAACACCCCCCATTACGTCATGTTTCAGAAATGTGGAAAATGGTCTGTTTTCAAATGTTTTATTTTTCAATGTCAGTTCACATTTGTAGGTGGATCATCAGTGTTAGAGCTAAAATTAGCATGTTTAAAGTGATTTTCATGCTTCCAGGGGCCCTAAACACAAGATTTATGGAATGGTTAAAAGTGCATGAAAATGGCCAATTTACTCACTCTGAGTTCTCAAAAAGGGTTTCTTCACCCCGGGAAGTTAATTAAATACCATTTGGAGGCATTTAATGTTCGAGGAAAAACGGCTGATTTTCGACAAAAGAGATAACACCCCCCCATTACGTCATGCTTCAGAAATGTGGAAAATGGTCCGTTTTCAAATGTTTTATTTTTGAACGTCAGATCACATTTGTAGGTGGATCATCAGTGTTAGAGCTAAAATTAGCATGTTTAAAGTGATTTTCATGCTTCCAGGGGCTCGGGAAGTGAATTAAATACTATTTGGAGGCATTTAATGTTCAAGCAAAAACAGCTGATTTTTGACAAAAGAGATAACACCCCCCCATTACGTCATGCTTCAGAAATGTGGAAAATGGTCCGTTTTCAAATGTTTTATTTTTGAACGTCAGTTCACATTTGTAGGTGGATCATCAGTGTTAGAGCTAAAATTAGCATGTTTAAAGTGATTTTCATGCTTCCAGAGGCTCGGGAAGTGAATTAAATACTATTTGGAGGCATTTAATGTTCAATCAAAAACAGCAGATTTTTGACAAAAGAGATAACACCCCCACATTACGTCATGCTTCAGAAATGTGGAAAATGGTCCGTTGTCAAATGTTTTATTTTTGAACGTCAGTTCACATTTGTAGGTGGATCATCAGTGTTAGAGCTAAAATTAGCATGTTTAAAGTGATGTTCATGCTTCCAGGGGCCCTAAACACAAGATTTATGGAATGGTTAAAAGTGCATGAAAATGGCCAATTTACTCACTCTGAGTTCTCAAAAAGGGTTTCTTCACCCCGGGAAGTTAATTAAATACCCATTGGAGGCATTTAATGTTCGAGCAAAAACGGCTGATTTTCGACAAAAGAGATAACACCCCCCCATTACGTCATGCTTCAGAAATGTGGAAAATGGTCATTTTCAAATGTTTTATTTTTGAACGTCAGTTCACATTTGTAGGTGGATCATCAGTGTTAGAGCTAAAATTAGCATGTTTAAAGTGATTTTCATGCTTCCAGGGGCTCGGGAAGTGAATTAAATACTATTTGGAGGCATTTAATGTTCAAGCAAAAACAGCTGATTTTGACAAAAGAGATAACACCCCCCCCATTACGTCATGTTTCAGAAATGTGGAAAATGGTCTGTTTTCAAATGTTTTATTTTTCAATGTCAGTTCACATTTGTAGGTGGATCATCAGTGTTAGAGCTAAAATTAGCATGTTTAAAGTGATTTTCATGCTTCCAGGGGCCCTAAACACAAGATTTATGGAATGGTTAAAAGTGCATGAAAATGGCCAATTTACTCACTCTGAGTTCTCAAAAAGGGTTTCTTCACCCCGGGAAGTTAATTAAATACCATTTGGAGGCATTTAATGTTCGAGCAAAAACGGCTGATTTTCGACAAAAGAGATAACACCCCCCCATTACGTCATGCTTCAGAAATGTGGAAAATGGTCCGTTTTCAAATGTTTTATTTTTGAACGTCAGATCACATTTGTAGGTGGATCATCAGTGTTAGAGCTAAAATTAGCATGTTTAAAGTGATTTTCATGCTTCCAGGGGCTCGGGAAGTGAATTAAATACTATTTGGAGGCATTTAATGTTCAAGCAAAAACAGCTGATTTTTGACAAAAGAGATAACACCCCCCCATTACGTCATGCTTCAGAAATGTGGAAAATGGTCCGTTTTCAAATGTTTTATTTTTGAACGTCAGTTCACATTTGTAGGTGGATCATCAGTGTTAGAGCTAAATTTAGCATGTTTAAAGTGATGTTCATGCTTCCAGGGGCCCTAAACACAAGATTTATGGAATGGTTAAAAGTGCATGAAAATGGCCAATTTACTCACTCTGAGTTCTCAAAAAGGGTTTCTTCACCCCGGGAAGTTAATTAAATACCATTTGGAGGCATTTAATGTTCGAGCAAAAACGGCTGATTTACAACAAAAGAGATAACACCCCCCCATTACGTCATGCTTCAGAAATGTGGAAAATGGTCCGTTTTCAAATGTTTTATTTTTGAACGTCAGATCACATTTGTAGGTGGATCATCAGTGTTAGAGCTAAAATTAGCATGTTTAAAGTGATTTTCATGCTTCCAGGGGCTCGGGAAGTGAATTAAATACTATTTGGAGGCATTTAATGTTCAAGCAAAAACAGCTGATTTTTGACAAAAGAGATAACACCCCCCCATTACGTCATGCTTCAGAAATGTGGAAAATGGTCCGTTTTCAAATGTTTTATTTTTGAACGTCAATTCACATTTGTAGGTGGATCATCAGTGTTAGAGCTAAAATTAGCATGTTTAAAGTGATGTTCATGCTTCCAGGGGCCCTAAACACAAGATTTATGGAATGGTTAAAAGTGCATGAAAATGGCCAATTTACTCACTCTGAGTTCTCAAAAAGGGTTTCTTCACCCCGGGAAGTTAATTAAATACCATTTGGAGGCATTTAATGTTCGAGCAAAAACGGCTGATTTACAACAAAAGAGATAACACCCCCCCATTACGTCATGCTTCAGAAATGTGGAAAATGGTCCGTTTTCAAATGTTTTATTTTTGAACGTCAGTTCACATTTGTAGGTGGATAATCAGTGTTAGAGCTAAAATTAGCATGTTTAAAGTGATTTTCATGCTTCCAGAGGCTCGGGAAGTGAATTAAATACTATTTGGAGGCATTTAATGTTCAATCAAAAACGGCTGATTTTTGACAAAAGAGATAACACCCCCCCATTACGTCATGCTTCAGAAATGTGGAAAATGGTCCGTTTTCAAATGTTTTATTTTTGAACGTCAGTTCACATTTGTAGGTGGATCATCAGTGTTAGAGCTAAAATTAGCATGTTTAAAGTGATTTTCATGCTTCCAGGGGCCCTAAACACAAGATTTATGGAATGGTTAAAAGTGCATGAAAATGGCCAATTTACTCACTCTGAGTTCTCAAAAAGGGTTTCTTCACCCCGGGAAGTTAATTAAATACCATTTGGAGGCATTTAATGTTCGAGCAAAAACAGCTGATTTTCGACAAAAGAGATAACACCCCCCCATTACGTCATGCTTCAGAAATGTGGAAAATGGTCCGTTTCCAAATGTTTTATTTTTGAACGTCAGTTCACATTTGTAGGTGGATCATCAGTGTTAGAGCTAAAATTAGCATGTTTAAAGTGATTTTCATGCTTCCAGGGGCTCGGGAAGTGAATTAAATACTATTTGGAGGCATTTAATGTTCAAGCAAAAACAGCTGATTTTTGACAAAAGAGATAACACCCCCCCATTATGTCATGCTTCAGAAATGTGGAAAATGGTCTGTTTTCAAATGTTTTATTTTTCAACGTCAGTTCACATTTGTAGGTGGATCATCAGTGTTAGAGCTAAAATTAGCATGTTTAAAGTGATTTTCATGCTTTCAGGGGCCCTAAACACAAGATTTATGGAATGGTTAAAAGTGCATGAAAATGGCCAATTTACTCACTCTGAGTTCTCAAAAAGGGTTTCTTCACCCCGGCAAGTTAATTAAATACCATTTGGAGGCATTTAATGTTCGAGCAAAAACGGCTGATTTTCGACAAAAGAGATAACACCCCCCCCCATTACGTCATGCTTCAGAAATGTGGAAAATGGTCCGTTTTCAAATGTTTTATTTTTGAACGTCAGTTCACATTTGTAGGTGGATCATCAGTGTTAGAGCTAAAATTAGCATGTTTAAAGTGATTTTCATGCTTCCAGGGGCTCGGGAAGTGAATTAAATACTATTCGGAGGCATTTAATGTTCAAGCAAAAGCAGCTGATTTTTGACAAAAGAGATAACACCCCCCCATTACGTCATGCTTCAGAAATGTGGAAAATGGTCCGTTTTCAAATGTTTTATTTTTGAACGTCAGTTCACATTTGTAGGTGGATCATCAGTGTTAGAGCTAAAATTAGCATGTTTAAAGTGATTTTCATGCTTCCAGGGGCCATAAACACAAGATTTATGGAATTTTTAAAAGTGCATGAAAATGGCCAATTTACTCACTCTGAGTTCTCAAAAAGGGTTTCTTCACCCCGGGAAGTTAATTAAATACCTTTTGGAGGCATTTAATGTTCGAGCAAAAATGGCTGATTTTCGACAAAAGAGATAACACCCACCCATTTCGTCATGCTTCAGAAATGTGGAAAATGGTCCGTTTTCAAATGTTTTATTTTTGAACGTCAGTTCACATTTGTAGGTGGATCATCAGTGTTAGAGCTAAAATTAGCATGTTTAAAGTGATTTTCATGCTTCCAGGGGCTCGGGAAGTGAATTAAATACTATTTGGAGGCATTTAATGTTCAAGCAAAAACAGCAGATTTTTGACAAAAGAGATAACACCCCCCCATTACGTCATGCTTCAGAAATGTGGATAATGGTCCGTTTTCAAATGTTTTATTTTTGAACGTCAGTTCACATTTGTAGGTGTATCATCAGTGTTAGAGCTAAAATTAGCATGTTTAAAGTGATTTTCATGCTTCCAGGGGCCCTAAACACAAGATTTATGGAATGGTTAAAAGTGCATGAAAATGGCCAATTTACTCACTCTGAATTCTCAAAAAGGGTTTCTTCACCCCGGGAAGTTAATTAAATACCATTTGGAGGCATTTAATGTTCGAGCAAAAACGGCTGATTTTCGACAAAAGAGATAACACCCCCCCATTACGTCATGCTTCAGAAATGTGGAAAATGGTCCGTTTTCAAATGTTTTATTTTTGAACGTCAGTTCACATTTGTAGGTGGATCATCAGTGTTAGAGCTAAAATTAGCATGTTTAAAGTGATTTTCATGCTTCCAGGGGCTCGGGAAGTGAATTAAATACTATTTGGAGGCATTTAATGTTCAAGCAAAAACAGCAGATTTTTGACAAAAGAGATAACACCCCCCCATTACGTCATGCTTCAGAAATGTGGATAATGGTCCGTTTTCAAATGTTTTATTTTTGAATGTCAGTTCACATTTGTAGGTGTATCATCAGTGTTAGAGCTAAAATTAGCATGTTTAAAGTGATTTTCATGCTTCCAGGGGCCCTAAACACAAGATTTATGGAATGGTTAAAAGTGCATGAAAATGGCCAATTTACTCACTCTGAATTCTCAAAAAGGGTTTCTTCACCCCGGGAAGTTAATTAAATACCATTTGGAGGCATTTAATGTTCGAGCAAAAATGGCTGATTTTCGACAAAAGAGATAACACCCCCCCATTACGTCATGCTTCAGAAATGTGGAAAATGGTCCGTTTTCAAATGTTTTATTTTTGAACGTCAGTTCACATTTGTAGGTGGATCATCAGTGTTAGAGCTAAAATTAGCATGTTTAAAGTGATTTTCATGCTTCCAGGGGCTCGGGAAGTGAATTAAATACTATTTGGAGGCATTTAATGTTCAATCAAAAACAGCTGATTTTTGACAAAAGAGATAACACCCCCCCATTACGTCATGCTTCAGAAATGTGGAAAATTGGTCCGTTTTCAAATGTTTTATTTTTGAACGTCAGTTCACATTGGTAGGTGGATCATCAGTGTTAAAGCTAAAATTAGCATGTTTAAAGTGATTTTCATGCTTCCAGGGGCCCTAAACACAAGATTTATGGAATGGTTAAAAGTGCATGAAAATGGCCAATTTACTCACTCTGAGTTCTCAAAAAGGGTTTCTTCACCCCGGGAAGTTAATTAAATACCATTTGGAGGCATTTAATGTTCGAGCAAAAACGGCTGATTTTCGACAAAAGAGATAACACCCCCCCATTACGTCATGCTTCAGAAATGTGGAAAATGGTCATTTTCAAATGTTTTATTTTTGAACGTCAGTTCACATTTGTAGGTGGATCATCAGTGTTAGAGCTAAAATTAGCATGTTTAAAGTGATTTTCATGCTTCCAGGGGCTCGGGAAGTGAATTAAATACTATTTGGAGGCATTTAATGTTCAATCAAAAACAGCAGATTTTTGACAAAAGAGATAACACCCCCACATTACGTCATGCTTCAGAAATGTGGAAAATGGTCCGTTGTCAAATGTTTTATTTTTGAACGTCAGTTCACATTTGTAGGTGGATCGTCAGTGTTAGAGCTAAAATTAGCATGTTTAAAGTGATTTTCATGCTTCCAGGGGCCCTAAACACAAGATTTATGGAATGGTTAAAAGTGCATGAAAATGGCCAATTTACTCACTCTGAGTTCTCAAAAAGGGTTTCTTCACCCCGGGAAGTTAATTAAATACCATTTGGAGGCATTTAATGTTTGAGCAAAAACGGCTGATTTTCGACAAAAGAGATAAAACCCCCCCATTACGTCATGCTTCAGAAATGTGGAAAATGGTCCGTTTTCAAATGTTTTATTTTTGACGTCAGTTCACATTTGTAGGTGGATCATCAGTGTTAGAGCTAAAATTAGCATGTTTTAAGTGATTTTCATGCTTCCAGGGGCTCGGGAAGTGAATTAAATACTATTTGGAGGCATTTAATGTTCAAGCAAAAACAGCAGATTTTTGACAAAAGAGATAACACCCCCCCATTACGTCATGCTTCAGAAATGTGGAAAATTGGTCCGTTTTCAAATGTTTTATTTTTGAACGTCAGTTCACATTTGTAGGTGGATCATCAGTGTTAAAGCTAAAATTAGCATGTTTAAAGTGATTTTCATGCTTCCAGGGGCCCTAAACACAAGATTTATGGAATGGTTAAAAGTGCATGAAAATGGCCAATTTACTCACTCTGAGTTCTCAAAAAGGGTTTCTTCACCCCGGGAAGTTAATTAAATACCATTTGGAGGCATTTAATGTTCGAGCAAAAACGGCTGATTTTCGACAAAAGAGATAACACCCCCCCATTACGTCATGCTTCAGAAATGTGGAAAATGGTCCGTTTTCAAATGTTTTATTTTTGAACGTCAGTTCACATTTGTAGGTGGATCATCAGTGTTAGAGCTAAAATTAGCATGTTTAAAGTGATTTTCATGCTTCCAGGGGCTCGAGAAGTGAATTAAATACTATTTGGAGGCATTTAATGTTCAAGCAAAAACAGCAGATTTTTGACAAAAGAGATAACACCCCCCCATTACGTCATGCTTCAGAAATGTGGATAATGGTCCGTTTTCAAATGTTTTATTTTTGAACGTCAGTTCACATTTGTAGGTGTATCATCAGTGTTAGAGCTAAAATTAGCATGTTTAAAGTGATTTTCATGCTTCCAGGGGCCCTAAACACAAGATTTATGGAATGGTTAAAAGTGCATGAAAATGGCCAATTTACTCACTCTGAATTCTCAAAAAGGGTTTCTTCACCCCGGGAAGTTAATTAAATACCATTTGGAGGCATTTAATGTTCGAGCAAAAATGGCTGATTTTCGACAAAAGAGATAACACCCCCCCATTACGTCATGCTTCAGAAATGTGGAAAATGGTCCGTTTTCAAATGTTTTATTTTTGAACGTCAGTTCACATTTGTAGGTGGATCATCAGTGTTAGAGCTAAAATTAGCATGTTTAAAGTGATTTTCATGCTTCCAGGGGCTCGGGAAGTGAATTAAATACTATTTGGAGGCATTTAATGTTCAATCAAAAACAGCTGATTTTTGACAAAAGAGATAACACCCCCCCATTACGTCATGCTTCAGAAATGTGGAAAATTGGTCCGTTTTCAAATGTTTTATTTTTGAACGTCAGTTCACATTTGTAGGTGGATCATCAGTGTTAAAGCTAAAATTAGCATGTTTAAAGTGATTTTCATGCTTCCAGGGGCCCTAAACACAAGATTTATGGAATGGTTAAAAGTGCATGAAAATGGCCAATTTACTCACTCTGAGTTCTCAAAAAGGGTTTCTTCACCCCGGGAAGTTAATTAAATACCATTTGGAGGCATTTAATGTTCGAGCAAAAACGGCTGATTTTCGACAAAAGAGATAACACCCCCCCATTACGTCATGCTTCAGAAATGTGGAAAATGGTCCGTTTTCAAATGTTTTATTTTTGAACGTCAGTTCACATTTGTAGGTGGATCATCAGTGTTAGAGCTAAAATTAGCATGTTTAAAGTGATTTTCATGCTTCCAGGGGCTCGGGAAGTGAATTAAATACTATTTGGAGGCATTTAATGTTCAATCAAAAACAGCAGATTTTTGACAAAAGAGATAACACCCCCCCATTACGTCATGCTTCAGAAATGTGGAAAATGGTCCATTTTCAAATGTTTTATTTTTGAACGTCAGTTCACATTTGTAGGTGGATAATCAGTGTTAGAGCTAAAATTAGCATGTTTAAAGTGATTTTCATGCTTCCAGGGGCCCTAAACACAAGATTTATGGAATGGTTAAAAGTGCATGAAAATGGCCAATTTACTCACTCTGAGTTCTCAAAAAGGGTTTCTTCACCCCGGGAAGTTAATTAAATACCATTTGGAGGCATTTAATGTTCGAGCAAAAACGGCTGATTTTCGACAAAAGAGATAACACCCCCCCATTACGTCATGCTTCAGAAATGTGGAAAATGGTCATTTTCAAATGTTTTATTTTTGAACGTCAGTTCACATTTGTAGGTGGATCATCAGTGTTAGAGCTAAAATTAGCATGTTTAAAGTGATTTTCATGCTTCCAGGGGCTCGGGAAGTGAATTAAATACTATTTGGAGGCATTTAATGTTCAAGCAAAAACAGCATATTTTTGACAAAAGAGATAACACCCCCCCATTACGTCATGCTTCAGAAATGTGGATAATGGTCCGTTTTCAAATGTTTTATTTTTGAATGTCAGTTCACATTTGTAGGTGTATCATCAGTGTTAGAGCTAAAATTAGCATGTTTAAAGTGATTTTCATGCTTCCAGGGGCCGTAAACACAAGATTTATGGAATGGTTAAAAGTGCTTGAAAATGGCCAATTTACTCACTCTGAATTCTCAAAAAGGGTTTCTTCACCCCGGGAAGTTAATTAAATACCATTTGGAGGCATTTAATGTTCGAGCAAAAATGGCTGATTTTCGACAAAAGAGATAACACCCCCCCATTACGTCATGCTTCAGAAATGTGGAAAATGGTCCGTTTTCAAATGTTTTATTTTTGAACGTCAGTTCACATTTGTAGGTGGATCATCAGTGTTAGAGCTAAAATTAGCATGTTTAAAGTGATTTTCATGCTTCCAGGGGCTCGGGAAGTGAATTAAATACTATTTGGAGGCATTTAATGTTCAATCAAAAACAGCAGATTTTTGACAAAAGAGATAACACCCCCCCATTACGTCATGCTTCAGAAATGTGGAAAATTGGTCCGTTTTCAAATGTTTTATTTTTGAACGTCAGTTCACATTTGTAGGTGGATCATCAGTGTTAAAGCTAAAATTAGCATGTTTAAAGTGATTTTCATGCTTCCAGGGGCCCTAAACACAAGATTTATGGAATGGTTAAAAGTGCATGAAAATGGCCAATTTACTCACTCTGAGTTCTCAAAAAGGGTTTCTTCACCCCGGGAAGTTAATTAAATACCATTTGGAGGCATTTAATGTTCGAGCAAAAACGGCTGATTTTCGACAAAAGAGATAACACCCCCCCATTACGTCATGCTTCAGAAATGTGGAAAATGGTCATTTTCAAATGTTTTATTTTTGAACGTCAGTTCACATTTGTAGGTGGATCATCAGTGTTAGAGCTAAAATTAGCATGTTTAAAGTGATTTTCATGCTTCCAGGGGCTCGGGAAGTGAATTAAATACTATTTGGAGGCATTTAATGTTCAAGCAAAAACAGCAGATTTTTGACAAAAGAGATAACACCCCCCCATTACGTCATGCTTCAGAAATGTGGATAATGGTCCGTTTTCAAATGTTTTATTTTTGAATGTCAGTTCACATTTGTAGGTGTATCATCAGTGTTAGAGCTAAAATTAGCATGTTTAAAGTGATTTTCATGCTTCCAGGGGCCCTAAACACAAGATTTATGGAATGGTTAAAAGTGCATGAAAATGGCCAATTTACTCACTCTGAATTCTCAAAAAGGGTTTCTTCACCCCGGGAAGTTAATTAAATACCATTTGGAGGCATTTAATGTTCGAGCAAAAATGGCTGATTTTCGACAAAAGAGATAACACCCCCCCATTACGTCATGCTTCAGAAATGTGGAAAATGGTCCGTTTTCAAATGTTTTATTTTTGAACGTCAGTTCACATTTGTAGGTGGATCATCAGTGTTAGAGCTAAAATTAGCATGTTTAAAGTGATTTTCATGCTTCCAGGGGCTCGGGAAGTGAATTAAATACTATTTGGAGGCATTTAATGTTCAATCAAAAACAGCTGATTTTTGACAAAAGAGATAACACCCCCCCATTACGTCATGCTTCAGAAATGTGGAAAATTGGTCCGTTTTCAAATGTTTTATTTTTGAACGTCAGTTCACATTTGTAGGTGGATCATCAGTGTTAAAGCTAAAATTAGCATGTTTAAAGTGATTTTCATGCTTCCAGGGGCCCTAAACACAAGATTTATGGAATGGTTAAAAGTGCATGAAAATGGCCAATTTACTCACTCTGAGTTCTCAAAAAGGGTTTCTTCACCCCGGGAAGTTAATTAAATACCATTTGGAGGCATTTAATGTTCGAGCAAAAACGGCTGATTTTCGACAAAAGAGATAACACCCCCCCATTACGTCATGCTTCAGAAATGTGTAAAATGGTCCGTTTTCAAATGTTTTATTTTTGAACGTCAGTTCACATTTGTAGGTGGATCATAAGTGTTAGAGCTAAAATTAGCATGTTTAAAGTGATTTTCATGCTTCCAGGGGCTCGGGAAGTGAATTAAATACTATTTGGAGGCATTTAATGTTCAATCAAAAACAGCAGATTTTTGACAAAAGAGATAACACCCCCCCATTACGTCATGCTTCAGAAATGTGGAAAATGGTCCATTTTCAAATGTTTTATTTTTGAACGTCAGTTCACATTTGTAGGTGGATAATCAGTGTTAGAGCTAAAATTAGCATGTTTAAAGTGATTTTCATGCTTCCAGGGGCCCTAAACACAAGATTTATGGAATGGTTAAAAGTGCATGAAAATGGCCAATTTACTCACTCTGAGTTCTCAAAAAGGGTTTCTTCACCCCGGGAAGTTAATTAAATACCATTTGGAGGCATTTAATGTTCGAGCAAAAACGGCTGATTTTCGACAAAAGAGATAACACCCCCCCATTACGTCATGCTTCAGAAATGTGGAAAATGGTCATTTTCAAATGTTTTATTTTTGAACGTCAGTTCACATTTGTAGGTGGATCATCAGTGTTAGAGCTAAAATTAGCATGTTTAAAGTGATTTTCATGCTTCCAGGGGCTCGGGAAGTGAATTAAATACTATTTGGAGGCATTTAATGTTCAATCAAAAACAGCAGATTTTTGACAAAAGAGATAACACCCCCACATTACGTCATGCTTCAGAAATGTGGAAAATGGTCCGTTGTCAAATGTTTTATTTTTGAACGTCAGTTCACATTTGTAGGAGGATCGTCAGTGTTAGAGCTAAAATTAGCATGTTTAAAGTGATTTTCATGCTTCCAGGGGCCCTAAACACAAGATTTATGGAATGGTTAAAAGTGCATGAAAATGGCCAATTTACTCACTCTGAGTTCTCAAAAAGGGTTTCTTCACCCCGGGAAGTTAATTAAATACCATTTGGAGGCATTTAATGTTTGAGCAAAAACGGCTGATTTTCGACAAAAGAGATAAAACCCCCCCATTACGTCATGCTTCAGAAATGTGGAAAATGGTCCGTTTTCAAATGTTTTATTTTTGACGTCAGTTCACATTTGTAGGTGGATCATCAGTGTTAGAGCTAAAATTAGCATGTTTTAAGTGATTTTCATGCTTCCAGGGGCTCGGGAAGTGAATTAAATACTATTTGGAGGCATTTAATGTTCAAGCAAAAACAGCTGATTTTTGACAAAAGAGATAACACCCCCCCATTACGTCATGTTTCAGAAATGTGGAAAATGGTCTGTTTTCAAATGTTTTATTTTTCAATGTCAGTTCACATTTGTAGGTGGATCATCAGTGTTAGAGCTAAAATTAGCATGTTTAAAGTGATTTTCATGCTTCCAGGGGCCCTAAACACAAGATTTATGGAATGGTTAAAAGTGCATGAAAATGGCCAATTTACTCACTCTGAGTTCTCAAAAAGGGTTTCTTCACCCCGGGAAGTTAATTAAATACCATTTGGAGGCATTTAATGTTCGAGCAAAAACGGCTGATTTTCGACAAAAGAGATAACACCCCCCCATTACGTCATGCTTCAGAAATGTGGAAAATGGTCCGTTTTCAAATGTTTTATTTTTGAACGTCAGTTCACATTTGTAGGTGGATCATCAGTGTTAGAGCTAAAATTAGCATGTTTAAAGTGATTTTCATGCTTCCAGGGGCCCTAAACACAAGATTTATGGAATGGTTAAAAGTGCATTAAAATGGCCAATTTACTCACTCTGAGTTCTCAAAAAGGGTTTCTTCACCCCGGGAAGTTAATTAAATACCATTTGGAGGCATTTAATGTTCGAGCAAAAACGGCTGATTTTCGACAAAAGAGATAACACCCCCCCATTACGTCATGCTTCAGAAATGTGGAAAATGGTCATTTTCAAATGTTTTATTTTTGAACGTCAGTTCACATTTGTAGGTGGATCATCAGTGTTAGAGCTAAAATTAGCATGTTTAAAGTGATTTTCATGCTTCCAGGGGCTCGGGAAGTGAATTAAATACTATTTGGAGGCATTTAATGTTCAAGCAAAAACAGCTGATTTTTGACAAAAGAGATAACACCCCCCCATTACGTCATGCTTCAGAAATGTGGAAAATGGTCCGTTTTCAAATGTTTTATTTTTGAACGTCAGTTCACATTTGTAGGTGGATCATCAGTGTCAGAGCTAAAATTAGCATGTTTAAAGTGATGTTCATGCTTCCAGGGGCCCTAAACACAAGATTTATGGAATGGTTAAAAGTGCATGAAAATGGCCAATTTACTCACTCTGAGTTCTCAAAAAGGGTTTCTTCACCCCGGGAAGTTAATTAAATACCATTTGGAGGCATTTAATGTTCGAGCAAAAACGGCTGATTTTCGACAAAAGAGATAACACCCCCCCATTACGTCATGCTTCAGAAATGTGGAAAATGGTCATTTTCAAATGTTTTATTTTTGAACGTCAGTTCACATTTGTAGGTGGATCATCAGTGTTAGAGCTAAAATTAGCATGTTTAAAGTGATTTTCATGCTTCCAGAGGCTCGGGAAGTGAATTAAATACTATTTGGAGGCATTTAATGTTCAATCAAAAACAGCAGATTTTTGACAAAAGAGATAACACCCCCACATTACGTCATGCTTCAGAAATGTGGAAAATGGTCCGTTGTCAAATGTTTTATTTTTGAACGTCAGTTCACATTTGTAGGTGGATCATCAGTGTTAGAGCTAAAATTAGCATGTTTAAAGTGATGTTCATGCTTCCAGGGGCCCTAAACACAAGATTTATGGAATGGTTAAAAGTGCATGAAAATGGCCAATTTACTCACTCTGAGTTCTCAAAAAGGGTTTCTTCACCCCGGGAAGTTAATTAAATACCATTTGGAGGCATTTAATGTTCGAGCAAAAACGGCTGATTTTCGACAAAAGAGATAACACCCCCCCATTACGTCATGCTTCAGAAATGTGGAAAATGGTCCGTTTTCAAATGTTTTATTTTTGAACGTCAGTTCACATTTGTATGTGGATCATCAGTGTTAGAGCTAAAATTAGCATGTTTAAAGTGATTTTCATGCTTCCAGGGGCCCTAAACACAAGATTTATGGAATGGTTAAAAGTGCATTAAAATGGCCAATTTACTCACTCTGAGTTCTCAAAAAGGGTTTCTTCACCCCGGGAAGTTAATTAAATACCATTTGGAGGCATTTAATGTTCGAGCAAAAACGGCTGATTTTCGACAAAAGAGATAACACCCCCCCATTACGTCATGCTTCAGAAATGTGGAAAATGGTCATTTTCAAATGTTTTATTTTTGAACGTCAGTTCACATTTGTAGGTGGATCATCAGTGTTAGAGCTAAAATTAGCATGTTTAAAGTGATTTTCATGCTTCCAGGGGCTCGGGAAGTGAATTAAATACTATTTGGAGGCATTTAATGTTCAAGCAAAAACAGCTGATTTTTGACAAAAGAGATAACACCCCCCCATTACGTCATGCTTCAGAAATGTGGAAAATGGTCCGTTTTCAAATGTTTTATTTTTGAACGTCAGTTCACATTTGTAGGTGGATCATCAGTGTCAGAGCTAAAATTAGCATGTTTAAAGTGATGTTCATGCTTCCAGGGGCCCTAAACACAAGATTTATGGAATGGTTAAAAGTGCATGAAAATGGCCAATTTACTCACTCTGAGTTCTCAAAAAGGGTTTCTTCACCCCGGGAAGTTAATTAAATACCATTTGGAGGCATTTAATGTTCGAGCAAAAACGGCTGATTTTCGACAAAAGAGATAACACCCCCCCATTACGTCATGCTTCAGAAATGTGGAAAATGGTCATTTTCAAATGTTTTATTTTTGAACGTCAGTTCACATTTGTAGGTGGATCATCAGTGTTAGAGCTAAAATTAGCATGTTTAAAGTGATTTTCATGCTTCCAGAGGCTCGGGAAGTGAATTAAATACTATTTGGAGGCATTTAATGTTCAATCAAAAACAGCAGATTTTTGACAAAAGAGATAACACCCCCACATTACGTCATGCTTCAGAAATGTGGAAAATGGTCCGTTGTCAAATGTTTTATTTTTGAACGTCAGTTCACATTTGTAGGTGGATCATCAGTGTTAGAGCTAAAATTAGCATGTTTAAAGTGATGTTCATGCTTCCAGGGGCCCTAAACACAAGATTTATGGAATGGTTAAAAGTGCATGAAAATGGCCAATTTACTCACTCTGAGTTCTCAAAAAGGGTTTCTTCACCCCGGGAAGTTAATTAAATACCATTTGGAGGCATTTAATGTTTGAGCAAAAACGGCTGATTTTCGACAAAAGAGATAAAACCCCCCCATTACGTCATGCTTCAGAAATGTGGAAAATGGTCCGTTTTCAAATGTTTTATTTTTGACGTCAGTTCAGATTTGTAGGTGGATCATCAGTGTTAGAGCTAAAATTAGCATGTTTAAAGTGATTTTCATGCTTCCAGGGGCTCGGGAAGTGAATTAAATACTATTTGGAGGCATTTAATGTTCAAGCAAAAACAGCTGATTTTGACAAAAGAGATAACACCCCCCCATTACGTCATGTTTCAGAAATGTGGAAAATGGTCTGTTTTCAAATGTTTTATTTTTCAATGTCAGTTCACATTTGTAGGTGGATCATCAGTGTTAGAGCTAAAATTAGCATGTTTAAAGTGATTTTCATGCTTCCAGGGGCCCTAAACACAAGATTTATGGAATGGTTAAAAGTGCATGAAAATGGCCAATTTACTCACTCTGAGTTCTCAAAAAGGGTTTCTTCACCCCGGGAAGTTAATTAAATACCATTTGGAGGCATTTAATGTTCGAGCAAAAACGGCTGATTTTCGACAAAAGAGATAACACCCCCCCATTACGTCATGCTTCAGAAATGTGGAAAATGGTCCGTTTTCAAATGTTTTATTTTTGAACGTCAGTTCACATTTGTAGGTGGATCATCAGTGTTAGAGCTAAAATTAGCATGTTTAAAGTGATTTTCATGCTTCCAGGGGCTCGGGAAGTGAATTAAATACTATTTGGAGGCATTTAATGTTCAATCAAAAACAGTTGATTTTTGACAAAAGAGATAACACCCCCCCATTACGTCATGCTTCAGAAATGTGGAAAATTGGTCCGTTTTCAAATGTTTTATTTTTGAACGTCAGTTCACATTTGTAGGTGGATCATCAGTGTTAAAGCTAAAATTAGCATGTTTAAAGTGATTTTCATGCTTCCAGGGGCCCTAAACACAAGATTTATGGAATGGTTAAAAGTGCATGAAAATGGCCAATTTACTCACTCTGAGTTCTCAAAAAGGGTTTCTTCACCCCGGGAAGTTAATTAAATACCATTTGGAGGCATTTAATGTTCGAGCAAAAACGGCTGATTTTCGACAAAAGAGATAACACCCCCCATTACGTCATGCTTCAGAAATGTGGAAAATGGTCCGTTTTCAAATGTTTTATTTTTGAACGTCAGTTCACATTTGTAGGTGGATCATCAGTGTTAGAGCTAAAATTAGCATGTTTAAAGTGATTTTCATGCTTCCAGGGGCTCGGAAAGTGAATTAAATACTATTTGGAGGCATTTAATGTTCAATCAAAAACAGCAGATTTTTGACAAAAGAGATAACACCCCCCCATTACGTCATGCTTCAGAAATGTGGAAAATGGTCCATTTTCAAATGTTTTATTTTTGAACGTCAGTTCACATTTGTAGGTGGATAATCAGTGTTAGAGCTAAAATTAGCATGTTTAAAGTGATTTTCATGCTTCCAGGGGCCCTAAACACAAGATTTATGGAATGGTTAAAAGTGCATGAAAATGGCCAATTTACTCACTCTGAGTTCTCAAAAAGGGTTTCTTCACCCCGGGAAGTTAATTAAATACCATTTGGAGGCATTTAATGTTCGAGCAAAAACGGCTGATTTTCGACAAAAGAGATAACACCCCCCCATTACGTCATGCTTCAGAAATGTGGAAAATGGTCATTTTCAAATGTTTTATTTTTGAACGTCAGTTCACATTTGTAGGTGGATCATCAGTGTTAGAGCTAAAATTAGCATGTTTAAAGTGATTTTCATGCTTCCAGGGGCTCGGGAAGTGAATTAAATACTATTTGGAGGCATTTAATGTTCAAGCAAAAACAGCAGATTTTTGACAAAAGAGATAACACCCCCCCATTACGTCATGCTTCAGAAATGTGGATAATGGTCCGTTTTCAAATGTTTTATTTTTGAATGTCAGTTCACATTTGTAGGTGTATCATCAGTGTTAGAGCTAAAATTAGCATGTTTAAAGTGATTTTCATGCTTCCAGGGGCCCTAAACACAAGATTTATGGAATGGTTAAAAGTGCATGAAAATGGCCAATTTACTCACTCTGAATCCTCAAAAAGGGTTTCTTCACCCCGGGAAGTTAATTAAATACCATTTGGAGGCATTTAATGTTCGAGCAAAAATGGCTGATTTTCGACAAAAGAGATAACACCCCCCCATTACGTCATGCTTCAGAAATGTGGAAAATGGTCCGTTTTCAAATGTTTTATTTTTGAACGTCAGTTCACATTTGTAGGTGGATCATCAGTGTTAGAGCTAAAATTAGCATGTTTAAAGTGATTTTCATGCTTCCAGGGGCTCGGGAAGTGAATTAAATACTATTTGGAGGCATTTAATGTTCAATCAAAAACAGCAGATTTTTGACAAAAGAGATAACACCCCCCCATTACGTCATGCTTCAGAAATGTGGAAAATTGGTCCGTTTTCAAATGTTTTATTTTTGAACGTCAGTTCACATTTGTAGGTGGATCATCAGTGTTAAAGCTAAAATTAGCATGTTTAAAGTGATTTTCATGCTTCCAGGGGCCCTAAACACAAGATTTATGGAATGGTTAAAAGTGCATGAAAATGGCCAATTTACTCACTCTGAGTTCTCAAAAAGGGTTTCTTCACCCCGGGAAGTTAATTAAATACCATTTGGAGGCATTTAATGTTCGAGCAAAAACGGCTGATTTTCGACAAAAGAGATAACACCCCCCCATTACGTCATGCTTCAGAAATGTGGAAAATGGTCATTTTCAAATGTTTTATTTTTGAACGTCAGTTCACATTTGTAGGTGGATCATCAGTGTTAGAGCTAAAATTAGCATGTTTAAAGTGATTTTCATGCTTCCAGGGGCTCGGGAAGTGAATTAAATACTATTTGGAGGCATTTAATGTTCAAGCAAAAACAGCAGATTTTTGACAAAAGAGATAACACCCCCCCATTACGTCATGCTTCAGAAATGTGGATAATGGTCCGTTTTCAAATGTTTTATTTTTGAATGTCAGTTCACATTTGTAGGTGTATCATCAGTGTTAGAGCTAAAATTAGCATGTTTAAAGTGATTTTCATGCTTCCAGGGGCCCTAAACACAAGATTTATGGAATGGTTAAAAGTGCATGAAAATGGCCAATTTACTCACTCTGAATTCTCAAAAAGGGTTTCTTCACCCCGGGAAGTTAATTAAATACCATTTGGAGGCATTTAATGTTCGAGCAAAAATGGCTGATTTTCGACAAAAGAGATAACACCCCCCCATTACGTCATGCTTCAGAAATGTGGAAAATGGTCCGTTTTCAAATGTTTTATTTTTGAACGTCAGTTCACATTTGTAGGTGGATCATCAGTGTTAGAGCTAAAATTAGCATGTTTAAAGTGATTTTCATGCTTCCAGGGGCTCGGGAAGTGAATTAAATACTATTTGGGGCATTTAATGTTCAATCAAAAACAGCTGATTTTTGACAAAAGAGATAACACCCCCCCATTACGTCATGCTTCAGAAATGTGGAAAATTGGTCCGTTTTCAAATGTTTTATTTTTGAACGTCAGTTCACATTTGTAGGTGGATCATCAGTGTTAAAGCTAAAATTAGCATGTTTAAAGTGATTTTCATGCTTCCAGGGGCCCTAAACACAAGATTTATGGAATGGTTAAAAGTGCATGAAAATGGCCAATTTACTCACTCTGAGTTCTCAAAAAGGGTTTCTTCACCCCGGGAAGTTAATTAAATACCATTTGGAGGCATTTAATGTTCGAGCAAAAACGGCTGATTTTCGACAAAAGAGATAACACCCCCCCATTACGTCATGCTTCAGAAATGTGGAAAATGGTCATTTTCAAATGTTTTATTTTTGAACGTCAGTTCACATTTGTAGGTGGATCATCAGTGTTAGAGCTAAAATTAGCATGTTTAAAGTGATTTTCATGCTTCCAGGGGCTCGGGAAGTGAATTAAATACTATTTGGAGGCATTTAATGTTCAATCAAAAACAGCAGATTTTTGACAAAAGAGATAACACCCCCACATTACGTCATGCTTCAGAAATGTGGAAAATGGTCCGTTGTCAAATGTTTTATTTTTGAACGTCAGTTCACATTTGTAGGTGGATCGTCAGTGTTAGAGCTAAAATTAGCATGTTTAAAGTGATTTTCATGCTTCCAGGGGCCCTAAACACAAGATTTATGGAATGGTTAAAAGTGCATGAAAATGGCCAATTTACTCACTCTGAGTTCTCAAAAAGGGTTTCTTCACCCCGGGAAGTTAATTAAATACCATTTGGAGGCATTTAATGTTTGAGCAAAAACGGCTGATTTTCGACAAAAGAGATAAAACCCCCCCATTACGTCATGCTTCAGAAATGTGGAAAATGGTCCGTTTTCAAATGTTTTATTTTTGACGTCAGTTCACATTTGTAGGTGGATCATCAGTGTTAGAGCTTAAATTAGCATGTTTTAAGTGATTTTCATGCTTCCAGGGGCTCGGGAAGTGAATTAAATACTATTTGGAGGCATTTAATGTTCAAGCAAAAACAGCTGATTTTTGACAAAAGAGATAACACCCCCCCATTACGTCATGTTTCAGAAATGTGGAAAATGGTCTGTTTTCAAATGTTTTATTTTTCAATGTCAGTTCACATTTGTAGGTGGATCATCAGTGTTAGAGCTAAAATTAGCATGTTTAAAGTGATTTTCATGCTTCCAGGGGCCCTAAACACAAGATTTATGGAATGGTTAAAAGTGCATGAAAATGGCCAATTTACTCACTCTGAGTTCTCAAAAAGGGTTTCTTCACCCCGGGAAGTTAATTAAATACCATTTGGAGGCATTTAATGTTCGAGCAAAAACGGCTGATTTTCGACAAAAGAGATAACACCCCCCCATTACGTCATGCTTCAGAAATGTGGAAAATGGTCCGTTTTCAAATGTTTTATTTTTGAACGTCAGTTCACATTTGTAGGTGGATCATCAGTGTTAGAGCTAAAATTAGCATGTTTAAAGTGATTTTCATGCTTCCAGGGGCCCTAAACACAAGATTTATGGAATGGTTAAAAGTGCATTAAAATGGCCAATTTACTCACTCTGAGTTCTCAAAAAGGGTTTCTTCACCCCGGGAAGTTAATTAAATACCATTTGGAGGCATTTAATGTTCGAGCAAAAACGGCTGATTTTCGACAAAAGAGATAACACCCCCCCATTACGTCATGCTTCAGAAATGTGGAAAATGGTCATTTTCAAATGTTTTATTTTTGAACGTCAGTTCACATTTGTAGGTGGATCATCAGTGTTAGAGCTAAAATTAGCATGTTTAAAGTGATTTTCATGCTTCCAGGGGCTCGGGAAGTGAATTAAATACTATTTGGAGGCATTTAATGTTCAAGCAAAAACAGCTGATTTTGACAAAAGAGATAACACCCCCCATTACGTCATGTTTCAGAAATGTGGAAAATGGTCTGTTTTCAAATGTTTTATTTTTCAATGTCAGTTCACATTTGTAGGTGGATCATCAGTGTTAGAGCTAAAATTAGCATGTTTAAAGTGATTTTCATGCTTCCAGGGGCCCTAAACACAAGATTTATGGAATGGTTAAAAGTGCATGAAAATGGCCAATTTACTCACTCTGAGTTCTCAAAAAGGGTTTCTTCACCCCGGGAAGTTAATTAAATACCATTTGGAGGCATTTAATGTTCGAGGAAAAACGGCTGATTTTCGACAAAAGAGATAACACCCCCCCATTACGTCATGCTTCAGAAATGTGGAAAATGGTCCGTTTTCAAATGTTTTATTTTTGAACGTCAGATCACATTTGTAGGTGGATCATCAGTGTTAGAGCTAAAATTAGCATGTTTAAAGTGATTTTCATGCTTCCAGGGGCTCGGGAAGTGAATTAAATACTATTTGGAGGCATTTAATGTTCAAGCAAAAACAGCTGATTTTTGACAAAAGAGATAACACCCCCCCATTACGTCATGCTTCAGAAATGTGGAAAATGGTCCGTTTTCAAATGTTTTATTTTTGAACGTCAGTTCACATTTGTAGGTGGATCATCAGTGTTAGAGCTAAAATTAGCATGTTTAAAGTGATTTTCATGCTTCCAGAGGCTCGGGAAGTGAATTAAATACTATTTGGAGGCATTTAATGTTCAATCAAAAACAGCAGATTTTTGACAAAAGAGATAACACCCCCACATTACTTCATGCTTCAGAAATGTGGAAAATGGTCCGTTGTCAAATGTTTTATTTTTGAACGTCAGTTCACATTTGTAGGTGGATCATCAGTGTTAGAGCTAAAATTAGCATGTTTAAAGTGATGTTCATGCTTCCAGGGGCCCTAAACACAAGATTTATGGAATGGTTAAAAGTGCATGAAAATGGCCAATTTACTCACTCTGAGTTCTCAAAAAGGGTTTCTTCACCCCGGGAAGTTAATTAAATACCAATTGGAGGCATTTAATGTTCGAGCAAAAACGGCTGATTTTCGACAAAAGAGATAACACCCCCCCATTACGTCATGCTTCAGAAATGTGGAAAATGGTCATTTTCAAATGTTTTATTTTTGAACGTCAGTTCACATTTGTAGGTGGATCATCAGTGTTAGAGCTAAAATTAGCATGTTTAAAGTGATTTTCATGCTTCCAGGGGCTCGGGAAGTGAATTAAATACTATTTGGAGGCATTTAATGTTCAAGCAAAAACAGCTGATTTTGACAAAAGAGATAACACCCCCCCATTACGTCATGTTTCAGAAATGTGGAAAATGGTCTGTTTTCAAATGTTTTATTTTTCAATGTCAGTTCACATTTGTAGGTGGATCATCAGTGTTAGAGCTAAAATTAGCATGTTTAAAGTGATTTTCATGCTTCCAGGGGCCCTAAACACAAGATTTATGGAATGGTTAAAAGTGCATGAAAATGGCCAATTTACTCACTCTGAGTTCTCAAAAAGGGTTTCTTCACCCCGGGAAGTTAATTAAATACCATTTGGAGGCATTTAATGTTCGAGCAAAAACGGCTGATTTTCGACAAAAGAGATAACACCCCCCCATTACGTCATGCTTCAGAAATGTGGAAAATGGTCCGTTTTCAAATGTTTTATTTTTGAACGTCAGATCACATTTGTAGGTGGATCATCAGTGTTAGAGCTAAAATTAGCATGTTTAAAGTGATTTTCATGCTTCCAGGGGCTCGGGAAGTGAATTAAATACTATTTGGAGGCATTTAATGTTCAAGCAAAAACAGCTGATTTTTGACAAAAGAGATAACACCCCCCCATTACGTCATGCTTCAGAAATGTGGAAAATGGTCCGTTTTCAAATGTTTTATTTTTGAACGTCAGTTCACATTTGTAGGTGGATCATCAGTGTTAGAGCTAAAATTAGCATGTTTAAAGTGATGTTCATGCTTCCAGGGGCCCTAAACACAAGATTTATGGAATGGTTAAAAGTGCATGAAAATGGCCAATTTACTCACTCTGAGTTCTCAAAAAGGGTTTCTTCACCCCGGGAAGTTAATTAAATACCATTTGGAGGCATTTAATGTTCGAGCAAAAACGGCTGATTTACAACAAAAGAGATAACACCCCCCCATTACGTCATGCTTCAGAAATGTGGAAAATGGTCCGTTTTCAAATGTTTTATTTTTGAACGTCAGATCACATTTGTAGGTGGATCATCAGTGTTAGAGCTAAAATTAGCATGTTTAAAGTGATTTTCATGCTTCCAGGGGCTCGGGAAGTGAATTAAATACTATTTGGAGGCATTTAATGTTCAAGCAAAAACAGCTGATTTTTGACAAAAGAGATAACACCCCCCCATTACGTCATGCTTCAGAAATGTGGAAAATGGTCCGTTTTCAAATGTTTTATTTTTGAACGTCAATTCACATTTGTAGGTGGATCATCAGTGTTAGAGCTAAAATTAGCATGTTTAAAGTGATGTTCATGCTTCCAGGGGCCCTAAACACAAGATTTATGGAATGGTTAAAAGTGCATGAAAATGGCCAATTTACTCACTCTGAGTTCTCAAAAAGGGTTTCTTCACCCCGGGAAGTTAATTAAATACCATTTGGAGGCATTTAATGTTCGAGCAAAAACGGCTGATTTACAACAAAAGAGATAACACCCCCCCATTACGTCATGCTTCAGAAATGTGGAAAATGGTCCGTTTTCAAATGTTTTATTTTTGAACGTCAGTTCACATTTGTAGGTGGATAATCAGTGTTAGAGCTAAAATTAGCATGTTTAAAGTGATTTTCATGCTTCCAGAGGCTCGGGAAGTGAATTAAATACTATTTGGAGGCATTTAATGTTCAATCAAAAACGGCTGATTTTTGACAAAAGAGATAACACCCCCCCATTACGTCATGCTTCAGAAATGTGGAAAATGGTCCGTTTTCAAATGTTTTATTTTTGAACGTCAGTTCACATTTGTAGGTGGATCATCAGTGTTAGAGCTAAAATTAGCATGTTTAAAGTGATTTTCATGCTTCCAGGGGCCCTAAACACAAGATTTATGGAATGGTTAAAAGTGCATGAAAATGGCCAATTTACTCACTCTGAGTTCTCAAAAAGGGTTTCTTCACCCCGGGAAGTTAATTAAATACCATTTGGAGGCATTTAATGTTCGAGCAAAAACAGCTGATTTTCGACAAAAGAGATAACACCCCCCCATTACGTCATGCTTCAGAAATGTGGAAAATGGTCCGTTTCCAAATGTTTTATTTTTGAACGTCAGTTCACATTTGTAGGTGGATCATCAGTGTTAGAGCTAAAATTAGCATGTTTAAAGTGATTTTCATGCTTCCAGGGGCTCGGGAAGTGAATTAAATACTATTTGGAGGCATTTAATGTTCAAGCAAAAACAGCTGATTTTTGACAAAAGAGATAACACCCCCCCATTATGTCATGCTTCAGAAATGTGGAAAATGGTCTGTTTTCAAATGTTTTATTTTTCAACGTCAGTTCACATTTGTAGGTGGATCATCAGTGTTAGAGCTAAAATTAGCATGTTTAAAGTGATTTTCATGCTTTCAGGGGCCCTAAACACAAGATTTATGGAATGGTTAAAAGTGCATGAAAATGGCCAATTTACTCACTCTGAGTTCTCAAAAAGGGTTTCTTCACCCCGGCAAGTTAATTAAATACCATTTGGAGGCATTTAATGTTCGAGCAAAAACGGCTGATTTTCGACAAAAGAGATAACACCCCCCCCCCATTACGTCATGCTTCAGAAATGTGGAAAATGATCCGTTTTCAAATGTTTTATTTTTGAACGTCAGTTCACATTTGTAGGTGGATCATCAGTGTTAGAGCTAAAATTAGCATGTTTAAAGTGATTTTCATGCTTCCAGGGGCTCGGGAAGTGAATTAAATACTATTCGGAGGCATTTAATGTTCAAGCAAAAGCAGCTGATTTTTGACAAAAGAGATAACACCCCCCCATTACGTCATGCTTCAGAAATGTGGAAAATGGTCCGTTTTCAAATGTTTTATTTTTGAACGTCAGTTCACATTTGTAGGTGGATCATCAGTGTTAGAGCTAAAATTAGCATGTTTAAAGTGATTTTCATGCTTCCAGGGGCCCTAAACACAAGATTTATGGAATTTTTAAAAGTGCATGAAAATGGCCAATTTACTCACTCTGAGTTCTCAAAAAGGGTTTCTTCACCCCGGGAAGTTAATTAAATACCTTTTGGAGGCATTTAATGTTCGAGCAAAAATGGCTGATTTTCGACAAAAGAGATAACACCCACCCATTTCGTCATGCTTCAGAAATGTGGAAAATGGTCCGTTTTCAAATGTTTTATTTTTGAACGTCAGTTCACATTTGTAGGTGGATCATCAGTGTTAGAGCTAAAATTAGCATGTTTAAAGTGATTTTCATGCTTCCAGGGGCTCGGGAAGTGAATTAAATACTATTTGGAGGCATTTAATGTTCAAGCAAAAACAGCAGATTTTTGACAAAAGAGATAACACCCCCCCATTACGTCATGCTTCAGAAATGTGGATAATGGTCCGTTTTCAAATGTTTTATTTTTGAACGTCAGTTCACATTTGTAGGTGTATCATCAGTGTTAGAGCTAAAATTAGCATGTTTAAAGTGATTTTCATGCTTCCAGGGGCCCTAAACACAAGATTTATGGAATGGTTAAAAGTGCATGAAAATGGCCAATTTACTCACTCTGAATTCTCAAAAAGGGTTTCTTCACCCCGGGAAGTTAATTAAATACCATTTGGAGGCATTTAATGTTCGAGCAAAAACGGCTGATTTTCGACAAAAGAGATAACACCCCCCCATTACGTCATGCTTCAGAAATGTGGAAAATGGTCCGTTTTCAAATGTTTTATTTTTGAACGTCAGTTCACATTTGTAGGTGGATCATCAGTGTTAGAGCTAAAATTAGCATGTTTAAAGTGATTTTCATGCTTCCAGGGGCTCGGGAAGTGAATTAAATACTATTTGGAGGCATTTAATGTTCAATCAAAAACAGCTGATTTTTGACAAAAGAGATAACACCCCCCCATTACGTCATGCTTCAGAAATGTGGAAAATTGGTCCGTTTTCAAATGTTTTATTTTTGAACGTCAGTTCACATTTGTAGGTGGATCATCAGTGTTAAAGCTAAAATTAGCATGTTTAAAGTGATTTTCATGCTTCCAGGGGCCCTAAACACAAGATTTATGGAATGGTTAAAAGTGCATGAAAATGGCCAATTTACTCACTCTGAGTTCTCAAAAAGGGTTTCTTCACCCCGGGAAGTTAATTAAATACCATTTGGAGGCATTTAATGTTTGAGCAAAAACGGCTGATTTTCGACAAAAGAGATAAAACCCCCCCATTACGTCATGCTTCAGAAATGTGGAAAATGGTCCGTTTTCAAATGTTTTATTTTTGACGTCAGTTCACATTTGTAGGTGGATCATCAGTGTTAGAGCTTAAATTAGCATGTTTTAAGTGATTTTCATGCTTCCAGGGGCTCGGGAAGTGAATTAAATACTATTTGGAGGCATTTAATGTTCAAGCAAAAACAGCTGATTTTTGACAAAAGAGATAACACCCCCCCATTACGTCATGTTTCAGAAATGTGGAAAATGGTCTGTTTTCAAATGTTTTATTTTTCAATGTCAGTTCACATTTGTAGGTGGATCATCAGTGTTAGAGCTAAAATTAGCATGTTTAAAGTGATTTTCATGCTTCCAGGGGCCCTAAACACAAGATTTATGGAATGGTTAAAAGTGCATGAAAATGGCCAATTTACTCACTCTGAGTTCTCAAAAAGGGTTTCTTCACCCCGGGAAGTTAATTAAATACCATTTGGAGGCATTTAATGTTCGAGCAAAAACGGCTGATTTTCGACAAAAGAGATAACACCCCCCCATTACGTCATGCTTCAGAAATGTGGAAAATGGTCCGTTTTCAAATGTTTTATTTTTGAACGTCAGTTCACATTTGTAGGTGGATCATCAGTGTTAGAGCTAAAATTAGCATGTTTAAAGTGATTTTCATGCTTCCAGGGGCCCTAAACACAAGATTTATGGAATGGTTAAAAGTGCATTAAAATGGCCAATTTACTCACTCTGAGTTCTCAAAAAGGGTTTCTTCACCCCGGGAAGTTAATTAAATACCATTTGGAGGCATTTAATGTTCGAGCAAAAACGGCTGATTTTCGACAAAAGAGATAACACCCCCCCATTACGTCATGCTTCAGAAATGTGGAAAATGGTCATTTTCAAATGTTTTATTTTTGAACGTCAGTTCACATTTGTAGGTGGATCATCAGTGTTAGAGCTAAAATTAGCATGTTTAAAGTGATTTTCATGCTTCCAGGGGCTCGGGAAGTGAATTAAATACTATTTGGAGGCATTTAATGTTCAAGCAAAAACAGCTGATTTTGACAAAAGAGATAACACCCCCCATTACGTCATGTTTCAGAAATGTGGAAAATGGTCTGTTTTCAAATGTTTTATTTTTCAATGTCAGTTCACATTTGTAGGTGGATCATCAGTGTTAGAGCTAAAATTAGCATGTTTAAAGTGATTTTCATGCTTCCAGGGGCCCTAAACACAAGATTTATGGAATGGTTAAAAGTGCATGAAAATGGCCAATTTACTCACTCTGAGTTCTCAAAAAGGGTTTCTTCACCCCGGGAAGTTAATTAAATACCATTTGGAGGCATTTAATGTTCGAGGAAAAACGGCTGATTTTCGACAAAAGAGATAACACCCCCCCATTACGTCATGCTTCAGAAATGTGGAAAATGGTCCGTTTTCAAATGTTTTATTTTTGAACGTCAGATCACATTTGTAGGTGGATCATCAGTGTTAGAGCTAAAATTAGCATGTTTAAAGTGATTTTCATGCTTCCAGGGGCTCGGGAAGTGAATTAAATACTATTTGGAGGCATTTAATGTTCAAGCAAAAACAGCTGATTTTTGACAAAAGAGATAACACCCCCCCATTACGTCATGCTTCAGAAATGTGGAAAATGGTCCGTTTTCAAATGTTTTATTTTTGAACGTCAGTTCACATTTGTAGGTGGATCATCAGTGTTAGAGCTAAAATTAGCATGTTTAAAGTGATTTTCATGCTTCCAGAGGCTCGGGAAGTGAATTAAATACTATTTGGAGGCATTTAATGTTCAATCAAAAACAGCAGATTTTTGACAAAAGAGATAACACCCCCACATTACGTCATGCTTCAGAAATGTGGAAAATGGTCCGTTGTCAAATGTTTTATTTTTGAACGTCAGTTCACATTTGTAGGTGGATCATCAGTGTTAGAGCTAAAATTAGCATGTTTAAAGTGATGTTCATGCTTCCAGGGGCCCTAAACACAAGATTTATGGAATGGTTAAAAGTGCATGAAAATGGCCAATTTACTCACTCTGAGTTCTCAAAAAGGGTTTCTTCACCCCGGGAAGTTAATTAAATACCCATTGGAGGCATTTAATGTTCGAGCAAAAACGGCTGATTTTCGACAAAAGAGATAACACCCCCCCATTACGTCATGCTTCAGAAATGTGGAAAATGGTCATTTTCAAATGTTTTATTTTTGAACGTCAGTTCACATTTGTAGGTGGATCATCAGTGTTAGAGCTAAAATTAGCATGTTTAAAGTGATTTTCATGCTTCCAGGGGCTCGGGAAGTGAATTAAATACTATTTGGAGGCATTTAATGTTCAAGCAAAAACAGCTGATTTTGACAAAAGAGATAACACCCCCCCCATTACGTCATGTTTCAGAAATGTGGAAAATGGTCTGTTTTCAAATGTTTTATTTTTCAATGTCAGTTCACATTTGTAGGTGGATCATCAGTGTTAGAGCTAAAATTAGCATGTTTAAAGTGATTTTCATGCTTCCAGGGGCCCTAAACACAAGATTTATGGAATGGTTAAAAGTGCATGAAAATGGCCAATTTACTCACTCTGAGTTCTCAAAAAGGGTTTCTTCACCCCGGGAAGTTAATTAAATACCATTTGGAGGCATTTAATGTTCGAGCAAAAACGGCTGATTTTCGACAAAAGAGATAACACCCCCCCATTACGTCATGCTTCAGAAATGTGGAAAATGGTCCGTTTTCAAATGTTTTATTTTTGAACGTCAGATCACATTTGTAGGTGGATCATCAGTGTTAGAGCTAAAATTAGCATGTTTAAAGTGATTTTCATGCTTCCAGGGGCTCGGGAAGTGAATTAAATACTATTTGGAGGCATTTAATGTTCAAGCAAAAACAGCTGATTTTTGACAAAAGAGATAACACCCCCCCATTACGTCATGCTTCAGAAATGTGGAAAATGGTCCGTTTTCAAATGTTTTATTTTTGAACGTCAGTTCACATTTGTAGGTGGATCATCAGTGTTAGAGCTAAAATTAGCATGTTTAAAGTGATGTTCATGCTTCCAGGGGCCCTAAACACAAGATTTATGGAATGGTTAAAAGTGCATGAAAATGGCCAATTTACTCACTCTGAGTTCTCAAAAAGGGTTTCTTCACCCCGGGAAGTTAATTAAATACCATTTGGAGGCATTTAATGTTCGAGCAAAAACGGCTGATTTACAACAAAAGAGATAACACCCCCCCATTACGTCATGCTTCAGAAATGTGGAAAATGGTCCGTTTTCAAATGTTTTATTTTTGAACGTCAGATCACATTTGTAGGTGGATCATCAGTGTTAGAGCTAAAATTAGCATGTTTAAAGTGATTTTCATGCTTCCAGGGGCTCGGGAAGTGAATTAAATACTATTTGGAGGCATTTAATGTTCAAGCAAAAACAGCTGATTTTTGACAAAAGAGATAACACCCCCCCATTACGTCATGCTTCAGAAATGTGGAAAATGGTCCGTTTTCAAATGTTTTATTTTTGAACGTCAATTCACATTTGTAGGTGGATCATCAGTGTTAGAGCTAAAATTAGCATGTTTAAAGTGATGTTCATGCTTCCAGGGGCCCTAAACACAAGATTTATGGAATGGTTAAAAGTGCATGAAAATGGCCAATTTACTCACTCTGAGTTCTCAAAAAGGGTTTCTTCACCCCGGGAAGTTAATTAAATACCATTTGGAGGCATTTAATGTTCGAGCAAAAACGGCTGATTTACAACAAAAGAGATAACACCCCCCCATTACGTCATGCTTCAGAAATGTGGAAAATGGTCCGTTTTCAAATGTTTTATTTTTGAACGTCAGTTCACATTTGTAGGTGGATAATCAGTGTTAGAGCTAAAATTAGCATGTTTAAAGTGATTTTCATGCTTCCAGAGGCTCGGGAAGTGAATTAAATACTATTTGGAGGCATTTAATGTTCAATCAAAAACGGCTGATTTTTGACAAAAGAGATAACACCCCCCCATTACGTCATGCTTCAGAAATGTGGAAAATGGTCCGTTTTCAAATGTTTTATTTTTGAACGTCAGTTCACATTTGTAGGTGGATCATCAGTGTTAGAGCTAAAATTAGCATGTTTAAAGTGATTTTCATGCTTCCAGGGGCCCTAAACACAAGATTTATGGAATGGTTAAAAGTGCATGAAAATGGCCAATTTACTCACTCTGAGTTCTCAAAAAGGGTTTCTTCACCCCGGGAAGTTAATTAAATACCATTTGGAGGCATTTAATGTTCGAGCAAAAACAGCTGATTTTCGACAAAAGAGATAACACCCCCCCATTACGTCATGCTTCAGAAATGTGGAAAATGGTCCGTTTCCAAATGTTTTATTTTTGAACGTCAGTTCACATTTGTAGGTGGATCATCAGTGTTAGAGCTAAAATTAGCATGTTTAAAGTGATTTTCATGCTTCCAGGGGCTCGGGAAGTGAATTAAATACTATTTGGAGGCATTTAATGTTCAAGCAAAAACAGCTGATTTTTGACAAAAGAGATAACACCCCCCCATTATGTCATGCTTCAGAAATGTGGAAAATGGTCTGTTTTCAAATGTTTTATTTTTCAACGTCAGTTCACATTTGTAGGTGGATCATCAGTGTTAGAGCTAAAATTAGCATGTTTAAAGTGATTTTCATGCTTTCAGGGGCCCTAAACACAAGATTTATGGAATGGTTAAAAGTGCATGAAAATGGCCAATTTACTCACTCTGAGTTCTCAAAAAGGGTTTCTTCACCCCGGCAAGTTAATTAAATACCATTTGGAGGCATTTAATGTTCGAGCAAAAACGGCTGATTTTCGACAAAAGAGATAACACCCCCCCCCATTACGTCATGCTTCAGAAATGTGGAAAATGGTCCGTTTTCAAATGTTTTATTTTTGAACGTCAGTTCACATTTGTAGGTGGATCATCAGTGTTAGAGCTAAAATTAGCATGTTTAAAGTGATTTTCATGCTTCCAGGGGCTCGGGAAGTGAATTAAATACTATTCGGAGGCATTTAATGTTCAAGCAAAAGCAGCTGATTTTTGACAAAAGAGATAACACCCCCCCATTACGTCATGCTTCAGAAATGTGGAAAATGGTCCGTTTTCAAATGTTTTATTTTTGAACGTCAGTTCACATTTGTAGGTGGATCATCAGTGTTAGAGCTAAAATTAGCATGTTTAAAGTGATTTTCATGCTTCCAGGGGCCATAAACACAAGATTTATGGAATTTTTAAAAGTGCATGAAAATGGCCAATTTACTCACTCTGAGTTCTCAAAAAGGGTTTCTTCACCCCGGGAAGTTAATTAAATACCTTTTGGAGGCATTTAATGTTCGAGCAAAAATGGCTGATTTTCGACAAAAGAGATAACACCCACCCATTTCGTCATGCTTCAGAAATGTGGAAAATGGTCCGTTTTCAAATGTTTTATTTTTGAACGTCAGTTCACATTTGTAGGTGGATCATCAGTGTTAGAGCTAAAATTAGCATGTTTAAAGTGATTTTCATGCTTCCAGGGGCTCGGGAAGTGAATTAAATACTATTTGGAGGCATTTAATGTTCAATCAAAAACAGCTGATTTTTGACAAAAGAGATAACACCCCCCCATTACGTCATGCTTCAGAAATGTGGAAAATTGGTCCGTTTTCAAATGTTTTATTTTTGAACGTCAGTTCACATTTGTAGGTGGATCATCAGTGTTAAAGCTAAAATTAGCATGTTTAAAGTGATTTTCATGCTTCCAGGGGCCCTAAACACAAGATTTATGGAATGGTTAAAAGTGCATGAAAATGGCCAATTTACTCACTCTGAGTTCTCAAAAAGGGTTTCTTCACCCCGGGAAGTTAATTAAATACCATTTGGAGGCATTTAATGTTCGAGCAAAAACGGCTGATTTTCGACAAAAGAGATAACACCCCCCCATTACGTCATGCTTCAGAAATGTGGAAAATGGTCCGTTTTCAAATGTTTTATTTTTGAACGTCAGTTCACATTTGTAGGTGGATCATCAGTGTTAGAGCTAAAATTAGCATGTTTAAAGTGATTTTCATGCTTCCAGGGCCTCGGGAAGTGAATTAAATACTATTTGGAGGCATTTAATGTTCAAGCAAAAACAGCTGATTTTTGACAAAAAAGATAACACCCCCCCATTACGTCATGCTTCAGAAATGTGGAAAATGGTCCGTTTTCAAATGTTTTATTTTTGAACGTCAGTTCACATTTGTAGGTGGATCATCAGTGTTAGAGCTAAAATTAGCATGTTTAAAGTGATTTTCATGCTTCCAGGGGCCCTAAACACAAGATTTATGGAATGGTTAAAAGTGCATGAAAATGGCCAATTTACTCACTCTGAATTCTCAAAAAGGGTTTCTTCACCCCGGGAAGTTAATTAAATACCATTTGGAGGCATTTAATGTTCGGGCAAAAACGGCTGATTTTCGACAAAAGAGATAACACCCCCCCATTACGTCATGCTTCAGAAATGTGGAAAATGGTCCGTTTTCAAATGTTTTATTTTTGAACGTCAGTTCACATTTGTAGGTGGATCATCAGTGTTAGAGCTAAAATTAGCATGTTTAAAGTGATTTTCATGCTTCCAGGGGCTCGGGAAGTGAATTAAATACGATTTGGAGGCATTTAATGTTCAATCAAAAACAGCTGATTTTTGACAAAAGAGATAACACCCCCCCCATTACGTCATGCTTCAGAAATGTGGAAAATTGGTCCGTTTTCAAATGTTTTATTTTTGAACGTCAGTTCACATTTGTAGGTGGATCATCAGTGTTAAAGCTAAAATTAGCATGTTTAAAGTGATTTTCATGCTTCCAGGGGCCCTAAACACAAGATTTATGGAATGGTTAAAAGTGCATGAAAATGGCCAATTTACTCACTCTGAGTTCTCAAAAAGGGTTTCTTCACCCCGGGAAGTTAATTAAATACCATTTGGAGGCATTTAATGTTCGAGCAAAAATGGCTGATTTACGACAAAAGAGATAACACCCCCCCATTACGTCATGCTTCAGAAATGTGGAAAATGGTCCGTTTTCAAATGTTTTATTTTTGAACGTCAGTTCACATTTGTAGGTGGATCATCAGTGTTAGAGCTAAAATTAGCATGTTTAAAGTGATTTTCATGCTTCCAGGGGCTCGGGAAGTGAATTAAATACTTTTTGGAGGCATTTAATGTTCAATCAAAAACAGCTTATTTTTGACAAAAGAGATAACACCCCCCATTACGTCATGCTTCAGAAATGTGGAAAATGGTCCGTTTTCAAATGTTTTATTTTTGAACGTCAGTTCACATTTGTAGGTGGATCATCAGTGTTAGAGCTAAAATTAGCATGTTTAAAGTGATTTTCATGCTTCCAGGGTCCCTAAACAGAAGATTTATGGAATGGTTAAAAGTGCATGAAAATGGCCAATTTACTCACTCTGAGTTCTCAAAAAGGGTTTCTTCACCCCGGGAAGTTAATTAAATACCATTTGGAGGCATTTAATGTTCGAGCAAAAACGGCTGATTTTCGACAAAAGAGATAACACCCCCATTACGTGATGCTTCAGAAATGTGGAAAATGGTCCGTTTTCAAATGTTTTATTTTTGAACGTCAGTTCACATTTGTAGGTGGATCATCAGTGTTAGAGCTAAAATTAGCATGTTTAAAGTGATTTTCATGCTTCCAGGGGCTCGGGAAGTGAATTAAATACTATTTGGAGGCATTTAATGTTCAAGTAAAAACAGCTGATTTTTGACAAAAGAGATAACACCCGCCCCATTACGTCATGCTTCAGAAATGTGGAAAATGGTCCGTTTTCAAATGTTTTATTTTTGAACGTCAGTTCACATTTGTAGGTGGATCATCAGTGTTAGAGCTAAAATTAGCATGTTTAAAGTGATTTTCATGCTTCAAGGGGGCCTAAACACAAGATTTATGGAATGGATAAAAGTGCATGAAAATGGCCAATTTACTCACTCTGAGTTCTCAAAAAGGGTTTTTTCACCCCGGGAAGTTAATTAAATACCATTTGGAGGCATTTAATGTTCGAGCAAAAACGGCTGATTTTCGACAAAAGAGATAACACCCCCCCATTACGTCATGCTTCAGAAATGTGGAAAATGGTCAGTTTTCAAATGTTTTATTTTTGAACGTCAGTTCACATTTGTAGGTGGATCATCAGTGTTAGAGCTAAAATTAGCATGTTTAAAGTGATTTTCATGCTTCCAGGGGCTCGGGAAGTGAATTAAATACTATTTGGAGGCATTTAATGTTCAATCAAAAACAGCTGATTTTTGACAAAAGAGATAACACCCCCCCATTACGTCATGCTTCAGAAATGTGGAAAATTGGTCCGTTTTCAAATGTTTTATTTTTGAACGTCAGTTCACATTTGTAGGTGGATCATCAGTGTTAAAGCTAAAATTAGCATGTTTAAAGTGATTTTCATGCTTCCAGGGGCCCTAAACACAAGATTTATGGAATGGTTAAAAGTGCATGAAAATGGCCAATTTACTCACTCTGAGTTCTCAAAAAGGGTTTCTTCACCCCGGCAAGTTAATTAAATACCATTTGGAGGCATTTAATGTTCGAGCAAAAACGGCTGATTTTCGACAAAAGAGATAACACCCCCCCATTACGTCATGCTTCAGAAATGTGGAAAATGGTCCGTTTTCAAATGTTTTATTTTTGAACGTCAGTTCACATTTGTAGGTGGATCATCAGTGTTAGAGCTAAAATTAGCATGTTTAAAGTGATTTTCATGCTTCCAGGGGCTCGGGAAGTGAATTAAATACTATTCGGAGGCATTTAATGTTCAAGCAAAAGCAGCTGATTTTTGACAAAAGAGATAACACCCCCCCATTACGTCATGCTTCAGAAATGTGGAAAATGGTCCGTTTTCAAATGTTTTATTTTTGAACGTCAGTTCACATTTGTAGGTGGATCATCAGTGTTAGAGCTAAAATTAGCATGTTTAAAGTGATTTTCATGCTTCCAGGGGCCCTAAACACAAGATTTATGGAATTTTTAAAAGTGCATGAAAATGGCCAATTTACTCACTCTGAGTTCTCAAAAAGGGTTTCTTCACCCCGGGAAGTTAATTAAATACCTTTTGGAGGCATTTAATGTTCGAGCAAAAATGGCTGATTTTCGACAAAAGAGATAACACCCACCCATTTCGTCATGCTTCAAAAATGTGGAAAATGGTCCGTTTTCAAATGTTTTATTTTTGAACGTCAGTTCACATTTGTAGGTGGATCATCAGTGTTAGAGCTAAAATTAGCATGTTTAAAGTGATTTTCATGCTTCCAGGGGCTCGGGAAGTGAATTAAATACTATTTGGAGGCATTTAATGTTCAAGCAAAAACAGCAGATTTTTGACAAAAGAGATAACACCCCCCCATTACGTCATGCTTCAGAAATGTGGATAATGGTCCGTTTTCAAATGTTTTATTTTTGAACGTCAGTTCACATTTGTAGGTGTATCATCAGTGTTAGAGCTAAAATTAGCATGTTTAAAGTGATTTTCATGCTTCCAGGGGCCCTAAACACAAGATTTATGGAATGGTTAAAAGTGCATGAAAATGGCCAATTTACTCACTCTGAATTCTCAAAAAGGGTTTCTTCACCCCGGGAAGTTAATTAAATACCATTTGGAGGCATTTAATGTTCGAGCAAAAACGGCTGATTTTCGACAAAAGAGATAACACCCCCCCATTACGTCATGCTTCAGAAATGTGGAAAATGGTCCGTTTTCAAATGTTTTATTTTTGAACGTCAGTTCACATTTGTAGGTGGATCATCAGTGTTAGAGCTAAAATTAGCATGTTTAAAGTGATTTTCATGCTTCCAGGGGCTCGGGAAGTGAATTAAATACTATTTGGAGGCATTTAATGTTCAATCAAAAACAGCTGATTTTTGACAAAAGAGATAACACCCCCCCATTACGTCATGCTTCAGAAATGTGGAAAATTGGTCCGTTTTCAAATGTTTTATTTTTGAACGTCAGTTCACATTTGTAGGTGGATCATCAGTGTTAAAGCTAAAATTAGCATGTTTAAAGTGATTTTCATGCTTCCAGGGGCCCTAAACACAAGATTTATGGAATGGTTAAAAGTGCATGAAAATGGCCAATTTACTCACTCTGAGTTCTCAAAAAGGGTTTCTTCACCCCGGGAAGTTAATTAAATACCATTTGGAGGCATTTAATGTTCGAGCAAAAACGGCTGATTTTCGACAAAAGAGATAACACCCCCCCATTACGTCATGCTTCAGAAATGTGGAAAATGGTCCGTTTTCAAATGTTTTATTTTTGAACGTCAGTTCACATTTGTAGGTGGATCATCAGTGTTAGAGCTAAAATTAGCATGTTTAAAGTGATTTTCATGCTTCCAGGGCCTCGGGAAGTGAATTAAATACTATTTGGAGGCATTTAATGTTCAAGCAAAAACAGCTGATTTTTGACAAAAAAGATAACACCCCCCCATTACGTCATGCTTCAGAAATGTGGAAAATGGTCCGTTTTCAAATGTTTTATTTTTGAACGTCAGTTCACATTTGTAGGTGGATCATCAGTGTTAGAGCTAAAATTAGCATGTTTAAAGTGATTTTCATGCTTCCAGGGGCCCTAAACACAAGATTTATGGAATGGTTAAAAGTGCATGAAAATGGCCAATTTACTCACTCTGAATTCTCAAAAAGGGTTTCTTCACCCCGGGAAGTTAATTAAATACCATTTGGAGGCATTTAATGTTCGAGCAAAAACGGCTGATTTTCGACAAAAGAGATAACACCCCCCCATTACGTCATGCTTCAGAAATGTGGAAAATGGTCCGTTTTCAAATGTTTTATTTTTGAACGTCAGTTCACATTTGTAGGTGGATCATCAGTGTTAGAGCTAAAATTAGCATGTTTAAAGTGATTTTCATGCTTCCAGGGGCTCGGGAAGTGAATTAAATACTATTTGGAGGCATTTAATGTTCAATCAAAAACAGCTGATTTTTGACAAAAGAGATAACACCCCCCCATTACGTCATGCTTCAGAAATGTGGAAAATTGGTCCGTTTTCAAATGTTTTATTTTTTAACGTCAGTTCACATTTGTAGGTGGATCATCAGTGTTAAAGCTAAAATTAGCATGTTTAAAGTGATTTTCATGCTTCCAGGGGCCCTAAACACAAGATTTATGGAATGGTTAAAAGTGCATGAAAATGGCCAATTTACTCACTCTGAGTTCTCAAAAAGGGTTTCTTCACCCCGGGAAGTTAATTAAATACCATTTGGAGGCATTTAATGTTCGAGCAAAAACGGCTGATTTTCGACAAAAGAGATAACACCCCCCCATTACGTCATGCTTCAGAAATGTGGAAAATGGTCCGTTTTCAAATGTTTTATTTTTGAACGTCAGTTCACATTTGTAGGTGGATCATCAGTGTTAGAGCTAAAATTAGCATGTTTAAAGTGATTTTCATGCTTCCAGGGCCTCGGGAAGTGAATTAAATACTATTTGGAGGCATTTAATGTTCAAGCAAAAACAGCTGATTTTTGACAAAAAAGATAACACCCCCCCATTACGTCATGCTTCAGAAATGTGGAAAATGGTCCGTTTTCAAATGTTTTATTTTTGAACGTCAGTTCACATTTGTAGGTGGATCATCAGTGTTAGAGCTAAAATTAGCATGTTTAAAGTGATTTTCATGCTTCCAGGGGCCCTAAACACAAGATTTATGGAATGGTTAAAAGTGCATGAAAATGGCCAATTTACTCACTCTGAATTCTCAAAAAGGGTTTCTTCACCCCGGGAAGTTAATTAAATACCATTTGGAGGCATTTAATGTTCGAGCAAAAACGGCTGATTTTCGACAAAAGAGATAACACCCCCCCATTACGTCATGCTTCAGAAATGTGGAAAATGGTCCGTTTTCAAATGTTTTATTTTTGAACGTCAGTTCACATTTGTAGGTGGATCATCAGTGTTAGAGCTAAAATTAGCATGTTTAAAGTGATTTTCATGCTTCCAGGGGCTCGGGAAGTGAATTAAATACGATTTGGAGGCATTTAATGTTCAATCAAAAACAGCTGATTTTTGACAAAAGAGATAACACCCCCCCCCATTACGTCATGCTTCAGAAATGTGGAAAATTGGTCCGTTTTCAAATGTTTTATTTTTGAACGTCAGTTCACATTTGTAGGTGGATCATCAGTGTTAAAGCTAAAATTAGCATGTTTAAAGTGATTTTCATGCTTCCAGGGGCCCTAAACACAAGATTTATGGAATGGTTAAAAGTGCATGAAAATGGCCAATTTACTCACTCTGAGTTCTCAAAAAGGGTTTCTTCACCCCGGGAAGTTAATTAAATACCATTTGGAGGCATTTAATGTTCGAGCAAAAACGGCTGATTTTCGACAAAAGAGATAACACCCCCCATCACGTCATGCTTCAGAAATGTGGAAAATGGTCCGTTTTCAAATGTTTTATTTTTGAACGTCAGTTCACATTTGTAGGTGGATTATCAGTGTTAGAGCTAAAATTAGCATGTTTAAAGTGATTTTCATGCTTCCAGGGGCTCGGGAAGTGAATTAAATACTATTTGGAGGCATTTAATGTTCAATCAAAAACAGCTGATTTTTGACAAAAGAGATAACACCCCCCCATTACGTCATGCTTCAGAAATGTGGAAAATGGTCCGTTTTCAAATGTTTTATTTTTGAACGTCAGTTCACATTTGTAGGTGGATCATCAGTGTTAGAGCTAAAATTAGCATGTTTAAAGTGATTTTCATGCTTCCAGGGGCCCTAAACACAAGATTTATGGAATGGTTAAAAGTGCATGAAAATGGCCAATTTACTCACTCTGAGTTCTCAAAAAGGGTTTCTTCACCCCGGGAAGTTAATTAAATACCATTTGGAGGCATTTAATGTTCGAGCAAAAATGGCTGATTTACGACAAAAGAGATAACACCCCCCCATTACGTCATGCTTCAGAAATGTGGAAAATGGTCCGTTTTCAAATGTTTTATTTTTGAACGTCAGTTCACATTTGTAGGTGGATCATCAGTGTTAGAGCTAAAATTAGCATGTTTAAAGTGATTTTCATGCTTCCAGGGGCTCGGGAAGTGAATTAAATACTTTTTGGAGGCATTTAATGTTCAATCAAAAACAGCTTATTTTTGACAAAAGAGATAACACCCCCCATTACGTCATGCTTCAGAAATGTGGAAAATGGTCCGTTTTCAAATGTTTTATTTTTGAACGTCAGTTCACATTTGTAGGTGGATCATCAGTGTTAGAGCTAAAATTAGCATGTTTAAAGTGATTTTCATGCTTCCAGGGTCCCTAAACAGAAGATTTATGGAATGGTTAAAAGTGCATGAAAATGGCCAATTTACTCACTCTGAGTTCTCAAAAAGGGTTTCTTCACCCCGGGAAGTTAATTAAATACCATTTGGAGGCATTTAATGTTCGAGCAAAAACGGCTGATTTTCGACAAAAGAGATAAGACCCCCATTACGTGATGCTTCAGAAATGTGGAAAATGGTCCGTTTTCAAATGTTTTATTTTTGAACGTCAGTTCACATTTGTAGGTGGATCATCAGTGTTAGAGCTAAAATTAGCATGTTTAAAGTGATTTTCATGCTTCCAGGGGCTCGGGAAGTGAATTAAATACTATTTGGAGGCATTTAATGTTCAAGTAAAAACAGCTGATTTTTGACAAAAGAGATAACACCCGCCCCATTACGTCATGCTTCAGAAATGTGGAAAATGGTCCGTTTTCAAATGTTTTATTTTTGAACGTCAGTTCACATTTGTAGGTGGATCATCAGTGTTAGAGCTAAAATTAGCATGTTTAAAGTGATTTTCATGCTTCAAGGGGGCCTAAACACAAGATTTATGGAATGGATAAAAGTGCATGAAAATGGCCAATTTACTCACTCTGAGTTCTCAAAAAGGGTTTTTTCACCCCGGGAAGTTAATTAAATACCATTTGGAGGCATTTAATGTTCGAGCAAAAACGGCTGATTTTCGACAAAAGAGATAACACCCCCCCATTACGTCATGCTTCAGAAATGTGGAAAATGGTCAGTTTTCAAATGTTTTATTTTTGAACGTCAGTTCACATTTGTAGGTGGATCATCAGTGTTAGAGCTAAAATTAGCATGTTTAAAGTGATTTTCATGCTTCCAGGGGCTCGGGAAGTGAATTAAATACTATTTGGAGGCATTTAATGTTCAATCAAAAACAGCTGATTTTTGACAAAAGAGATAACACCCCCCCATTACGTCATGCTTCAGAAATGTGGAAAATTGGTCCGTTTTCAAATGTTTTATTTTTGAACGTCAGTTCACATTTGTAGGTGGATCATCAGTGTTAAAGCTAAAATTAGCATGTTTAAAGTGATTTTCATGCTTCCAGGGGCCCTAAACACAAGATTTATGGAATGGTTAAAAGTGCATGAAAATGGCCAATTTACTCACTCTGAGTTCTCAAAAAGGGTTTCTTCACCCCGGCAAGTTAATTAAATACCATTTGGAGGCATTTAATGTTCGAGCAAAAACGGCTGATTTTCGACAAAAGAGATAACACCCCCCCCATTACGTCATGCTTCAGAAATGTGGAAAATGGTCCGTTTTCAAATGTTTTATTTTTGAACGTCAGTTCACATTTGTAGGTGGATCATCAGTGTTAGAGCTAAAATTAGCATGTTTAAAGTGATTTTCATGCTTCCAGGGGCTCGGGAAGTGAATTAAATACTATTCGGAGGCATTTAATGTTCAAGCAAAAGCAGCTGATTTTTGACAAAAGAGATAACACCCCCCCATTACGTCATGCTTCAGAAATGTGGAAAATGGTCCGTTTTCAAATGTTTTATTTTTGAACGTCAGTTCACATTTGTAGGTGGATCATCAGTGTTAGAGCTAAAATTAGCATGTTTAAAGTGATTTGCATGCTTCCAGGGGCCCTAAACACAAGATTTATGGAATTTTTAAAAGTGCATGAAAATGGCCAATTTACTCACTCTGAGTTCTCAAAAAGGGTTTCTTCACCCCGGGAAGTTAATTAAATACCTTTTGGAGGCATTTAATGTTCGAGCAAAAATGGCTGATTTTCGACAAAAGAGATAACACCCACCCATTTCGTCATGCTTCAAAAATGTGGAAAATGGTCCGTTTTCAAATGTTTTATTTTTGAACGTCAGTTCACATTTGTAGGTGGATCATCAGTGTTAGAGCTAAAATTAGCATGTTTAAAGTGATTTTCATGCTTCCAGGGGCTCGGGAAGTGAATTAAATACTATTTGGAGGCATTTAATGTTCAAGCAAAAACAGCAGATTTTTGACAAAAGAGATAACACCCCCCCATTACGTCATGCTTCAGAAATGTGGATAATGGTCCGTTTTCAAATGTTTTATTTTTGAACGTCAGTTCACATTTGTAGGTGTATCATCAGTGTTAGAGCTAAAATTAGCATGTTTAAAGTGATTTTCATGCTTCCAGGGGCCCTAAACACAAGATTTATGGAATGGTTAAAAGTGCATGAAAATGGCCAATTTACTCACTCTGAATTCTCAAAAAGGGTTTCTTCACCCCGGGAAGTTAATTAAATACCATTTGGAGGCATTTAATGTTCGAGCAAAAACGGCTGATTTTCGACAAAAGAGATAACACCCCCCATTACGTCATGCTTCAGAAATGTGGAAAATGGTCCGTTTTCAAATGTTTTATTTTTGAACGTCAGTTCACATTTGTAGGTGGATCATCAGTGTTAGAGCTAAAATTAGCATGTTTAAAGTGATTTTCATGCTTCCAGGGGCTCGGGAAGTGAATTAAATACTATTTGGAGGCATTTAATGTTCAATCAAAAACAGCTGATTTTTGACAAAAGAGATAACACCCCCCCATTACGTCATGCTTCAGAAATGTGGAAAATGGTCCGTTTTCAAATGTTTTATTTTTGAACGTCAGTTCACATTTGTAGGTGGATCATCAGTGTTAGAGCTAAAATTAGCATGTTTAAAGTGATTTTCATGCTTCCAGGGGCCCTAAACACAAGATTTATGGAATGGTTAAAAGTGCATGAAAATGGCCAATTTACTCACTCTGAATTCTCAAAAAGGGTTTCTTCACCCCGGGAAGTTAATTAAATACCATTTGGAGGCATTTAATGTTCGAGCAAAAACGGCTGATTTTCGACAAAAGAGATAACACCCCCCCATTACGTCATGCTTCAGAAATGTGGAAAATGGTCCAATTTCAAATGTTTTATTTTTGAACGTCAGTTCACATTTGTAGGTGGATCATCAGTGTTAGAGCTAAAAATTAGCATGTTTAAAGTGATTTTCATGCTTCCAGGGGCTCGGGAAGTGAATTAAATACGATTTGGAGGCATTTAATGTTCAATCAAAAACAGCTGATTTTTGACAAAAGAGATAACACCCCCCCCATTACGTCATGCTTCAGAAATGTGGAAAATTGGTCCGTTTTCAAATGTTTTATTTTTGAACGTCAGTTCACATTTGTAGGTGGATCATCAGTGTTAAAGCTAAAATTAGCATGTTTAAAGTGATTTTCATGCTTCCAGGGGCCCTAAACACAAGATTTATGGAATGGTTAAAAGTGCATGAAAATGGCCAATTTACTCACTCTGAGTTCTCAAAAAGGGTTTCTTCACCCCGGGAAGTTAATTAAATACCATTTGGAGGCATTTAATGTTCGAGCAAAAACGGCTGATTTTCGACAAAAGAGATAACACCCCCCCATTACGTCATGCTTCAGAAATGTGGAAAATGGTCCGTTTTCAAATGTTTTATTTTTGAACGTCAGTTCACATTTGTAGGTGGATCATCAGTGTTAGAGCTAAAATTAGCATGTTTAAAGTGATTTTCATGCTTCCAGGGCCTCGGGAAGTGAATTAAATACTATTTGGAGGCATTTAATGTTCAAGCAAAAACAGCTGATTTTTGACAAAAAAGATAACACCCCCCCCATTACGTCATGCTTCAGAAATGTGGAAAATGGTCCGTTTTCAAATGTTTTATTTTTGAACGTCAGTTCACATTTGTAGGTGGATCATCAGTGTTAGAGCTAAAATTAGCATGTTTAAGGTGATTTTCATGCTTCCAGGGGCCCTAAACACAAGATTTATGGAATGGTTAAAAGTGCATGAAAATGGCCATTTTACTCACTCTGAGTTCTCAAAAAGGGTTTCTTCACCCCGGGAAGTTAATTAAATACCATTTGGAGGCATTTAATGTTCGAGCAAAAACGGCTGATTTTCGACAAAAGAGATAACACCCCCCATCACGTCATGCTTCAGAAATGTGGAAAATGGTCCGTTTTCAAATGTTTTATTTTTGAACGTCAGTTCACATTTGTAGGTGGATTATCAGTGTTAGAGCTAAAATTAGCATGTTTAAAGTGATTTTCATGCTTCCAGGGGCTCGGGAAGTGAATTAAATACTATTTGGAGGCATTTAATGTTCAATCAAAAACAGCTGATTTTTGACAAAAGAGATAACACCCCCCCATTACGTCATGCTTCAGAAATGTGGAAAATGGTCCGTTTTCAAATGTTTTATTTTTGAACGTCAGTTCACATTTGTAGGTGGATCATCAGTGTTAGAGCTAAAATTAGCATGTTTAAAGTGATTTTCATGCTTCCAGGGGCCCTAAACACAAGATTCATGGAATGGTTAAAAGTGCATGAAAATGGCCAATTTACTCACTCTGAGTTCTCAAAAAGGGTTTCTTCACCCCGGGAAGTTAATTAAATACCATTTGGAGGCATTTAATGTTCGAGCAAAAACGGCTGATTTTCGACAAAAGAGATAAAACCCCCCCATTACGTCATGCTTCAGAAATGTGGAAAATGGTCCGTTTTCAAATGTTTTATTTTTGAACGTCAGTTCACATTTGTAGGTGGATCATCAGTGTTAGAGCTAAAATTAGCATGTTTAAAGTGATTTTCATGCTTCCAGGGGCTCTGGAAGTGAATTAAATACTTTTTGGAGGCATTTAATGTTCAATCAAAAACAGCTTATTTTTGACAAAAGAGATAACACCCCCCATTACGTCATGCTTCAGAAATGTGGAAAATGGTCCGTTTTCAAATGTTTTATTTTTGAACGTCAGTTTACATTTGTAGGTGGATCATCAGTGTTAGAGCTAAAATTAGCATGTTTAAAGTGATTTTCATGCTTCCAGGGTCCCTAAACAGAAGATTTATGGAATGGTTAAAAGTGCATGAAAATGGCCAATTTACTCACTCTGAGTTCTCAAAAAGGGTTTCTTCACCCCGGGAAGTTAATTAAATACCATTTGGAGGCATTTAATGTTCGAGCAAAAACGGCTGATTTTCGACAAAAGAGATAACACCCCCATTACGTGATGCTTCAGAAATGTGGACAATGGTCCGTTTTCAAATGTTTTATTTTTGAACGTCAGTTCACATTTGTAGGTGGATCATCAGTGTTAGAGCTAAAATTAGCATGTTTAAAGTGATTTTCATGCTTCCAGGGGCTCGGGAAGTGAATTAAATACTATTTGGAGGCATTTAATGTTCAAGTAAAAACAGCTGATTTTTGACAAAAGAGATAACACCCGCCCCATTACGTCATGCTTCAGAAATTTGGAAAATGGTCCGTTTTCAAATGTTTTATTTTTGAACGTCAGTTCACATTTGTAGGTGGATCATCAGTGTTAGAGCTAAAATTAGCATGTTTAAAGTGATTTTCATGCTTCAAGGGGGCCTAAACACAAGATTTATGGAATGGATAAAAGTGCATGAAAATGGCCAATTTACTCACTCTGAGTTCTCAAAAAGGGTTTTTTCACCCCGGGAAGTTAATTAAATACCATTTGGAGGCATTTAATGTTCGAGCAAAAACGGCTGATTTTCGACAAAAGAGATAACACCCCCCCATTACGTCATGCTTCAGAAATGTGGAAAATGGTCAGTTTTCAAATGTTTTATTTTTGAACATCAGTTCACATTTGTAGGTGGATCATCAGTGTTAGAGCTAAAATTAGCATGTTTAAAGTGATTTTCATGCTTCCAGGGGCTCGGGAAGTGAATTAAATACTATTTGGAGGCATTTAATGTTCAATCAAAAACAGCTGATTTTTGACAAAAGAGATAACACCCCCCCATTACGTTATGCTTCAGAAATGTGGAAAATTGGTCCGTTTTCAAATGTTTTATTTTTGAACGTCAGTTCACATTTGTAGGTGGATCATCAGTGTTAAAGCTAAAATTAGCATGTTTAAAGTGATTTTCATGCTTCCAGGGGCCCTAAACACAAGATTTATGGAATGGTTAAAAGTGCATGAAAATGGCCAATTTACTCACTCTGAGTTCTCAAAAAGGGTTTCTTCACCCCGGGAAGTTAATTAAATACCATTTGGAGGCATTTAATGTTCGAGCAAAAACGGCTGATTTTCGACAAAAGAGATAACACCCCCCCCATTACGTCATGCTTCAGAAATGTGGAAAATGGTCCGTTTTCAAATGTTTTATTTTTGAACGTCAGTTCACATTTGTAGGTGGATCATCAGTGTTAGAGCTAAAATTAGCATGTTTAAAGTGATTTTCATGCTTCCAGGGGCTCGGGAAGTGAATTAAATACTATTCGGAGGCATTTAATGTTCAAGCAAAAGCAGCTGATTTTTGACAAAAGAGATAACACCCCCCCATTACGTCATGCTTCAGAAATGTGGAAAATGGTCCGTTTTCAAATGTTTTATTTTTGAACGTCAGTTCACATTTGTAGGTGGATCATCAGTGTTAGAGCTAAAATTAGCATGTTTAAAGTGATTTTCATGCTTCCAGGGGCCCTAAACACAAGATTTATGGAATTTTTAAAAGTGCATGAAAATGGCCAATTTACTCACTCTGAGTTCTCAAAAAGGGTTTCTTCACCCCGGGAAGTTAATTAAATACCTTTTGGAGGCATTTAATGTTCGAGCAAAAATGGCTGATTTTCGACAAAAGAGATAACACCCACCCATTTCGTCATGCTTCAAAAATGTGGAAAATGGTCCGTTTTCAAATGTTTTATTTTTGAACGTCAGTTCACATTTGTAGGTGGATCATCAGTGTTAGAGCTAAAATTAGCATGTTTAAAGTGATTTTCATGCTTCCAGGGGCTCGGGAAGTGAATTAAATACTATTTGGAGGCATTTAATGTTCAAGCAAAAACAGCAGATTTTTGACAAAAGAGATAACACCCCCCCATTACGTCATGCTTCAGAAATGTGGATAATGGTCCGTTTTCAAATGTTTTATTTTTGAACGTCAGTTCACATTTGTAGGTGTATCATCAGTGTTAGAGCTAAAATTAGCATGTTTAAAGTGATTTTCATGCTTCCAGGGGCCCTAAACACAAGATTTATGGAATGGTTAAAAGTGCATGAAAATGGCCAATTTACTCACTCTGAATTCTCAAAAAGGGTTTCTTCACCCCGGGAAGTTAATTAAATACCATTTGGAGGCATTTAATGTTCGAGCAAAAACGGCTGATTTTCGACAAAAGAGATAACACCCCCCATTACGTCATGCTTCAGAAATGTGGAAAATGGTCCGTTTTCAAATGTTTTATTTTTGAACGTCAGTTCACATTTGTAGGTGGATCATCAGTGTTAGAGCTAAAATTAGCATGTTTAAAGTGATTTTCATGCTTCCAGGGGCTCGGGAAGTGAATTAAATACTATTTGGAGGCATTTAATGTTCAATCAAAAACAGCTGATTTTTGACAAAAGAGATAACACCCCCCCATTACGTCATGCTTCAGAAATGTGGAAAATGGTCCGTTTTCAAATGTTTTATTTTTAAACGTCAGTTCACATTTGTAGGTGGATCATCAGTGTTAGAGCTAAAATTAGCATGTTTAAAGTGATTTTCATGCTTCCAGGGGCCCTAAACACAAGATTTATGGAATGGTTAAAAGTGCATGAAAATGGCCAATTTACTCACTCTGAATTCTCAAAAAGGGTTTCTTCACCCCGGGAAGTTAATTAAATACCATTTGGAGGCATTTAATGTTCGAGCAAAAACGGCTGATTTTCGACAAAAGAGATAACACCCCCCCATTACGTCATGCTTCAGAAATGTGGAAAATGGTCCAATTTCAAATGTTTTATTTTTGAACGTCAGTTCACATTTGTAGGTGGATCATCAGTGTTAGAGCTAAAAATTAGCATGTTTAAAGTGATTTTCATGCTTCCAGGGGCTCGGGAAGTGAATTAAATACGATTTGGAGGCATTTAATGTTCAATCAAAAACAGCTGATTTTTGACAAAAGAGATAACACCCCCCCCATTACGTCATGCTTCAGAAATGTGGAAAATTGGTCCGTTTTCAAATGTTTTATTTTTGAACGTCAGTTCACATTTGTAGGTGGATCATCAGTGTTAAAGCTAAAATTAGCATGTTTAAAGTGATTTTCATGCTTCCAGGGGCCCTAAACACAAGATTTATGGAATGGTTAAAAGTGCATGAAAATGGCCAATTTACTCACTCTGAGTTCTCAAAAAGGGTTTCTTCACCCCGGGAAGTTAATTAAATACCATTTGGAGGCATTTAATGTTCGAGCAAAAACGGCTGATTTTCGACAAAAGAGATAACACCCCCCCATTACGTCATGCTTCAGAAATGTGGAAAATGGTCCGTTTTCAAATGTTTTATTTTTGAACGTCAGTTCACATTTGTAGGTGGATCATCAGTGTTAGAGCTAAAATTAGCATGTTTAAAGTGATTTTCATGCTTCCAGGGCCTCGGGAAGTGAATTAAATACTATTTGGAGGCATTTAATGTTCAAGCAAAAACAGCTGATTTTTGACAAAAAAGATAACACCCCCCCCATTACGTCATGCTTCAGAAATGTGGAAAATGGTCCGTTTTCAAATGTTTTATTTTTGAACGTCAGTTCACATTTGTAGGTGGATCATCAGTGTTAGAGCTAAAATTAGCATGTTTAAGGTGATTTTCATGCTTCCAGGGGCCCTAAACACAAGATTTATGGAATGGTTAAAAGTGCATGAAAATGGCCAATTTACTCACTCTGAGTTCTCAAAAAGGGTTTCTTCACCCCGGGAAGTTAATTAAATACCATTTGGAGGCATTTAATGTTCGAGCAAAAACGGCTGATTTTCGACAAAAGAGATAACACCCCCCATCACGTCATGCTTCAGAAATGTGGAAAATGGTCCGTTTTCAAATGTTTTATTTTTGAACGTCAGTTCACATTTGTAGGTGGATTATCAGTGTTAGAGCTAAAATTAGCATGTTTAAAGTGATTTTCATGCTTCCAGGGGCTCGGGAAGTGAATTAAATACTATTTGGAGGCATTTAATGTTCAATCAAAAACAGCTGATTTTTGACAAAAGAGATAACACCCCCCCATTACGTCATGCTTCAGAAATGTGGAAAATGGTCCGTTTTCAAATGTTTTATTTTTGAACGTCAGTTCACATTTGTAGGTGGATCATCAGTGTTAGAGCTAAAATTAGCATGTTTAAAGTGATTTTCATGCTTCCAGGGGCCCTAAACACAAGATTCATGGAATGGTTAAAAGTGCATGAAAATGGCCAATTTACTCACTCTGAGTTCTCAAAAAGGGTTTCTTCACCCCGGGAAGTTAATTAAATACCATTTGGAGGCATTTAATGTTCGAGCAAAAACGGCTGATTTTCGACAAAAGAGATAAAACCCCCCCATTACGTCATGCTTCAGAAATGTGGAAAATGGTCCGTTTTCAAATGTTTTATTTTTGAACGTCAGTTCACATTTGTAGGTGGATCATCAGTGTTAGAGCTAAAATTAGCATGTTTAAAGTGATTTTCATGCTTCCAGGGGCTCTGGAAGTGAATTAAATACTTTTTGGAGGCATTTAATGTTCAATCAAAAACAGCTTATTTTTGACAAAAGAGATAACACCCCCCATTACGTCATGCTTCAGAAATGTGGAAAATGGTCCGTTTTCAAATGTTTTATTTTTGAACGTCAGTTTACATTTGTAGGTGGATCATCAGTGTTAGAGCTAAAATTAGCATGTTTAAAGTGATTTTCATGCTTCCAGGGTCCCTAAACAGAAGATTTATGGAATGGTTAAAAGTGCATGAAAATGGCCAATTTACTCACTCTGAGTTCTCAAAAAGGGTTTCTTCACCCCGGGAAGTTAATTAAATACCATTTGGAGGCATTTAATGTTCGAGCAAAAACGGCTGATTTTCGACAAAAGAGATAACACCCCCATTACGTGATGCTTCAGAAATGTGGAAAATGGTCCGTTTTCAAATGTTTTATTTTTGAACGTCAGTTCACATTTGTAGGTGGATCATCAGTGTTAGAGCTAAAATTAGCATGTTTAAAGTGATTTTCATGCTTCCAGGGGCTCGGGAAGTGAATTAAATACTATTTGGAGGCATTTAATGTTCAAGTAAAAACAGCTGATTTTTGACAAAAGAGATAACACCCGCCCCATTACGTCATGCTTCAGAAATTTGGAAAATGGTCCGTTTTCAAATGTTTTATTTTTGAACGTCAGTTCACATTTGTAGGTGGATCATCAGTGTTAGAGCTAAAATTAGCATGTTTAAAGTGATTTTCATGCTTCAATGGGGCCTAAACACAAGATTTATGGAATGGATAAAAGTGCATGAAAATGGCCAATTTACTCACTCTGAGTTCTCAAAAAGGGTTTTTTCACCCCGGGAAGTTAATTAAATACCATTTGGAGGCATTTAATGTTCGAGCAAAAACGGCTGATTTTCGACAAAAGAGATAACACCCCCCCATTACGTCATGCTTCAGAAATGTGGAAAATGGTCAGTTTTCAAATGTTTTATTTTTGAACATCAGTTCACATTTGTAGGTGGATCATCAGTGTTAGAGCTAAAATTAGCATGTTTAAAGTGATTTTCATGCTTCCAGGGGCTCGGGAAGTGAATTAAATACTATTTGGAGGCATTTAATGTTCAATCAAAAACAGCTGATTTTTGACAAAAGAGATAACACCCCCCCATTACATTATGCTTCAGAAATGTGGAAAATTGGTCCGTTTTCAAATGTTTTATTTTTGAACGTCAGTTCACATTTGTAGGTGGATCATCAGTGTTAAAGCTAAAATTAGCATGTTTAAAGTGATTTTCATGCTTCCAGGGGCCCTAAACACAAGATTTATGGAATGGTTAAAAGTGCATGAAAATGGCCAATTTACGCACTCTGAGTTCTCAAAAAGGGTTTCTTCACCCCGGGAAGTTAATTAAATACCATTTGGAGGCATTTAATGTTCGAGCAAAAACGGCTGATTTTCGACAAAAGAGATAACACCCCCCCATTACGTCATGCTTCAGAAATGTGGAAAATGGTCCGTTTTCAAATGTTTTATTTTTGAACGTCAGTTCACATTTGTAGGTGGATCATCAGTGTTAGAGCTAAAATTAGCATGTTTAAAGTGATTTTCATGCTTCCAGGGCCTCGGGAAGTAAATTAAATACTATTTGGAGGCATTTAATGTTCAAGCAAAAACAGCTGATTTTTGACAAAAAAGATAACACCCCCCCATTACGTCATGCTTCAGAAATGTGGAAAATGGTCCGTTTTCAAATGTTTTATTTTTGAACGTCAGTTCACATTTGTAGGTGGATCATCAGTGTTAGAGCTAAAATTAGCATGTTTAAAGTGATTTTCATGCTTCCAGGGGCCCTAAACACAAGATTTATGGAATGGTTAAAAGTGCATGAAAATGGCCAATTTACTCACTCTGAGTTCTCAAAAAGGGTTTCTTCACCCCGGGAAGTTAATTAAATACCATTTGGAGGCATTTAATGTTCGAGCAAAAACGGCTGATTTTCGACAAAAGAGATAACACCCCCCATTACGTCATGCTTCAGAAATGTGGAAAATGGTCCGTTTTCAAATGTTTTATTTTTGAACGTCAGTTCACATTTGTAGGTGGATCATCAGTGTTAGAGCTAAAATTAGCATGTTTAAAGTGATTTTCATGCTTCCAGGGGCCCTAAACACAAGATTTATGGAATGGTTAAAAGTGCATGAAAATGGCCAATTTACTCACTCTGAGTTCCCAAAAAGGGTTTCTTCACCCCGGGAAGTTAATTAAATACCATTTGGAGGCATTTAATGTTCGAGCAAAAATGGCTGATTTACGACAAAAGAGATAACACCCCCCATTACGTCATGCTTCAGAAATGTGGAAAATGGTCCGTTTTCAAATGTTTTATTTTTGAACGTCAGTTCACATTTGTAGGTGGATCATCAGTGTTAGAGCTAAAATTAGCATGTTTAAAGTGATTTTCATGCTTCCAGGGGCTCGGGAAGTGAATTAAATACTTTTTGGAGGCATTTAATGTTCAATCAAAAACAGCTTATTTTTGACAAAAGAGATAACACCCCCCATTACGTCATGCTTCAGAAATGTGGAAAATGGTCCGTTTTCAAATGTTTTATTTATGAACGTCAGTTCACATTTGTAGGTGGATCATCAGTGTTAGAGCTAAAATTAGCATGTTTAAAGTGATTTTCATGCTTCCAGGGTCCCTAAACACAAGATTTACGGAATGGTTAAAAGTGCATGAAAATGGCCAATTTACTCACTCTCACCTTCTTCACCCCGGGAAGTTAATTAAATACCATTTGGAGGCATTTAATGTTCGAGCAAAAACGGCTGATTTTCGACAAAAGAGATAACACCCCCATTACGTGATGCTTCAGAAATGTGGAAAATGGTCCGTTTTCAAATGTTTTATTTTTGAACGTCAGTTCACATTTGTAGGTGGATCATCAGTGTTAGAGCTAAAATTAGCATGTTTAAAGTGATTTTCATGCTTCCAGGGGCTCGGGAAATGAATTAAATACTATTTGGAGGCATTTAATGTTCAAGCAAAAACAGCTGATTTTTGACAAAAGAGATAACACCCCCCCCCCCCCATTACGTCATGCTTCAGAAATGTGGAAAATGGTCCGTTTTCAAATGTTTTATTTTTGAACGTCAGTTCACATTTGTAGGTGGATCATCAGTGTTAGAGCTAAAATTAGCATGTTTAAAGTGATTTTCATGCTTCCAGGGGCCCTAAACACAAGATTTATGGAATGGTTAAAAGTGCATGAAAATGGCCAATTTACTCACTCTGAGTTCTCAAAAAGGGTTTCTTCACCCCGGGAAGTTAATTAAATACCATTTGGAGGCATTTAATGTTCGAGCAAAAACGGCTGATTTTCGACAAAAGAGATAACACCCCCCCATTACGTCATGCTTCAGAAATGTGGAAAATGGTCCGTTTTCAAATGTTTTATTTTTGAACGTCAGTTCACATTTGTAGGTGGATCATCAGTGTTAGTGCTAAAATTAGCATGTTTAAAGTGATTTTCATGCTTCCAGGGGCTCGGGAAGTGAATTAAATACTATTTGGAGGCATTTAATGTTCAATCAAAAACAGCAGATTTTTGACAAAAGAGATAACACATGCTTCCAGGGGCCCTAAACACAAGATTTATGGAATGGTTAAAAGTGCATGAAAATGAGCGACACTGTGGCAACATATCGCCTTTTACGGGTAATGCTCGGCAGAAAGCTCCATTCATGGGTTTTGGGGTCATACTTCTCTACAATATCAATTGGAGACTGCTGGCTCCCAAAACCTCCAATTACAAGTAGCACTTCATTAGCCCCGAGTTGTGCCCTAGTCCTTGGTCCCTGCATTTGACTCCGCAATTCAGGCCTCAGGTGGAATTTATTTGCTTCATCTACCAAATCCCTGCAAGACAAGCTGCAGTGAATCAGGGGCTCCACATCAATGACATCAGTGATATATCTGGGAGTGAGAAGTGGTATGCGCACATATTGAAGGAGGTCCGGCAGAGACTCCTCCCTCTCCTTCTTTGAGTGCTTCCTCCAGTTTATGACTGCTTCAAACACAGGCTCATCGGAGTCCACCTGAATTTCATCACACTTGATGAGTTTCTCCACTTCCTCCTGATGCAGGAGGATGAACTCTTCATGCTGCACAACCTCAGGAAAATGCTTCTGGCTGAACACCTCGGCGGCCTGCATCAGATCTACACAGTTTTGGGTCTCCGCAAAATCACGAATCCCCAAACAGTTCGACGGATCTAGCTGGCTTTCCAGAAATTCACAGCAAGCTCGTTTCACACCTTTTAGCTGAAGCAAACATGCAGCTGGCAGTAACTCCTGCACGTTTTCTACTGTTACATGCACAGTCTCAGTGTAGACAAAATCCAGGAGAATTTCCATGGTGGCAGCGGTGAGGCCCTGTATATCCACAAACGGTTTTCCCTTTTCTGAAAGCTCGCTGGTGAACATGGCACAGAAATAGTCACTGCAAGCTGCCAGTACAAAGCGTTGGGCACGAAACTCCTTTTCGTCAACTTTCAGGATGATATCACAGAGCGTGTTACTCTTGCGCAGGGAGTTCATTGAATTCAGGATGGACTTGGCGTGGGAGTTGGTCATGATGTCCTTGGGAGCCATGGTTTTGCATCATTGGGGACCCGGAGGATGTGAGTGAAGCAGAGATACGGGGTCAATTACCTCGCAAAAACATGCCTGCGGCCTCGTTATTTCCCCCACCTCTTTTTCCTCCGGGCCCGGGTAGCGGCCGATACACTACCAAAACCGGGGGCGTGAGCCCCAAACAGTGCACGCACAGACCAAGCGACGGCACAGGCTCAATGATCGCATCTATGTGATTGGTGGGTACGATGGCCGCTCCCGGCTCAGTTCAGTGGAATGCTTGGATTAGCTGCGGAAGCGCTGTGAGGCCCCAGGGCGGTTATGCGCTGTACAAATGCAATTTTTCATTTCATTTCATTTCATTTCACATCTGAAGAGGATGGCGTTTGGTACCCTGTGGCTCCCATGAATGTGCGCCGAGGATTAGCGGGGGCCACCGCTCTTGGAGGAGGATACGATGGCCTGAACATTTTAAGCTCGGTAGAAAAGTATGACCCTCACACAGGGCACTGGTCAAATGTCACACCAATGGCCACAAAGCGTTCAGGCGCTGGCGTCTCTCTTTTAAATGACCACATATATGTGGTAGGGGGCTTCGATGGAACAGCACATCTCTCTTCTGTGGAGGCATACAACATCCGGACGGATTCCTGGACGACAGTCACCAGTATGACCACGCCAAGGTGCTATGTGGGTGCAACAGTGCTGCGAGGGAGGCTTTATGCAATAGCAGGGTATGATGGAAACTCTCTGCTGAGCAGCATCGAGTGCTACGATCCCATTATCGACAGCTGGGAGGTGGTGACATCAATGGGAACCCAGCGTTGTGATGCCGGCGTCTGTGTCCTGCGTGAAAAATGAAGTAGCCCCAGGACCAGCCTTTATTTTTTGATGATGCATGAGCCCTCAACAGGCACTTGCCAAAATCTGGGTACCTCTGTGCCACCCGCCCTGGGCATAATTCTTCAATTGCACATATCTCGCACCCAATGTGGACGTGTTTGAAAGCAGTCCGTAAAAATAATTCCAGGCAGTGGGCCCAAAGAGGGCAGAGCTTTTTTTGCACTGACTCGTGTTGCTTCCGAGTCCTCTATCTGAGCCTGAAATATGAAATTATCAACCCTAACTGGAGAGACTTTGAATGCTGTGATCTAGTTGGGCAACCTCCCACCTCAGAGAACCTGAATGTGTAAAAGAGAAAATGAGTGTTTGCGTGTTAATAATGTTCACATTCAAGCCTTTTTGGAAGTTTTGTTTTACAAAACTGTTAAAACAATCCATTATCTTCTGTTGCAAATGTACTAGCCTGCATAATGTACATAGAAGCAAAAGATGGCCTGTTAAAAGTTGTACACTATGTCGTATACTTGCTGTCTGTAAATTGCAAACGTAAATTGTGAAAACTTCAAGAAAACGGGCAGAACCAGGTATGTTAACTGTAGCAATCCACAAAGCAGTGTCCTGGTCTGTGTGCTGCTGGCAGCAAACTTTCCTTTAGGGATGTTTTTTGAAGTCAGATACACAATATTCCTGTGTTTTCACTACTTTCGGAGGTGAAGAGCAACCTGTTTTTAGGGGACTTTTTTGTTATCGAGTTTGCAAGCATTTCATGCAGAACCAGTTTATTTCCTGACTTACGCTGGCTATTATGAAGCCTTGGTCTTTATTTTGTCTTGTGGAGCGTAGGGTAATAAAACCCATGTCCAACTTGGGAAGGGGCCTGCACACATTTTTTTTCCCAAGGCACATATGCAGAGACACCCACTCCTTATCTCCGGTTATTCTAATTTCTTTGATCTGTCCAAGAAGACAATGCCATTAGTGCCAAATTTTAGCGTTTATAGGCAACTTAAACAAGCTAAAGGTTGAACATTCCAGCAAGCTACTAGGATTTCCTCCCAGATTGTACTACGTTGTGCAATTTCACATAGCAAAGTATAATGTTATATGTTGTTGTGACAAGTGTATTTCAGCGCACACAAGAGTACACAGACCCATACATGTTGTAGCAGCTGCTATCCCTGGTTTGGCATTTGGTGCAGATTTTGCTACCCCTCCTCTCGGGTCATGAAGGAAAAGAATGTAAATAGCACCATTTACTTTCTGTTTTACTCTTTTTCCTAGTACTTCCTCATCAAATAGGAGATTGTGGAGGGGCTAATGGTAGCAGAGGTGGCGATTTCAGTTTGGCTACCTCTGGTAATTTCCCAAATATATGTCCGTGCACCCAAGGTATAATCATTTCAGCGAAATAAGTTTCCAAAGTACTGATACAGATGTCTGTTCACACACTTTCTTGTAGGATGAATTTTCTGACTGCAGCCAGCTTTTTTTCTGCTCTTTCCACTGTATTGCAGTCTATAAACCGGTCCAGTGTTGCACCACTTTTATTTATGGCTTTGTTCAAAGCCTTTCCTGTTGGAAGACCAGTGGAAAAAAGTAAAATGGTTGTGTTCTGATCATTGCATATTTCTTGAAAAGAATTAATTCTGTCTTGGCAATAAAAAAAAAAAAAAAAAGTGCATGAAAATGGCCAATTTACTCACTCTGAGTTCTCAAAAAGGGTTTCTTCACCCCGGGAAGTTAATTAAATACCATTTGGAGGCATTTAATGTTCGAGCAAAAACGGCTGATTTTCGACAAAAGAGATAACACCCCCCATTACGTCATGCTTCAGAAATGTGGAAAATGGTCCGTTTTCAAATGTTTTATTTTTGAACGTCAGTTCACATTTGTAGGTGGATCATCAGTGTTAGAGCTAAAATTAGCATGTTTAAAGTGATTTTCATGCTTCCAGGGGCTCGGGAAGTGAATTAAATACTATTTGGAGGCATTTAATGTTCAATCAAAAACAGCTGATTTTTGACAAAAGAGATAACACCCCCCCATTACGTCATGCTTCAGAAATGTGGAAAATGGTCCGTTTTCAAATGTTTTATTTTTGAACGTCAGTTCACATTTGTAGGTGGATCATCAGTGTTAGAGCAAAAATTAGCATGTTTAAAGTGATTTTCATGCTTCCAGGGGCCCTAAACACAAGATTTGTGGAATGGTTAAAAGTGCAGGAAAATGGCCAATTTACTCACTCTGAGGTCTCAAAAAGTGTTTCTTCACCCGGGAAGTGAATTAAATACCAATTGGAGGCATTTAATGTTCAAGCAAAAATGGCTGATTTTTGACAAAAGAGATAACACCCCCCATTACGTCATGCTTCAGAAAGGTGAAAAATGGTCCGTTTTCAAATGTTTTATTTTTGAACGTCAGTTCACATTTGTAGGTGGATCATCAGTTTTAGAGCTAAATTTAGCATGTTTAAAGTGATTGTCATGCTTCCAGGGGCCCGGGAAGTGAATTAAATACAATTTGCAGGATTTTAATGTTCGAGCAAAAACGGCTGATTTTTGACAAAAGAGATAAGACCCCCATTACGTCATGCTTCAGAAAGGTGAAAAATGGTCCATATTCAAATGTTTTATTTTTGAACGTCAGTTCACATTTGTAGGTGGATCATCAGTGTTAGAGCTAAAATTAGCATGTTTAAAGTGATTTTCATGCTTCCAGGGGCTCGGGAAGTGAATTAAATACTATTTGGAGGCATTTAATGTTCAAGTAAAAACAGCTGATTTTCGACAAAAGAGATAACACCCCCATTACGTGATGCTTCAGAAATGTGGAAAATGGTCCGTTTTCAAATGTTTTATTTTTGAACGTCAGTTCACATTTGTAGGTGTATCATCAGTGTTAGAGCTAAAATTAGCATGTTTAAAGTGATTTTCATGCTTCCAGGGGCCCTAAACACATGATTTATGGAATGGTTAAAAGTGCATGAAAATGGCCAATTTACTCACTCTGAATTCTCAAAAAGGGTTTTTTCACCCCGGGAAGTTAATTAAATACCATTTGGAGGCATTTAATGTTCGAGCAAAAACGGCTGATTTTCGACAAAAGAGATAACACCCCCCATTACGTCATGCTTCAGAAATGTGGAAAATGGTCCGTTTTCAAATGTTTTATTTTTGAACGTCAGTTCACATTTGTAGGTGGATCATCAGTGTTAGAGCTAAAATTAGCATGTTTAAAGTGATTTTCATGCTTCCAGGGGCTCGGGAAGTGAATTAAATACTATTTGGAGGCATTTAATGTTCAATCAAAAACAGCTGATTTTTGACAAAAGAGATAACACCCCCCCCCCATTACGTCATGCTTCAGAAATGTGGAAAGTGGTCCGTTTTCAAATGTTTTATTTTTGAACGTCAGTTCACATTTGTAGGTGGATCATCAGTGTTAGAGCTAAAATTAGCATGTTTAAAGTGATTTTCATGCTTCCAGGGGCCCTAAACACAAGATTTATGGAATGGTTAAAAGTGCATGAAAATGGCCAATTTACTCACTCTGAGTTCTCAAAAAGGGTTTCTTCACCCCGGGAAGTTAATTAAATACCATTTGGAGGCATTTAATGTTCGAGCAAAAACGGCTGATTTTCGACAAAAGAGATAACACCCCCATTACGTGATGCTTCAGAAATGTGGAAAAAGGTCCGTTTTCAAATGTTTTATTTTTGAACGTCAGTTCACATTTGTAGGTGGATCATCAGTGTTAGAGCTAAAATTAGCATGTTTAAAGTGATTTTCATGCTTCCAGGGGCTCGGGAAGTGAATTAAATACTATTTGGAGGCATTTAATGTTCAAGCAAAAACAGCTGATTTTTGACAAAAGAGATAACACCTCCCCATTACGTCATGCTTCAGAAATGTGGAAAATGGTCCGTTTTCAAATGTTTTATTTTTGAACGTCAGTTCACATTTGTAGGTGGATCATCAGTGTTAGAGCTAAAATTAGCATGTTTAAAGTGATTTTCATGCTTCAAGGGGGCCTAAACACAAGATTTATGGAATGGATAAAAGTGCATGAAAATGGCCAATTTACTCACTCTGAGTTCTCAAAAAGGGTTTTTTCACCCCGGGAAGTTAATTAAATACCATTTGGAGGCATTTAATGTTCGAGCAAAAACGGCTGATTTTCGACAAAAGAGATAACACCCCCCCATTACGTCATGCTTCAGAAATGTGGATAATGGTCCGTTTTCAAATGTTTTATTTTTGAACGTCAGTTCACATTTGTAGGTGTATCATCAGTGTTAGAGCTAAAATTAGCATGTTTAAAGTGATTTTCATGCTTCCAGGGGCCCTAAACACATGATTTATGGAATGGTTAAAAGTGCATGAAAATGGCCAATTTACTCACTCTGAATTCTCAAAAAGGGTTTTTTCACCCCGGGAAGTTAATTAAATACCATTTGGAGGCATTTAATGTTCGAGCAAAAACGGCTGATTTTCGACAAAAGAGATAACACCCCCCATTACGTCATGCTTCAGAAATGTGGAAAATGGTCCGTTTTCAAATGTTTTATTTTTGAACGTCAGTTCACATTTGTAGGTGGATCATCAGTGTTAGAGCTAAAATTAGCATGTTTAAAGTGATTTTCATGCTTCCAGGGGCTCGGGAAGTGAATTAAATACTATTTGGAGGCATTTAATGTTCAATCAAAAACAGCTGATTTTTGACAAAAGAGATAACACCCCCCCCATTACGTCATGCTTCAGAAATGTGGAAAGTGGTCCGTTTTCAAATGTTTTATTTTTGAACGTCAGTTCACATTTGTAGGTGGATCATCAGTGTTAGAGCTAAAATTAGCATGTTTAAAGTGATTTTCATGCTTCCAGGGGCCCTAAACACAAGATTTATGGAATGGTTAAAAGTGCATGAAAATGGCCAATTTACTCACTCTGAGTTCTCAAAAAGGGTTTCTTCACCCCGGGAAGTTAATTAAATACCATTTGGAGGCATTTAATGTTCGAGCAAAAACGGCTGATTTTCGACAAAAGAGATAACACCCCCATTACGTGATGCTTCAGAAATGTGGAAAATGGTCCGTTTTCAAATGTTTTATTTTTGAACGTCAGTTCACATTTGTAGGTGGATCATCAGTGTTAGAGCTAAAATTAGCATGTTTAAAGTGATTTTCATGCTTCCAGGGGCTCGGGAAGTGAATTAAATACTATTTGGAGGCATTTAATGTTCAAGCAAAAACAGCTGATTTTTGACAAAAGAGATAACACCCCCCCATTACGTCATGCTTCAGAAATGTGGAAAATGGTCCGTTTTCAAATGTTTTATTTTTGAACGTCAGTTCACATTTGTAGGTGGATCATCAGTGTTAGAGCTAAAATTAGCATGTTTAAAGTGATTTTCATGCTTCAAGGGGGCCTAAACACAAGATTTATGGAATGGATAAAAGTGCATGAAAATGGCCAATTTACTCACTCTGAGTTCTCAAAAAGGGTTTTTTCACCCCGGGAAGTTAATTAAATACCATTTGGAGGCATTTAATGTTCGAGCAAAAACGGCTGATTTTCGACAAAAGAGATAACACCCCCCATTACGTCATGCTTCAGAAATGTGGATAATGGTCCGTTTTCAAATGTTTTATTTTTGAACGTCAGTTCACATTTGTAGGTGTATCATCAGTGTTAGAGCTAAAATTAGCATGTTTAAAGTGATTTTCATGCTTCCAGGGGCCCTAAACACATGATTTATGGAATGGTTAAAAGTGCATGAAAATGGCCAATTTACTCACTCTGAATTCTCAAAAAGGGTTTTTTCACCCCGGGAAGTTAATTAAATACCATTTGGAGGCATTTAATGTTCGAGCAAAAACGGCTGATTTTCGACAAAAGAGATAACACCCCCCATTACGTCATGCTTCAGAAATGTGGAAAATGGTCCGTTTTCAAATGTTTTATTTTTGAACGTCAGTTCACATTTGTAGGTGGATCATCAGTGTTAGAGCTAAAATTAGCATGTTTAAAGTGATTTTCATGCTTCCAGGGGCTCGGGAAGTGAATTAAATACTATTTGGAGGCATTTAATGTTCAAGCAAAAACAGCTGATTTTTGACAAAAGAGATAACACCCCCCCATTACGTCATGCTTCAGAAATGTGGAAAATGGTCCGTTTTCAAATGTTTTATTTTTGAACGTCAGTTCACATTTGTAGGTGGATCATCAGTGTTAGAGCTAAAATTAGCATGTTTAAAGTGATTTTCATGCTTCCAGGGGCTCTAAACACAAGATTTATGGAATGGTTAAAAGTGCATGAAAATGGCCAATTTACTCACTCTGAGTTCTCAAAAAGGGTTTTTTCACCCCGGGAAGTTAATTAAATACCATTTGGAGGCATTTAATGTTCGAGCAAAAACGGCTGATTTTCGACAAAAGAGATAACACCCCCCCATTACGTCATGCTTCAGAAATGTGGATAATGGTCCGTTTTCAAATGTTTTATTTTTGAACGTCAGTTCACATTTGTAGGTGTATCATCAGTGTTAGAGCGAAAATTAGCATGTTTAAAGTGATTTTCATGCTTCCAGGGGCCCTAAACACATGATTTATGGAATGGTTAAAAGTGCATGAAAATGGCCAATTTACTCACTCTGAATTCTCAAAAAGGGTTTTTTCACCCCGGGAAGTTAATTAAATACCATTTGGAGGCATTTAATGTTCGAGCAAAAACGGCTGATTTTCGACAAAAGAGATAACACCCCCCATTACGTCATGCTTCAGAAATGTGGAAAATGGTCCGTTTTCAAATGTTTTATTTTTGAACGTCAGTTCACATTTGTAGGTGGATCATCAGTGTTAGAGCTAAAATTAGCATGTTTAAAGTGATTTTCATGCTTCCAGGGGCTCGGGAAGTGAATTAAATACTATTTGGAGGCATTTAATGTTCAATCAAAAACAGCTGATTTTTGACAAAAGAGATAACACCCCCCCCATTACGTCATGCTTCAGAAATGTGGAAAGTGGTCCGTTTTCAAATGTTTTATTTTTGAACGTCAGTTCACATTTGTAGGTGGATCATCAGTGTTAGAGCTAAAATTAGCATGTTTAAAGTGATTTTCATGCTTCCAGGGGCCCTAAACACAAGATTTATGGAATGGTTAAAAGTGCATGAAAATGGCCAATTTACTCACTCTGAGTTCTCAAAAAGGGTTTCTTCACCCCGGGAAGTTAATTAAATACCATTTGGAGGCATTTAATGTTCGAGCAAAAACGGCTGATTTTCGACAAAAGAGATAACACCCCCATTACGTGATGCTTCAGAAATGTGGAAAATGGTCCGTTTTCAAATGTTTTATTTTTGAACGTCAGTTCACATTTGTAGGTGGATCATCAGTGTTAGAGCTAAAATTAGCATGTTTAAAGTGATTTTCATGCTTCCAGGGGCTCGGGAAGTGAATTAAATACTATTTGGAGGCATTTAATGTTCAAGCAAAAACAGCTGATTTTTGACAAAAGAGATAACACCCCCCCATTACGTCATGCTTCAGAAATGTGGAAAATGGTCCGTTTTCAAATGTTTTATTTTTGAACGTCAGTTCACATTTGTAGGTGGATCATCAGTGTTAGAGCTAAAATTAGCATGTTTAAAGTGATTTTCATGCTTCAAGGGGGCCTAAACACAAGATTTATGGAATGGATAAAAGTGCATGAAAATGGCCAATTTACTCACTCTGAGTTCTCAAAAAGGGTTTTTTCACCCCGGGAAGTTAATTAAATACCATTTGGAGGCATTTAATGTTTGAGCAAAAACGGCTGATTTTCGACAAAAGAGATAACACCCCCCCATTACGTCATGCTTCAGAAATGTGGATAATGGTCCGTTTTCAAATGTTTTATTTTTGAACGTCAGTTCACATTTGTAGGTGTATCATCAGTGTTAGAGCTAAAATTAGCATGTTTAAAGTGATTTTCATGCTTCCAGGGGCCCTAAACACATGATTTATGGAATGGTTAAAAGTGCATGAAAATGGCCAATTTACTCACTCTGAATTCTCAAAAAGGGTTTTTTCACCCCGGGAAGTTAATTAAATACCATTTGGAGGCATTTAATGTTCGAGCAAAAACGGCTGATTTTCGACAAAAGAGATAACACCCCCCATTACGTCATGCTTCAGAAATGTGGAAAATGGTCCGTTTTCAAATGTTTTATTTTTGAACGTCAGTTCACATTTGTAGGTGGATCATCAGTGTTAGAGCTAAAATTAGCATGTTTAAAGTGATTTTCATGCTTCCAGGGGCTCGGGAAGTGAATTAAATACTATTTGGAGGCATTTAATGTTCAATCAAAAACAGCTGATTTTTGACAAAAGAGATAACACCCCCCCCATTACGTCATGCTTCAGAAATGTGGAAAGTGGTCCGTTTTCAAATGTTTTATTTTTGAACGTCAGTTCACATTTGTAGGTGGATCATCAGTGTTAGAGCTAAAATTAGCATGTTTAAAGTGATTTTCATGCTTCCAGGGGCCCTAAACACAAGATTTATGGAATGGTTAAAAGTGCATGAAAATGGCCAATTTACTCACTCTGAGTTCTCAAAAAGGGTTTCTTCACCCCGGGAAGTTAATTAAATACCATTTGGAGGCATTTAATGTTCGAGCAAAAACGGCTGATTTTCGACAAAAGAGATAACACCCCCATTACGTGATGCTTCAGAAATGTGGAAAATGGTCCGTTTTCAAATGTTTTATTTTTGAACGTCAGTTCACATTTGTAGGTGGATCATCAGTGTTAGAGCTAAAATTAGCATGTTTAAAGTGATTTTCATGCTTCCAGGGGCTCGGGAAGTGAATTAAATACTATTTGGAGGCATTTAATGTTCAAGCAAAAACAGCTGATTTTTGACAAAAGAGATAACACCCCCCCATTACGTCATGCTTCAGAAATGTGGAAAATGGTCCGTTTTCAAATGTTTTATTTTTGAACGTCAGTTCACATTTGTAGGTGGATCATCAGTGTTAGAGCTAAAATTAGCATGTTTAAAGTGATTTTCATGCTTCAAGGGGGCCTAAACACAAGATTTATGGAATGGATAAAAGTGCATGAAAATGGCCAATTTACTCACTCTGAGTTCTCAAAAAGGGTTTTTTCACCCCGGGAAGTTAATTAAATACCATTTGGAGGCATTTAATGTTCGAGCAAAAACGGCTGATTTTCGACAAAAGAGATAACACCCCCCCATTACGTCATGCTTCAGAAATGTGGAAAATGGTCCGTTTTCAAATGTTTTATTTTTGAACGTCAGTTCACATTTGTAGGTGGATCATCAGTGTTAGAGCTAAAATTAGCATGTTTAAAGTGATTTTTATGCTTCCAGGGGCCCTAAACACAAGATTTATGGAATGGTTAAAAGTGCAAGAAAATGGCCAATTTACTCACTCTGAGTTCTCAAAAAGGGTTTCTTCACCCCGGGAAGTTAATTAAATACCATTTGGAGGCATTTAATGTTCGAGCAAAAACGGCTGATTTTCGACAAAAGAGATAACACCCCCCATTACGTCATGCTTCAGAAATGTGGAAAATGGTCCGTTTTCAAATGTTTTATTTTTGAACATCAGTTCACATTTGTAGGTGGATTATCAGTGTTAGAGCTAAAATTAGCATGTTTAAAGTGATTTTCATGCTTCCAGGGGCTCGGGAAGTGAATTAAATACTATTTGGAGGCATTTAATGTTCAATCAAAAACAGCTGATTTTTGACAAAAGAGATAACACCCCCCCATTACGTCATGCTTCAGAAATGTGGAAAATGGTCCGTTTTCAAATGTTTTATTTTTGAACGTCAGTTCACATTTGTAGGTGGATCATCAGTGTTAGAGCTAAAATTAGCATGTTTAAAGTGATTTTCATGCTTCCAGGGGCCCTAAACACAAGATTTATGGAATGGTTAAAAGTGCATGAAAATGGCCAATTTACTCACTCTGAGTTCTCAAAAAGGGTTTCTTCACCCCGGGAAGTTAATTAAATACCATTTGGAGGCATTTAATGTTCGAGCAAAAATGGCTGATTTACGACAAAAGAGATAACACCCCCCCATTACGTCATGCTTCAGAAATGTGGAAAATGGTCCGTTTTCAAATGTTTTATTTTTGAACGTCAGTTCACATTTGTAGGTGGATCATCAGTGTTAGAGCTAAAATTAGCATGTTTAAAGTGATTTTCATGCTTCCAGGGGCTCGGGAAGTGAATTAAATACTTTTTGGAGGCATTTAATGTTCAATCAAAAACAGCTTATTTTTGACAAAAGAGATAACACCCCCCATTACGTCATGCTTCAGAAATGTGGAAAATGGTCCGTTTTCAAATGTTTTATTTTTGAACGTCAGTTCACATTTGTAGGTGGATCATCAGTGTTAGAGCTAAAATTAGCATGTTTAAAGTGATTTTCATGCTTCCAGGGTCCCTAAACACAAGATTTATGGAATGGTTAAAAGTGCATGAAAATGGCCAATTTACTCACTCTGAGTTCTCAAAAAGGGTTTCTTCACCCCGGGAAGTTAATTAAATACCATTTGGAGGCATTTAATGTTCGAGCAAAAACGGCTGATTTTCGACAAAAGAGATAACACCCCCATTACGTGATGCTTCAGAAATGTGGAAAATGGTCCGTTTTCAAATGTTTTATTTTTGAACGTCAGTTCACATTTGTAGGTGGATCATCAGTGTTAGTGCTAAAATTAGCATGTTTAAAGTGATTTTCATGCTTCCAGGGGCTCGGGAAGTGAATTAAATACTATTTGGAGGCATTTAATGTTCAATCAAAAACAGCAGATTTTTGACAAAAGAGATAACACCCCCCCATTACGTCATGCTTCAGAAATGTGGAAAATGGTCTGTTTTCAAATGTTTTATTTTTGAACGTCAGTTCACATTTGTAGGTGGATCATCAGTGTTAGAGCTAAAATTAGCATGTTTAAAGTGATTTTCATGCTTCCAGGGGCCCTAAACACAAGATTTATGGAATGGTTAAAAGTGCATGAAAATGGCCAATTTACTCACTCTGAGTTCTCAAAAAGGGGGTTTTCACCCCGGGAAGTTAATTAAATACCATTTGGAGGCATTTAATGTTCGAGCAAAAACGGCTGATTTTCGACAAAAGAGATAACACCCCCCCATTACGTCATGCTTCAGAAATGTGGATAATGGTCCGTTTTCAAATGTTTTATTTTTGAACGTCAGTTCACATTTGTAGGTGTATCATCAGTGTTAGAGCTAAAATTAGCATGTTTAAAGTGATTTTCATGCTTCCAGGGGCCCTAAACACATGATTTATGGAATGGTTAAAAGTGCATGAAAATGGCCAATTTACTCACTCTGAATTCTCAAAAAGGGTTTTTTCACCCCGGGAAGTTAATTAAATACCATTTGGAGGCATTTAATGTTCGAGCAAAAACGGCTGATTTTCGACAAAAGAGATAACACCCCCCATTACGTCATGCTTCAGAAATGTGGAAAATGGTCCGTTTTCAAATGTTTTATTTTTGAACGTCAGTTCACATTTGTAGGTGGATCATCAGTGTTAGAGCTAAAATTAGCATGTTTAAAGTGATTTTCATGCTTCCAGGGGCTCGGGAAGTGAATTAAATACTATTTGGAGGCATTTAATGTTCAAGCAAAAACAGCTGATTTTTGACAAAAGAGATAACACCCCCCCATTACGTCATGCTTCAGAAATGTGGAAAATGGTCCGTTTTCAAATGTTTTATTTTTGAACGTCAGTTCACATTTGTAGGTGGATCATCAGTGTTAGAGCTAAAATTAGCATGTTTAAAGTGATTTTCATGCTTCCAGGGGCCCTAAACACAAGATTTATGGAATGGTTAAAAGTGCATGAAAATGGCCAATTTACTCACTCTGAGTTCTCAAAAAGGGTTTCTTCACCCCGGGAAGTTAATTAAATACCTTTTGGAGGCATTTAATGTTCGAGCAAAAACGGCTGATTTTCGACAAAAGAGATAACACCCACCCATTTCGTCATGCTTCAGAAATGTGGAAAATGGTCCGTTTTCAAATGTTTTATTTTTGAACGTCAGTTCACATTTGTAGGTGGATCATCAGTGTTAGAGCTAAAATTAGCATGTTTAAAGTGATTTTCATGCTTCCAGGGGCTCGGGAAGTGAATTAAATACTATTTGGAGGCATTAAATGTTCAAGCAAAAACAGCAGATTTTTGAGAAAAGAGATAACACCCCCCCATTACGTCATTCTTCAGAAATGTGGATAATGGTCCGTTTTCAAATGTTTTATTTTTGAACGTCAGTTCACATTTGTAGGTGTATCATCAGTGTTAGAGCTAAAATTAGCATGTTTAAAGTGATTTTCATGCTTCCAGGGGCTCGGGAAGTGAATTAAATACTATTTGGAGGCATTTAATGTTCAAGCAAAAACAGCTGATTTTTGACAAAAGAGATAACACCCCCCCATTACGTCATGCTTCAGAAATGTGGAAAATGGTCCGTTTTCAAATGTTTTATTTTTGAACGTCAGTTCACATTTGTAGGTGGATCATCAGTGTTAGAGCTAAAATTAGCATGTTTAAAGTGATTTTCATGCTTCAAGGGGGCCTAAACACAAGATTTATGGAATGGATAAAAGTGCATGAAAATGGCCAATTTACTCACTCTGAGTTCTCAAAAAGGGTTTTTTCACCCCGGGAAGTTAATTAAATACCATTTGGAGGCATTTAATGTTCGAGCAAAAACGGCTGATTTTCGACAAAAGAGATAACACCCCCCCATTACGTCATGCTTCAGAAATGTGGATAATGGTCCGTTTTCAAATGTTTTATTTTTGAACGTCAGTTCACATTTGTAGGTGTATCATCAGTGTTAGAGCTAAAATTAGCATGTTTAAAGTGATTTTCATGCTTCCAGGGGCCCTAAACACATGATTTATGGAATGGTTAAAAGTGCATGAAAATGGCCAATTTACTCACTCTGAATTCTCAAAAAGGGTTTTTTCACCCCGGGAAGTTAATTAAATACCATTTGGAGGCATTTAATGTTCGAGCAAAAACGGCTGATTTTCGACAAAAGAGATAACACCCCCCATTACGTCATGCTTCAGAAATGTGGAAAATGGTCCGTTTTCAAATGTTTTATTTTTGAACGTCAGTTCACATTTGTAGGTGGATCATCAGTGTTAGAGCTAAAATTAGCATGTTTAAAGTGATTTTCATGCTTCCAGGGGCTCGGGAAGTGAATTAAATACTATTTGGAGGCATTTAATGTTCAATCAAAAACAGCTGATTTTTGACAAAAGAGATAACACCCCCCCCCATTACGTCATGCTTCAGAAATGTGGAAAGTGGTCCGTTTTCAAATGTTTTATTTTTGAACGTCAGTTCACATTTGTAGGTGGATCATCAGTGTTAGAGCTAAAATTAGCATGTTTAAAGTGATTTTCATGCTTCCAGGGGCCCTAAACACAAGATTTATGGAATGGTTAAAAGTGCATGAAAATGGCCAATTTACTCACTCTGAGTTCTCAAAAAGGGTTTCTTCACCCCGGGAAGTTAATTAAATACCATTTGGAGGCATTTAATGTTCGAGCAAAACGGCTGATTTTCGACAAAAGAGATAACACCCCCATTACGTGATGCTTCAGAAATGTGGAAAATGGTCCGTTTTCAAATGTTTTATTTTTGAACGTCAGTTCACATTTGTAGGTGGATCATCAGTGTTAGAGCTAAAATTAGCATGTTTAAAGTGATTTTCATGCTTCCAGGGGCTCGGGAAGTGAATTAAATACTATTTGGAGGCATTTAATGTTCAAGCAAAAACAGCTGATTTTTGACAAAAGAGATAACACCCCCCCATTACGTCATGCTTCAGAAATGTGGAAAATGGTCCGTTTTCAAATGTTTTATTTTTGAACGTCAGTTCACATTTGTAGGTGGATCATCAGTGTTAGAGCTAAAATTAGCATGTTTAAAGTGATTTCATGCTTCAAGGGGGCCTAAACACAAGATTTATGGAATGGATAAAAGTGCATGAAAATGGCCAATTTACTCACTCTGAGTTCTCAAAAAGGGTTTTTTCACCCCGGGAAGTTAATTAAATACCATTTGGAGGCATTTAATGTTCGAGCAAAAACGGCTGATTTTCGACAAAAGAGATAACACCCCCCCATTACGTCATGCTTCAGAAATGTGGATAATGGTCCGTTTTCAAATGTTTTATTTTTGAACGTCAGTTCACATTTGTAGGTGTATCATCAGTGTTATAGCTAAAATTAGCATGTTTAAAGTGATTTTCATGCTTCCAGGGGCCCTAAACACATGATTTATGGAATGGTTAAAAGTGCATGAAAATGGCCAATTTACTCACTCTGAATTCTCAAAAAGGGTTTTTTCACCCCGGGAAGTTAATTAAATACCATTTGGAGGCATTTAATGTTCGAGCAAAAACGGCTGATTTTCGACAAAAGAGATAACACCCCCCATTACGTCATGCTTCAGAAATGTGGAAAATGGTCCGTTTTCAAATGTTTTATTTTTGAACGTCAGTTCACATTTGTAGGTGGATCATCAGTGTTAGAGCTAAAATTAGCATGTTTAAAGTGATTTTCATGCTTCCAGGGGCTCGGGAAGTGAATTAAATACTATTTGGAGGCATTTAATGTTCAATCAAAAACAGCTGATTTTTGACAAAAGAGATAACACCCCCCCCATTACGTCATGCTTCAGAAATGTGGAAAGTGGTCCGTTTTCAAATGTTTTATTTTTGAACGTCAGTTCACATTTGTAGGTGGATCATCAGTGTTAGAGCTAAAATTAGCATGTTTAAAGTGATTTTCATGCTTCCAGGGGCCCTAAACACAAGATTTATGGAATGGTTAAAAGTGCATGAAAATGGCCAATTTACTCACTCTGAGTTCTCAAAAAGGGTTTCTTCACCCCGGGAAGTTAATTAAATACCATTTGGAGGCATTTAATGTTCGAGCAAAAACGGCTGATTTTCGACAAAAGAGATAACACCCCCATTACGTGATGCTTCAGAAATGTGGAAAATGGTCCGTTTTCAAATGTTTTATTTTTGAACGTCAGTTCACATTTGTAGGTGGATCATCAGTGTTAGAGCTAAAATTAGCATGTTTAAAGTGATTTTCATGCTTCCAGGGGCTCGGGAAGTGAATTAAATACTATTTGGAGGCATTTAATGTTCAAGCAAAAACAGCTGATTTTTGACAAAAGAGATAACACCCCCCCATTACGTCATGCTTCAGAAATGTGGAAAATGGTCCGTTTTCAAATGTTTTATTTTTGAACGTCAGTTCACATTTGTAGGTGGATCATCAGTGTTAGAGCTAAAATTAGCATGTTTAAAGTGATTTTCATGCTTCAAGGGGGCCTAAACACAAGATTTGTGGAATGGATAAAAGTGCATGAAAATGGCCAATTTACTCACTCTGAGTTCTCAAAAAGGGGTTTTTCACCCCGGGAAGTTAATTAAATACCATTTGGAGGCATTTAATGTTCGAGCAAAAACGGCTGATTTTCGACAAAAGAGATAACACCCCCCCATTACGTCATGCTTCAGAAATGTGGATAATGGTCCGTTTTCAAATGTTTTATTTTTGAACGTCAGTTCACATTTGTAGGTGTATCATCAGTGTTAGAGCTAAAATTAGCATGTTTAAAGTGATTTTCATGCTTCCAGGGGCCCTAAACACATGATTTATGGAATGGTTAAAAGTGCATGAAAATGGCCAATTTACTCACTCTGAATTCTCAAAAAGGGTTTTTTCACCCCGGGAAGTTAATTAAATACCATTTGGAGGCATTTAATGTTCGAGCAAAAACGGCTGATTTTCGACAAAAGAGATAACACCCCCCATTACGTCATGCTTCAGAAATGTGGAAAATGGTCCGTTTTCAAATGTTTTATTTTTGAACGTCAGTTCACATTTGTAGGTGGATCATCAGTGTTAGAGCTAAAATTAGCATGTTTAAAGTGATTTTCATGCTTCCAGGGGCTCGGGAAGTGAATTAAATACTATTTGGAGGCATTTAATGTTCAATCAAAAACAGCTGATTTTTGACAAAAGAGATAACACCCCCCCCATTACGTCATGCTTCAGAAATGTGGAAAGTGGTCCGTTTTCAAATGTTTTATTTTTGAACGTCAGTTCACATTTGTAGGTGGATCATCAGTGTTAGAGCTAAAATTAGCATGTTTAAAGTGATTTTCATGCTTCCAGGGGCCCTAAACACAAGATTTATGGAATGGTTAAAAGTGCATGAAAATGGCCAATTTACTCACTCTGAGTTCTCAAAAAGGGTTTCTTCACCCCGGGAAGTTAATTAAATACCATTTGGAGGCATTTAATGTTCGAGCAAAAACGGCTGATTTTCGACAAAAGAGATAACACCCCCATTACGTGATGCTTCAGAAATGTGGAAAATGGTCCGTTTTCAAATGTTTTATTTTTGAACGTCAGTTCACATTTTTAGGTGGATCATCAGTGTTAGAGCTAAAATTAGCATGTTTAAAGTGATTTTCATGCTTCCAGGGGCTCGGGAAGTGAATTAAATACTATTTGGAGGCATTTAATGTTCAAGCAAAAACAGCTGATTTTTGACAAAAGAGATAACACCCCCCCATTACGTCATGCTTCAGAAATGTGGAAAATGGTCCGTTTTCAAATGTTTTATTTTTGAACGTCAGTTCACATTTGTAGGTGGATCATCAGTGTTAGAGCTAAAATTAGCATGTTTAAAGTGATTTTCATGCTTCAAGGGGGCCTAAACACAAGATTTATGGAATGGATAAAAGTGCATGAAAATGGCCAATTTACTCACTCTGAGTTCTCAAAAAGGGTTTTTTCACCCCGGGAAGTTAATTAAATACCATTTGGAGGCATTTAATGTTCGAGCAAAAACGGCTGATTTTCGACAAAAGAGATAACACCCCCCCATTACGTCATGCTTCAGAAATGTGGAAAATGGTCCGTTTTCAAATGTTTTATTTTTGAACGTCAGTTCACATTTGTAGGTGGATCATCAGTGTTAGAGCTAAAATTAGCATGTTTAAAGTGATTTTCATGCTTCCAGGGGCCCTAAACACAAGATTTATGGAATGGTTAAAAGTGCAAGAAAATGGCCAATTTACTCACTCTGAGTTCTCAAAAAGGGTTTCTTCACCCCGGGAAGTTAATTAAATACCATTTGGAGGCATTTAATGTTCGAGCAAAAACGGCTGATTTTCGACAAAAGAGATAACACCCCCCATTACGTCATGCTTCAGAAATGTGGAAAATGGTCCGTTTTCAAATGTTTTATTTTTGAACATCAGTTCACATTTGTAGGTGGATTATCAGTGTTAGAGCTAAAATTAGCATGTTTAAAGTGATTTTCATGCTTCCAGGGGCTCGGGAAGTGAATTAAATACTATTTGGAGGCATTTAATGTTCAATCAAAAACAGCTGATTTTTGACAAAAGAGATAACACCCCCCCATTACGTCATGCTTCAGAAATGTGGAAAATGGTCCGTTTTCAAATGTTTTATTTTTGAACGTCAGTTCACATTTGTAGGTGGATCATCAGTGTTAGAGCTAAAATTAGCATGTTTAAAGTGATTTTCATGCTTCCAGGGGCCCTAAACACAAGATTTATGGAATGGTTAAAAGTGCATGAAAATGGCCAATTTACTCACTCTGAGTTCTCAAAAAGGGTTTCTTCACCCCGGGAAGTTAATTAAATACCATTTGGAGGCATTTAATGTTCGAGCAAAAATGGCTGATTTACGACAAAAGAGATAACACCCCCCCATTACGTCATGCTTCAGAAATGTGGAAAATGGTCCGTTTTCAAATGTTTTATTTTTGAACGTCAGTTCACATTTGTAGGTGGATCATCAGTGTTAGATCTAAAATTAGCATGTTTAAAGTGATTTTCATGCTTCCAGGGGCTCGGGAAGTGAATTAAATACTTTTTGGAGGCATTTAATGTTCAATCAAAAACAGCTTATTTTTGACAAAAGAGATAACACCCCCCATTACGTCATGCTTCAGAAATGTGGAAAATGGTCCGTTTTCAAATGTTTTATTTTTGAACGTCAGTTCACATTTGTAGGTGGATCATCAGTGTTAGAGCTAAAATTAGCATGTTTAAAGTGATTTTCATGCTTCCAGGGTCCCTAAACACAAGATTTATGGAATGGTTAAAAGTGCATGAAAATGGCCAATTTACTCACTCTGAGTTCTCAAAAAGGGTTTCTTCACCCCGGGAAGTTAATTAAATACCATTTGGAGGCATTTAATGTTCGAGCAAAAACGGCTGATTTTCGACAAAAGAGATAACACCCCCATTACGTGATGCTTCAGAAATGTGGAAAATGGTCCGTTTTCAAATGTTTTATTTTTGAACGTCAGTTCACATTTGTAGGTGGATCATCAGTGTTAGTGCCAAAATTAGCATGTTTAAAGTGATTTTCATGCTTCCAGGGGCTCGGGAAGTGAATTAAATACTATTTGGAGGCATTTAATGTTCAATCAAAAACAGCAGATTTTTGACAAAAGAGATAACACCCCCCCATTACGTCATGCTTCAGAAATGTGGAAAATGGTCTGTTTTCAAATGTTTTATTTTTGAACGTCAGTTCACATTTGTAGGTGGATCATCAGTGTTAGAGCTAAAATTAGCATGTTTAAAGTGATTTTCATGCTTCCAGGGGCCCTAAACACAAGATTTATGGAATGGTTAAAAGTGCATGAAAATGAGCGACACTGTGGCAACATATCGCCTTTTACGGGTAATGCTCGGCAGAAAGCTCCATTCATGGGTTTTGGGGTCATACTTCTCTACAATATCAATTGGAGACTGCTGGCTCCCAAAACCTCCAATTACAAGTAGCACTTCATTAGCCCCGAGTCGTGCCCTAGTCCTTGGTCCCTGCATTTGACTCCGCAATTCAGGCCTCAGGTGGAATTTCTTTGCTTCATCTACCAAATCCCTGCAAGACAAGCTGCAGTGAATCAGGGGCTCCACATCAATGACATCAGTGATATATCTGGGAGTGAGAAGTGGTATGCGCACATATTGAAGGAGGTCCGGCAGAGACTCCTCCCTCTCCTTCTTTGAGTGCTTCCTCCAGTTTATGACTGCTTCAAACACAGGCTCATCGGAGTCCACCTGAATTTCATCACACTTGATGAGTTTCTCCACTTCCTCCTGATGCAGGAGGATGAACTCTTCATTCTGCACAACCTCAGGAAAATGCTTCTGGCTGAACACCTCGGCGGCCTGCATCAGATCTACACAGTTGTGGGTCTCCGCAAAATCACGAATCCCCAAACAGTTCGACGGATCTAGCTGGCTTTCCAGAAATTCACAGCAAGCTCGTTTCACACCTTTTAGCTGAAGCAAACATGCAGCTGGCAGTAACTCCTGCATGTTTTCTACTGTTACATGCACAGTCTCAGTGTAGACAAAATCCAGGAGAATTTCCATGGTGGCAGCGGTGAGGCCCTGTATATCCACAAACGGTTTTCCCTTTTCTGAAAGCTCGCTGGTGAACATGGCACAGAAATAGTCACTGCAAGCTGCCAGTACAATGCGTTGGGCAGGAAACTCCTTTTCGTCAACTTTCAGGATGATATCACAGAGCGTGTTACTCTTGCGCAGGGAGTTCATTGAATTCAGGATGGACTTGGCGTGGGAGTTGGTCATGATGTCCTTGGGAGCCATGGTTTTGCATCATTGGGGACCCGGAGGATGTGAGTGAAGCAGAGATACGGGGTCAATTACCTCGCAAAAACATGCCTGCGGCCTCGTTTTTTCCCCCACCTCTTTTTCCTCCGGGCCCGGGTAGCGGCCGATACACTACCAAAACCGGGGGCGTGAGCCCCAAACAGTGCACGCACAGACCAAGCGACGGCACAGGCTTAATGATCGCATCTATGTGATTGGTGGGTACGATGGCCACTCCCGGCTCAGTTCAGTGGAATGCTTGGATTAGCTGCGGAAGCGCTGTGAGGCCCCAGGGCGGTTATGCGCTATACAAATGCAATTTTTCATTTCATTTCATTTCATTTCACATCTGAAGAGGATGGCGTTTGGTACCCTGTGGCTCCCATGAATGTGCGCCGAGGATTAGCGGGGGCCACCGCTCTTGGAGGAGGATACGATGGCCTGAACATTTTAAGCTCGGTAGAAAAGTATGACCCTCACACAGGGCACTGGTCAAATGTCACACCAATGGCCACAAAGCGTTCAGGCGCTGGCGTCTCTCTTTTAAATGACCACATATATGTGGTAGGGGGCTTCGATGGAACAGCACATCTCTCTTCTGTGGAGGCACACAACATCCGGACGGATTCCTGGACGAAAGTCACCAGTATGACCACGCCAAGGTGCTATGTGGGTGCAACAGTGCTGGGAGGGGGGCTTTATGCAATAGCAGGGTATGATGGAAACTCTCTGCTGAGCAGCATCGAGTGCTACGATCCCATTATCGACAGCTGGGAGGTGGTGACATCAATGGGAACCCAGCGTTGTGATGCCGGCGTCTGTGTCCTGCGTGAAAAATGAAGTAGCCCCAGGACCAGCCTTTATTTTTTGATGATGCATGAGCCCTCAACAGGCACTTGCCAAAATCTGGGTACCTCTGTGCCACCCGCCCTGGGCATAATTCTTCAATTGCACATATCTCGCACCCAATGTGGACGTGTTTGAAAGCAGTCCGTAAAAATAATTCCAGGCAGTGGGCCCAAAGAGGGCAGAGCTTTTTTTGCACTGACTCGTGTTGCTTCCGAGTCCTCTATCTGAGCCTGAAATATGAAATTATCAACCCTAACTGGAGAGACTTCGAATGCTGTGATCTAGTTGGGCAACCTCCCACCTCAGAGAACCTGAATGTGTAAAAGAGAAAATGAGTGTTTGTGTGTTAATAATGTTCACATTTAAGCCTTTTTGGAAGTTTTGTTTTACAAAACTGTTAAAACAATCCATTATCTTCTGTTGCAAATGTACTAGCCTGCATAATGTACATAGAAGCAAAAGATGGCCTGTTAAAAGTTGTACACTATGTCGTATACTTGCTGTCTGTAAATTGCAAACGTAAATTGTGAAAACTTCAAGAAAACGGGCAGAACCAGGTATGTTAACTGTAGCAATCCACAAAGCAGTGTCCTGGTCTGTGTGCTGCTGGCAGCAAACTTTCCTTTAGGGATGTTTTTTGAAGTCAGATACACAATATTCCTGTGTTTTCACTACTTTCGGAGGTGAAGAGCAACCTGTTTTTAGGGGACTTTTTTGTTATCGAGTTTGCAAGCATTTCATGCAGAACCAGTTTATTTCCTGACTTACGCTGGCTATTATGAAGCCTTGGTCTTTATTTTGTCTTGTGGAGCGTAGGGTAATAAAACCCATGTCCAACTTGGGAAGGGGCCTGCACACATTTTTTTTCCCAAGGCACATATGCAGAGACACCCACTCCTTATCTCCGGTTATTCTAATTTCTTTGATCTGTCCAAGAAGACAATGCCATTAGTGCCAAATTTTAGCGTTTATAGGCAACTTAAACAAGCTAAAGGTTGAACATTCCAGCAAGCTACTAGGATTTCCTCCCAGATTGTACTACGTTGTGCAATTTCACATAGCAAAGTATAATGTTATATGTTGTTGTGACAAGTGTATTTCAGCGCACACAAGAGTACACAGACCCATACATGTTGTAGCAGCTGCTATCCCTGGTTTGGCATTTGGTGCAGATTTTGCTACCCCTCCTCTCGGGTCATGAAGGAAAAGAATATAAATAGCACCATTTACTTTCTGTTTTACTCTTTTTCCTAGTACTTCCTCACCAAATAGGAGATTGTGGAGGGGCTAATGGTAGCAGAGGTGGCGATTTCAGTTTGGCTACCTCTGGTAATTTCCCAAATAGATGTCCGTGCACCCAAGGCATATTCATTTCAGCGAAATAAGTTTCCAAAGTGCTGATACAGATGTCTGTTCACACCATTTCTTTTAGGATGAATTTTCTGACTGCAGCCAGCTTTTTTTCTGCTCTTTCCACTGTATTGCAGTCTATAAACCGGTCCAGTGTTGCACCACTTTTATTTATGGCTTTGTTCAAAGCCTTTCCTGTTGGAAGACCAGTGGAAAAAAGTAAAATGGTTGTGTTCTGATCATTGCATATTTCCTGAAAAGAATTAATTCTGTCTTGGCAATAAAAAAAAAAAAAAAAGTGCATGAAAATGGCCAATTTACTCACTCTGAGTTCTCAAAAAGGGTTTCTTCACCCCGGGCAGTTAATTAACACCTTGGCTGCTAGGTGTTTTCCCCTCCTGTGCTGCAGGTCATTGTTTCCCATTGTTTCATGACGAGCTCAGCTCGTCATCAGCACAGCTCAACCGTGCATCATGACGAGCTGAGCTCGTCATCAGCATCGAAAGGGTTAAATACCATTTGGAGGCATTTAATGTTCGAGCAAAAACGGCTGATTTTCGACAAAAGAGATAACACCCCCCATTACGTCATGCTTCAGAAATGTGGAAAATGGTCCGTTTTCAAATGTTTTATTTTTGAACGTCAGTTCACATTTGTAGGTGGATCATCAGTGTTAGAGCTAAAATTAGCATGTTTAAAGTGATTTTCATGCTTCCAGGGGCTCGGGAAGTGAATTAAATACTATTTGGAGGCATTTAATGTTCAAGCAAAAACAGCTGATTTTTGACAAAAGAGATAACACCCCCCCATTACGTCATGCTTCAGAAATGTGGAAAATGGTCCGTTTTCAAATGTTTTATTTTTGAACGTCAGTTCACATTTGTAGGTGGATCATCAGTGTTAGAGCTAAAATTTGCATGTTTAAAGTGATTTTCATGCTTCCAGGGGCCCTAAACACAAGATTTATGGAATGGTTAAAAGTGCATGAAAATGGCCAATTTACTCACTCTGAGTTCTCAAAAAGGGTTTCTTCACCCCGGGAAGTTAATTAAATACCTTTTGGAGGCATTTAATGTTCGAGCAAAAACGGCTGATTTTCGACAAAAGAGATAACACCCACCCATTTCGTCATGCTTCAGAAATGTGGAAAATGGTCCGTTTTCAAATGTTTTATTTTTGAACGTCAGTTCACATTTGTAGGTGGATCATCAGTGTTAGAGCTAAAATTAGCATGTTTAAAGTGATTTTCATGCTTCCAGGGGCTCGGGAAGTGAATTAAATACTATTTGGAGGCATTAAATGTTCAAGCAAAAACAGCAGATTTTTGAGAAAAGAGATAACACCCCCCCATTACGTCATTCTTCAGAAATGTGGATAATGGTCCGTTTTCAAATGTTTTATTTTTGAACGTCAGTTCACATTTGTAGGTGTATCATCAGTGTTAGAGCTAAAATTAGCATGTTTAAAGTGATTTTCATGCTTCCAGGGGCCCTAAACACAGGATTTATGGAATGGTTAAAAGTGCATGAAAATGGCCAATTTACGCACTCTGAATTCTCAAAAAGGGTTTTTTCACCCCGGGAAGTTAATTAAATACCATTTGGAGGCATTTAATGTTCGAGCAAAAACGGCTGATTTTCGACAAAAGAGATAACACCCCCTATTACGTTATGCTTCAGAAATGTGGAAAATGGTCCGTTTTCAAATGTTTTATTTTTGAACGTCAGTTCACATTTGTAGGTGGATCATCAGTGTTAGAGCTAAAATTAGCATGTTTAAAGTGATTTTCATGCTTCCAGGGGCTCGGGAAGTGAATTAAATACTATTTGGAGGCATTTAATGTTCAATCAAAAACAGCTGATTTTTGACAAAAGAGATAACACCCCCCCATAACGTCATGCTTCAGAAATGTGGAAAATGGTCCGTTTTCAAATGTTTTATTTTTGAACGTCAGTTCACATTTGTAGGTGGATCATCAGTGTTAGAGCTAAAATTAGCATGTTTAAAGTGATTTTCATGCTTCCAGGGGCCCTAAACACAAGATTTATGGAATGGTTAAAAGTGCATGAAAATGGCCAATTTACTCACTCTGAGTTCTCAAAAAGGGTTTCTTCACCCCGGGAAGTTAATTAAATACCATTTGGAGGCATTTAATGTTCGAGCAAAAACGGCTGATTTTCGACAAAAGAGATAACACCCCCCCATTACGTCATGCTTCAGAAATGTGGAAAATGGTCCGTTTTCAAATGTTTTATTTTTGAACGTCAGTTCACATTTGTAGGTGGATCATCAGTGTTAGAGCTAAAATTAGCATGTTTAAAGTGATTTTCATGCTTCCAGGGGCTCGGGAAGTGAATTAAATACTATTTGGAGGCATTTAATGTTCAATCAAAAACAGCTGATTTTTGACAAAAGAGATAACACCCCCCCATTACGTCATGCTTCAGAAATGTGGAAAATGGTCCGTTTTCAAATGTTTTATTTTTGAACGTCAGTTCACATTTGTAGGTGGATCATCAGTGTTAGAGCTAAAATTAGCATGTTTAAAGTGATTTTCATGCTTCCAGGGGCCCTAAACACAAGATTTATGGAATGGTTAAAAGTGCATGAAAATGGCCAATTTACTCACTCTGAGTTCTCAAAAAGGGTTTCTTCACCCCGGGAAGTTAATTAAATACCATTTGGAGGCATTTAATGTTCGAGCAAAAATGGCTGATTTACGACAAAAGAGATAACACCCCCCCATTACGTCATGCTTCAGAATTGTGGAAAATGGTCCGTTTTCAAATGTTTTATTTTTGAACGTCAGTTCACATTTGTAGGTGGATCATCAGTGTTAGAGCTAAAATTAGCATGTTTAAAGTAATTTTCATGCTTCCAGGGGCTCGGGAAGTGAATTAAATACTATTTGGAGGCATTTAATGTTCAAGCAAAAACAGCTGATTTTTGACAAAAGAGATAACACCCCCCCCCATTACGTCATGCTTCAGAAATGTGGAAAATGGTCCGTTTTCAAATGTTTTATTTTTGAACGTCAGTTCACATTTGTAGGTGGATCATCAGTGGTAGAGCTAAAATTAGCATGTTTAAAGTGATTTTCATGCTTCCAGGGGCCCTAAACACAAGATTTATGGAATGGTTAAAAGTGCATGAAAATGAGCGACACTGTGGCAACATATCGCCTTTTACGGGTAATGCTCGGCAGAAAGCTCCATTCATGGGTTTTGGGGTCATACTTCTCTACAATATCAATTGGAGACTGCTGGCTCCCAAAACCTCCAATTACAAGTAGCACTTCATTAGCCCCGAGTCGTGCCCTAGTCCTTGGTCCCTGCATTTGACTCCGCAATTCAGGCCTCAGGTGGAATTTCTTTGCTTCATCTACCAAATCCCTGCAAGATAAGCTGCAGTGAATCAGGGGCTCCACATCAACGACATCAGTGATATATCTGGGAGTGAGAAGTGGTATGCGCACATATTGAAGGAGGTCCGGCAGAGACTCCTCCCTCTACTTCTTTGAGTGCTTCCTCCAGTTTATGACTGCTTCAAACACAGGCTCATCGGAGTCCACCTGAATTTCATCACACTTGATGAGTTTCTCCACTTCCTCCTGATGCTGGAGGATGAACTCTTCATGCTGCACAACCTCAGGAAAATGCTTCTGGCTGAACACCTCGGCGGCCTGCATCAGATCTACACAGTTGTGTGTCTCCGCAAAATCACGAATCCCCAAACAGTTCGACGGATCTAGCTGGCTTTCCAGAAATTCACAGCAAGCTCGTTTCACACCTTTTAGCTGAAGCAAACATGCAGCTGGCAGTAACTCCTGCACGTTTTCTACTGTTACATGCACAGTCTCAGTGTAGACAAAATCCAGGAGAATTTCCATGATGGCAGCGGTGAGGCCCTGTATATCCACAAACGGTTTTCCCTTTTCTGAAAGCTCGCTGGTGAACATGGCACAGAAATAGTCACTGCAAGCTGCCAGTACAATGCGTTGGGCAGGAAACTCCTTTTCGTCAACTTTCAGGATGATATCACAGAGCGTGTTACTCTTGCGCAGGGAGTTCATTGAATTCAGGATGGACTTGGCGTGGGAGTTGGTCATGATGTTCTTGGGAGCCATGGTCTTGCATCATTGGGGACCCGGAGGATGTGAGTGAAGCAGAGATACGGGGTCAATTACCTCGCAAAAACATGCCTCGTTATTTCCCCCACCTCTTTTTCCTCCGGGCCCGGGTAGCGGCCGATACACTACCAAAACCGGGGGCGTGAGCCCCAAACAGTGCACGCACAGACCAAGCGACGGCACAGGCTCAATGATCGCATCTATGTGATTGGTGGGTACGATGGCCGCTCCCGGCTCAGTTCAGTGGAATGCTTGGATTAGCTGCGGAAGCGCTGTGAGGCCCAAGGGCGGTTATGCGCTATACAAATGCAATTTTTCATTTCATTTCATTTCATTTCACATCTGAAGAGGATGGCGTTTGGTACCCTGTGGCTCCCATGAATGTGCGTCGAGGATTAGCGGGGGCCACCGCTCTTGGAGGAGGATACGATGGCCTGAACATTTTAAGCTCGGTAGAAAAGTATGACCCTCACACAGGGCACTGGTCAAATGCCACACCAATGGCCACAAAGCGTTCAGGCGCTGGCGTCTCTCTTTTAAATGACCACATATATGTGGTAGGGGGCTTCGATGGAACAGCACATCTCTCTTCTGTGGAGGCATACAACATCTGGACGGATTCCTGGACGACAGTCACCAGTATGACCACGCCAAGGTGCTATGTGGGTGCAACAGTGCTGCGAGGGAGGCTTTATGCAATAGCAGGGTATGATGGAAACTCTCTGCTGAGCAGCATCGAGTGCTACGATCCCATTATCGACAGCTGGGAGGTGGTGACATCAATGGGAACCCAGCGTTGTGATGCCGGCGTCTGTGTCCTGCGTGAAAAATGAAGTAGCCCCAGGACCAGCCTTTATTTTTTGATGATGCATGAGCCCTCAACAGGCACTTGCCAAAATCTGGGTACCTCTGTGCCACCCGCCCTGGGCATAATTCTTCAATTGCACATATCTCGCACCCAATGTGGACGTGTTTGAAAGCAGTCCGTAAAAATAATTCCAGGCAGTGGGCCCAAAGAGGGCAGAGCTTTTTTTGCACTGACTCGTGTTGCTTCCGAGTCCTCTATCTGAGCCTGAAATATGAAATTATCAACCCTAACTGGAGAGACTTTGAATGCTGTGATCTAGTTGGGCAACCTCCCACCTCAGAGAACCTGAATGTGTAAAAGAGAAAATGAGTGTTTGCGTGTTAATAATGTTCACATTCAAGCCTTTTTGGAAGTTTTGTTTTACAAAACTGTTAAAACAATCCATTATCTTCTGTTGCAAATGTACTAGCCTGCATAATGTACATAGAAGCAAAAGATGGCCTGTTAAAAGTTGTACACTATGTCGTATACTTGCTGTCTGTAAATTGCAAACGTAAATTGTGAAAACTTCAAGAAAACGGGCAGAACCAGGTATGTTAACTGTAGCAATCCACAAAGCAGTGTCCTGGTCTGTGTGCTGCTGGCAGCAAACTTTCCTTTAGGGATGTTTTTTGAAGTCAGATACACAATATTCCTGTGTTTTCACTACTTTCGGAGGTGAAGAGCAGCCTGTTTTTAGGGGACTTTTTTGTTATCGAGTTTGCAAGCATTTCATGCAGAACCAGTTTATTTCCTGACTTACGTTGGCTATTATGAAGCCTTGGTCTTTATTTTGTCTTGTGGAGCGTAGGGTAATAAAACCCATGTCCAACTTGGGAAGGGGCCTGCACACATTTTTTTTCCCAAGGCACATATGCAGAGACACCCACTCCTTATCTCCGGTTATTCTAATTTCTTTGATCTGTCCAAGAAGACAATGCCATTAGTGCCAAATTTTAGCGTTTATAGGCAACTTAAACAAGCTAAAGGTTGAACATTCCAGCAAGCTACTAGGATTTCCTCCCAGATTGTACTACGTTGTGCAATTTCACATAGCAAAGTATAATGTTATATGTTGTTGTGACAAGTGTATTTCAGCGCACACAAGAGTACACAGACCCATACATGTTGTAGCAGCTGCTATCCCTGGTTTGGCATTTGGTGCAGATTTTGCTACCCCTCCTCTCGGGTCATGAAGGAAAAGAATGTAAATAGCACCATTTACTTTCTGTTTTACTCTTTTTCCTAGTACTTCCTCATCAAATAGGAGATTGTGGAGGGGCTAATGGTAGCAGAGGTGGCGATTTCAGTTTGGCTACCTCTGGTAATTTCCCAAATATATGTCCGTGCACCCAAGGTATAATCATTTCAGCGAAATAAGTTTCCAAAGTACTGATACAGATGTCTGTTCACACACTTTCTTGTAGGATGAATTTTCTGACTGCAGCCAGCTTTTTTTCTGCTCTTTCCACTGTATTGCAGTCTATAAACCGGTCCAGTGTTGCACCACTTTTATTTATGGCTTTGTTCAAAGCCTTTCCTGTTGGAAGACCAGTGGAAAAAAGTAAAATGGTTGTGTTCTGATCATTGCATATTTCTTGAAAAGAATTAATTCTGTCTTGGCAATAAAAAAAAAAAAAAAAAGTGCATGAAAATGGCCAATTTACTCACTCTGAGTTCTCAAAAAGGGTTTCTTCACCCCGGGAAGTTAATTAAATACCATTTGGAGGCATTTAATGTTCGAGCAAAAACGGCTGATTTTCGACAAAAGAGATAACACCCCCCATTACGTCATGCTTCAGAAATGTGGAAAATGGTCCGTTTTCAAATGTTTTATTTTTGAACGTCAGTTCACATTTGTAGGTGGATCATCAGTGTTAGAGCTAAAATTAGCATGTTTAAAGTGATTTTCATGCTTCCAGGGGCTCGGGAAGTGAATTAAATACTATTTGGAGGCATTTAATGTTCAATCAAAAACAGCTGATTTTTGACAAAAGAGATAACACCCCCCCCATTACGTCATGCTTCAGAAATGTGGAAAATGGTCCGTTTTCAAATGTTTTATTTTTGAACGTCAGTTCACATTTGTAGGTGGATCATCAGTGTTAGAGCAAAAATTAGCATGTTTAAAGTGATTTTCATGCTTCCAGGGGCCCTAAACACAAGATTTGTGGAATGGTTAAAAGTGCAGGAAAATGGCCAATTTACTCACTCTGAGGTCTCAAAAAGTGTTTCTTCACCCGGGAAGTGAATTAAATACCAATTGGAGGCATTTAATGTTCAAGCAAAAATGGCTGATTTTTGACAAAAGAGATAACACCCCCCATTACGTCATGCTTCAGAAAGGTGAAAAATGGTCCGTTTTCAAATGTTTTATTTTTGAACGTCAGTTCACATTTGTAGGTGGATCATCAGTTTTAGAGCTAAATTTAGCATGTTTAAAGTGATTGTCATGCTTCCAGGGGCCCGGGAAGTGAATTAAATACAATTTGCAGGATTTTAATGTTCGAGCAAAAACGGCTGATTTTTGACAAAAGAGATAAGACCCCCATTACGTCATGCTTCAGAAAGGTGAAAAATGGTCCATATTCAAATGTTTTATTTTTGAACGTCAGTTCACATTTGTAGGTGGATCATCAGTTTTAGAGCTAAAATTACCATTTTTAAAGTGATTTTCATGCTTCCAGGGGCCTAAACACAAGATTTGTGGACTGGTTAAAAGTGCATGAAAATGGCCAATGTACTCACTCTGAATTCTCAAAAAGTGTTTATTCGCCCGGGGAAGTGAATTAAATGCCATTTGGAGGCATTTAATGTTCAAGCAAAAACAGCTGATTTTTGACAAAAAAGAGAACACCCTCATTACGTCATGCTTCAGAAAGGTGAAAAATGGTCCGTTTTCAAATGTTTTATTTTTGAACGTCAGTTCACATTTGTAGGTGGATCATCAGTTTTAGAGCTAAATTTAGCATGTTTAAAGTGATTTTCATGCTTCCAGGGGCCCGGGAAGTGAATTAAATACCATTTGGAGGAATTTAATGTTCAAGCAAAAACGGTTGATTTTTGACAAAAGAGATAACACCCCCCCATTACGTCATGCTTCAGAAAGGTGAAAAATGGTCCGTTTTCAAATGTTTTATTTTTGAACGTCAGTTCACATTTGTAGGTGGATCATCAGTTTTAGAGCTAAAATTACCATGTTTAAAGTGATTTTCATGCTTCCAGGGGCCCTAAACACAAGATTTGTGGAATGGTTAAAAGTGCATGAAAATGGCCAATTTACTCACTCTGAGGTCTCAAAAAGTGTTTCTTCACCCCGGGAAGTCAATTAAATACCAATTGGAGGCATTTAATGTTCAAGCAAAAATGGCTGATTTTTGACAAAAGAGATAACATCCCCATTACGTCATGCTTCAGAAAGGTGAAAAATGGTCCGTTTTCAAATGTTTCATTTTTGAACGTCAGTTCACAACATTTGTAGGTGGATCATCAGTTTTAGAGCTAAAATTACCATGTTTAAAGTGATTTTCATGCTTCCAGGGGCCCGGGAAGTGAATTAAATACCATCTGCAGGCATTTAATGTTCAAGCAAAAACAGCTGATTTTTGACAAAAGAGATAACACCCCCCATTACGTCATGCTTCAGAAAGGTGAAAAATGGTCCGTTTTCAAATGTTTTATTTTTGAACGTCAGTTCACATTTGTAGGTGGATCATCAGTTTGAGAGCTAAAATTACCATGTTTAAAGTGATTTTCATGCTTCCAGGGGCCCTAAACACAAGATTTGTAGAATGGTTAAAAGTGCATGAAAATGGCCAATGTTCTCCCTCTGAGTTCTCAAAAAGTGTTTATTTGCCCCGGGAAGTGAATTAAATACCATTTGGAGACATTTAATGTTCAAGCAAAAACAGCTGATTTTTGAAAAAAGAGATAACACCCCCCCATTACGTCATGCTTCAGAAAGGTGAAAAATGGTCCGTTTTCAAATGTTTTATTTTTGAACGTCAGTTCACATTTGTAGGTGGATCATCAGTTTTAGAGCTAAAATTACCATGTTTAAAGTGATTTCCATGCTTCCAGGGGCCCTAAACACAAGATTTGTGGAATGATTAAAAGTGCATGATAATGGCCAATTTACTCACTCTGAGGTCTCAAAAAGTGTTTCTTCACCCCGGGAAGTGAATTAAATACCAATTGGAGGCATTTAATGTTCAAGCAAAAACGGCTGATTTTTGACAAAAGAGAGAACACCCCCCATTACGTCATGCTTCAGAAAGGTGAAAAATGGTCCGTTTTCAAATATTTTATTTTTGAACGTCAGTACACATTTGTAGGTGGATCATCAGTTTTAGAGCTAAATTTAGCATGTTTAAAGTGATTGTCATACTTCCAGGGGCCCGGGAAGTGAATTAAATACAATTTGCAGGCATTTAATGTTCAAGCAAAAACGGCTGATTTTTTACAAAAGAGATAACACCCCCCCATTACGTCATGCTTCAGAAAGGTGAAAAATGGTCCATTTTCAAATGTTTTATTTTTGAACGTCAGTTCACATTTGTAGATGGATCATCAGTTTTAGAGCTAAAATTACCATGTTTAAGGTGATTTCCATGCTTCCAGGGGCCCTAAAGAGAAGATTTGTGGAATGGTTAAAAGTGCATGTAAATTGCCAATTTACTCACTCTGAGGTCTCAAAAAGTGTTTCTTCACCCCAGGAAGTGAATTAAATACCATTTGGAGGCATTTAATGTTCAAGCAAAAATGGCTGATGTTTGACAAAAAAGATAACACCCCCCATTACGTCATGCTTCAGAAAAGTGAAAAATGGTCCGTTTTCAAATGTTTTATTTTTGAACGTCAGTTCACAACATTTGTAGGTGGATCATCAGTTTTAGAGCTAAAATTAGCATTTTTGAAGTGATTTTCATGCTTCCAGGGGCCCGGGAAGTTAATTAAATACCATTTGGAAGCATTTAATGTTCAGGCAAAAACGGCTGATTTTTCACAAAAGAGATAACACCCCCCCTATTACGTCATGCTTCAGAAAGGTGAAAAGTGGTCCGTTTTCAAATGTTTTATTTTTGAACGTCAGTTCACATTTGTAGGTGGATCATCAGTTTTAGAGCTAAAATTACCATGTTTAAAGTGATTTTCATGCTTCCAGGGGCCCTAAACACAAGATTTGTGGAATGGTTAAAAGTGCATGAAAATGGCCAATGTACTCCCTCTGAGTTCTCACAAAAGTGTTTCTTTGCCCCGGGAAGTGAATTGAATACCATTTGGAGACATTTAATGTTCAAGCAAAAACAGCTGATTTTTGAAAAAAGAGATAACATCCCCCCCCCATTACGTCATGCTTCAGAAAGGTGAAAAATGGTCAGTTTTCAAATGTTTTCTTTTTGAACGTCAGTTCACATTTGTAGGTGGATCATCAGTTTTAGAGCTAAAATTACCATGTTTAAAGTGATTTTCATGCTTCCAGGGGCCCTAAACACAAGATTTGTGGAATGGTTAAAAGTGCATGAAAATGGCTAATTTACTCACTCTGAGGTCTCAAAAAGTGTTTCTTCACCCGGGAAGTTAATTAAATACCAATTGGAGGCATTTAATGTTCAAGCAAAAATGGCTGATTTTTGACAAAAGAGATAACACCCCCCATTACGTCATGCTTCAGAAAGGTGAAAAATGGTCAGTTTCCAAATGTTTTATTTTTGAACGTCAGTTCACATTTGTAGGTGGATCATCAGTTTTAGAGCTGAATTTAGCATGTTTAAAGTGATTGTCATGCTTCCAGGGGCCCGGGAAGTGAATTAAATACAATTTGCAGGCATTTAATGTTCAAGCAAAAACGGCTGATTTTTGACAAAAGAGATAACACCCCCCCCATTACGTCATGCTTCAGAAAGGTGCAAAATGGTCCGTTTTCAAATGTTTTATTTTTGAACCTCAGTTCACATTTGTAGATGGATCATCAGTTTTAGAGCTAAAATTACCATGTTTAAAGTGATTTTCATGCTTCCAGGGGCCCTAAACACAAGGGGCCTTATTTATGAAGGCCTTGCGCAACCGGTGCGTCTCTTTTAAAATGGGAAAAAGTGATGCACCGGTGGCGCAAGGCCTTCATAAATAAGGCCCAAGATTTGTGGAATGGATAAAAGTGCATGAAAATGGCCAATTTACTCACTCTGAGGTCTCAAAAAGTGTTTCTTCACCCCGGGAAGTGAATTAAATACCAATTGGAGGCATTTAATGTTTAAGAAAAACGGCTGATTTTTGACAAAAGAGAGAACACCCCCATTACGTCATGCTTCAGAAAGGTGAAAAATGGTCCGTTTTCAAATGTTTTATTTTTGAACGTCAGTTCACAACATTTGTAGGTGGATCATCAGTTTTAGAGCTAAATTTAGCATGTTTAAACTGATTTTCATGCTTCCAGGGGCCCGGGAAGTGAATTAAATACCATTTGGAGGCATTTAATGTTCAAGCAAAAACTGCAGATTTTTGACAAAAGAGATAACACCCCCCATTACGTCATGCTTCAGAAAGGTGAAAAATGGTCCGTTTTCAAATGTTTTATTTTTGAACGTCAGTTCACATTTGTAGGTGGATCATCAGTTTTAGAGCTAAAATTACCATTTTTAAAGTGATTTTCATGCGTCCAGGTGCCCTAAACACAAGATTTGAGGAATGGTTAAAAGTGCATGAACATGGCCAATGCACTCACTCTGAGTTCAAAAAAAGGGTTTCTTCGCCCCGGGAAGTGAATTAAATACCATTTGGAGGCATTTAATGTTCAAGCAAAAACAGCTGATTTTTGACAAAGAGAGAACACCCCCCCCATTACGTCATGCTTCAGAAAGGTGAAAAATGGTCCGTTTTCAAATGTTTTATTTTTGAACGTCAGTTCACAACATTTGTAGGTGGATCATCAGTTTTAGAGCTAAAATTAGCATGCTTAAAGTGATTTTCATGCTTCCAGGGGCCCGGGAAGTGAATTAAATACCATTTGGAAGCATTTAATGTTCAAGCAAAAACGGCTGATTTTTTACAAAAGAGATAACACCCCCCATTACGTCATGCTTCAGAAATGTAAAAAATGGTCCGTTTTCAAATGTTTTATTTTTGAACGTCAGTTCACATTTGTAGGTGGATCATCAGTTTTAGAGCTAAAATTACCATGTTTAAAGTGATTTTCATGATTCCAGGGGCCCTAAACACAAGATTTGTTGTATGGTTAAAAGTGCATGAAAATTGCCAATTTACTCACTCTGAGGTCTCAAAAAGTGTTTCTTCACCCCAGGAAGTGAATTAAATACCATTTGGAGGCATTTAATGTTCAAGCAAAAACGGCTGATTTTTGACAAAAGAGATAACACCCCCCATTACGTCATGCTTCAGAAAAGTGAAAAATTGTCAGTTTTCAAATATTTTATTTTTGAACGTCAGTTCACATTTGTAGGTGGATCATCAGTTTTAGAGCGAAAATTAGCATGTTTAAAGTGATTTTCATGCTTCCAGGGGCCCGGGAAGTGAATTAAATACCATTTGCAGGCATTAATTGTTCAAGCAAAAACAGCTGATTTTTGAAAAAAGAGATAACACCCCCCCATTACGTCATGCTTCAGAAAGGTGAAAAATGGTCCGTTTTCAAATGTTTTATTTTTGAATGTCAGTTCACATTTGTAGGTGGATCATCAGTTTTAGAGCTAAAATTACCATGTTTAAAGTGATTTCCATGCTTCCAGGGGCCCTAAACACAAGATTTGTGGAATGGTTAAAAGTGCATGATAATGGCCAATTTACTCACTCTGAGGTGTCAAAAAGTGTTTCTTCACCCCGGGAAGTGAATTAAATACCGATTGGAGGCATTTAATGTTCAAGCAAAAACGGCTGATTTTTGACAAAAGAGATAACACCCCCATTACGTCATGCTTCAGAAAGGTGAAAAATAGTCCGTTTTCAAATGTTTTATTTTTGAACGTCAGTTCACATTTGTAGATGGATCATCAGTTTTAAAGCTAAAATTACCATGTTTAACCCCATGGCTGCTAGGCGTTTTCCCGTTCTGCGCTGAAGAACCAAAATGACCATTATTCATGACGAGCTGGCCTTGTCATCCGCGCACGGCAGGTAAGCGCCATGACGAGCCCAGCTCGTCATTAGCTTCGAAGGGGTTAAAGTGATTTCCATGCTTCCAGGGGCCCTAAACACAAGATTTGTGGAATGGTTAAAAGTGCATGAAAATGGCCAATGTACTCACTCTGAGTTCTCAAAAAGTGTTTCTTCGCCCCGGGAAGTGAATTAAATACGATTTGGAGGCATTTAATGTTCAAGCAAAAACAGCTGATTTTTGACAAAAGCGATAACACCCCGGTTTACGTCATGCTTCAGAAAGGTGAAAAATGGTCTGTTTTCAAATGTTTTATTTTTGAACGTCAGTTCACATTTGTAGGTGGATCATCAGTTTTAGAGCTAGAATGTGCATGTTTAAAGTGATTTTCATGCTTCCAGGAGCCCTAAACACAGTATTTTTGGAATGGGTAAAAGTGCATGAAAATGGCCAATTTACTCACTCTGAGGTCTCAAAAAGTGTTTCTTCACCCCGGAAGTGAATTAAATACCATTTGGAGGCATTTAATGTTCAAGCAAAACGGCTGATTTTTGACAAAAGAGATAACACCCCCCATTACGTAATGCTTCAGAAAGGTGAAAAATGGTCCGTTTTCAAATGTTTTATTTTTGAACGTCAGTTCACATTTGTAGGTGGATCATCAATTTTAGAGCTAAAATTAGCATGTTTAAAGTGATTTTCATGCTTCCAGGGGCCCGGGAAGTGAATTAAATACCATTTGGAGGCATTTAATGTTCAAGCAAAAACAGCTGATTTTTGACAAAAGAGATAACACCCCCCCATTACGTCATGCTTCAGAAAGGTGAAAAATGGTCTGTTTTCAAATGTTTTATTTTTGAACGTCAGTTCACATTTGTAGGTGGATCATCAGTTTTAGAGCTAGAATTAGCATGTTTAAAGTGATTTTCATGCTTCCAGGAGCCCTAAACACAAGATTTTTGGAATGGGTAAAAGTGCATGAAAATGGCCAATTTACTCACTCTGAGGTCTCAAAAAGTGTTTCTTCACCCCGGAATTGAATTAAATACCATTTGGAGGCATTTAATGTTCAAGCAAAAACAGCTGATTGTTGTCAAAAGAGATAACACCCCCCCATTACGTCATGCTTCAGAAAGGTGAAAAATGGTCTGTTTTCAAATGTTTTATTTTTGAACGTCAGTTCACATTTGTGGGTGGATCATCAGTTTTAGAGCTAAAATTACCATGTTTAAAGTGATTTTCATGCTTCCAAGAGCCCTAACACAATATTTGTGGAATGGTTAAAAGTGCATGAAAATGGCCAATTTACTCACTCTGAGGTCTCAAAAAGTGTTTCTTCACCCCGGGAAGTGAATTAAATACCTTTTGGAGGTATTTCATGTTCAAGCAAAAACGGCTGATTTTTGACAAAAGAGATAACACCTCCCCATTACGTCATGCTGATTGATCCTCAATGATGATTATCCAACGCAGGACAAGAGTACGGAGTCAGAGTCCAGAAGTGTCAGAGGCACGGACTCATGCTTGCAAATTGCAAAACCTTTTGCTCATTCACTCATCACCAAAAACCACAGAGTCTATTTAAGTTGTAAAGCTTCATTAAAAGTAAAAATATTTATTAAAATCAAGCTTGTCATAAAACAGAAACGGTTGATTAAAAATGGAAAAGTGCTAATAGTGATTTATTTCACACATTTATTGTCGGCGAGCCGAGCCCTCACCTGGTTTGAACTTTAATTTTTCTTTTTGGTGCTGAATTGTTAGTCCCTCTGTCCTAGTGGTGATGATGAAGATTTTTTCTAGAAGTGAAGCTTCTGTCTGTTATGAGAAAAATGGTGCGTGTTAAAAAGCAAGCATTCATCAGTTGTGCCAAAAAGTGCAGCAAAACAAGACCCTTCACTGGAAAATTTTACTTTAGAGTAGACAGTCACAAATTATTAGATTGGTTTCTGTATTCACATTTCTTCATTCCTAGACAAAATTCTAGTGAGTGGTGTATGTCTATGTAATCTAACATTCTTAAATGTACTTTGTAGGTGGAACATCTGGTGCTGGGCCCAGCACGGAGGTGGAGGAGGAATGCTCTGGGGAGGAGGCAGTGGAAGTGCCAGACCAAACTGCTGTGCGGGTTGCCACGGTAGTGGCGGGCAGTGGTAAGCTCTTATATTCCTTACTTACTGAGATTGCAGACTGCATAGTGTGCTGCTCCCCATGAGAAAACGTAAGGTTTGTCCAGATGAGAGACATGAAGAAGAATGATTGACATTTAGGGGCCTATTATGATGGCGGACGGACCTGAGTCCGTCCGCCACCATAGAGTAGGAGGGACCGTCCGCAGTGGTGGTCCCTCCGTGGTGATTAGGATGTGACCGCCACCCTGGCGGTCACATCCTTTATTTTTATCATTACGGCGGGTGCTGCTTGAAGCAGCACCCGTCGCAATGATAAAAATGTAAGTTGTGCATTTGCATGCACAAAGCGGCAGGCACCGTGTGGTGCCTGCCGCTTTGTGCAGGCAAATGCAGGTGGGTACCATAGGTACCCCCCATGTGCACCCCCCACACCCCTTCACCTTTGGGGGCCCGCAACGGGCACCCAAACAAAAATCTGTATGCCTTTTCATGTCGGAAATGCCGCCGTGTAAAGGCATGTGTTCCTCCAGACATCCTAATATGGCTGGCAGTGTCTGATAGACACCGCCAGCCATGTTAGTGCTTTTCCGCCGCGGACTGGAGGCGACCGCGGCGGAAAAGCTGCGGACTGAAAAATGATCCCCCAGCCATCCTAATCTGGCAGGGGGTCTTTTTCAGTCCGCTGCGGATTTCCCGCATCCTCTGGGCCGGCGGTGGATTCCGCCGGCCCGGAGGATGCGGGAAATCCGCAATCCTAATCTGCCCCATAGTTTGAATGGATGGATGCCTGGATCATGGTACTATCTGACTCTTAGATAGCATATGTGTATCTAGAGAGAGTAGACAGTCACTGGATGAACTAAGTGTTACTTTGAAGAGCATGTAAAACCGCACCCGCACGTCCATCCCAGTGTAGGAAAGGCAAGGAAAAGAAGTTGTAATTTTGTCCGAATACTACCATGCATAGTAGCAGTAGTTTGTATTGCAAGCACAGAATATATCCGGCTATTACAATGGCCACTCACCACCTCTGGTAATAAGTTTATTAGAACTCGGTCATTCATGTGTGGATGTATCACTGTTCACTCAATAAAAAGCAAAGCACCTAAAGTCATCCCATATGTAAGTAAATACATACCATGTGCAGTGATAGATAAATAGATTATTTATCTTCTTCATTTTCCTTTTCTAGTATTCATTGGCACTGTAGGGTGAAACTTAAATTAATTAAGCAGTAGCGCTTGTAACAGTGTATTCTCAGTGCCACCCGTAATAGAAAAGTAAGAGCATCACCACCTGTATGTACTAGACTGGTACAGTAACGCAAGTCTGTCTCACTCATCATGGCGGGCGTCTGTTTTCCTCCGGTGCAAATTGACTGCGCTGCCATTATGCCGGCTTGCAGAAGTTAACGTACCAATTTTGCTAAACAAGAGAGAAGAAGAAGAATAAGACTGGTGTACTGTCATAGTGGACTCTAATGGAGTGAGTCCATAGTGCTCGTAGAATTGATTCCTTAAACTCCCACTAATGTTAGAGCAAGGGTGAAGAAGTGGGAGGTTAGATAGATACTGGCCACAATAGTTATGTACTGCACTTGCAAGTTGCTAGTTCTACTGTGACACAACTTTCTGCTGAATCATTTTTTGTTAATCTTAAAGAGCATTGGTTACAGACTATATCTTTCTTTCTTCATATAGATGCCCCTTCCAAACCAACCCGGAAGGAGCTGGCTAGATGGGCCCGGCAACGGAGGCTGGAGGCCACTGTCGCTGAATATCGGCGGCTGGTGGCCCAGGAGGAGGGGGCCACGCAGTCTACCACAACATCTACCGGGACAGCTACATCCTCCTCCGCGCTCCCTGGGTCACCCAGACAGTGCAGGTCTCCAATGGTATGGAGCCAGGGTACCGCAGCCACCCGCCACCGCCGAGCAAAGAAATCAGCTGCCCCCAACAGCAGTTGCAAGAAATGTATGCACCGCCTTTCCCTGAGGGTTTCCTACCTCGAGCAGGAGCTGCTCAACACCAAAACCCTGCTCGAGACCCTCCGCAAGGAGCATTCCGACCTAGCCCGGAAATTCAACAGCAGCAGCCAGCAGTAGGAGGAGACTGTCCCTTGCCCCTTTTTTAAAGACTTCTGGGGGGTGGGAATTGGGAGTTGGGTTTTTTCACTTTTTTGGACTTTTCACGGACATTCATTGGGGTTAGGGAGTGGGGGTAGGTTGGGTCTTGTGGGAGATTATTTTTGTCAGGGATATAAATATACTTTAAACTTTATCTTAGCATACGTGTTTTTTTTACTGCTTTTGAGGCTGGTGGGTGGGGGTTTAACAGTAACTTTGTTTTGGTGACACTTAAGTGGCATCTTGATTCAAGTTGTGTAATTAATTGCCCAAATGTTTTCAAAACTAAGTGCCTCTCACAGAGTAAGTGGATTCAATAGTCCTAGGACTTTACTAGACTAGCGTCAGTCTCTCGTCTCTCCTAAAACTCCATTATACTTCCTCCCCCCAAACGCTTATCTTACCTGTAATTTGTGTTTGGAAATAGGGCTAGGCACAGGGCTGGCTGCACGTCAAATAGCGATATGGCAATCCTGGGCGGATGAAATGTCATCATTGCGTTGGTACTAGTGGTGTTACACAGTGGCAGTTGCAGCATCTGAAAAAAAAAGAAAATGAAACCTTGTTTGTCCTTACCGTAGCATTAGAACGGTACGATAGAGAATATAGCAGGTGACAGTACACTAGAACAGTGCCACAATGTAGCCTAACAAATGGTAAAGTATTGAAAGTATAGCTAGTACTTGCGTTGAATTTCTTTGACATTGGCTACTACTACAAGAAATAGTACTGAAGCTGAGTAAGTCTAGAATATATCCTCGGATTCCTTCACCAGCCTGTTGCTATGACCTTATCCTGCCCAGCAAGTGTGTGGAATTATTGCTGTCATTTAGTCACACATCAATCAAAACCACACAGCCTGGGGGAAGAGGGTTAGGGTTTGGAAAATGGATGGGAATGGTTTGTTTTTTTTGGGTAAGTTTTGTTGAGAGAAGAAAAAAAAGCACAGCATGGACAAACAATAATTGAAGATAAAGAAATCTTTGGGTACAAAGCTAACCATAAATATTTTAAGTGACATAAAGGAAGTGCATGCACTACTGCATGCATTGTTACTGAAAGGTAAGTAGTACTTTCGACAACCGTGAATGACAGAATGCGACAGTACAGGGCTGCAGCGTTTTCACTTGCCTATCTCTGCACTCAGAGAAACACTTCTTACATTAAATTAGGTTTAGAAAATAGCCGAAGTAAAACCTATAGAATGGCTGTTGGGATCAATTTAGAAGCAGAGAGAGATCCAAGAAATGCAGAGTCACACTCATAGAAGTTCACAGCAATAACATTACTTAAAAAATAATTTGAAAAGAATGGATACTGTATCTGTATGTTGTAGTAGTTGTCCTGTTGAATTTGGTAAGTAAGTTGCACGCATCAAACTATTCCTCTTATTAGCGGCACTCCTCCATTCCAGCTGACGCTTCGTCCATCAATGTTGGTGGCCAGAAGACACCCTGTCCACTGCCTGCCTGGCGGATGCTGAATTGCGGCTCGCTAATGTGAAGCCTGACTTCATCCTTTTTTTCCATTGCACAGACTGAAACCCGGCCTGTAATTATTGATGGAAAAACAGGAAGTGATATTAGAACACCACTGATAAATAAATATAAGGTATGTACGCTGTGTAGTGCAAAAAGTCACCCTTTGAGTTTCCTAATAGACAGTACAATATTTTTGAAAGTGCGTACTCTGTCTGAGTCTCCTTTTGAAGGATAAATAAGTATGGGCAAATTAATTTAGCAGATCTTTCCCCTCAAGCTAGGTGTACTGTAAACTGTGTTTGAGAACAAAAATTGCAGTGCTCCCACCCAGACCCTTACTAAAGCCAGTCGTAAAAATGTAGAAGACCCCCAATCAGATCTCAAAAAACGAGGCCTAGTAGAAAACTGGTGACAAAAAGTACTTTGAAAGTAAAAGTAGGCCCAAATCCCCCCTTACCCACCGTGGATTGTATTAAAACCACTTGCAAGCAAGCAAAAGTATCCATACCCAGCATCGCTCCAAGACTCGCAAACCCCCCCACAAACAGCCCCTCACTCAAACACATGCAATACAAATACTGCTAACCCTAATGAGCCCTAAGTTAAGAATAGTGGCAAACGCTTTCTTTAACTATGCCAAATCCCCCCTTTCCCACCATGGATTTTCTTCAAATCACTTGCAACCAAAATTACACATTCCCACGAGTGCTCTAAGACCCCAGAACTCAGTTGCAAAAATCTAGAACACCCCGAAACACATGCAATCCTGCTGCTAGGGCTAACCCTAACGAACCCTAAGTTACAAAAAGTGCCAAAAGGCTTTTCTGCATGGATTTTGTCCAAACCACTTCTTTCCGGTATTAGACCTTCCCAGCAATGCCCCAAGACCCGCCAACCCACCCGCAAAAAAGCACAATACCCCCAAGCAGCCAAAAAGGAAAATCTCATGCTTACAATATTTATCGGCCTTCGGTCCAAACGCGCTGTGCAGCTAGGTCATAACTCCCGTTTTCCACCACGGATTTCCTGAAAAGCAAATGCAATCAAAATTAGACTGTCCCAGCAGTGCTCCCATACCCTGAAACCCACCCACAAACACCCAGAACTCCCCAAAAGAGCACCTCAAAGACAAGCAAGTCAGCAAAAACGCAAAAAAAAAATCACCTCCGATTTGGTCCAAACCACTTTTATCCGGTATTAGAGCTTCCCAGCAATGGCCCCAGAGCCGTCAACCCAGGCAAAAACTAGTAGAAGACCCCCAAACAGCCAAAAAGCAAAAGTACAAAAATGCGGACTCAGTCATTTTCATGGCAATTTCCAAAATCACTCAGCGCGCGCTCTGCAGCTAGGCCCTAACTCCCCTCTGCCACCATGGATTTGCTTCAAACCTCTTGCAATCAAAAGTATCAATAGCCAGCAGTGCTCCCAGACCCCAAAACCCACCCACAAACACCAGGAAGCCCTCCAAACAGGCCACCAAAAACGCTACATTGAGCGAAATGTCAGAAATAGCAAAAACTTTTTCCTCATTGATTTTGTCCAAACAACTTCTATCCGGTATTAGACCTTCCCAGCAATGCCCCGAGACCCGCCAACCCACACGCTAAAAAGCACAACACCCCCAAACAGCCAAAAAGGAAAATCTCATACTTACAATATTTATCGGCCTTCGGTCCAAACGCGCTGTGCAGCTATGTCATAACTCTCGTTTTCCACCACGGATTTCCTGAAAAGCAAATGCAATCAAAATTAGACTGTCCCAGCAGTGCTCCCAGACCCCAAAACTCACCCACAAACACCCAGAACCCCCCCAAAGAGCACCTCAAAGACAAGCAAGTCAGCAAAAACGCAAAAAAAATGTTGTCTCTGATTTGGTCCAAACCACTTTTATCCGGTATTAGAGCTTCCCAGCAATGGCCCCAGAGCCGTCAACCCAGGCGAAAACTAGTAGAAGACCCCCAAACAGCCAAAAAACAAAATTACAAAAATGGTGACAGTCATTTTCATGGCAAGTTCCAAAATCACTCCGCGCGCGCTCTGCATCTAGGCCCTAACTCCCCTCTGCCACCATGGATTTGCTTCAAACCTCTTGCAATCAAAAGTATCAATAGCCAGTAGTGCTCCCAGACCCCGAACCCCACCCACAAACACCAGGAAGCCCCCCAAACATGCCCCCAAAAACGCTACATTGAGCGAAATGTCAGAAATAGCAAAAACTTTTTCCTCATGGATTTTGTCCAAACCACTTCTATCCGGTATTAGACCTTCCCAGCAATGCCCAAAGACCCACCAACCCACCCGCAAAAAAGCACAACACCCCCAAACAGCCAAAAAGGAAAATCTCATACTTACAATATTTATCGGCCTTCGGTCCAAACGCGCTGTGCAGCTAGGTCATAACTCCCGTTTTCCACCACGGATTTCCTGAAAAGCAAATGCAATCAAAATTAGACTGTCCCAGCAGTGCTCCAAGACCCCGAAACCCACCCACAAACACCCGGAACCCCCCCAAAGAGCACCTCAAAGACAAGCAAGTCAGCAAAAACGCAAAAAAAAATTTGCCTCCGATATGGTCCAAACCACTTTTATCCGGTATTTGAGCTTCCCAGCAATCGCCCCAGAGCCGTCAACCCAGGCGAAAACTAGTAGAAGACCCCCAAACAGCCAAAAAGCAAAAGTACAAAAATGGGGACTTAGTCATTTTCATGGCAATTTCCAAAATCACTCCGCGCGCGCTCTGCAGCTAGGCCCTAACTCCCCTCTGCCACCATGGATTTGCTTCAAACCTCTTGCAATCAAAAGTATCAATAGCCAGCAGTGCTCCCAGACCCCAAAACCCACCCACAAACACCAGGAAGCCTCCCAAACAGGCCCCCGAAAACATGATAGTGAGCAAAAAGTCAAAAACGTTTTCAAGTCTGATTTGGTCAAAACCAGTTTTATCCGGTATTAGACCTTCCCAGCAATGCCCCAAGACCCGCCAACTCACCCACAAAGAAGTAGAACACCCCCACAAGTGCAGAGTCTTTCTTCATTGGGCGTAATCCAGCCCTCTGCTTTGAGGGAAATAGGAGTCTGGAGGAGGAGGATAGAGGAGCATGTTATTGTGAACTTGTGAACCTGAGGAATGCAGACTGCAGCACCTTCAAATCAATAAGCAAATAAGTGAAGACAGTTCTGCTGATGGGCTTATTTTTGTGATTAGGTGATTAAAGTTTTAATTATATTAACTGTGCAAAACAAAGAAAGACAGACACAGAGGAATAAAAGTGAATAAGGACAAAAAAGAAAGTTATTGATTCATTGGCTCATTTTCAGGGCTCGGTGTCAGGGAATAAGAATAAGAGTTCGTCCTCATACTCTGCGAATTCAGGCAGGAGTAGGTCAGTGTCACCTAACAGAGAAGAAATTCCCTCATCAAAGTTGCTGTCCTCCTCGTCTTCATCCGGCGTGTGTTCTCGTACTTTGTAATCTGGTGGTATGAGGTGCTGATTCATCTTGATCATTGTTAACCTCTCCACATTTTTGGGTGAGAGGTGGGTCCGTTTGCAATTTACAATGCCACCAGCAGCACTGAAAACACGTTCAGAAGACATGCTTGCGAGTGGGCAAGACAAGTAGTTTATAGCCAGGTTGGTGATCTGTGCCCACAATTCTTTTTTCCCATGCCAATACGCCAATGGGTCAGCATTAACATAGACCTTTGTTGAGTTATTCAGATAGTCCTGCACCATCGACTCAAGGTTCTCCAAGGTTCCTCCACTTTGCTTACTTTTTGCTGGGACCTTTTAAGAACCAAACCCAAGCTGACTTAGCCAATCCTCTTCTTCACCCAATGTTACTGTTGTGTCTGGTGCAGATGATCCGGTTGCCTGTGTCTTTAACGGCTGAGAGGTCACTTCTGCCACAGCCACAGGTGCATAAGTGGATTCTTTTGACTGGGGATGGCCTGCTGATGCTGATGCTGATGTACTGCCTTTTCCTTCAATTTTCTGAAGTTCTCTTTCAAACCTCATGGCTGACACAGCTAGCCAACGTTTGTACTTTGTAACATCTTCATCATCAAAAGGAAAAAATGCTCTGCCTGCCAGCGCCTTTTTGAAGCGTGGATCCAGAATAGTAGCACAAATGTAATGCTGTTCTGAGTGGATCATTTTCAGACGTTCCTCGCCAAGTAGGCGCTCTAATAATTTCTCAGCCAAAACAAAAGCGTCTTTCTTTTCTTCATCTTTTTGAAACATAGAAGACACCGCCTTCAGTTGGTGCTCCAGCATGCGCAACAATGGGATAGCTTTTCCCAAATACAGTCCTCCCTTATGACTGCACGCGTGAAGACCTCAGAAGGACGAAGCATGTCTGTCAGGCTTTTAACTAGCTTCCATTGCGCCGCATCTAGCCTCAGGTCTTTCTGAGCTGTACTCAGTGTTAAGAAATAGTGATTGAGTACCGTATACTGCTCATACCGACGCTCAAGCATGTAGAAGGTTGAGTTCCAACGTGTTGGCACCTCTTGGAAGAGTGCTTTCACTGGCATTCGACGTTCATGTAGCAGGCTCCTCAGATGCTTCCGGGCCTTAAAAGAATGGCTGAAATGGTTGCACATTCTTTGGCAGGCGGCCACTAACTCGCACGCTGGTCTGTCTTCACTCAAGAATTTTTTAACAACCAGGTTTATACAGTGCGCCAAACACGGCACTCTGAAATAGTGACCCAGATCCATGGCCTTAACTACATTGGCGCCATTATCCGTGGAAACATAACCAATCTGGCATTTTTTTGGGGACAGCCAGTGAAAGACCTTTGTGTTGAACTCATTCAAAATGTTTTCTGCTGTATGACGTTTCTCCAAGCCAAACATGGCTAGTGTTGCATGTTTCCGAGCAGCTTTAAAAACTTGGTCTGGGTCAACACCTGCGTTTAGCTTTGCTTTAACCCCTGAAAAAGAGACCCAGTGTGCAGTGATGCACATGTAATCAGCGCCTGCGGCACTGGTCCACATGTCTGTTGTCAGATGTATAGTGTGAACAGCACTCTTCTGCAAAGCTGCCCCAATCACCTCCAGCACCTCTTCATGTAGTGCTGGAACCGCAACTCTGGCAAAATAGAACCGGCTAGGAACCTTCCATTTAGGGCTGAGCGCTGCCACTAATTCTAGAAAACCAACCCCTTCTACAACAGAAAAAGGGAGAAGGTTCAGAGCTAGCATTTTAGCCAGCTTAGTGTTATACAGACGCGTCAGTGGGTGGTTGCGATCATATGGCGCTTCTGAAAACAACATGGTTCTAATGTTGGCCTGGACCATGATTTCACGGGATGATGATGATGATGACTTCTTCGACCCAGTTACGCTAGCTGATGAACTTTTTCGCATTGGTGTCTCACTCTCTCCCACACTCTTCTTAGTGTGGCTCACAGGGGGTGTGCTGCTGACAGGGGTACTGGGTGAAAGTGAAGTGTTTGACACTTATTCCTCCTCGTCATCATCAGATGAAACATCAACATTTTCTTGACTTGCAATTCGGGCTTCCTTGATCTCCTTTAGGTGCGCAAATCATTGGACAGCGTGTTGTCTCTTAAGATGACCTCTCTGGCCTCCGGTACCATAGTTGGTACAAAACTTACCACGACTAACTGCAAGCTTACAAATGCTACAAATGGCGAAGTTTTCCTTTTTTGGGCAAACACTAAAGAAGTCCCAAACTGCGGACTTGAAATGTCTGTGGGGGCCGGAGGAGGCGGCGATACTGGTGGTGGTCATGCTGCTAATGCCAGATGAAGTGGAGGATGTGTATTGCCGAACTTTACTACGTTGTGCACTTTCACCACCACTAATTGAGGTTGAGGTGGATGGAGGTCCCTTCTGGCGAGGAAGAAATATGGAAGCGGTAGGTGTTGGTGTACTAGTTAACTCCAATGATTGTGGTGTTTCCATTGCCTCCTCGTCGACAACATCATCGCGCTCAGCAGCTTCTCGGGCTAGGGTCAAAATGTCTGTTTGCTGCATGCCCGCTGGGTCTGCAGTGACCTTTATGATGACTGCGTCGTTGTCGTGAGAGTCTTCATCAGCAGGAGTATCCACCACTTCTTGTTGAGCCTCATCACACTCCATAATTATGAGACTTTCGACGACCTTCCTTTTATGCTTAAATACCTTTGTCAGATCATGGTGTGCCTCAATCTCAGACAGCAGTGATGGTTCCCAATTTAGATCCGTATCATCAGAAGGAGGTGGGCTTGAAGAAGATGTAGACACCACCCTTGATCTTTTCCTTGCTAGGGATGTGGAAGACAATGAATGATCAGGAGTGGCTTCCTCAAATGATACCTCGGCTTGATTGTCGATTTCCTGATGTGCCCCTACTTCGGGAGGAACAACTATTGTGGGCACTTGTGCCCCTCCATGCACCTCTGCTTGCGCATCTCCTTGCGCTGCCTCTCCTTCCACATGTAATTGGGCTTGTACTTGCACATGTGGTTGTTGTTGTGGCTGTAGTTGTTCAACACTCGTCAGATGAGTTACAACAACCTGTGTTGATTGAGGGACATTGCTGCTACATTCTTGCGATGAGCCAACATCACTAATCGATGGTGATTGAACAACTAGACTAAGTGCCTCTGCAGCACTCAAGGGCTTGGACTTAATTTGGCGTGGTGGTGGTGGCACTGAGCCCAATGGAGCGGGGGTGCTGCTCCCAGCTTGGTCCCCAGCAGATCCCACTGCTGCTGCAGGCGTACTTTTTTTTTTACTCCCAAAAAATGTGGCGGGCGGCACACCAGTCTCCTTGGTAACTTGCTTCTTCTGCTCCTTACTGGCAACTGTCTTGCTAGAGGAGCTACGGGGAACTTTTTTTGGGGCCATCTTCTTCAGAGGTCAGAACAGCAGGCCGCAGTTGCACGAGTTGCAGAGTTATCTGTGGCCAGACGTGACGTCGCGTGACGTTATGCTGCACACACACACCGCTGCAGGATTTCTTCCTGGCACTGGTGGTTCTCTTGAGTCTTGTGCACCTAAAAGCAATGGAAGACAGAGGAACATCAGTTCAGTTATACACCCCAAAAACTCGAAAACCACATAAAAATCAGCACAATTCCATGCATCCAAGCCCTCCATGATGTTTAAATTCAAGACACCCCACAGAAAGACTAGGCCCATGCACCACTTATTACCCCTGGTCAAAAGGCCCCAACAACAGCCCAAGAAATGAAAAACAAAGAAAAATCAGCACAATCCAATGCCATCCATGTCCTCCATGATGTTTAAATTCAAGACACCCCACAGAAAGACTAGGCCTATGCACCACTCACTACCCCTGGGCATAATAGTTTAAAGCAAGGCAAAATGGATGCAGGCCTTAGAACACTGCCTGCATTCAAAATGGCCCCTTGCCTCCCAGCAAATGGCCAGGGCCTGCCTGTACCAGCACTCAAAATGGCCCCCACCCACATGGCCTGTCCCCATGAACACCACAAAAAATCAAAAAACACAGAAAAATCAGCACAATCCCATGCCATCCATGCCCTCCATGATGTTTAAATTCAAGACACCCCACAGAAAGACTAGGCCCATGCACCACTCACTACCCCTGGTCAAAAGGCCCTAACAACAGCCCAAAAATCGAAAAACACAGAAGAATCAGCTAAATCCCATGCCATCCAGGCCCTCCATGATGTTTAAATTCAAGACACCCCACAGAAAGACTAGGCCCATGCACCACTCACTATCCCTGGACAAAAGGCCCCAACAACAGGCCAAAAATCGAAAAACACGGAAAAATCAGCACAATCCCATGCTATCCATGCCCTCCATGATGTTTAAATTCAAGACACCCCACAGAAAGACTAGGCCCATGCACCACTCACTACCCCTGGTCAAAAGGCCCCAACAAAAGGCCAAAAATCGAAAAACACAGAAAAATCTGCACAATCCCATGCCACCATGCCCTCCATGATGTTTAAATTCAAGACACCCCACAGAAAGACTAGGCCCATGCACCACTCACTACCCCTGGGCATAATGGTTGAAAGCTAGGCAAAATGGGTGCAGGCCTGGGAACACTGCCTGCATTCGAAATGGCCCCTTGCCTCCCAGCACATGGCCAGTGCCTGCCTGTACCAGCACTCAAAATGGCCCCCACTCACATGGCCTGTCCCCATGAACACCCCAAAAAATCGAAAAACGCAGAAAAATCAGCACAATCCCATGCCATCCATGCCCTCCATGATGTTTAAATTCAAGACACCCCACAGAAAGACTAGGCCCATGCACCACTCACTATCCCTGGTCAAAAGGCCCCAACAACAGGCCAAAAATCGAAAAACACAGAAAAATCAGCACAATCCCATGCCATCCATGCCCTCCATGATGTTTAAATTCAAGACACCCCACAGAAAGACTAGGCCCATGCACCACTCACTACCCCTGGTCAAATGGCCCCAACAACAGGCCAAAAATCGAAAAACACAGAAAAATCAGCACAATCCCATGCCATCCATGCCCTCCATGATGTTTAAATTCAAGACACCCCACAGAAAGACTAGGCCCATGCACCACTCACTACCCCTGGGCATAATGGTTGAAAGCTAGGCAAAATGGGTACAGGCCTGAGAACACTGCCTGCATTCGAAATGGCCCCTTGCCTCCCAGCACATGGCCAGGGACTGCCTGTATCAGCACTCAAAATGGCCCCCACCCACATGGCCTGTCCCCATGAACACCCCAAAAAATCGAAAAACACAGAAAAATCAGCACAATCCCATGCCATCCATGCCCTCCATGATGTTTAAATTTAAGACACCCCACAGAAAGACTAGGCCCATGCACCACTCACTACCCCTGGTCAAAAGGCGCCAACAACAGACCAAAAATCAAAAACACAGAAAAATCAGCACAATCCCATGCCATCCATGCCCTCCGTGAAGTTTAAATTCAAGACACCCCACAGAAAGACTAGGCCCATGCACCACTCACTACCCCTGGTCAAAAGGCCCCAACAACAGGCCAAAAATCTAAAAACACAGAAAAATCAGCACAATCCCATGCCATCCATGCCCTCCATGATGTTTAAATTCAAGACACCCCACAGAAAGACTGGGCCCATGCACCTACACTACCCCTGGTCAAAAGGCCCCAACAACAGGCCAAAAATCGAAAAACACAGAAAAATCAGCACAATCCCATGCCATCCATGCCCTCCATGATGTTTAAATTCAAGACACTCCACAGAAAGACTAGGTCCATGCACCACTCACTACCAATGGGCATAATGGTTGAAAGCTAGGCAAAATGGGTGCAGGCCTGAGAACACTGCCTGCATTCAAAATGCCCCCTTGCCTCCCAGCACTTGGCCAGGGCCTGCCTGTACCAGCACTCAAAATGGCCCCCACCCACATGGCCTGTCCCCATGAACACCCCAAAAAATCGAAAAACACTGAAAAATCAGCACAATCCCATGCCATCCATGCCCTCCATGATGTTTAAATTCAAGACACCCCACAGAAAGACTAGGCCCATGCACCATTCACTACCCCTGGTCAAAAGGCCCCAACAACAGCCCAAAAATCGAAAAACACAGAAAAATCAGCACAATCCCATGCCATCCATGCCCTCCATGATGTTTAAATTCAAGACACCCCACAGAAAGACTAGGCCCATGCACCACTCACTACCCCTGGGCATAATGGTTGAAAGCTAGGCAAAATGGGTGCAGGCCTGAGAACACTGCCTGCATTCAAAATGGCCCCTCGCCTCCCAGCACATGGCCAGGGCCTGCCTGTACCAGAACTCAAAATGGCCCCCACCCACATGGCCTGTCCCCATGAACACCCCAAAAAATCGAAAAACACAGAAAAATCAGCACAATCCCATGCCATCCATGCCCTCCATGATGTTTAAATTCAAGACACCCCACAGAAAGACTAGGCCCATGCACCACTCACTACCCCTGGTCAAAAGGCCCCAACAACAGCCCAAAAAAATCGAAAAACACAGAAAAATCAGCACAATCCCATGCCATCCATGCCCTCCATGATGTTTAAATTCAAGACACCCCACAAAAAGACTAGGCCCATGCACCTCTCTCTACCCCTGATCAAAAGGCCCCAACAACAGCCCAAAAATCGAAAATTCCAAAATTGTAGTTGCAGCAACTGTAATGCCCCAAACAAACTTACTTGTGAAATTTCTAATTCAAAAGTGATCCAAAGAAAGTAAAAAAGGCCTCAAATCCAAATATCCAGCAGCATCCACAAAAAGTAATCCTTCCAGGTCAAGATCCAAATGAATGTGACCAGCACATGAAGAAAGCACTGGGAGGAGCCTGCTGGACAGGAACAGGAAGTTGGAGACTGTGGGGCACTTCCTTCCTCCCACCCCCCCCAAATGGACTCCTTGCAAAAAAAAGTGCAGGCAAATGTCAACCTGAGGAGTTATTCTGATAAAAATCATAATTTTCAGAAGGTTTATGCTGCTTGCTGGTGGATTTCTTGTGCAGAATTACAAATTCTGCATTTCACGAGTGCGAGATTGTTGCTGCCCGCTGCATCTACGTGTAAGGTGCAAGCCGCGATTACGTAATCGCGGTCGCCAAACTCCCGCGGGATCCCGCAGCAAGATCCAAAATGGCGCAACACTCGCAAAATATCGAGAAAAACAACTCGGCAAACGCTGAATGACGGTAAGTGAATGCCGCACGCCGCAATATTGTATCACCAAGAAAAAAAATCCGCTGCGTGCGAATTTGCGGATTTTTGGTAACTTCGCGAGAGTTCACGGATTGCGAATTTACCAAAAATCCGCAAAATCCACGAGTGGAACGGATTTTCCGCCCATGCTCCTCTCACTGGCGCTGCTGGCCTTTACCTATGCACTCTTATTCTGTTTTTCATGGTTTCCCCCCCGCAGCCTGCTCTATCACAGTTTTCCCTCACCATGTTCTCCTCTCTCACAGTTTTCCTCACTCCCCATGCTGCTCTCCTCTCCCAGTTTTCCTCACCCCCCCACCCATTTCTCCCCTTTCACAGATTCCCTCGCTCTCCCACCCGGCTCTCTCTCTCTCACAGTTTCCCTCGCTCCCCTACCCTGCTCTCTCTCACAGTTTCCCTTGCTCCCACACCCTGCTCTCTCTCTCAGTTTTCCTCGCTCCCCCACCCTGTTCTCCTCTCTCTCTCCCACCTTTCATTGCTCCTCACACTGTTCTCTCTTCTAGTTTTCCTCGCTCCCCCACTCTGGTCTCCTCTCTTTCCCATTTTTCCTCGCTTCCCCATCCCGATCTCCACTCTCTTGCAGATTTCCTCACTCCCCCATGCTGCTCTTCCCTCTCTCCAGTTCCCCTCAGTCCCCCGCCCTGTTCTACTCTCTCACCCAGTTTATCTCGCTTCTCCACCCTTTTCTCCTCTCTCTCACATATTTCCTCACTACCCATTCTGTTCTCCTCTCTCTCACAGTTTTCCTCACTCCCCCATGCGGCTCTCATCTCTCTCCCACTTTTCCTCACTCCCTCATGCTGCTCCCCTCTCTCTCCCAGTTCTCCTTTTAACTCCCCCTCTGGTTTCATCTATTCCTGTGAGTTTCCTCTTCACCCTCAAACTTATGTCTCTTCTTCTCTTGCTTCTGCCATGTTCCCTCACACCTCTGCTACTTGTTCTGACAATGTTACTCTCCTCCAATTCTCCTAGTATTCTTTGCACCTCAGTCTCTCATCAATTCACTCTATCTCTTCCAATATTCTGCTCACCTCCCACTCTCCTTTGGTAAACTGTACCTCTACTATCTGACTTTCACCTCATTTTTGCCCAGTTTCACTGCCACCCAACTGCTCCTTCTCCCACCCTTCAGCTCATTCTCCCTACAGATCATTCTACCTTCTACTCATTCTCCCTTCCGCTCATTCTCCCACCCCACAGCTCATTCTCCCTTCCACTCACTCTCCCACCCTTCCGCTCATTTTCCCTCCCTACAGTTCATTCTCCCTTCTGCTCATTCTCCCACCCCACGGCTCATTCTCCCTTCTGCTCATTCTCCCACCCTTCCACTCATTCTCCCACCCCACCGCTCATTCTCCCTTCCTCTCATTCTCCCACCCTTCCCCTCATTTTCCCACCCTACTGTTCATTCTCCCTTCTGCTCATTCTCCCACCCTACAGCTTATTCTCCCTTCCGCTCATTCTCCCACTCTTCCACTCATTCTCCCACCCTACAGCTAATTCTCCCTTCCGTTCATTCCCCACCTTACATCTCAGTCTCCCTACCGTTCATTCTCTCTTCTGCTCATTCTCCCTACCAATCAATCTCCCACCTTACCACTCATTCTCCCTACCACTAATTCTCCCTACCACTCATTCTCCCACCCTACCGCTCATTCCCCTTCCCTCATTCTCCCACCCTCATTCTCCCACCCTATCACTCATTCTCCCTCCCGCTCTTTCGCCCTACCACTCAGTCTCCCACCCTACTGCATATTCTTTCACCTTACCACTAATTTTCCTACCATACAGCTCATTCTCCCACCCTCATTCCCCCATCCTGCAGCTCATTCTCCCTTCCACTCATTCTCCCGCCCAACCACTCAATCTACCTACACCTGTTTCTCTTACCCCCTCAATCTTCCACCTTACCGCTCATTCGTCCACCCTCCTGCTCAATTTCCTGCCCTCCCACTCATTCTCCCCCCTACTGCACATTCTCCCACCCTACCACTCATTCTCCCACACTACTTCTCATTCCTTTGCCCTACTGCTCATTCTCCCTCCCTACTGCTCATTATCCCACTCTACCGCTCATTCTCCCACCCTCCTGCTCATTCTCCCTACCGCTCATCCTCCCACTCTCACTATCCCTACAGCTCATTTACCCACTCCATCGTTAATTATCCCACCCTACCACTCATTCTCCCTACTTTTAATTCTCCCACCCTACCACTCATTCTCCCTACCCCTCATTCTCCCAACTACTGCTCATTCTCCAACCTGACTGCTCATTCACCCACCCTACCGCTCATTCTCCCACCCTGATGCTCATTCTGCCTCCCTACTGCTCATACTCCCACTCTACCGCTCATTCTCCCTACCGCTCATTCTCTCCCCCTCATTCTCCCACCCTCACTCTCCCTGCGGCTCATTCACCCACCCTATTGATAATTCTCCCACCCTACCACTCATTCTCCCTACCTTTACATCTCCCACCCTACCACTCATTCTCCCACCCTAGCACGCATTCTCCCACCCTACCGCTCATTCTCCAACCTGACTGCTTATTCACCCACTCTACCGCTCATTCTCCCACCCTACAGCTCATTCTCACACCCTACCGCTCATTCTCCCACCCTACAGCTCATTCTCACACCCGACCGCTCATTCTCATACTCTACAGCTCATTCTCACACCCTACCGCTCATTCGCCCACTCTACAGCTCATTCTCACACCCTACCCCTCATTCTCCCACCATACTGCTCATTCTCCCACAATACTGCTCATTCTCCCACCATACTGCTCATTCTCCAACCATACTGCTCATTCTCCCAACCTACTGCTCATTCTCCCACACTACTTCTCATTCTCACACCCTACCCCTCTTTCACCCACCCTCCCGCTCATTCTCCCGCTCTACCTCTCATTCTCCCACCCTACCCCTCAATTTCCCTACCGCTCATTCTCTCACCCTCATTCTCCCACCCTCACTCTCCCTGTGGCTCATTCATACACCCTATTGTTAATTCTCCCACCCTACCACTCATTCTCCCTACCTTTAATTCTCCCACCCTACCACTCATTCTCCCACCATACTGCTCATTCTCCCACCCTAGCATGCATTCTCCCACCCTACCGCTCATTCTCCAACCTGACTGCTTATTCACCCACTCTGTCGCTCATTCTCCCACCCAACAGCTCATTCTCACACCCTACCGCTCATTCTCCCACTCTACCGCTCATTCTACCACCCTACAGCTCATTCTCACACCCTACAGCTCATTCTCATACTTTACAGCTCATTCTCACACCCTACCGCTCATTCTCCCACTCTACAGCTCATTCTCACACCCTACCCCTCATTCTCCCACCATACTGCTCATTCTCCCACCATACTGCTCATCCTCCCACCATACTGCTCATTCTCCCACCCTATTTCTCATTCTCCCAACCTACTGCTCATTCTCCCACACTACTGCTCATTCTCACACCCTACCCCTCATTCACCCACCCTCCGCTCATTCTCCCTCTCTATCTCTCATTCTCCCACCCTACCCCTCATTCTCCATACCGCTCATTCTCTCACCCTCATTCTCCCACCCTCACTCTCCCTGCGGCTCATTCACCCACCCTATTGTTAATTCTCCCACCCTACCACTCATTCTTCCACCCTATAGCTCATTCTCCCACCCTAGTGCGCCTTCTCCCACCCTAGTGCGCATTCTCCAACTTGACTGCTTATTCACACACTCTACCGCTCATTCTCCCACCCTACAGCTCATTCTCACACCCTACCGCTCATTCTCCCACCCTACAGCTTATTCTCACACCCTACCGCTTATTCTCACACCCTGCCGCTCATTCTGCCACCCTACAGCTCATTCTCATGCCCTAACCCTCATTCTCCCAACCTACTGCACATTCTCCCACCCTACCGCTCATTCTCCCACCCTACCACTCATTCTCCCACCCTAACACTCATTCTCCCACCTTACCACTCATTCTTCCACCCTACTGCTCATTCTCCCACCCTACCACTCATACTCCCACCCTACTGCTCATTCTCCCACTCTCCCACTCATTCTCCCACACTACCACTCATTCTCCCAACCTAGTGCGCATTCACCCACCCTACCGCTCATTCTCCCACCCTACCACATTTTCTCCCAACCTAGTGCACATTCTCCCACCCTACCACTGAAGGACTGGGCTATTCTAAGACCCAGCGGTGCCAGGGGACAACACCTGAAACCTTTGTGGGTTACCTGTTCCGGCGTACAAATCACAGAGACACGGGACACTTCCTTTTGCGTCAAAGATCAGCGTTTATTTACTGCAGGGATACAGAGATCGCAAGAAGTACACAAAGTGTAGGTTCTGAGAGACTGCTTCAAATTGCACGAGTGGGTCGCTCCTTTTATACACATTTTCGTCATTGCACAACATGACGAACAAAAGGTTACAACTCAGTTCCCGCAGTAAACTTCAAAAGGGTTGCTTTCATGTTTTCAGGAGCCCGGAACATAATTACAGTAGCATCGCCGGTTCCCAACTGTAAAAGCACGTTATCCCACCATTAGGCACATTCCATTCTGGCTGTAAACGAGTTAAGAAAAGAGACAGAAACAGATGCAAGGAAGACAAAGACAGACAACAGATTGGAAAGAGTGTAGGGGGCAATATCGGAAGCATGATCGCAGGATCAAAGGAATCATGCCTAATGCATGCACGGCTGAAACAATAGACCGGCACGGCAAGATGAGCCTCGAGCGGAGCCACCTGCCTTTGCAGTGTCATCCCCCTAGTCATAAAGACACACTCAAAGGAACATGTGTCTTCCGCAAGAGCTTGGGAATCCCAGGGTCACGAAGCGGACATTGTCCGTTCGCTGGCTACTTGAGGGCAAGAAACAAAATGGATGCCGTATCTAAAATGGAACCCGTGGGTTCAGATGGAGAAACCCACGAATAAGACGAACGGTGCAAAGTAGAGTAGCGAAAACGCGTACACCCACTAAACTCGTCATTTGCGGTTCATAGATACCAAACTCGTCCATATTCGAACAAGTCAAAAAGACGTAATTACGATTCTCACGGAACCTCAGACGCTCCTTTTGCCCTCATGTAGGAAAGCACTAGTCGATATCAGAATCGATCTCGATATTCATCAAATCGTTCAGATGTTGCTGTAACATTATTCTATCCATCAATGTTTCTTTGGTAACAGATGGCCGTCTTATACACGTTGTAGCACAGAGGCCACATAAGGCAGGACCACACTGCACGCAAAGACAACACGTGAACAGAAACGTCACAACAACCCAGACGATCATCAGAATCTTCCAACCCCAAGTCGACATCAGGCCCCAAAACGATCCTAGTAGTGTCCAATCACCTACGTCCACGTGTATGGACTTGGAGATCTTATGCAACTTCGAGATGGCTTGATATACAGTTGAAGCGTTATCAGGAATGAAAATACAGCAACTCGAATGGATCACCTTGCACACACCACCTCTATCTGCGAGAACAACGTCTAGAACCATACGGTTCTGCAACGTCATAAGTCTATCCGCCTGAAGCTCTGCTGTCAGATTACCAAGAGCACTTGCAGTTATGTTAGCAGTTGATTCTACCACGCGAGTCAACAGTCTCAGGTTCCTACTATTAACCATAGGTCCCCAAAACGGCAGGAAACCCTTAAAGAAGTGTCCTGCTTCTTGACCGGCAGTGTCCTCTTTGCTAATAACGCCTCTCACAACTCAAGTCTTGTGATAGTCCGAGGCAACTGTAAAAGTCGGTGGCAAAAGATTCGCAATATAACAGGTGCCCGAGAAGTCACGGGGCAACCACGTATATGCGCGATCATAACATACAAAATAGGTACCCTTGGCAGTCAGGAAAACAGGGGAAGAGAGCATTGGTAGAACATATGTCTCAGTACAAGCACTCTTCCCAAGCTGAGCTCTTGGATTTCGACCAAGACCTTGCAAGCAGAAATTACCGAGGTGGGGTACGATCCAGATCGGAGACGAGCTTTTAAGCTGTCTATCACCCACTGACATGCTATACTCAGCCTCACTCAGATCCTTGTATGCTCGCACCTCTTCCTCCGGGATAAGCGATGCATCAAAAATATCTCTATCTAAATCAGCAATCGCTGTCGCCAAAGTCTTGTGGTACGGGCCAGGACCAAGGTCTACAGAGCGTGGCTCTCGATGGGGGTAGGAATCTAGTGCACTACGGAACATAGTTTGGAATACCCGAGCTGACCCCTGGGAACTATAAGGGAGAACCAAATACGGAATACCCTTATCCATGGTATGTGGCATTAACCCACACACCCAACAGTTAGTAGTATTCATCACCAACTGATGCTGATGTAAGAGTTGGACAAAGGAGTTGTTCATGAATTCCGCACGTCTAACTTGTTCATGTTGGGGCAGAAGATGAAAGGAATGTGGAGAAACAGTGGGAACAAAATTCCGTTCAGGAGAAGAAGAAGTAGGTGAAGTGGAAGGCAATAACGACTGGATTCCAAAATACACTCCACCCACCAATAGCATAGAAACAGTTAGAAACAGCAGGAATACCTGAAACAGAAAACATTTTGTTCGTAAAACCTTATGCAATTTTGATCTTTGCGCCGACATCCTCTCTACTTCCGATAGCTTAGAGAACGCCATCCTCTAAAAACCGTCCGTAACGTTCTTGCCGCACTTCGTTCTGAGTAGCAATTATCAATTCCCAGGAGTTCCCAGGAATCGACAAAAGTAACCGACCTAGTGTCAGAAACCTGCTAAACAGAAGGAAGTACCCGTACGGCCCTACGGTCAACCCGGATGAAAGGTTTTCTTAAACAAACATTCAACTTAACACAAGTCTCCTAGCTGTACAAAAAGAGGAACACACGTGAAAAAGAACTCAGAAATCAATAGAAAATGCAATTATTCATAATGTTCATAGCAACAGTAGGGGGGGTAATATGAATTCTAAAACAAAAAAGGGATTTTTTATTAGTCTTTGTCACGTGAACGAAGAAAATATCGACTTCTTCCAGGTCGAGTTTGCTCTTCAAATAACTGTTCAGATCGCAAAACAGTGTTCGATCGTTCAGATGACAGTTCAGAACTTGAATTCTCCAATGCTGATGATTCAACAGGTGTATCTGGCTGCGCTGAATTGCTTTCTACAGGTTGAGCATCACTGAACAGCACATAACGTAGAGGGGTCTCGGTCTCCGTTGCGGCAATTCCAGTTCTGACCCACTTATCTGCTGGCAAAGGAATTGGGACTTTCTTTGTATGAGTGGCATGCACCCAGTTCTTCCTGCCTTCCAACCGAACTGCAGTCCTTGTCGCCAGCAGAACTTGATATGGTCCCACAAATCTCGGCTCAAGATTACGCTTTCTCCCAAAATTGCGGGTGACTACCCAGTCACCCGGTTGGAGCCGATGTCCAGGACCCTCTGTCTGTGCCGGTAGAGCTTCAAAGACCTGTTGATGAATTAAACTCAATTTAGAAGTCAGATCATAAAGATAGTCAATCAACATTGGATATTCAAGACTGTCGAATGCCTTAGGCCATGGGACTCCCCAAATGTTCGCAGGACGACCGAACACAATCTCATATGGGCTAAGCCCTACTTGAGAGTGCACAGTCGCCCTGGTCGACAAGAGAGCTAGAGGTAGTGCATCCGGCCATGACAGACCAGTCGTGGCTTGAATTTTAGCAAGTTTCAGTTTCAGAGTGCCATTGTACCCTTCCACTAAACCTGCTGACTGGGGATGATTGGCGCTATGGAATTTTTGGCGTATTCCAAGGCCCTTACACACACTCTTCATCACACTCTCCACAAACTCACTTCCATTATCCGACCATACGATCCATGGCATTCCATACCGAGGAAAGTATTCCTTCAGTAGGACTTTCGCTGTGGACAGGGCAGTATTATCCTTAAGAGGGTAGGCCTCGATCCATCTGGAGAACGCGCAAACCACAACCAAAACATATTTCAGGTTATTGCATCTCTCCATATGGATGAAGTCCAATTGGATACCTTCAAAGGGACATGTAGGAGGAGCAAAATGACCAGGTGGAGTGGGGGTGCCCTTGCCAGGATTATACATCAAGCATACCATACAATTCCTAACCACTCTCTCAGCACACTTAGCAATCCCATCATTCTTCCATACAGGAGACAACAACTTACATATACCTTTCGCGCTAATATGTGACATGCCGTGGGCCATAGTAACGACGGCAAGCACATATGCATCCGGTAACATCCACCTCTGACATTCTGACAAATCAACCCAACATCCATGCGCGTCTAACTTTCCCGTGCTTTCTTTCCACTTAGTCTTTTCAATCTCGGTAGCCTCATTCTGAATCGCTTTCATGCTCTCAACAGTATCCTCACACATACCAGTCTCCGTCGGCCATCTTACTGAACTCATAACATACATTCGAGTTGTCAGATCCTTAGCCGTTTCCTTAGCAATCTCATCCGCAAACGCGTTACCACGACCAACATCATCCGTAACCTTTCGGTGCGCGCTGCATTTAATGATTGCCACCTGCTTAGGCAATGTAAGTGCATCCAAAAGATCGTTCACGAGCTGTCCGTGTTGGATCTTCGTGCCATGCGATGTCATAAATCCTCTTTCTCTCCACAATCGATCAAAGCTATGAGCTACGCCAAACGCATATTGACTATCAGTAAACACATTCACTCGCTTTCCTTTAGACAAAACGCGCGCTCTCGTTAACGCAATCAACTCTGCCGCTTGCGCTGAATTCTGACTCAATCTCGCAGTTTCCACAACCGTACTCAACGTCACTACAGCATACGCGGTCGTCACATCACCATTTGGCAACTTGAAACATGAACCATCAACATACAGAGTACCATCGGGATCTGCCAATGGAGTGTTTTTTAGGTCAACACGACCCTTCGTTTCTTCTTCAGTTCGTAGATAACAATCATGTGGTGCTACATCATCTGATTCCATATTAGTCGGCAACAATGTCGCCGGATTCAGCACATTACAATGCTTTATTTGAATATGACTTGCCAAAAGTGTCAACTCGTAATCGGACAACCTTGCGCTCGTCAAGTGTTGAGTTTTCGTTCGATTCAAGAGAGTGTCAACTGCATGCGGAACCATCACCGTAAGCATATTATCCATAACCAGGCCTGCAGATTGCCTAATGGACACCGCAGCTGCCGCTGTCGCTCTTAGACAACTCGGCAATGCTCTAGCTACTGGGTCCAAGGTCGAGGAAAAGTATGCAGATGGACGCTTCTTACCGCCAAATTGTTGCGTCAAGACACTCAACGCACAACCCTCTCTCTCGTGAACGTATAGTGTAAACGGCTTACTGTAATCAGGAGTACCTAACACAGGAGCCGAACACAACGCATCACGCAATTCAGAAAAACTTTTCTGACACTCTTCAGTCCATGGCAAAGGAGTCGGAACATCCTTGCACATGAGAGCTAACAATGGCTTCGCTAGCAATGAAAAATTTGGAATCCATTGCCTGCAGTATGACGTGATACCTAGAAAGGCACGCACATCTCTCTGAGTTGTTGGCACAGTCATTCAAGCAATCGCTGCAATCCTTTCTGGGGTCAACCTTCTTCCCTCCTTTGACAATAAGTGACCTAAATAGGTTACTTCTTGACAACAATACTGTAGCTTACAAGGTGACACCTTGTGATGTAAGTCACATAGATGCTGTAACAGCGATACTGTAGCAGTTTTGCAAATCTGCTTAGTGTCAGCAGCCACTAACAGATCATCGACGTACTGAATCAAGGCCGCACCAGCCGGTAATACAAACGCATCAAGTTGACTCTTAAGGGCTTGGCTGTAGATCGATGGACTCTCACAGTAGCCCTGAGGTGCGCGTTTAAACCTGAAGCTGCGACCACCTAATGAGAAGCCGAATAGATCTCTGGTTTCCTCAGCAATCGGAATGCTAAAGAAAGCATTCTTCAGATCGATTACCAAGAACCAGGAGGCAGAGGTTGGAATCAGAGTCAATAGAGCTGTAATGTCAGGCACCACAGGAAATTGTGGGATCACAATTTTATTTACCTCTCTCAAATCAATGACAAAACGGTACACAGGAGGCTTAGATGGATCAGTTCGTTTCAAAATAGGTAACGAAGGACTATTACACACATTTCCCCGAGTTTCCTCAATAACATCCTTCTTGATCAAGTCATAAATGATCGCTAATAGCGCTCGTTCACCATCAAGAGAGATACGATACTGGGGGATACGTGGTAATCGTACATTTGATTTCAATTGGACAACAGAAGGTGATATGTCCAGCAGGCCCACATCATTGGGACCTGTTGCCCACAAAGACTCAGGAAGAGAACTCAATTCCGGTGGGAGCTTATCAGTTGACAAGTACATAGGAGAGATCACTCTTTGACCCAATGTAAGCTCCACTCCCGCGGGAGAACAATACAGAGTCGCATATAACCGCTTCAACAAATCCAGGCCCAAAAGATTCTCACCACAACCAGTAGTTAAAATCAAAGGAGCTTCTAGCTCACGCAGCCCAATTGTAAGGGGCAAAGGGCTAGAAACTGGATTGCTAACCGGGGCGCCAGAGAATCCAACGGAAACATTTGTTAAGCCAGACAAAGGTGCGCCAGGGAGTTTCGAATGCATGATGGAACTTTTCGCTGCACCAGTGTCCAACAGAAAAGGCTCAACTACGCCCGATGTGGCAACTGCGACGTAAGGCCCTCTCTGATCAACCGGAACTGATACTACTCCCTCTCTTTGTCTGTGGCTGTCCTAGTAATTACCGTCAGCATCAATGTCATGATCGACGTAGTAGTCATCCACATGATACTGTGCAGATCTACCAGACAATGAATCGCGCTGATCAAAGCAATTGTTCGAGTCCGATGAAGTAGTAGAACGTTCATTCTGATTTTGAGAGATACCGCGACCTCTACCACGCGATGCCTGTTGAGGACAACTACGACCACCTCGAGCCGAAACACCATTACTTCGGTCACGTAAAACAGGACAATTAAACTTCAAATGGCCCTCACCCCTACAATATGCACATTGATTATACCCAAGCATAGATCTTGGTGTAGAAGAGTCAGTACGTGACTGCGTCCTAGAAGACTGCGATTGTGATCTATTTTGCTGTTGTGAGTCATTTTGATTCGAGCGCGGAGGATATGCTTGCTGCAACAAAACCTTCGTTTTAAGCTCCTTTGTTTTCTTATCTGCACGATCACTTTCTTCTTTTTCTCTATTTTCATAATATTGAGCCGTGGCCAATATTTGAGCAGTGGTCGAAACAGCCCACGAACTTTCGGAATTTTTCCATTTGTTGCTTAGCTCAGGCAACAAATTCGACACAAATTTATCAACAAACAGACGCTGGCCTCCCTCAGTGCTCATATCCTGACCACTATGATCGATAAATGCCTCCTCAAATCTGGTAAAGAAATCGGAGACACTCTCGTCTTTCTTTTGCTTGCAAGCAGACAATTTATCCCAGTTCACTCTCATTGCTGGCATAAGTGTCTTCATAAGTGTAATGATTCTTTGAGGCAGAGCCGTAATTAACTGCTCAGGCTTAGCCCCACCAACTTGTAGTGCATCAGCCGCTGCAAGTGCGACCCAATCACCGCCCAACCAAGCTACGTGATTCTCTTGACGGATTTTTGCCCAAATCGGTTGCGGTACCACGTTACCAAACAACATGTCGATATCGGCAAGGTTCATAACAGTAGCATCCACAAGTTGGGATAACTCCTTATAATAACCTGCCGGATTTTTCCGGGGGTCAGGCAAAGATTGTTTCACCTGCAAAACTTCTGATCGCTTCCATGGGAGGTGTATCCAAACTCTCTGGAAGAATGGCAAAATTGGAGGATTGGCAGCAGCATTACCTGGCATCCACACTGGAGGAACTTCTCGCATGGGATACTGACCAGGTTGTGCCTCCCAATCCTCAGAATCTTTGTCAAACAACACTCGAGGATGCACTGTAGATCTAAAGGCTAAGAGACGCTCTAAAGCACGTCGGACATTACCGCCCACAATCATACCGTTCGAAAACTGATTCTGAAGTTCAGTCATCTCGGGCGGTACATTGTTTACCTCATCATTATCCCACTCCTCTCTTCAGGATTTACACATTTCCTCAAACACAAATCTTTGTGTGGGCTCATTAAATTGAGAGAATGTATCATAAACTATGCGCGGAGTGTACTTAGCAGGATGTCTATTCCATTTACGCGTAATTTTCACTAACGTCTCACTCTACCTACCACCAGGAATTTGACTTCGTCTCTGAGAGACATCCGAAACATTGGACCCAAGTATCGGTCGGAAAAGTGGAGAGTAAAGATTAGCAACAGCATTGGGTATGCGACTACGAACAGAAGGAGAAGAGGAGAGAAGTACAGGAGCAACAACGTGAGGACTGAACGTAGGAGCAGTAGGAGTAGCCAAGATAGCAGAAGTAGCAGGAACAATAGATTGAGAAGGTATAGGCAATGGAGCAGTAGGAAGAAGGGCAGGTAAGGGAGCAGGGACAGCTTGAGGAACAATAGGATTCGGAGGAACAGGACCAACGACAGGCTGACCAGCAGCTGCCGGAACAACAGGTTGAGGGACAGGAGGAACCACAGGGACTGTAGTATCCTGTGCATAAGGAGGTGGTGATTTCAGTAGATAGGACAACAAAGGGTCCTCTACCGATTCCTCTCCCTTCTTATCAGAACTTGACGGTAAAACTGGATAACATTTATCCACCGCCATATGATGCAGTCTAGCAAAAACTTCCTTTTCCTTCTCGTCTTTGTCTCGCTGATACTGTTCTGCATTTCGCATCACCGTAATGATACCTTCTCTCTTATTTTTCTTAATCTGTTTGATTTCTTTCTGCTTGGCCTCTTTGCGCCATAACCGAAAGGAATCAAACATGGCCGGCCTAGCTTTCTTTTTAAACAATTTTGCTTCAAGATTATCCAAAATTGCAGTTTCGAAACTACCATGGGGTGGCCAACTAAGGACACCATCATCTTTAGTATAACGGATCCAATATTCATTATATACGATAGGACCCACTCTGTGTCGACTATAGAGCTCATAAATTGGAGTTCCAACTGGAGGTATCGGACATGAGTCCTCCAACCGGGAATCCGTACCGCAACATTTAAGGAAACCAAACAAAGTACTACGGCCAGGCATCGTGCACACTAACCGAGTTTACAAACTTCAAGGGTTATCGAATTACGATGTCCTTGCAAAAATGCAAGACCCTCAGTTTTTGGCAATTGCAATCGTCAAATAAAAACCCAACAACTAAGAACCAACAACTAAGAACCACAAATGCAATGGAACCATGCAAACAACCAAGTTACAACAACAACGACCAAGGATTCTGGGAGCGACCCACAAATACTTAACTGAAAGAACAATGGCATCACCAGGAAGGCCTGTCTATCGTCTCGCCGTACAAAGGACTACGCTAGGCGCCAAAACAGGTCGACAGTCAGGGCATCTGTCCGTCGCAGCCGTCAGGAGGCGGGAATCTTCGCGGGAAAAGTCTTCGGACCACTTATTTCGACAACAGGATCGATGAAGCAGGGTGCACCTTCCCTCGGAGATTTCACACGAAGTTCCTCACGATCGTCGGGCTTTGGACCGGTACCCCTGATGTCGCCCCACGTTGGGCGCCAACTGAAGGACTGGGCTATTCTAAGACCCAGCGGTGCCAGGGGACAACACCTGAAACCTTCGTGGGTTACCTGTTCCGGCGTACAAATCACAGAGACACAGGACACTTCCTTTTGCGTCAAAGATCAGCGTTTATTTACTGCAGGGATACAGAGATCGCAAGAAGTACACAAAGTGTAGGTTCTGAGAGACTGCCTCAAATTGCACAAGTGGGTCGCTCCTTTTATACACATTTTCGTCATTGCACAACATGACGAACAAAAGGTTACAACTCAGTTCCCGCAGTAAACTTCAAAAGGGTTGCTTTCATGTTTTCAGGAGCCCGGAACATAATTGCAGTAGCATCGCCGGTTCCCAACTGTAAAAGCACGTTATCCCACCATTAGGCACATTACATTCTGGCTGTAAACGAGTTAAGAAAAGAGACAGAAGCAGATGCAAGGAAGACAAAGACAGACAACAGATTGGAAAGAGTGTAGGGGGCAATATCGGAAGCATGATCGCAGGATCAAAGGATTCGTGCCTAATGCATGCACGGCTGAAACACTAGACCGGCACGGCAAGATGAGCCTCGAGTGGAGCCACCTGCCTTTGCCTTGTCATCCCCCTAGTCATAAAGACACACTCAAAGGAACATGTGTCTTCCGCAAGAGCTTGGGAATCCCAGGGTCACGAAGCGGACATTGTCCGTTCGCTGGCTACTTGAGGGCAAGAAACAAAATGGATGCCGTATCTAAAATGGAACCCTTGGGTTCAGATGGAGAAACCCACGAATAAGACGAACGGTGCAAAGTAGAGTAGCGAAAACGCGTACACCCACTAAACTCGTCATTTGCGGTTCATAGATACCAAACTCGTCCATATTCGAACAAGTCAAAAAGACGTCATTACGATTCTCACGGAACCTCACCGCTCATTCTCCAACCTGACTGCTTATTCACCCACTCTACCGCTCATTCTCCCACCCTACCACTCATTCTCCCACCCTACCACTCATTCTCCCACCCTACAGCTCATGCTCACACCCTACCGGTCATTCTCCAACCCGGCTGCCTATTCACCCACTCTACCACTCATTCTCCCACCCTACCACTCATTCTCCCACCCTACAGCTCATTCTCCCACCCTACAGCTCATTCTCCAACCTGACTGCTTATTCACCCACTCTACCGCTCATTCTCCCACCCTACAGCTCATTCTCACACCCTACCGCTCATTCTCACACCCTACCGCTCATTCTCCCACCCTACAGCTCATTCTCACACCCTACCGCTCATTCTCCGACCATACGCTCATTGTCACACCCAACCGCTCATTCTCACACCCTAGCGTTAAAAAAAATAATAATTTGGGCACATTGATGTTAAGTGATTTTACTGAAGCACTGAACGTTAAACCGACGCTGAGACTAGAACCTAGGTGTCCCTACTTCTAAAGTCAGCAAGTCTAACAAAAATACTCCGCTTTCATTCTCGTATGGCTTGTTCCCCTTATCGCTGTCAGCGTTCTTATGGCGGTGTAAACCACTATACAAACAAGCATTAAAAATGCAATAGGTCTAGCCTTTCATTAAGTGAAAGCCATTTGCTTTGCTATTCAATACCATTAGCAAAACAAATGGCTTTAACTTAATCAAAGGTGAGACCTATTGCATTTTCAATGCTTGTTATTTTGGGTGGAAGAGTGGGACAGGCAAGCAAGAGCATAGGGGTGGGGTGAAGGGGAGAGCAACATGGGGAAGTGATGGGTGGATGGAAAAAACAGCAACACAGTAAACAATAAAAGCAAACAAGCATTGACAATGCCAATAGCTTTCCTCTTTATATAGCAGACTTACTTGATTGTTTTGCTCTAACTGATGGAGATTCACCCAGGATAAGTACCCGCCCTTTTGCATGTCTTTTATATGCAGATGATATAGTTGTAATGGACCTAACCCCTATCGGGTTGAATAGAAAGCTGGCTTCCTTACAAAAATATACAGCAGGACACTTTTTGAAAATTAATGTATCCAAAAGAAAAATCCTAATTATGAAAAGTATTAAAAACAGAAAATCATGTAACTTTATGTGGCAAATTGGTATCAAAACGCTGGAGGTGGTAGACTCATCCCTGTATTTAGGGAAACTTTTCACAGGTAGTTCAATGAATAAACCTCACATTGAACATTGCACCAGTAAAGCTACATCACACGCCAATGGTTTGGGTATATTTTATAGTCCCATGGGTAGAAGACATTTTTTATACTTACTAACAGTCTTTAATGCAAAAATTCCCCTAACCTTGCTTTATGCAATCGAATCAATCCCTGTTAAGGACTGGAGTTTTTTTGACAAGTATGAAGGTCAGATATTATGTAAGATATGTAATTTTAATATGTTAGTTCCAACGGCAGCAATCAGATTGGAATTTGGTCTAGTAAGCTCCTATATCCAAGGTTTATCCAGGGTTTTATGCTGGGGTTATCAGCTAAAACATAGCGAGCCAGATTCACCTAGAGGTTTCTTGTGCCATGAAACCTATGATGTTAAGACAGGTAATTACTATTTTTACCGTGACTTCTTTGGCTCTAAAAACCTTTGGTGTTCAAGAAGAATCAGTTTTCACACTTCCACCATTAGGATTTAAATCTTTCCTAAACACCTTAAGTGGCAAGATTAGCTTCATTAGAGACATTACATTCTGCAACTCTAAGGAAAGATTAAAGCTAATACTCAGGACAAACTCTACGAGAACTGCATAAAAATATTTATTTTGGTATTTAGAACACAGAATTTGTCACCTGCTCATTTTAAGCTGTATGAATCTCATACCTTTAAATTACCTTACAGCAAACTGGTCCCATAATCTGAATTTTGGAAAAACTTGTAACTTGTGTATGCTGAGTACTCAGACCCTGGACCATGTTTTGTTTGTTTTCCCTGCATTGCCTTTGAGTCATTTTCATTGGCTTCGACCAATGTTTTTAGAAAATAGTGTTAAAAATGTAGCATCAGCTTGAGCTATCTCTTTTGTCCAAAAAACGAAGCAGTGTGTGTTAAACTTTGTGATTATTTTAAGGAGTTTATGTATATATTTTAAATTTGAGCATATCTTTGTATTGGGCAGATATCCTTTCCGCTTGTCATCTTTTTAGGAAGTATTATTGTTTTATTTGATCAATGTTGCATTTTGCACACTGATTCGCTGCTATTTACTGCTATTTTGCACTACAGGGTTATGTTGCTTCTGTTTTCCACCATGCTCTTGTTGCTAACCTAAACTTTTAATTGAAGTGGGTCTCAGGTTGTATCTTGCACATGAACTGGTTGCTACTGAACTGCTCTTTTGCACAGGTCCGGATATGCTCAGCTATCCTTTATTTTTGCTGCTAACATTTAAGGCCGAATATGAACGTTGGACTTTGCCACATATAACCTGGCATATATATACTGCCCTTCACATTTTTTAGATGTTCTGTTACTCTTTTTTTCCAGCTGCTAATTCTAAATTGATTTTTTTAGCTGAAATTGAATTTTTTGATTTTATTCCGTTTAACAATTGGCAACTTTCCTATGTACATTCCAGGATAAGTAATGTTGTAAACCACAAGTATTTTATATTTTGTGATTATTGACAATATTGTCTGTTTTTACTTAAAAGAAATGTATCCATCCTAATGCAAGTTCTTGATAACTATATGATGCCTTGTGGATTGAGCTTGTAATGTTTTTTTTACTCGTAATAATAAGTTTGTATTTTTTGTGGACCTCCTAGGATGTCCATATCTTTAATAAATTTTGAATTGAGTCTTGCATTTATGAGAGTTAGAGCTATTGGAGTTGTAAATGACAATGTCTTTTACCTATGTGTTTTGGTTTGGAGAGGAGTTTATGTATTTGGTATGGAGTGGAATTTTGTGGATTTATGTGGGTTGGATTGGAATTGTTAGTTGTGGGATTGTGTGTGGTGGAATTGTGTGGTGTTGAGTGGATTTCTGTTGTTCAATTATGTGGCATGATGGATAGATAGTGGTGAGAGCTGCACAGAATCAATAGCCCAGATCAGGATGTATAGACACCAATATATGCTGCATTGAATCTGACCCAAGCTGGCACAGACCAATTTCCACCAGCAGTTTATAGCTGAGGAGCTGGCCTTTGTAAAATCACGCCAGTCTCAATATGGAACTGTCACGCTCACATCAGTTGCCATCACATAGGTAAACTGTTGCACAGTTGTTTGTGATGACCGAAAGGAGGGCAGAGTAAGGAATGCAGGAGTCTGAAATCTCTGGGTGTCCTAGGTGCTCGCTGGTGAGCAGAGTAAGGACACTTGAGTTGCTGTGCAGGGCTTTGTTTCCTTGTGCTCCTCAAGTGAACATCTTACACAAGAGCCTAGAGGGGAATTACTTTATCATATAAGCCTTACAAAGGAGTTCAATGTGAAGCAGGTGCTTAGCACAAACAGCACAGGTAGCCTTGCCTATATGAGGTTACTAACAGGATAGGTCAGTTGGCTTAACGACTGGTCCAGAGAGTTTGTGAAAGCGGCGACCCTGTTGTCGTCAACTATTTATTTTCTTTATTTATTATTTAGGCTTGTAGAGCACAACAGCTACCCGTAAGGGTCTCCTGGCGTTAAAATACTGCAGCTAACAAGGGATGGATTGGCCAAGTAGTTATAGATCGAAAAGCCAGGTCTCAACGGCTTTGTGAAAACAAATAAGGCTGTCCTCAGACCGGATGGCCAAAGGAAGGGAATTCCATAGCTTGGGCCTTAAGTAAGAAAAGGAGTGACCTCCCATTCTGGAAAGCTTGATCCTGGGAACTGAGAAAAGGCATTGGGAGGAGGAACGGAGAGAACGGGATGGTGAATAAGATTTTACTAGGGTCTGTAGATAACTGGGTGCCAACTTGTGCCTGATCTTATGCATGTAGGTGAGAGCCTTAAACTTCACCCGGTTTTCAACCTTCAACCAGTGAAGATCATGGAGGCAGCTGGATATGTGATCGGTTTTGCGTTATCCGCTGAGAAGACGCGCTGCAGCGTTTTGAACTAGTTGCAGGCGTCGGGTGACAGCCTTGGCCGCCCCCAGGTAGAGTATGTTACCATAGTCTAACCGAGAGGTGACCAAGGCACACACCACCGTCCTCCTTGTGTTATCAGGCAACATCCACAGGATCTTACGAAGCCAACGTATAATGGTGAAACATATGGCGGATACTTTACTGACTTGACATTGCATTGTCAGGCCCCTGTCAATGGCAACTCCTAAATTTCGTACCTGCTCCACTGGTACAGGAAGAGGACCTAGGTTTGCTGGCCAGTGTCTCGAGGTCCACAGGTTAGGCTTCTGTCCTAGGACAAGGACCTCCGTCTTCTCACCATTCAGCTTGCGAAGGTTGTAGTTCGTCCATTTTGCTATTTCTCCAAGACCAAACTGAAGGCAGGAGGAGGAGGCCTCGCCACAGTTCATAAGCGAGAAGATAACCTGGGAGTCATCGGCATATGTGAATAACGTGAGACCAACGTTATCAGCTATATGAGCCAGAGGGGTAACATATAAATTAAAAAGTAGGGGACTAAGAATAGAACCCTGAGGAACACCATGGTACTGTGAATAGGTATTGGAAGTGGAGGAATGGGAGAAAATTTGAAAAGTGCGCTTGGAAAGAAAGGAGGCCAGCCAGTCCAAAGCTAATCCTTCCACGCCCATGGTGGCTAAGGCGTCAAGAAGGATTTTGTGTGAGATGGTGTCAAACGCCGCGCTGAGATCAAGTAATATCAGCACGGCCATTTCACCTTTGTCAAGCAGGGCCTGTAGGTTCTCTGTAACGCCCAGGAGAGTGGTCTCCGTCGAGAAACCCGGCCGGAAACCTGACTGCGAAGGATGAAGTAAGTTGTTGGAGCTCACATACTGAGTAAGATGAATATGGATGTGACGCTCCAGGACCTTGGAAAAAGCAGGTAACAATGAGATGGGGCGGTAGTTGACAAAAAGCTCAGGATCAGCAGTTGGCTTTTTTAAAAGTGGCGTGACCATTGCATGTTTCCAGATGGCAGGAACCGTAGCAGTCTTTAGTGATAAATTCAGAGTGGAACAGATTTTGGACAAATGCGGGGGATCGAGCGCCCTAAGTACAGGAATAGGGAGGTGATCTAAAGGGGAACCAGATTTTACATTGCAGAGCAATTCCTGAAGATCCTCAGGCTGTAATTCAGGCCAAGCTAGGAGCGAGTGGGGAAGGGAGGTCTTGGACCGGGGTGCTTTCTCTACTAGAGCGGGTTGGGCTATGGTCTTGTTATTAGAGTTACAGGTGGAGATGTCCTGGTGGATCTTCTCCACTTTGCTTAGGAAAAACTGGGCAATTTCATTGCATTTCCTGTCTGTCAGAGGAGGAGTTTTAGCTAATGTGGAAGAGCCTGCAAGATTTTTCACTAAGCTGAACAAGACTTTGGAATTTTCGATGGCATCTATTATGGATTTCACCACAAAGTTGGCCCTAGTAGAGTCGTACGCTTTGTGGTAAGATTTTAAAGCGATTCTGTAGGTCAGAGCTGCATGCTGAGAATAGTCTTTGCGCCATAGTCGCTCAAGCTTCTTACACCGAGACTTCTCAGATTTTAATGCCTCGGTGCACCAAGGGGCGGGCGTCTTGTGAAATACATCCTGCTTTAGAGAAGCAGGGAGAACGGTATCAATGGCATTTTTTAGCCAGAGGTCGATCAGCATAGCAGAAGTTTCCACATCAGCTAGTGTGGACAGTTCCAAAGGGAGGTGGGAGGCCAGAGCTTTATTCAGAGAACCAATGTCCAATTTCCTCCATGCCCTGCTCCTTTCCGCATAGTTGCCTCTTTGCAGTGCTGCGGTGGTCAGAGCCGAAATTCTAAAATTGACTAGATAGTGATCTGACCAAAGGACGGGCAAGGCCGGAAGACATTGTAGATCCGGCAGATTGGAGAAAATGGGCTCTAAGAGATGTCCACCTTTGTGAGTGGGACTATGATTATGTAAAATGACGTTCATAGCATGGAGGTCGGTGATCAAGGTTCTAGCTACATTATTGCTAAGATCATCCAAATGAATATTAAGGTCACCCACAACTAGAAGAGTACTAACGTTAGGTAGCAGGGAGGCAATGAGCTCAGACAGGTGAGTGACCCAGTCATTGACTGGCCCTGGTGAGCGGTAGATAAGAATGCCATTTAGGGAGATTTTGGGATGAAGGACAAGTCTAAAAGATGCGGCTTCGCAGTTTTGTAGATTGATATGGTCTAAAAAACATTGATAGACGTTTTTAAAAATAATAGCAATGCCCCCACCAATTTTGGCCCCCCTATAACACCTGACCATGGCGTAGTTAGTCGGTAGTGCTTCTGCGTTATCTGGGCCCGAGCCTTCATGGAGCCACGACTCCGTAACGAAGAGGGCATCTGGTTGTTCGTCATTTAGAAGGTCAAAGATCTCACGTTTGTGCTTAGGTACGGAGCGACAGTTCATACTGAGAAAATTATATACTGTTTTTGAAACAATCGTCAGTTGAGGTGTACAGCTATGACAAAGTTGGGGAACCTCGAGTGACAGAGAGCAATTAGAGCAAGACTGTGGGGACTTAGTTGTTAGACTGAACGTAGAACAGTCTGCATGACGATAGGGCCTATAAGCTCGCAGAGAGCTGGCGCTGTAGGTGAGTCTAGGAAATGGCTTGGCAATTTGGCCAGGGGGTATGGCCCCTGGGCCCGTTTGGGCACGGACTGGCGCAGACGGGCATGCCTTTGGCGCGCCGCCGGCGCGCCCGCTGCACCCGCCCGCTGCACGGGCCTTTTGGTTCAACAGAAAAACACACTGCAGTGTTGGAAAACAGGAACACCTCTTTTTAAATTGACTAACTCAATTTGAAGCGTGGGCTGTGCACTTATTTGTGAGCAATACTACTGAATACTACTGTTAATTAAGTCAATATCCAACACCCACTGTAGGGTAGAGAAGAAAAGAAACGTTCTGCAGTAAAGGACTGTAAAATACTGTACACCTGCATGTAGCTGCAACTCAAAGAACCAGAATACAATTTTATTTAGCATCAAATGCTCAATATAAATACACAGCTCATAGAAGAACGTGATCTGTTTATTCAAGAAGTGTTGCCTCTCTCTAGCTGTGGCTAAATTAAAAGGTATTATGTCATACCAGGTGAGCTTCCTGCCCTTGTGTTTTAGTTAGTTAAGTGTCATGTCTCCTTGGAGAAGCTTCGTTAAAACGGAGCCTGGAAAACTCGCTGTTTTAAACAACTTTTTTGTTTGGAAACTAAATGCATAGTGCCACCTGGAGGAGTGCGCTACTTTCCTCATTTAATACTCGAGGAGGCACGGAGGGCACCCTGCATGCAGGAGAATACTGAGGGAATCCATTATTAGCTTAACACTACGTTTCTATAGTCGGCCTGGCCTGCCCAGGGGTGGCCTTAGGCATGTTCAAGCTGCGCACCTGCACAGGGTCACCAAATCCCAGGGGCCACAACGCCAATATATATCCTTAATATAATAATTCTCTGAGGATGGATACATATTTGCGTGGCAGCCCCTGGCAGGGATTTGGCGGCCTCTGGCTATGTACCACTTCCAAAAACCCTGACCCCCCCACCCCTTTTTCACTGTCCTCTGTGCTCCCCCCCTCCCGGACCCCTTCTTCAGGGGCCCCTTACCTATGCTCGCTGCCCAGGGCCGCCATGAGCCTAGAGCCGCCCCTGGCCTGCCACATAATGTGTGCATTTAACGTGAACTAAAAACACACCCATTACATTTTAAGAAGCCACAGCTTGCCACCTGCCTGACCAGGGCAGGCACCTTCCGTCCTCCCAGAAGCTGGCTGCCTTTCTCTTCCATTTGGGTACGCTGCTGATAACAGATAAAAGTGTATAGCTGATAAATCGACAATTGGGGTTGTCCCGGGACTGTGTGGGGGTTGTGGGGGCGCAATTCATGGTTCAGGGGTGTGAGAAATCTATGAGGATTTGAACAAATGGGGATTTAAGATTAAGCACCCGATTTACAGATTTTGTCCTTTAGAAATCCTAATCGTTTTCCCTCAGGCCAATGAACCTGGCCACCGTATTCTGAAGGAGCATTAACTACAATAGGACACATAGGTTATGCATCTCATTAACTATCATTAGCTTGATGTTCAGCGAATGATGAGATTTTGATGGTAGTTAAAGATAGAGGTTTTCTAAGTCTTTATTCATTAGTCATATATCAATCAGGTTACAGAATTGATAATAGAATAACATAATTAGTGCAGATGTATATATATATATATATATATATATTCACTGAAAAAACCATAGGTTATAGACCATATATAGTTAGGAATTTGCATTTACAAAACCTTGAAAATTCACTGAAAAAACCATAGGTTAGAGACCATATATAGTTAGCTGGACATTTTATTGACATAAAACCAATGAAATTCCATATATAGTTAGTTGCACTAACTATATATCGCGCACCCGCAATCCACTGCTGATGATGTCACATATTACATCATTCATGACATGGTCAGTGACATCACTGATGACATCACTGATGACATCTCAAATGACATCACTGATGACATCACTGATGACATCATCTAGTGTCTGTGTGTTTTTGTAAAGTTTAAATATGTTTTACATATTGAAGAATGAGTGGATGTATGGAAGACTGAGTGTGTGTGTGGCTGGCTGGGAGGTGTGTGACTCTTTGCATATCAATGTGTACTTGTATCAGTGATTGTATAAGAGAGTAAGTATGTGTTAGTATATGTGTGAAAAGTATGGTGTTCTGTGTTTAACTGTATAGATGAGGAAATCGAAGTGTGATTGATTCTTCACAGGACTGACTAGGTGTATGAGTGCATATGATAGTCTTGTAATAATGAGTGACTGTATGTATGAGTGATTGTATGGGTGAATGAGTGAATGTGTGTGTAGACGTAGGAATCAGTGAGTGCGTATGTAGTAACTGGTATTGGTGTGTCATGATGTCATCAGTGATGTCATTTGAGATGTCATCAGTGATGTCATTTGAGATGTCATCAGTGATGTCATTTGAGATGTCATCAGTGATGTCATCAGTGATGTCACTGAAGTATGGTGTTCTGTGTTTAACTGTATAGATGAGGAAATGGAAGTGTGATTGATTCTTTACAGGACTGACTAGATGTGTGAGTAACTCCATGGATGAGTGGCAGTGTGTGAGTGTCTGCATAGGTGTATGAGTGCATATGATAGTGTTGTAATAATGAGTGACTGTATGTATGAGTGATTGTATGGGTGAATGAGTGAATGTGTGTGTAGACGTAGGAATCAGTGAGTGCGTATGTAGTAACTGGTATTGGTGTGTCATGATGTCATCAGTGATGTCATTTGAGATGTCATCAGTGATGTCATCAGTGATGTCATTTGAGATGTCATCAGTGATGTCATCAGTGATGTCACTGACCATGTCATGAATGATGTAATATGTGACATCATCAGCAGTGGATTGCGGGTGCGCGATATATAGTTAGTGCAACTAACTATATATGGAATTTCATTGGTTTTATGTCAATAAAATGTCCAGCTAACTATATATGGTCTCTAACCTATGGTTTTTTCAGTGAATTTTCAAGGTTTTGTAAATGCAAATTCCTAACTATATATGGTCTATAACCTATGGTTTTTTCAGTGAATTTCATTGGTTTTTTAAAAGCTAATATCTATAGCTGTAAAATATATTCTTTATTACGTGACGTATCACGTAGCCACGTGAGACGCCTCATGACGCGTCGCATAACCGTGACGTATCGGCTCTGCAGCGCAAACAAAACCCGTAACGTAAGCGTGCCGGAGCACGCTTACAGATATATATATTTTTTTTAACCTTAATTAGACAAAATCCACACGTGCACATATCTTGAGGCCTTGCAAAGGCACATCAAACAAACAGTCCCTACAATTTTGTCAAGTTTGCTGGAAATCTATTCCCTTAATTTTTTTTTTACTGTTTCTCTTGGTTTTCCCCTTGTTACGCTTACCGGGACGCTACCCGGTACGCGAACCGGACGCTCCAAAAACACAAGATGGCGGATTCCCGTTACGCTGCTGGTTAGCTGCCCGGTTCGCGTACCGGGAAGCGCCTCTACCGCGAAAAATCACGGGGGACTTTAATATCCCCCTCATCAATCCTAGGGGGTCAGGAGGGGTTTACCTTGCCCCCTTTCCTTCATTTCCCCCTTCTTTTTTCATCACATCTTGTCTCTCGAACCTACCGAGAGACAAGATGGCGGCCGCTCCGGACTGTTTACAATGTTGACAGCTACGCTGCCGGTTAGCTGCCCGGTTAGCTGCCCGGTGAGCTGCCCGGTTCGCGTACCGGGACGCGCCTCTACGGCGTAAAATCGCAAAAAAATTATTATTATTTTTTTTGCCCCGCGGGGCACTTTAATATCCCCTTCATCAATCCTAGGGGGTCAGGAGTGGTCTACCTTGCCCCCTTTCCTTCATTTCCCCCTTCGATTTTCACCACATCTTGTCTCTCGATCGTACCGAGAGACAAGATGGCGGCCGCTCCGGACTGTTTAGAATGTTGACAGACACCGGAGAGCCAATCAGCTTCGCTTCGCGAAGTTCCGTTACGCGTCAGGTACGCAAACCGGGGCGCTAACCGGAGTGCTGTCACAGATATATATATTTTTTTAAACGTTAATTTCTCAAAATCCACTGGAGCACATATATTGAGACATAGCAAAGGCACGTCGGGCAAACCATATCTACAATTTTGCCAAGTTTCATGTAAATCTATTCAGCCGTTCGAGCTAAAAGTGAGTCCAACCGCCCTATGGAAAAAAGAATGGGAAAAACGTGTTTTAGGACCCCCTTGTTTCTCGGCCCCCCCTTGACGAAACCCCCCCAACTTTTCAGGGGCTGCTCAAAAACGAAATGTGCCATTTTCCTGAAAATTTCAGCCAATTCCGTCCACAAACGCCAAAGTTATTAGACATAGAATTTTCAGAAATCCCATAGAGAAAAAATCCTAACTATATATACCCACTGGCTATCGCCAGTAGGTAATATACATATATAAACATATATAATCTGCATATCTATATAAATATAAATGCATGCATACATATACATATATGCATACATATGCATGTTATTTACATGAAAGTTTTAAAAACACTAATAAAAGCAAAGCTAAAAAGCCACCTCATTACAAACAGAATGGCTTTAACTTAAACGAGGGCGAGATCTGTTGCATTTTCAATGCTTGTTTACTTTGGTTCTATCAAGAAGGCATTCAGATGTTTCACACATTTGCCATAAATTCTGAATGTTAGCACTCTAGTTGTTCATTAGATCACTGTAGTAAAGCTAGTGCTCACCAGGGAAGTCTGCTGCTAATCATGGTTTGCAGCCATTTTCCCGCATTTTTTATCCCGCAGACTTTCAGTCTGCATACCATTATCCCGCAAGGTCATTGACCTCGCATACCATTATCCCGCATTTTTTCATAACGCATGTGCATTTATCGCGCATGCCTTTACAAAGAATTACGTTTTAAAGGCATGTATGGTGAAGGCATTTGCGTTGTGAAAACCACGATGACGAGAGAGGTAAGTGGGTTTGTGTTAATTTTTTCGTGGGTTAGTGATTGTGTAGTGTAGTGTAGTGTTGTGTAGTGTAGTGTAGTGTTGTGTTAGTGTAGTGTAGAGTTGTGGTGGTTGTTTAGTGTAGGGTCATGCTGGGGGTAGTGTTTTAGGGTTTAGGGTTGTGTTGTAGTGTTTGCGTAGTGTAGGGTCATGCTGGGGGTAGTGTTTTAGGGTTTAGGGTAGTGTTGTAGTGTTTGCGTAGTGTAGGGTCATGCTGGGGGTAGTGTTTTAGGGTTTAGGGTTGTGTTGTAGTGTTTGCGTAGTGTAGGGTCATGCTGGGGCTAGTGTTTTAGGGTTTAGGGTAGTGTTGTAGTGTTTGCATAGTGTAGGGTCATGCTGGGCGTAGTGTTTTAGGGTTTAGGATAGTGTTGTAGTGTTTGCGTAGTGTAGGGTCATGCTGGGGTGTAGTATTTTAGGGTTTAGGGTAGTGTTGTAGTGTTTGCGTAGTGTAGGGTCATGCTGGGGGTAGTGTTTTAGGGTTTTGGGTAGTGTTGTAGTGTTTGCGTAGTGTAGGGTCATGCTGGGGGTAGTGTTTTAGGGTTTTGGGTAGTGTTGTAGTGTTTGCGTAGTGTAGGGTCATGCTGGGGTGTAGTGTTTTAGGGTTTTGGGTAGTGTTGTAGTGTTTGCGTAGTGTAGGGTCATGCTGGGGTGTAGTGTTTTAGGGTTTTGGGTAGTGTTGTAGTGTTTGCGTAGTGAAGGGTCATGCTGGGGGTAGTGTTTTAGGGTTTTGGGTAGTGTTGTAGTGTTTGCGTAGTGTAGGGTCATGCTGGGGGTAGTGTTTTAGGGTTTTGGGTAGTGTTGTAGTGTTTGCGTAGTGTAGGGTCATGCTGGGGGTAGTGTTTTAGGGTTTTGGGTAGTGTTGTAGTGTTTGCGTAGTGTAGGGTCATGCTGGGGGTAGTGTTTTAGGGTTTTGGGTAGTGTTGTAGTGTTTGCGTAGTGTAGGGTCATGCTGGGGGTAGTGTTTTAGGGTTTAGGGTAGTGTTGCAGTGTTTGCGTAGTGTAGGGTCATGCTGGGGTGTAGTATTTTAGGGTTTTGGGTAGTGTTGTAGTGTTTGCGTAGTGTAGGGTCATGCTGGGGGTAGTGTTTTAGGGTTTAGGGTAGTGTTGTAGTGTTTGCGTAGTGTAGGGTCATGCTGGGGTGTAGTGTTTTAGGGTTTTGGGTAGTGTTGTAGTGTTGGGTTTAGGGTAGTGTTGTAGTGTTTGCGTAGTGTAGGGTCATGCTGGGGGTAGTGTTTTAGGGTTTAGGGTTGTGTTGTAGTGTTTGCGTAGTGTAGGGTCATGCTGGGGGTAGTGTTTTAGGGTTTAGGGTTGTGTTGTAGTGTTTGCGTAGTGTAGGGTCATGCTGGGGGTAGTGTTTTAGGGTTTAGGGTTGTGTTGTAGTGTTTGTGTAGTGTAGGGTCATGCTGGGGTGTAGTGTTTTAGGGTTTTGGGTAGTGTTGTAGTGTTTGCGTAGTGTAGGGTCATGCTGGGGTGAGTGTTTTAGGGTTTAGGGTAGTGTTGTACTGTTTGTGTAGTGTAGGGTCATGCTGGGGGTAGTGTTTTAGGGTTTAGGGTAGTTTAGTTGTTTAGTGTATGCTAAAGGCATATTCGTTCTAAAAGTTTTCGTTATTTTATTTTGCGGCCTAATAGTACATGCAGGATTTTTTTTGCGGACTGATGGTATGCGGGATTTCGTCATATTTTCGCTAATCATACTTTCTATGGCAAAATGAACCCCCTCATTTTGTTCCTTTTTAAATTAAATGTTTTAAGAGTTACCACTTTATTCCAATCAAGATGGCTTCAGGTGTGCCATACCTTTGTAATAAGTAGGACTGTTAGCACTCTAGTTGTTCTTTAGAACACTCTGGGACATTCTGTCATTGGGCTATAGTTGGGCTACATCTGGCTGATATTTGGGCTACATTTGTTTTTTTTGTCTCTGGTGGCCATCTTTGGGCTACATTGGGCTACATTGGGCTACATTGGGCTACATTTGGGCTCCAACATATATATAGCCCAAAGTAGCCCAATATATATTTTTCAAAGTTAATTTTCGTAAAAACCACTGGAGCCTATATCTTGAGACATAGCAAAGGCACATCGGGCTACCAGTCCCTACAATTTTGCCAAGTTTGGTGTAAATCCATTCAGCCGTTCAGGCTAAAAGTGAGGCCAACCGCCCTATGGAAAATTGCATGGGAAAAACACGTTTTGGGACCCCCCTTTTGTCTCAGCCCCCCCTTGGCGAAACCCCCCCAAATTTTCAGGGGCTGCTCAGAAACAAAATGTTCCATTTTCCTGAAAATTTCAGCCAATTCTGTCGTCAAACGCCAAAGTTATTTGACATAGAATTTTCAAAAATCCCATAGGAAAAAAATCCTAACTATATATACCTACTGGCTATCGCCAGTAGGTAACATATATATATATATATATTACCTACTGGCGGTCGCCAGTAGGTAGTTATAGTTAGGATAATTTTCAATGTTAAATCTCAACATTCTATTTTGAATAACTTTGGCGCCGGTTGACGAATCTGCCTGAAATTTTCAGGAAAATGGTCTCATGGCGGTCCGGTCCTTCCCTGAAAGTTTGGGGGGGATTCGTCAAGCGGGGGCCGAGATAAAAGGGGGGTCCCAAAACGCGTTTTCCCCATGTTAATTTCCATAGGGCGGTCGATTTCACTTTTAGCCCGAACGGCTGAATGGATTTCCACCAAACTTGGCAAAATTGTAGGGACTGGTAGCCCGATGTGCCTTTGCTATGTCTCAAGATATGTGCTCCAGTGGATTTTGAGTAATTTAGGTTCAAAAAAATATATATATCTATAGCCGCGCTCCCGTGCGCGCACGGGAGTGCGCTCCAGGCGCGACACGCGACTTGCGCGCAGGAAGCTGATTGGATCTCAGTTGTCTGTAAACATTCTAAACAGTGCGGAGCGGCCGCCATCTTGTGTCTCGGTAAAATCGAGACACAAGGAGTTTGAAAAAAAAAGGGGCAAATGACCATAAGGGGGAAGAGTAGACCCCCTCTGACCCCCTAGGTTTGATGTAGGGACTAAAATAGGGTCCTGCAGGGCATTAAAAATTTTTTTTCGTTTTGCGCGGGGATAGCCGCGCTCCCGTGCGCGCACGGGAGTGCGCTCCAGGCGCGACACGCGACTTGCGCGCAGGAAGCTGATTGGATCATAAGGGGGAAGAGTAGACCCCCTCTGACCCCCTAAATCCAGGACTATATTTATGAAGGCCTTGCGCTGTTAGTTTTGCGCTTCCTGTGCGTCAATTTTTGTGACGCACCAGCGGTGTAAAAAAATGCGCATTGTTATGCAATATTTAAAAAGTGACGCATCTATCTAGATGCGTCACTTTTTAAATATAGTGCAACGAGGTACATTTTATTACACTGCTGGTGTTATGCGTCACTTTTCTGTGCGCACTTCTTATGACGTTCCAGATGTGTCATATTTAATGTATGACGAATCATGTTGCAGATACAATATGGCGCAGAGTTTTAAAAAGTGACCCATGTACCTAGATGCGTCACTTTTTAAAAATAGCGTCAGGTATAATGTATGCAGAGGGGGTGTTCTCCCGCAAAAAGCTTTGTAATAGCGACGCAGTGAAATCTTTGAGATTTCACTGCGTCAGTTTTAGGATGCTGTTGCGTCAAAATCTTGTGTCTGCTTTACAGCAGGTGTTAGACTGAGGCAAGACCTTTCATATGCTGCTTTCCCCATTTGAAAGGACACATTACTGGAGTTGCGTCACTTTTGTGACGCACTCCAGCAATGCGTTACTTGGAATGTCATAAGGAGTGCGCACAGAAAAGTGACGCATTGCACCAGTAGTGTAAAAAAATGTGTTGCGTTGCGTTATATTTAAAAAGTGAGGTATCTAGGTAGATGGGTCACTTTTTAAAATCAAGCGCCACATTATATCTGCGTGAGGTATAATGCATGCAGAGGGGGTGTTCCCCCACAAAAAGCTTTGTAATAGCGACGCAGTGAAATGTTTGAGATTTCACTGCGTCACTTTTAGGATGCTGTTGCATCCTTTAAATATAGTGCAACGAGGCACATTTTATTACACTGCTGGTGTGATGCGTCACTTTTCTGTACACAGTCCTTATGACATTCCAGATGTGTCATATTTAATGTATGACGAATCATATTGCAAGGAGTTACAGATACGTCAGTATTTCTGACATATGTGTAAACATAAAAGTGATGCGAGGCCGGCGCAAAATTTTGACGCAATAGCATCCTAAAAGTGACGCAGGGAAATCTCATAGATTTCAGTACGTTGTTATTACCAAGCTTTTTGCGAGGGATTGCCCCCTCTGCATACATTATACCTGATGCAGATACAATATGGCGCAGAGTTTTAAAAAGTGACCCATGTACCTACATGCGTCACTTTTTAAAAAATAGTGTCAGGTATAATGCATGCAGAGGGGGTGTTCCTTGCAAAAAGCTTGGTAATAATGACGCAGTGCGTCACTTTTAGGATGCAGTTGCGCCAAAATCTTGCGCCTGCTTCACAGCAAACCTTTCACATGGTGCTTTTTCCATGTGAAAGGACACATTACTGGAGTTGCGTCACTTTTGTGACGCACTCCTGCAATGCGTTACTTTTGTGTTTAGAGATATGTCAGAAATACTGACATATCTGTAACTCCTTGCGAATTGATTAGTCATATATTAAATATGACATATGTGGAATGTCATAAGGAGTGCGTCCAGATAAGTGACGCATCGCTATTTTCACGTAGCGATGCGTCACTTTTCAGAAATGAGGCCTCCAGTTTATTCACTGTGTCATAAATTTCTTTTCTAACACTCACCTTCTTTCAGTCCTCCTACTTCACTTCCTTTCACCTCTCATACCTTTCTGTTCTTTCTTACTCATTCTCCTTTCAATTATCAATGCACTATATTTCACTTACTCTTCATTTTTTAAGATTATAGCTCTTTGATGAGAATTGGAGGTAGTTCTGAAAAGAACTTTTGGTTTTCTTCTTTTAACTGAAGAGGAACAAAAACAGGGAATAGAAACTGCTCAACAGGAGCAAAAAGAAAAGAAAAAAATTAGGGGTGGGAAGGGCAGTGATGGTTCTCTAATGCCCGAACCATGAGCAGGACACTTTGCTCCCCATAGGTGAGGAGTTGATTGCAGTATCTGCATCTGACGACCCCATGGTTGAATGCAGGTTGGATGTTTGCTACCTGCCCCTGAGATTGATCTCTTCCGGAAGAAGTTGCTCCTCCTGTAGATGTAGAGGCCCCATCTCTGGGAACCTCCTGTGCCAGAGCCCTGACACTTTCCCGGGCAAAATTCTGGGGGTGCCTGGTCTCCACATGTCGGATCATCGTAAAGTTCCCAAAAGAGTACTTTTTTTGGGGGTTACCCCGTGACAGGACCTTTTTGCAGATCCTGCACTCTACTTTTGGTGCATTCACCTTCTTCTGGTCTGCTGGGAATTTAAAGAATTTCCAAATGAAATGTCCCTTCACCTTTGGGGTAGGTGGCTCTTCATCAATGAAGTCATCTTCACTGCTGGATGATCTGGCAGCCATGATGAATCCAGGAATATGGAGCAGCAAAAAAGGCAGGTCTTTCAGTCACAAAAGTGAAAGAAGAAGTGAAGGAAATGGGTGGGGATTTCATTCATTGTAACAAAAAACTGTTAGCAACCAATGAAAAGTGTTATTTTAGGGTCACATGACCTGACGCGCTTACGATGCGCGCTCGGGTGCACTTCCGGGTGCGTTTACGCAGCGCGATCGTAGGCGCTTCCGGGGCGCACACGTGGCGCGATCGTAGGCGCTTTTGCGTGCGTTTAGGCGCCGCGCACGTATGCGCTTCCGAGGGCACTTACGTTGCGCGCCGAAGTGACGTCATCAATCTTTAATAGAAATGCATAATCATTTTCCATATTAAAAAAAACAAATTTTATTTGTATGGTACGAAATGTTTTGCATTATTATTAACTTTTCATTCATATTTTTTTTTCACGAACGACAGTTGCGCTCTGGGTGCGCTTTCAGATGAGCGCTCGGAGAAGCTTACAGGAGAGCTTAGCTGAAAGCTTCCCCGTGCGCGCACCCAGAGCGCAAAAAAAAAAAATTATAAAAAAAATGAATACTTAAAAAAAACAGCAAATTGTAAAAAAAAAAAAGGTTAGAAACTCGATATACAAAGGAATTAGCATTTAAAAAACCTATGAAATACACTGAAAAAACCATAGGTTTCACACCAGTTATAGTTAGGAATTAGCATTTAAAAAACCTTTGAAATTCACTGAAAAAACCATAGGTTTCACACCAGTTATAGTTAGGAATTAGCATTTAAAAAACCTTTGAAATTCACTGAAAAAACCATAGGTTTCACACCAGTTATAGTTAGGAATTAGCATTTAAAAAACCTATTAAATTCACTGAAAAAACCATAGGTTTCACACCAGTTATAGTTAGCTGGAAATTTTACTGATATAAAACCATTGAAATTCCCACGTTATAGTTAGTCGGACTCACTATAACTTGCGCGTGCAATGCACTGCTGATGACGTCACATATTACATCACTCATGACATGGTCAGTGACATCACTCATGACATCACTGATGACACCATCCTTGTGACATAGTGACAGACCTCCTCTCAGTGTAAAGTAACCCTTGAGACACATATTTAAAAATAGAAACTGAAATTTTTAAAAAATGGACATACCTATATCAGTTACAACAAGCAATTCTGTACTTCCACTATCTATATACTCATCCACTCATTCACCAACAGTTCTATATAGTCACTCATACATATACTCACTCATCATATGAAGAGATACACCTATACATTCTGTTACACACCGACATTCATCCAAAAGTTACTCACACACATATTCACACGTGCAAATAAACTATTGAACAACCATTTATTTGAAAATAGAGTTATACACACACTTCCACCTTACTTCTATTGAAAATTACACATATTTATTCTCTTAAACAATCACTTATAGAAACACATACTTATTTAAACAGGAAATCTTACAATCTCTTACTCTCACATATACTCAGTTATATACATCAATATTCATATATACTAGATTAAAACATATGTAGTTACTGATAAAGACACTAGTGAGACAGTCATTCACTCACTAACAAACACATATAGACACTCATCCACCCATACAGTCCTGTACATATGCTGTCTTCAAAACACATACAAACAAAGAGTCAGTCACTCATGCATCTATGTGCTAAGTAATACCTCCACCAAACCATATAGACACTCATACTAATACTAATAAAAATATCAAATAACCCATATACATACGCATGTAGCTACTTATCAACACATGTAGCCACTTATACACAAAGTGAAACACTAATATATGTATTTAAATATTTAAACATAACTCACTAATATTTATTTTTCAGAAAGACACATATTCACTGGATGGTGTCATCAGTGATGTCATGAGTGATGTCACTGACCATGTCATGAGTGATGTAATATGTGACGTCATCAGCAGTGCATTGCACGCGCAAGTTATAGTGAGTCCGACTAACTATAACGTGGGAATTTCAATGGTTTTATATCAGTAAAATTTCCAGCTAACTATAACTGGTGTGAAACCTATGGTTTTTTCAGTGAATTTAATAGGTTTTTTAAATGCTAATTCCTAACTATAACTGGTGTGAAACCTATGGTTTTTTCAGTGAATATATATATATATATATATATATATATATATTACCTACTGGCGGTCGCCAGTAGGTAGTTATAGTTAGGATAATTTTCAATGTTAAATCTCAACATTCTATTTTGAATAACTTTGGCGCCGGTTGACGAATCTGCCTGAAATTTTCAGGAAAATGGTCTCATGGCGGTCCGGTCCTTCCCTGAAAGTTTGGGGGGGATTCGTCAAGCGGGGGCCGAGATAAAAGGGGGGTCCCAAAACGCGTTTTCCCCATGTTAATTTCCATAGGGCGGTCGATTTCACTTTTAGCCCGAACGGCTGAATGGATTTCCACCAAACTTGGCAAAATTGTAGGGACTGGTAGCCCGATGTGCCTTTGCTATGTCTCAAGATATGTGCTCCAGTGGATTTTAAGTAATTAAGGTTCAAAAAAATATATATATCTATAGCCGCGCTCCCGTGCGCGCACGGGAGTGCGCTCCAGGCGCGACACGCGACTTGCGCGCAGGAAGCTGATTGGATCTCAGTTGTCTGTAAACATTCTAAACAGTGCGGAGCGGCCGCCATCTTGTGTCTCGGTAAAATCGAGACAGAAGGGGTTTGAAAAAAAAAGGGGCAAATGACCATAAGGGGGAAGAGTAGACCCCCTCTGACCCCCTAGGTTTGATGTAGGGACTAAAATAGGGTCCTGCAGGGCATTAAAATTTTTTTTTCGTTTTGCGCGGGAATATGCGCTCTCCCGTGCGCGCACGGGAGAGCGCTCCAGGCGCGACGAGCGACTTGCGCGCAGGAAGCTGATTGGATCATAAGGGGGAAGAGTAGACCCCCTCTGACCCCCTAAATCCAGGACTATATTTATGAAGGCCTTGCGCTGTTAGTTTTGCGCTTCCTGTGCGTCAATTTTTGTGACGCACCAGCGGTGTAAAAAAATGCGCATTGTTATGCAATATTCAAAAAGTGACGCATCTATCTAGATGCGTCACTTTTTAAATATAGTGCAACGAGGTACATTTTATTACACTGCTGGTGTTATGCGTCACTTTTCTGTGCGCACTCCTTATGACGTTCCAGATGTGTCATATTTAATGTATGACGAATCATGTTGCAGATACAATATGGCGCAGAGTTTTAAAAAGTGACCCATGTACCTAGATGCGTCACTTTTTAAAATAGCGTCAGGTATAATGTATGCAGAGGGGGTGTTCCCCCACAAAAAGCTTTGTAATAGCGACGCAGTGAAATGTTTGAGATTTCACTGCGTCACTTTTAGGATGCTGTTGCATCCTTTAAATATAGTGCAACGAGGCACATTTTATTACACTGTTGGTGTGATGCGTCACTTTTCTGTACACAGTCCTTATGACATTCCAGATGTGTCATATTTAATGTATGACGAATCATGTTGCAAGGAGTTACAGATACGTCAGTATTTCTGACATATGTGTAAACATAAAAGTGATGCGAGGCCGGCGCAAAATTTTGACGCAATAGCATCCAAAAAATGACGCAGGGAAATCTCATAGATTTCAGTACGTTGTTATTACCAAGCTTTTTGCGAGGGATTGCCCCCTCTGCATACATTATACCTGATGCAGATACAATATGGCGCAGAGTTTTAAAAAGTGACCCATGTACCTAGATGCGTCACTTTTTAAAAAATAGTGTCAGGTATAATGCATGCAGAGGGGGTGTTCCTTGCAAAAAGCTTGCTAATAATGACGCAGTGCGTCACTTTTAGGATGCAGTTGCGCCAAAATCTTGCGCCTGCTTCTCAGCAAACCTTTCACATGGTGCTTTTTCCATGTGAAAGGACACATTACTGGAGTTGCGTCACTTTTGTGACGCACTCCTGCAATGCGTTACTTTTGTGTTTAGAGATATGTCAGAAATACAGACATATCTGTAACTCCTTGCGAATTGATTAGTCATATATTAAATATGACATATGTGGAATGTCATAAGGAGTGCGTCCAGATAAGTGACGCATCGCTATTTTCACGTAGCGATGCGTCACTTTTCAGAAATGAGGCCTCCAGTTTATTCACTGTGTCATAAATTTCTTTTCTAACACTCACCTTCTTTCAGTCCTCCTACTTCACTTCCTTTCACCTCTCATACCTTTCTGTTCTTTCTTACTCATTCTCCTTTCAATTATCAATGCACTATATTTCACTTACTCTTCATTTTTTAAGATTATAGCTCTTTGATGAGAATTGGAGGTAGTTCTGAAAAGAACTTTTGGTTTTCTTCTTTTAACTGAAGAGGAACAAAAACAGGGAATAGAAACTGCTCAACAGGAGCAAAAAGAAAAGAAAAAAATTAGGGGTGGGAAGGGCAGTGATGGTTCTCTAATGCCCGAACCATGAGCAGGACACTTTGCTCCCCATAGGTGAGGAGTTGATTGCAGTATCTGCATCTGACGAGCCCATGGTTGAATGCAGGTTGGATGTTGGCTACCTGCCCCTGAGATTGGTCTCTTCCAGAAGAAGTTGCTCCTCCTGTTGATGTAGAGGGAACCTCCTGTGCCAGAGCCCTGACACTTTCTCGGGCAAAATTCTGGGGGTGCCTGGTCTCCACATGGCGAATCATCGTGAAGTTGCCAAAAGAGTATTTTTTTAGGGGGTTACCCCGTGACAGGACCTTTTTGCAGATCCTGCACTCCACTTTTGGTGCATTCACCTTCTTCTGGCCTTCTGGAAACTTAAAAAATTTCCAAATGAAATGTCCCTTCACCTTTGGGGTAGGTGGCTCTTCATCAATGAAGTCATCTTCACTGCTGGATGATCTGGCAGCCATGATGAACCAAGAAAAAAGGAGCAGCAAAAAAGCAGGTCTTTCAGTCACAAAAGTGAAAGAAGAAGTGAAGGAAATGGGTGGGGATTTCATTCATTGTAAAAAAAAACTGTTAGCAACCAATGAAAAGTGTTATTTTAGGGTCACATGACCCGACGCGCTTACGCTGCGCGCTCGGGTGCACTTCCGGGTGCGTTTACGCTGCGCGATCGTAGGCGCTTCCGGGGCGCACACGTGGCGCGATCGTAGGCGCTTCCGGGGCGCACACGTGGCGCGATCGTAGGCGCTTTTGCGTGCGTTTAGGAGCCGCGCACGTAGGCGCTTCCGAGGGCACGTACGTTGTGCGCTGAAGTGACGTCATCAATCTTTAATAGAAATGCATAATCATTTTCAATATTAAAAAAAACAAATTTTATTTGTATGGTACGAAATGTTTTGCATTATTATTAACTTTTCATTCATATTTTTTTTCACGAACGACAGTTGCGCTCTGGGTGCGCTTTCAGATGAGCTCTCGGAGAAGCTTACAGGAGAGCTTAGCTGAAAGCTTCCAGGAGCGCGCACCCAGAGCGCAAAAGAAAAAAATTATAAAAAAAATGAATACTTAAAAAAAACAGCAAATTGTAAAAAAAAAAAAGGTTAGAAACTCGATATACAAAGGAATTAGCATTAAAAAAACCTATGAAATTCACTGAAAAAACCATAGGTTTCACACCAGTTATAGTTAGGAATTAGCATTTAAAAAACCTATGAAATTCACTGAAAAAACCATAGGTTTCACACCAGTTATAGTTAGCTGGAAATTTTACTGATATAAAACCATTGAAATTCCCACGTTATAGTTAGTCGGACTCACTATAACTTGCGCGTACAATGCACTGCTGATGACATCACTCATGACATCACTGATGACACCATCCTTGTGACAGAGTGACAGACCTAATTTCAGTGTAATGTAACGCTTGAAACACATATTCAAAAATAGAAACAAACATTTTCTAAAAAATGGAGATACCCAAACCAGTAACAACAACCAATTCAGTAATTCCACCATCTATATACACATCCACTCATTCACCAACAGTTCTATATAGTCACTCATACATATACTCACTCATCATATGTAGTGATACACCTACACATCCTGTTACACATCAGCAATCATCCAAAAGTTACTCACACACATACTCACACATGCAAATAAACTATTAAACATCCATTTCTTTGCATATACATTTATACACACACTGCCACCTTACTTCTAAGGAAACTTACCCATACTTACTCTCTTAAACAATCACTTATAGAAACACATACTTATTTACACAGGAACTCCTACAATCTCTCACTATATATACTATACTCACTTATATACATCAATACTCACATATACTAGATTAAAACATATGTCGTTACTAATGAAGACACTAGTGAGACAGTCATTCACTCACTAACACACACATATATATACTCATCCACCCATACAGTCCTGCACATATGCTGTCTTCAAAACACATACAAACAGTGAGTCAGTCACCAACCCCATGCAGCCACTTATACACAAAGAGAAACACTGATACAAACATTTAAATATTTAAACAATACTCGCTAATATATGTATTCACTAAGATACACATAATATGCCAGTTACCCAACCAATTTTTTTTAAAAAAACATCCATTTACACACTTATTTAAACATTTATTCTTCCATCGACCTTTACAAATACATATATAAAACAAATTTATTTTTCAGAAAGACACACATTCACTGGATGGTCTCATCAGTGATGTCATGAGTGATGTCATCAGCAGTGCATTGTACGCGCAAGTTATAGTGAGTCCGACTAACTATAACGTGGGAATTTCAATGGTTTTATATCAGTAAAATTTCCAGCTAACTATAACTGGTGTGAAACCTATGGTTTTTTCAGTGAATATATATATATATTACCTACTGGCGATAGCCAGTAGGTATATATAGTTAGGATTTTTTTCCTATGGGATTTTTGAAAATTCTATGTCGAATAACTTTGGCTTATGAGGACAGAATTGGCTGAAATTTTCAGGAAAATGGAACATTTTGTTTCTGAGCAGCCCCTGAAAATTTGGGGGGGTTTCGTCAAGGGGGGGCCGAGAAAAAAGGGGGGTCCCAAAACGTGTTTTTCCCATGCAATTTTCCATAGGGCGGTTGGCCTCACTTTTAGCCTGAACGGCTGAATGGATTTACACCAAACTTGGCAAAATTGTAGGGACTGGTAGCCCAATGTGCCTTTGCTATGTCTCAAGATATAGGCTCCAGTGGTTTTTACGAAAATTAACTTTGAAAAATATATATTGGGCTACATTGGGCTATATATATGTTGGAGCCCAAATGTAGCCCAATGTAGCCCAATGTAGCCCAATGTAGCCCAAAGATGGCCGCCAGAGACAAAAAAAACCAAATGTAGCCCAAATATCAGCCAGATGTAGCCCAACTATAGCCCAATGACAGATTGTCCCAGAGTGTTCTAAAGAACAACTAGAGTGCTAACAGTCCTACTTATTACAAAGGTATGGCACACCTGAAGCCATCTTGATTGGAATAAAGTGGTAACTCTTAAAACATTTAATTTAAAAAGGAACAAAATGAGGGGGTTCATTTTGCCATAGAAAGTATGATTAGCGAATATATGACGAAATCCCGCATACCATCAGTCCGCAAAAAAAAATCCCGCATGTACTATTAGGCCGCAAATTAAAATAACGAAAACTTTTAGAACGAATATGCCTTTAGCATACACTAAACAACTAAACTACCCTAAACCCTAAAACACTACCCCTAGCATGACCCTACACTACACAAACAGTACAACACTACCCTAAACCCTAAAACACTACCCCCAGCATGACCCTACACTACACAAACACTACAACACTACCCTAAACCCTAAAACACTACCCCCAGCATGACCCTACACTACACAAACACTACAACACTACCCTAAACCCTAAAACACTACCCCCAGCATGACCCTACACTACACAAACACTACAACACTACCCTAAACCCTAAAACACTACCCCCAGCATGACCCTACACTACGCAAACACTACAACACTACCCAAAACCCTAAAACACTACCCCCAGCATGACCCTACACTACGCAAACACTACAACACTACCCTAAACCCTAAAACACTACCCCCAGCATGACCCTACACTACACAAACACTACAACACAACCCTAAACCCTAAAACACTACCCCCAGCATGACCCTACACTACCCAAACACTACAACACAACCCTAAACCCTAAAACACTACCCCCAGCATGACCCTACACTACGCAAACACTACAACACTAACCTAAATCCTAAAACACTACCCCCAGCATGACCCTACACTACGCAAACACTACAACACTACCCAAAACCCTAAAACACTACACCCCAGCATGACCCTACACTACGCAAACACTACAACACTACCCTAAACCCTAAAACACTACCCCCAGCATGACCCTACACTACGCAAACACTACAACACTACCCTAAACCCTAAAACACTACCCCCAGCATGACCCTACACTACGCAAACACTACAACACTACCCTAAACCCTAAAACACTACCCCCAGCATGACCCTACACTACGCAAACACTACAACACTACCCTAAAACACTACCCCCAGCATGACCCTACACTACGCAAACACTACAACACTACCCTAAACCCTAAAACACTACCCTCAGCATGACCCTACACTACGCAAACACTACAACACTACCCAAAACCCTAAAACACTACCCCCAGCATGACCCTACACTACGCAAACACTACAACACTACCCAAAACCCTAAAACACTACCCCCAGCATCACCCTACACTACGCAAACACTACAACACTACCCAAAACCCTAAAACACTACCCCCAGCATGACCCTACACTACGCAAACACTACAACACTACCCTAAATCCTAAAACACTACCCCCAGCATGACCCTACACTACGCAAACACTACAACACTACCCAAAACCCTAAAACACTACACCCCAGCATGACCCTACACTACGCAAACACTACAACACTACCCAAAACCCTAAAACACTACACCCCAGCATGACCCTACACTACGCAAACACTACAACACTACCCTAAACCCTAAAACACTACCCCCAGCATGACCCTACACTACGCAAACACTACAACACTACCCAAAACCCTAAAACACTACACCCCAGCATGACCCTACACTACGCAAACACTACAACACTACCCTAAACCCTAAAACACTACCCCCAGCATGACCCTACACTACGCAAACACTACAACACTACCCTAAACCCTAAAACACTACCCCCAGCATGATCCTACACTACGCAAACACTACAACACTACCCTAAACCCTAAAACACTACCCCCACCATGACCCTACACTACGCAAACACTACAACACTACCCTAAACCCTAAAACACTACCCTCAGCATGACCCTACACTACGCAAACACTACAACACTACCCAAAACCCTAAAACACTACCCCCAGCATGACCCTACACTACGCAAACACTACAACACTACCCAAAACCCTAAAACACTACCCCCCAGCATGACCCTACACTAGGCAAACACTACAACACTACCCAAAACCCTAAAACACTACCCCCAGCATGACCCTACACTACACAAACACTACAACACTACCCAAAACCCTAAAACACTACCCCCAGCATGACCCTACACTACGCAAACACTACAACACTACCCAAAACCCTAAAACACTACACCCCAGCATGACCCTACACTACGCAAACACTACAACACTACCCAAAACCCTAAAACACTACCCCCAGCATGACCCTACACTACGCAAACACTACAACACTACCCTAAACCCTAAAACACTACGCCCAGCATGACCCTACACTACGCAAAACTACAACACTACCCTAAACCCTAAAACACTAGCCCCAGCATGACCCTACACTACGCAAACACTACAACACAACCCTAAACCCTAAAACACTACCCCCAGCATGACCCTACACTACACAAACACTACAACACTACCCTGAACCCTAAAACACTACCCCCAGCATGACCCTACACTACGCAAACACTACAACACAACCCTAAACCCTAAAACACTACCCCCAGCATGACCCTACACTAAACAACCACCACAACTCTACACTACACTAACACAACACTACACTACACAACACTACACTACACTACACAATCACTAACCCACGAAAAAATTAACACAAACCCACTTACCTCTCTCGTCATCGTGGTTTTCACAACGCAAATGCATTTACCATACATGCCTTTAAAACGTAATTCTTTGTAAAGGCATGCGCGATAAATGCACATGCGTTTTGAAAAAATGCGGGATAATGGTATGCGAGCTCAATGACCTTGCGGGATAATGGTATGCGGACTGAAAGTCTGCTGGATAAAAAATGCGGGAAAATGGCTGCAAACCATGATTAGCAGCAGACTTCCCTGGTGAGCACTAGCTTTACTACAGTGATCTAATGAGCAACTAGAGTGCTAACATTCAGAATTTATGGCAAATGTGTGACACATCTGAATGCCTTCTTGATAGAACCAAAGTAAACAAGCATTGAAAATGCAATAGATCTCGCCCTCGTTTAAGTTAAAGCCATTCTGTTTGTAATGAGGTGGCTTTTTAGCTTTGCTTTTATTAGTGTTTTTAAAACTTTCATGTAAATAACATGCATATGTATGCATATATGTATATGTATGCATGCATTTATATTTATATAGATATGCAGATTACATATGTTTATATATGTATATTACCTACTGGCGATAGCCAGTGGGTATATATAGTTAGGATTTTTTCTCTATGGGATTTCTGAAAATTCTATGTCTAATAACTTTGGCGTTTGTGGACGGAATTGGCTGAAATTTTCAGGAAAATGGCACATTTTTTTCTAAGCAGCCCCTGAAAATTTGGTGGGGTTTCGTCAAGGGGGGGCCGAGAACAAAGGGGGGTCCCAAAACGCGTTTTTCCCATTCATTTTTCCATAGGGCGGTTGGACTCACTTTTAGCTCGAACGGCTGAATAGATTTACATGAAACTTGGCAAAATTGTAGATATGGTTTGCCCGACGTTCCTTTGCTATGTCTCAATATATGTGCTCCAGTGGATTTTGAGAAATTAACATTTAAAAAAATATATATATCTGTGACAGCGCTCCGGTTAGCGCCCCGGTTCGCGTACCTGACGCGTAACGGAACTTTGCGAAGCGAATCTGATTGGCTCTCCGGTGTCTGTCAACATTCTAATCAAACCGGAGCGGCCGCCATCTTGTCTCTCGGTACGATCGAGAGACAAGATGTGGTGAAAAACGAAGGGGGAAATGAAGGAAAGGGGGCAAGGTAGACCACTCCTGACCCCCTAGGGTTGATGAGGGGGATATTAAAGTGCCCTGCGGGGCAAAAAATTTTGCGATTTTACGCTGTAGAGGCGCGTCCCGGTACGCGAACCGGGCAGCTCACCGGGCAGCTAACCGGGCAGCTAACCGGCAGCGTAGCTGTCAACATTGTAAACAGTCCGGAGCGGCCGCCATCTTGTCTCTCGGTAGGTTCGAGAGACAAGATGTGGTGAAAAAAGAAGGGGGAAATGAAGGAAAGGGGGCAAGGTAAACCCCTCCTGACCCCCTAGGATTGATGAGGGGGATATTAAAGTCCCCCGCGATTTTTCGCGGTAGAGGCGCTTCCCGGTACGCGAACCGGGCAGCTAACCGGCAGCGTAACGGGAGTCCGCCATCTTGTGTTTTTGGAGCGTCCGGTTCGCGTACCGGGTAGCGTCCCGGTAAGCGTAACAAGGGGAAAACCAAGAGAAACAGTAAAAAAAAAAATTAAGGGAATAGATTTCCAGCAAACTTGGCAAAATTGTAGAGACTGTTTGTTTGATGTGCCTTTGCAAGGCCTCAAGATATGTGCACGTGTGGATTTTGTCTAATTAAGGTTAAAAAAAATATATATATCTGTAAGCGTGCTCCGGCACGCTTACGTTACGGGTTTTGTTTGCGCTGCAGAACCGATACGTCACGGTTATGCGACGCGTCATGAGGCGTCTCACGTGGCTACGTGATACGTCACGTAATAAAGAATATATTTTACAGCTACAGATATTAGCTTTTAAAAAACCAATGAAATTCACTGAAAAAACCATAGGTTATAGACCATATATAGTTAGGAATTTGCATTTACAAAACCTTGAAAATTCACTGAAAAAACCATAGGTTAGAGACCATATATAGTTAGCTGGACATTTTATTGACATAAAACCAATGAAATTCCATATATAGTTAGTTGCACTAACTATATATCGCGCACCCGCAATCCACTGCTGATGATGTCACATATTACATCATTCATGACATGGTCAGTGACATCACTGATGACATCACTGATGACATCTCAAATGACATCACTGATGACATCTCAAATGACATCACTGATGACATCATCTAGTGTCTGTGTGTTTTTGTAAAGTTTAAATATGTTTTACATATTGAAGAATGAGTGGATGTATGGAAGACTGAGTGTGTGTGTGGCTGGCTGGGAGGTGTGTGACTCTGTGCATATCAATGTGTACTTGTATCAGTGATTGTATAAGAGAGTAAGTATGTGTTAGTATGTCATTTGAGATGTCATCAGTGATGTCATCAGTGATGTCACTGACCATGTCATGAATGATGTAATATGTGACATCATCAGCAGTGGATTGCGGGTGCGCGATATATAGTTAGTGCAACTAACTATATATGGAATTTCATTGGTTTTATGTCAATAAAATGTCCAGCTAACTATATATGGTCTCTAACCTATGGTTTTTTCAGTGAATTTTCAAGGTTTTGTAAATGCAAATTCCTAACTATATATGGTCTATAACCTATGGTTTTTTCAGTGAATATATATATATATATAAATATATTCACTGAAAAAACCATAGGTTATAGACCATATATAGTTAGGGATTAGCATTTACAAAACCTTAATTTACTCGCACAAAACCATTGAAATTCGCATATATAGTTAGTTGCACTAACTATATATCGCGCACCCGCAATCCTCTGCTGATGATGTCACATATTACATCATTCATGACATGGCCAGTGACATCACTGATGACATCACTGATGACAGCTCAAATGACATCACTGATGACATCACTGATGACATCTCAAATGACATCACTGATGACATCTCAAATGACATCACTGATGACATCACTGATGACATCTCATTTGACATTACTGATCACATCACTGATGATATCCTTCATGTGATAATACGATGAACCTCTTCCGACTCTAATATAACCTTAGATACAATCAGTGTAAACAGACACTCACAGACTGTCACTTATCCATGGAGTTACTCACACACCTAGTCAGTCATGCAAAGAATCAATCACACCTCCATTTTCTCAACTATACAGTTATACACACCTTACTTATTCAAACATATACTAACACATATTTACTCTCTTATACAATCCCTGATACATGTTCACAATGATCCATACAGCCACTCACACATTCACTGGCTCTTATGCACAGTTATTTATATATATATATACTATATATCGCGCACCCGCAATCCACTGCTGATGATGTCACATATTACATCATTCATGACATGGTCAGTGACATCACTGATGACATCACTGATGACATCTCAAATGACATCACTGATGACATCACTGATGACAACATCCAGTGACTGTATGTTTCTGTAAAGTTAAAATATGTCTTACATATTGAAGAATGAGTGGATGCAAAAGTGTCTGGATGAAGGATTTACTAGGTGCATGACTGACTGCATGAGTGAGTGATTAAATGTGTCTCACTGAGTGCATGGATTAGTGACTAAACTGTCTTAATTTGTGCATCATTATGTCTGTTGTTCTGTAAACTGCTGCATGTGTTGATCAGTAGCTATATGAGTAACTATATGGGTTATTGATTGGTTGCCCAAGTATTTGTATGGGAGACTGAGTGTGTGTGTGGGTGGCTGGGAGGTGTGTGACTCTGTGCATAGATGTGTGAGTAGTTGCTTCACTATATGTATGGGTTCAAAAGTGCATGTGGAAACAGCTGTATGGGTGGTTGACTGTCTGCATGAGTGTATTGGTGAGTGAATGGATTTCTCAGTGCTACATGTCAAAGTAAGTACATATGTAAAACACAGTACATGTCAGAGTTGATATATATAAATAACTGTGCATAAGAGCCAGTGAATGTGTGAGTGGCTGTATGGATCATTGTGAACATGTATCAGGGATTGTATAAGAGAGTAAATATGTGTTAGTATATGTTTGAATAAGTAAGGTGTGTATAACTGTATAGTTGAGAAAATGGAGGTGTGATTGATTCTTTGCATGACTGACTAGGTGTGTGAGTAACTCCATGGATAAGTGACAGTCTGTGAGTGTCTGTTTACACTGATTGTATCTAAGGTTATATTAGAGTCGGAAGAGGTTCATCGTATTATCACATGAAGGATATCATCAGTGATGTGATCAGTAATGTCAAATGAGATGTCATCAGTGATGTCATCAGTGATGTCATTTGAGATGTCATCAGTGATGTCATTTGAGATGTCATCAGTGATGTCATCAGTGATGTCATTTGAGCTGTCATCAGTGATGTCATCAGTGATGTCACTGGCCATGTCATGAATGATGTAATATGTGACATCATCAGCAGAGGATTGCGGGTGCGCGATATATAGTTAGTGCAACTAACTATATATGCGAATTTCAATGGTTTTGTGCGAGTAAATTAAGGTTTTGTAAATGCTAATCCCTAACTATATATGGTCTATAACCTATGGATTTTTCAGTGAATTTTCAAGGTTTTGTAAATGCTAATTCCTAACTATATATGGTCTATAACCTATGTTTTTTTCAGTGAATTTCAATGGTTTTTTAATAGCAAACATCAAAAGCTGTAAAATGTCAAGTACGTGGTAGGTAAAAACATTTTCGTATTTATGCACGCTGATGTACTTTGAACGCTGCCCCCCCTCCTCTTTTCTTTTAGGAGTATTCTCTCTTTGCAGATAGTGAAAGGTAGGTAACACAGGCATTTGCCCCCATTGTAATCCGTCGTGCCTGCTTCCCTCTCCATTTGATTGATTGTTATCCTAGCATTTATTGTTTTGGAATTGGTTCTCTTTGGTTAATTCTCTATTTACAAACAAGCACAGAGTCGCAATACTCTGTTTAGTCTTTGCAGATAGTGAAAAATCGTTAAAAAACAAAAGGAATCAAGCAAAATCAGTAGGCCACTAATGGGATCTCTTTTTGGCCTCGCTAAAATAGAAACATTATGAACAACCCCTCATGACAAATACGAAACTAGTGAGAGGAACTGAGCTCGACACCATGATGGCTGCAAGACAGCTCGGCTCCACCGCCCACCCCACCCATAATAATGACAAACACTATGCAAATATTATAAATATATACAACACACCAGCAAAGTAACAGGGTAAAACGTTTTATTAAATAACTATTTACATGGAGCCTGCTGCAACATCGATCCAGACAAGCCTTTGTATTTTGGGCTAAAAAAAACAATCAATAGTAAGATTTTTATAGGTGAGTGTAGGTTCATGGTTTTCCATCCACAGACTAAAAGCCTGGAGTGGGAGTGAAAGAACAATAACTAGGTAAGTAGGAAGGCAGAGGTTGTGGGAAGGACTCTGGATATGGTATGTTGCTTGGTCCCTGAGATGCTTCAATGTCACTGCCTTGCACAAATGGCATAAGTCCTGGATGTTGGGTGCCATAGTTGAGGGTTCGGAGCAGCACTTGTAACACTGTCTGAAGCTTATTTGCACCTGCTGCAGCTTCACTATTCTCAAAGTAAGTGGGGGCTGTTTGTGGACCTGACTGCATTGGAAAACAATGTGATGCGGTGCCTCCCTGAACCGCTTGATGGAGGCCCCGAGATAATTGCGCCTGCTCCACACCTTGTCCCACAATCCGTTTGACCTGAAGACACGTCCTGCGGTGCCCTGGTCTGACCATCACATATACCTGCGCCAGGAGACGGCGTGGGGTGCAGTAGAAGGGAGAGGCGGCGCGAACGAGCCTCCCCCACCTCCCCAGGTGGAGGTTTCTCAGCTACACCCCAGCGCTTCACTCGACCAGCTGACTTGCGCCCGCTCTTGCGACACAGTGCCTCGCTCGGCCAGCTGAATTGCGCCTGCTCTTGCTATTACAACGTCTCACCCGCCATCCAACGGAATTGCACCCAATCTTGCGGTACAGCGACAGGCGGCTGCTTCGGAGCTCAGGAAATGGCGGTCGACTCCACAGACTTGGGCCTGGCCTACAAAGATGGCTCTGGGCAACCGTGGAACTCAGACGCTTGACTGCTAGGGCATGGGCCCCATTCCCAAAAGAGTCCCCTCAGCCTTGAAGATTCTACAACAGTCACCGGGACCCCCGACTCCCGTAAACTTCCGGTGGGGAGCGACTGCCATGATTGCTCGTGGAATAGCCACAACGTAGCCACGAGATGGTGGTGCTCTCATGCTGACGCCAGCTTCAGTCTGAAACATCCACTGTAGACTACCAATTCGATCAGTTCCGGTGGAGCCCCAATGTGACCCGGTAGAGAAGAACTTGCCCTCCCCTCTTTGATTGATGGTTCTTGTTGCCTGTCCCTTCTCTTGTCATTTAACAGAACTTTTTGGACTGCTGAAAGGGGTTGTGTTCCGACCGCTGGTTGGTGGAGACATTTTGACTATATTCTGGACCTGCGTTGTCGCGTAATGCGTCATATGACGCGCCGCGTTAGCGCACCCAGAAGTGGTCCGGTGCGCGAGGCGCAGCTTCCCGGAAACGATCCAGAGTGCGGCGCGCAGCACGTAACGTAAGCATAACAGGTCATGTGACTTGTTAATAAAACTTTTCATTGGTTCATTTTACTTTTGTTATTCTAATGATGAAAGGCTTGGTCATATGACCTAAAAATAACTTTTCATTGCTTTCGAATATTTTTTTTTCCCAAATGATGAAAGCCCCACCTTTTTTTTTCTCACTCTGACTTGTAAAGCAAAGGACCCAGATGCATTTACAGTTTATCACTAACAATGTTCCAGGCTAATGTATTTTCCCGGGAAATTTACAACTGTCCTGCAAGTAAAATATTCCTATTTCGAGAAAAAGGGCGTTTCTTCGTCCCATGAGGGAGCCGTTGAACAAAAGAGGCTCGGCCTGCTGTCTTAGTCGCTGATAGGCATGAATATCGGATTCTTATCGATCACTTTATGTTGCAGGAGTGGAAAACACAACAGCCCTTGACCATTTATCCTTACTGCGTTCCTGCGTATTATACCTTTTAACCGTCATGTAATTGGACTGCTTTATTTCACTTGCCTTTTACTGATTCGAAAACAGTGGCTATTATTCAAAACTTTACCAATGTAGGTACTACTACCATGTTTTGGTTTAAAAACCTTTATTGTGAAAATGTCAGTATACAAATACGGGCCTATAACCACGTGGGCCGGCCACGGAGCAAACTGGAATCGTATATGATGAGGGGACATTTACACTGTAGAAGAACGTAACGGGCGACCCATTAGGTTGCAAGAACTAAGGTGTCTAACATTTGCGGAATCGGTGGATGTACATTTTATAATTAAAGTACGACAGGGCCAGTTACAATAAAATTATCTAGATATACATTTGTGGGCAAGTACCATGGGTGACGTTAATTCGAACTTTCAATAGTACAGTAATCAATAACACATCAGAACTTAATATCAATAGGGATGTCCAAATGTTCAATCAATTCTCGTCCCCGCCCGCCATGTGCTTCAAAACTGCATACGTATCTCGTGATATCAAGGTTGGGCAACCAGTACACAACAAGGAGTTACGAGTCCCATTTATACCGGCGCCATTTTGGGCGAGGCCGGGCAGGTCCAGGATATAGTCAAAATGTCCCCACCAACCAGCGGTCGGACCAGAACCCCTTTCGGCAGTCCAAAAAGGTTCCGTTAAATGACAACAGAAGAAATAGGCAACAAGAACAATCAGTCAAAAGAGGGGACGCTTTTGTGAATGGGGCCCATGCCCTAGCAGGCAAGCGTCCGAGTTCCAAGGTGTCCCAGGGCCATTTTAGTGGACCAGGCCCAAATCCAAAGAGCTGGCCAGCATTTTGAGAGTCCTGTTGCAGCCGGCTATCGCTGCACCACAAGAGTAGCCGCAATTCAGCTAGATGGCGGGTGAGTCACTGTACCGCAAGAGCGGGCGGAACTCAGCTGGAAGGCGAGTGAAACGCTAAGAGGTGCTCCACTGCAGATGAGGTGCCTCCACCTGGGGAGGAGGGAGAGGCCCGTTTGCGCTGCCTCCCCCCCCCGGGCACCCCACGCCGTCTTTCGGCACAGCATTGTAGGATGGCCACACCAGTGAAACTTGCTGGACACCACCTCGGTGCCATCCGGATCTCGGCGGGTTCGAGTCACTGTACCGCAAAAGCGGGAGAAACTCAGCTGGATGGAGGGCGAGACGCTGTACCGCAAGAGCGGGCGGAACTCAGATGGATGGAGGGTGAGGCACTGTGCCGCAAGAGCGGGCAGAACTCAGCTGGAAGGCGAGTGAAACGATAAGAGGCGCCCCACTGCGGATGAGGTGCCTTCACCTGGGGAGGCGGGAGAGGTCCGTTTACGCCGCCTCTCCCCCCCCCATGCACCCCACGCCATCTTTCGGCGCAGCATTGTAGGATGGCCACACCAGTGAAACTTGCTGGACACCACCTCGGTGCCATCCGGATCTCAGCGCGTTGTGCTGCCTCCGGCCTACTGTAGCAGCAAGTGCGGGCGCAACTCTGCTGGACGGCGAGTGAAACGGTAAGGGGCGCCGCACTGCACATCAGGTGCCTCCACCTGGGGAGGCGAGAGAGGCCAGTTCGCGCCGCCAAAGCCCCCCCCCCCCGGGCACTCCACGCCATCTTTCGGTGGAGCATTGTAGGATGGCCACCCCAGTGCGGCAACTTGCTGGACACCACCTCGGTGCCATCCGGATCTCGGCGCGTTGTGCTGCCTTCAGCCTATTCGCACATCAGTCCACTGCTGATGCCGCTTCACAGGCCAACGGATTTTGTAGGCTTTTTATAGCCCAAAGCCGCATAACAGGTCATGTGACTTCTTTATAAAACTTTTCATTGGTTCATTTTACTTTTGGTTTCCTAATGATGAAATGCTTGATCATATGACCTAAAAATAACACTTTTCATTGGATTAAAACATTTTTTTTTCCCAAACGATGAAAGCCCCACCTTTTTTTTTCTCACTCGGCAATCCAAAAAGGTTCCGTTAGATGACAACAGAGGGGACAGGCAACAAGAACCATCAGTCAAAAGAGGGGAGGGCAAGTTCTTCCCTACCGGGTCATGTTGAGGCTCCACCGGAAGTCATCGAATTGATAGTCTACAGTGTTTCTGGATGTTTCAGACTGAAGCTGGCGTCAGCATGAGAGCACCACCATCTCGTAGCTCCGTCGTGGCCATTCCGCAAGCAATCATGGCAGCCGCTCCCCACCGGAAGCCTGCGGGAGTCGGGGGCCCCCATGACTTTTGTAGAATCTTCAAGGCTGAGGTGACGCTTTCGAGAATGGGGCCCAAGCCCTAGCAGGCAAGCGTCCGAGTTCCAAGGTGTCCCAGGGCCATTTTAGTGGACCAGGCCCAAATCCGAAGAGCCGGCCGCCATTTTAAGAGTCCTGTGGCAGCCGCCTATCGCTGCACCGCAAGAGTGGGCGCAATTCAACTAGATGGTGGGCGAGACGCTGTAGCCGCAAGAGCGGGCGCAACTCAACTGGATGGTGGGCGAGATGCTGTAGCCGCAAGAGCGGGCAATAAACAACTGAATGGCGGATGAGGCACAGTGCAGCAAAAGCGGGCGGAAAACCGCTGAATGGCAACTGAAACGCTAAAGGGGCCCCCCATTGCAGCAGAGGAGCCCCGACCTGGAGAGGCCCGTTCACACCGCCCCCCCCCCCCCCGGGGCGTTTTTCGGCGCAGCATTGTAGGATGCCAAGACCAGTGCGGCAAGTAAAGGACATCACCTGGGTGCCGTCCAGATCTCAGCGCGTTGTGCTGCCTTCGGACTATTCGCACAACAGATCGCTACTGACGTCACCTCACAGAAGACCATTGTTGCTTTGTTTTAAATGGTTTTTTTTAACGTGTTTACTTTGTTGGAGCATTGTATATATTTATAAGTTATTAAAGTGTTATAATCCTACTACTTTGTTGGAGTGCTATATATTTTTAATGTGACACATAATTGTGAAGACATTGGTGTACAAAATGGCATCCCTGGAATCTTCCGCTTCAGGCTCGGTCCCACACACCCTCACAGTGAGAATCCCCTCCCCAATCACAATACAGGATCGTTATCAGATAGTAGGAACGCGTGTGGTGTGACGGATCTCATGGGGTGGGGGCCTTGATCTACTGTAACTCTTTTGAAGAGGGGTGATTCTTTACAGTTGGGGCCATAAACTACTTCCGCAGGGCTAGGTGATAGCCTGGGACCGGCCTGGACAATCGGACACAGAGGAAGAGGAGTGTCAGAGGGTGCGGTAGTGAATAAGGTGAAAGGGAGGTGTCGGGCGGGCACGGGGTGTGATTCTCAGGGAAGAGCAGCGCAGATGGGGGGATGTTTATGACCCATGCATGAGAGAGAGAGCGGGGGTGACCAGTGCGTGGGGGAGATGCTTGCGAGGGTTGGGAGCCATGCTGAGGATCGGCGGCGTGCAGAGAGTGGGTCTGGTCAAGGCATCTAAAATGGCTGCAGTGCACGACAAAAGTGTGGCATTGGAAAAAAAGCAAGATGGCGCAGACAATGTTTATCAATACAGATTAATTTATAACAATTATTTTTAACAATATATTTACTCGCAGTGTCTTAATGGCGGTCAACACTTCCTGATTTCCTTCGAATCGAACGTTAACAGACGTCACGCAGCAAAAAAAAAAAAAAAACGCTCACGCGCAGCCGCTGGAAGACAAGTATCAACATATATGAGCATCCTCAGCCACCCTCAGAAAACATAGGGGGTCAGGATACGTCTCCCGTACCCCCTTATACCCACTTCTCACATTGTTTTTCCTCCATCTTGTAATTTAATTAAAACGAAACACAAAATGGCAAATTCCCGTTTCGCTACCCGGTTCGCGAACCGGGAAGCGCTTTTACCGCAAAAAATCAAATTCTTTTTATTTGCCCCACGGGACCCTTTAATAACCCCAACATCATTCCTAGGGGGTCAAGAAGGGTCTACCTTGCCCCCTTTCATTAAATTCCCCCTTCGTTTTTCTCCTCCTCTTGTCTCTCGATCCTACCGAGAGACAAGATGGCGGCCGTTCCGGACTGTTTAGAATGTTGACAGACACCGGAGAGCCAATTAGCTTCGCTTCGCAAAGTTCCGTTACGCGAAAAGTTCGCGAACCGGAGCTCTACCCGGGACGCTGTCACAGATATATCTGTTTTTTAAAATGTTAATTTCTCAAAATCCACTGGAGCACATATCTTGAGACCTAGCAAAGGCACATCGGGCTAACAGTCCCTACAATTTTGCCAAGTTTCGTGCAAATCCATTCAGCCGTTCGAGCTAAAAGTGAGGCCAAACGCCCTATGGAAAAATGAATGGGAAAAACGCGTTTTGGGACCCCCCTTTTTTCTCGGCCCCCCTTGACGAAACCCCCCCAAATTTTCAGGGGCTGCTCAGAAACAAAATGTGCCATTTTCCTGAAAATTACAGCCGATTCCGTCCACAAACGCCAACGTTATTAGACATAGAATTTTCAAAAGTCCCATAGAGAAAAAATCCTAACTATATATATGTGCATATAGGAAGAAGAGCCCATGGTTCAACCACGCCGGGTGAAACAGCAGGCACAGACTCCAATGCAGGTATAAGCAAGTTGATTTATTACACAATCATGTCAGGATGACGCGTTTCGAATGCCAGACTGCGGCCTTGATCACATGGCGCGCTGCTGGTGTGACAGGGTATATATAGGTACTGTAGTGATTCTTCTCTGTCTACATCAAGTATGCATTACTGTGCTACACTGACGACATACTGAAAAATCAGTGAATTCATATGCAAATGACTATGGTGATGCCTCTGAATAGCTAGCAGCTGACACAGACAATAGACTTGTGAAAAGAACCTGACACTTGTGACATCTGAAAGACACAGTAATGCCGATGTCACAGTGAACATTTAAAATCATAGTTAAAACATGTGGAACCTGTACTGATAAAATTGTAAATCAAACATGTCATGGGCACCCCTGGGAAAAGAGATAGAAAAATAGTAAAATGGTCATAATGAATAAAGTGCCACTAGACACACATGAACTCGGCACGTCCCATGGTAGAAAGACTCAAGAGTGCTGATGATGCCAGGTGGGGACAAGTATTACAGTGAGTGGTAATGTAACATAAATAAGAATGCCGGCATATCGTGGAGAGATGGGAACAGGCATAAGTGAGAACTGCTGAAATCATGAAATAAATGCAACATGAATCAGCGGTAATTTACGTTCAAAAGGATGTAACTACCTGCACAAATGCCCAAACATGAGCTAGCTGGGATGGCACCCACACGGTGACTGTCAGACCTGTTCCCATTATTAACAAAGTTTGTTGTAATGATGAGCACCCTTAACAAAAGTGAAGAAATGAAAAACCTGAATGTTATGTACCATCCAAATTGCTTAGACACGATGGGTCTCATGGTAAAAAGATCCGAGTGTGCTAGTGATAACACATGGGGCCAATTGTGGGCAATGCACCTCAAATAACATACCGTCGAGCTCCAAATTTGAAAGATCGATTAACTCACAGCCACTTCAGCAAAGATAAAAAGACATCATGGCTGCAAAGCAAGGGCTTTAAAAAGTGTTACAACTGCAAAGTGTGTCAAATTGCTAAGAATGTACAAGATGTAATGCTGGCAAATGGAAAAATCTGGAAAATACAGGAACTGATCACTTGTAAAACACAATATGTAATTTATGTAATTGAATGCCCCTGTCAGCTGAAATATGTGGGCAGTACGAAATGCGAACTGAAAAAGAAGATTTTAGAACACGTAAGGGCAACAATACACCAGGACAGAAGCAATGCAGTTGCCAAATATATGGAGACTCACCATGAAAGCAATTGGAAAAGTTTGATCTTTTATGGAATTGACACAGTGAAAAAACAGGCAAGAGGAGGGGATAGAGAAAAATCATTGAGAATGAAAGAATCGAGATATATCCTCAGCTTACGATCTAGGACCCCACATGGACTCAACCAGAGTGAAGAAATGTATATACATCTGTAAATAGTTATATAATGGGGGTAGTGAACCAATGATCAAGCTTTTCCATTCTGTAGGATTATGTAATGTAACATAATGTATAGTACTGTAGTTTAGTCATTTGCCTCACAGATTATTTTGGTTTTAAAATTTATAAATACGTTTTTGAGTTAATTTTGTGATGTCAAATTAAGGATTGTAGTATTTAGATCATTAAGTCTAGGACTGCTATATCATAGAAAGGTCTCAAAGCATAAATATGAATAAGATTATGATAGTCCACTAGAGGCAAAATATATGATATAATATGATGAATTGTTCTCACTAATGTTCAATGCATTAGGCCACCGGAGGCATTTGGGAAGTGAGAGAATTTGAGACTTGGGGCCAGATGTAGGTGGCCCAATACCGGTCGGTAACAGCTGAAATTACCGAATTTCGGCCGTTACCATACCGGTCATTTGGGATGTAGGGGACCAAAAAGCAACAGAATCGGTAAATTTATCGAATCGGTAAAGTTTCCGATTCGGAAACTTTACCAAATCGGTAAATTTACTGAATCGGTAAAGTTACCGCATCGGAAACTTTACCGAATCGGTAAATTTACAGAATCTGTAAATTTACCGAATCGGTAAAGTTATCGATTCGGAAAATTTACCGATTCGGTAATTAAGAAATGGAAAAAATTAATTTCGAGATGTAGGTACCCTTTTAAATACCGAATTTGCATGAAATTCGATATTTAAGAGTCGGTATTTACCATGGATTGAAATCAGGTGGTAACCAGGTGCAGGCTATAAAAAAGGCCCCAAAATGCACCACTTTCACCAGAATGGCGGCATTCTATGTCATTGCGAGGCGGCTACGGCTCCAGGCAGAAGGAGAGAGGGTCTGGAGGAGGGAGGAGCAGGTGTACAGGCAGAGGATCACTCTATTCCAGCTAACTGAGCCTGAGATCCTACAGAGGTACAGGCTGGCCCCACAAATTATCCTGGACATTATCAGGGATCTCCACCCACTGTTGGACCATCCAACCCCAAGGGCACACGCCATCCCACCCCATGTGCAGGGGCTGTGCAGCCTACACCTGCTTGCATCTGGGAGTTACCAGAGTGTGGTTGCTGCGGTAGGTGGGGTGTCCCAGAGCTGTCTGTCCCGTTTCTTTAAAAAATTCCTTGACGCCATGTTGCAGAGAATGCATCACTACATCAACTTCCCTGCAACGCATGCAGAACTGCTAAGGACAAAGACAGACTTTTATCAGATGGTGCAGTTCCCAAACATCATTGGCTGTATTGATGGTACCCACATTCCAATATGCCCACCTGCTGCCACAGAGTACATTTATCGGATCCGGAAGTCCACCCACACCATAAATGTACAGGTGATCTGTGATTCCAAGTACGTGATCACTGACATAGTAGCCAAATTCTCAGGGAGTACCCACGACTCCTATATCTTCCAAAACAGTGGGATCTACGCACGCCTGACAGCAGGGGAATTCGGCGAAGGATACTTGCTAGGTAACACACTGTGTGAAACTCCCTTGATACGTATTGCAGGTGGATGTGTGTGTGTGCATGTGAGTAATGTTTTTTCTTCTTACTATTAGGGGACAGTGCATATGCCCTCCGGTCCTTCATCCTCACACACTACCTCAACCCTACAACACCAAGTCAGAGGAGATACAACAGGGCACACAAAACAACCAGAAACATTGTGGAGTGCACCTTTGGTATGTGAAAGAGCAGGTTTCGCTGCCTCCATAAGAGTGGAGGGGCCCGCCAGTACACACCAATCACCTGCTGCAAGATGATTGCAGCCTGTGCAATGCTGCACAACCTGGCGGTAAAAAAGGGCACAGAAGTGGATATCTCAGATTATGAGGACCATGATGACGAGGAAGCAGTGCCTGAACCACACACATCTGGAGTTGCAACACCAACTGATGGCAGATACAGACGGGAAGAGGTCACACGCAACTTCTTTTAAGTAAGTAAAGAGACAGACAGGTGGGGTATGCACCCAATGTAGTTTAATAGTGTAATGACGTAGGGTTCTCAAGCACAAATGTGCAACAAAAAGTATTTAACTTCAATGATGTCAGTCCTGGTTCACTTCACCATGAACTGTAATAGTCATTTCCGTCCACGCTTCCCAGTGCCACTTGTATGTTGCTCCCCATGCGCACTGTCTTGTTGGCCTGTGGCCTCAGCGTGGCGCCTGCTCCTCCTCGTCTCTGGGACATGGGAGCTTGCAATGCTGCTCCTGCTTGTGCTCTCCTCACTTACAGGCACATCCAGACAGCTGTTTGTGCAGTCTGGGCATTTAACAGCGCCTCAAGAGCACTGGTCATCCTGCCCATGCCCCTAGTGACCTCATTGGTGTTTTGGGTCATAGCCTCCTGCATGTTACTGCTTCTCCTGTGTAGCAGGGATGTGGCAGTGGCCAGGCAGTTCAGCGCTTTATATTGGCCATGAGCATGCTGCCTTTCCTTGCACCTTGCCTTAAAATCAGTGTCTAGTTTGGTGCATAGCAGCTGCACTGATTGGCTAATTCCGTGCATCCCTGCTGCCATCTCTTTGTTCACTAGAACAAGTTCATTGATGCCCTTCCCTATTTCTCCTATGCTATTGTTCAAGGACCTCATTTGGCGTTGGCATGCCGGGATGGCTCTTCCCTGCATCCTCAGTATTCTCACCATGCTCCCCTCCAGACCACGGAACACACTTGGACCCTCCACAGGTGCATCTGCTGGCCTTTCATGGACTCTGCGGCGTCTTGCACCACCATGGCCCACCCCTGCACTTGAGTGCGTTGTACGAGAGCTGACATCTACAGGCAAGTTGTGTGTTTCGTCCCCCTCCATGTCAGCTGTTGATGACTCCATTTCTAGTAGTGGGGCCACAACATTCCTCCTGCTTGGTTGTGATGCAGGTGTTATATCATGCTCTGATGCTGGCAGTTTAGGGGATGACAGCAACAGAGGGGATTGAGATCTGCGAGGGGACGCATGCAGCTCTGGAGCCATTTCTGAGTCTTGTGCAGGAGGATGGCTACTTGGTGCACCTGTGTCCTGTGGTATGTTCTGGGTAGTTGGACCTGGCTCCTGACTCTCCTCCCTCTCTGGTGGTGTGCCTTCAGTCTCCTGTGAATGCCTGCGAGACATTTCACCTGTGGACATATGAGCGTACTTTAGCTAAGCGCTACTGTCTCACAGTCACTTCAATTAAATATTTCCCACATTAGCTTTGTTCTCTATGCAATCATTTAGCTGACTTTGTGGTTGATGTGCTGTATGACATGTTCTTACATTTCCTGACTACATATACCATGATGCATTGCCCCTGTATAGTGCTAGCAGTACTGGACTGGGGTTCACTTGCCCACAAAGGGTACAGGTAAGGATGAAGGTATGGGGGGGAATGCTGTGCATTTGTCTTACCTTTTTGCCTTGTAGCTCTGGCTGAGCTGTCTACTTCTCCCAGTCCGCAGACGCTGTCTGGTTCAATGGTTGAGGCCACCATCTCCTTCAGGTCAGTAAGGGGGGTGCTGGGTTCTTGCCTCCGCCAGTTTTTGATGCCTGCTTGTGGTGTTCAGCCAATTTCTTTTTGGTTTGGCTCCTGAGGTCGTAAAATCGCTTTTTCAGGTCCTCTGTGTCTCTGGTAGTCACCCCAACATCATTTACTTTGTCCAGTATGTCCAGCCAGAGTTTCCTTTTGGCAGATTCTGCCACAGTGAGGGACTGCCTGCCAAAGAGTTTTTGGTGCACCTTCACCACCTCCTCAACAAGGACCTGCAGCTCCATGCTGCTGAATTTGAGTTTCCTCCTCCTTTCAGGCTGCTCTTTTTCTTTGCTGCTTGCCATTTTGCAGTTTTAAAAGTGCACAAAACCCTTTCTGCAGCTCAGGGACTCAGCTCAGCTCCAACTGCCTTTCCAGAACCTTCTAATTAGTTGCAGCTGCCTGTGTAGCCACTTCCTGGTAGGGAGGGGGAGGGTGGTAGCACCTGATTGGCTGCCTACTTAAGTTTCACTTTTGTTTGCTTTCCGATTCGGTATTTACCGAATCGGTATTTACCAATTAGGTATTTCCTATTCATTCCTATGGGCCAAAAGGCCCATAGGAATTAATGGGGAATACCAATTCGGTAAATACCGATTCGGTAAATACCGATTTGGTAATTTCCGATTGTCCGATTCCGATTTTTACCGAATCGGTATTTTTTACCGATTTTTTATCTACATACCATTTTCCGATTCTAAAATACCGATTCGGTAAAATTCGGTATTTTAGAATCGGTAAATGATATTTACCTACATCTTGCCCTTGGTCACTAATAATGAAGTTAATTATTTATGAAAAGGATTGCTAGCCAAAAGCCACATAATGAATCAATGCAAGGTTTGCATCAAAATCATGACGTTAATGAAAAGGATTAGGCTTTGTTTTAATCAAGTTTTTTAAATAATAACACAACTTTGTATATATAGCACTACATTAACCATAATGCCCTGCTTCAAAAGGTATAGGAAATGACATAATCAGAGCATGTTTTATTTAAATGTAGGTGGAAACATGGGGGTGTTACCATGAACAAGATCTCAGTAGGAGATCGAAACGCGTTTGTGGTTTGGATGTTTGGAAACCCTATGAAATAAAATTGTTTGGAACTTTTGAAAACGTTTTGCTGGAGTGGGACCCAGTTCTTTCTGTCAAGAAAGGCATTTGGATATTTACAGCGGTTTGCTCAACCGCGGGGTTACACACGGCTGAAAAGCAGCGCCTGGACCGTCCAAAGAGCAACAGGTTGAATGATATATATATATATATTCACTGAAAAAACCAGAGGTTTCACACCAGTTATAGTTAGGAATTAGCATTTAAAAAACCTATTAAATTCACTGAAAAAAACAGAGGTTTCACACCAGTTATAGTTAGCTGGAAATTTTACTGACATAAAACCATTGAAATTCCCACGTTATAGTTAGTCGGACTCACTATAACTTGCGCGTGCAATGCACTGCTGATGACATCACATATTACATCACTCATGACATGGTCAGTGACATCACTCATGACATCACTGATGACACCATCCAGTGAATGTGTGTCTTTCTGAAAATTAAATATGTTTTATATATGTATATGTAAAGGTCGATGGAAGAATAAATATTTAAATTATTGCCTTAATTAATGTATTTTTTTTTTTAATTGATTGGTTAACTGGCTTATTAAGTGTATCTTAGTGAATACATATATTAGCGAGTAATATTTAAATATTTAAATATATGTATCAGTGTTTCACTTTGTGTATAAGTGGCTGTATGGGTTGATGAGTAGCTACATGTGTGTGTATATGGGTTATTATATGTTTTTTAGTATCAGTATGAGTGTCTGTATAGTTTGGTGGGGGTGTTACTTAGCACATAGATGTATCAATGACTGACTCACTGTTTGTATGTTTTTTGAAAACTGCATATGTGCAGGACTGTATGAGTGGATGAGTGTGTATATGTGTGTGTTAGTGATTGAATGCCTGTCTCACTAGTGTGTTTATCAGAAACAAGAAATATTTTAATCTAGTATATGTGAGTATTGATTTATATAAGTCAGTATATGTGAAAGTGAGAGATTGTAAGAGTTCCTGTTTAAATAAGTATGTGTTTCTATAAGTGATTGTTTAAGAGAGTACATATGTGTAAGTTTCCTTAGAAGTAAGGTGGTAGTGTGTGTAAATCTGTATATGCAAATAAATGGATGTTTATTAGTTTATTTGCATGTGTGAGTATATGTGTGAGTAACGTTTTGATGACTGTCGGCGTGTAACAGGATGAATAGGGGTATCACTACATATGATGAGTGAGTATATGTATGAGTGAATATATAAAACTGTTGGTGAATGTGTGAATTTGTATATAGATGGTGAAATTACTGAATTGGTTGTTGTAACTGGTATGGGTATATCCATTTTTTTGAAAATGTTAGTTTCTATTTTTGAATATGTGTTTCAAAGGTTACTTTACAGTGAGAGGAGGTCTGTCACTGTGTCACAAGGATGGTGTCATCAGTGATGTCATCAGTGATGTCACTGACCATGTCATGAGTGATGTAATATGTGATGTCATCAGCAGTGCATTGCACGCGCAAGTTATAGTGAGTCCGACTAACTATAACGTGGGAATTTCAATGGTTTTATGTCAGTAAAATTTCCAGCTAACTATAACTGGTGTGAAACCTCTGGTTTTTTCAGTGAATTTAATAGGTTTTTTAAATGCTAATTCCTAACTATAACTGGTGTGAAACCTCTGGTTTTTTCAGTGAATTTCAAATGTTTTTTAAATGCTAATTCCTAACTATAACTGGTGTGAAACCTCTGGTTTTTTTCAGTGAATTTCATAGGTTTTTTAATGCTAATTTTTAACTTTTTATAGGGCTTCATACCTATGTACTTTTTAGTAAATTTCTAAGCTTATTTTTTCAAAAATGTCTATAGCTGAGAAAGGTATGTTTTTATAAAAATGAACACTATAATGTATATTCTAATATTAGTTTTTGTTTTGAAATAGTTTTTTTTTTTATATTTTCGTCTCTGGAGCGCTCCCGGTTCGTGCACCGATAAACGCCCCGGTGCGCGTACCGGTGCGCGTCCCGTCAGCGCACCAACAAAAAAAAAGAAAAAAAAGTATGAAGCTAAAAGGAATGGGGACAGAGAGAGTGGTGTTAAGAGAAAGAGAGCTAGAGGGAGGAACACAGAGGGACTGTGTAATAGATAGTAAGACAGAGAAAAAGTGTAAGAGGAAGTAACTGAGAAAAAGAAAAAGAATAAGGGAGCAAAAGAAGAGAAGAAATAGGAAGAAGACTAAAGCAGAGGTTCTGGGAGAATGTGAATGGATGATGAAAGTAAAAGGAAGGACAGTTAAGTATGGGGAATGACAGATAGTGACGGAACCAGAGAAAAGGAACAGCGGTGACGGAGGGAATGAAAATAGCAGTGAGTGTAAGTAAAGAGGAGTGAAAGAGGGTATATATAAGTGAATAAGGGTAAGACATGGGGAGTAACAGAGAGCAAGAAGAGAGAGAGTAAAAGAAGGAGTGTCACAAAGGAACTAAGTGAACCAGTAAAAAAGGTAAGTGAAGGAGTGTGGATAAGCAGAGGTACTGAAAGAAGTTGAATGTGGTAGGAAGTAAACATGGAGGATAAGAATAAGTGAGGGAAGCAAAGTAAAGAAACAGGGGTGAGGTAGGGTGAGAGGAAAATAGTGAAAATAAAACAAAAGGTGATAACAAAAAACATTTTTTAAACACACTTACCATATAATTAATGAAAACTTGTATCTGTGAAAGATAAAAGAAAAAACACGTTATAATTACTTAAAAATATATAATAAAATAGAAGAAACAGTTCATGAGGTTTAAAAATCTACAAATGTTTACTAAGAAATGAAGCAATAGTGAAGGATACAAAAACAGAAAGAAAGTAATGTAGTTTGAGAAAAAAGAAGGAAAAAGAAATAGAAAGAGAACAAATTCCTAAAGGTAAGTAAGATACTAAAAGAATGTAAGATATCAAAACAAAATCAGTAAAGATAAGAAAGTAAAAGGAAAATGAGTGAAAAGGAGAGGAGTCTGAATGAGAAACTATTAATAAAAAAGAGGAATAGAAGATGACTGAGAGTGAGTGAAGTGAAGTCACAGAGTGAAGGGATGAAAGGAATGAGGTTATTTGATTGAAAAAGCTTTATTCGAGTTATGCACTCATAAAAGCACAAACATATAAAATTACACATTTAAAAAGCTCTATACATACATTAACACTTAATTTACAGCTTAAAATACACAGTATAGACACATAAAATATTCACCACAAGTTAATATAAGCTTTCTCATAATATACAGAGGCTAAATGCGAGTTAAAAAGACAAAGTCGACCACGTTATTGACCATAAACAAAAATTATACAGTCAAAACTCCTTACGGGCATTTAGCAACATATTATAGCTAAAATTCATAATTCTCTCCCTCGGAATTTAGCAATGCAATTCATACAAGCAAGAAAACGAGATTCAAAGCCTATTCGAAGATAGAGCCCTCCGCCTTATAGACCAAGCCCACCCCAGGTATTTTGCCGTTCCTACAACTATAGGCAGTTCGGTTGAGGAACAAATAATTCTCAGCCCCTCAACACCGCTTGAGACACCAAGGTTCCTGCAAACAGGTGCCAACCACAATTTCCTTGGGTTTACATAGCCCTCGCACATGAATAGAAAATGTGCTATACTTTCATTGGGGGCGCCACATATCGGGCAACATGAACTACTATTAGTTCCCCAATTAGACGTCAATGACTTCAGGGGGAGGGAGCCTGCCCTTAGCTGAAAGAATAATTTTCTGTCTATCGGAACAGTTAAAGTGTCCCAGTACTGTTCTAGTGCAGGCCTCATTTTAAATTCCATAAACCTACCCCCCATAGATTCTGAGGTCACACTCTTCCAAGACTTCTGGTCGATATAATCCCAATATATAGCTTTTATAGTTGTTTTACTGGGGAACACTTCCCCAGAGGGATTTTCCCAAAGTTTGGAGAGACCAAGCTCAGCAAGGGTGTCCCTAAGCTTTTTTAGCCATGTAATTTTATGAAAGACGTCTGATTTAACTAAGGCAGAAAACCCCTCAGCATAGTGTCTAATTTCAGGGGTCGTCCACAACCGTCTCCAGTAGAGGATAGGCCTTAGTCGGGCACGGTCACTAAGCGTTCTTCTTCCTAAATCCAAGTCCATGGGGTACTTTGGGGAAGACTAGTTATCCCTCTCAAAAACCTGTTCTCAGATCTTTGGAGCGTATCGAACCTCTCAAAGCCCCAGACTTCAGCCCCATAAAGGGCTGCGCCCAAGGCTTTTGCGTCGTATACCATGAGGACAGGTTTAATAGGCCTGGTTTTAGATTTTGCTTGTTCCACTCGAAGCGCTCCCGAAATCTGCTGATGTTTCAAAACCGCCTTCTCGATATGTCTTGACCAACCAAATTTACTTGATATCTCCACCCCTAGGTATGTAAAGACATTTACTACCTCTAGTCTAATACTATTCAGAGATACCCTGGGTTGGGCTTGGCGTTTTTGCCCAAAGACCATCAGCTTAGTTTTATTTACATTAACTTCGAGACCCCGTTCCTTGCAGAACATATCAAATATGTTCAAGGCTCGCTGGAGACCTGCCGGGGTTTTGGACACGATCAAAGTATCGTCGGCGAGCATCAGGATCAGAACCCTGATGCCTGCCAGCGAAGGTGCGTCAACCCTCGCATCCAACATCCTATCGACTATACCATTGATGAACAAGGAGAACAACAGGGGTGCCATGGCACAACCCTGACGTACCCCCCGCTCAACTGGGAAATTGATGGATGATTCCCCATTCCTCCCCCACTGGACTTTAGCGAAATTGCTTTCGTGGAGACGCATTATTAATGTGAGCAGTTCAAGTGGAACCCCTATCTTGCTCAAGACACCCCACAGCATACTCCTGGGCACCAGGTCGAAGGCAGCCCTCAGATCTACAAATGCTACATAAAGGCTGCCCTCGCCAAGGAGTACAGTCCCCCACCGTAGCATAGTGAAACGAAAAATTTGGTCAACCGTGCTGGTAGCTCGTCTAAATCCTGCCTGGTAGGGGGATAAGGCATTGTTTTCATCTACCCAGGCCATAAGTTTGTCGACCACCATCTTGCCCACCACTTTCTGGATAGTGGGCAGCAAACTTATGGGTCTATAATTTGCCGGGAGCGACCGATCACCTTTCTTAAAGATCGGAATTATGATTGCCCCCTTCCATACATCTGGGATTTTTGCCCCTTTTGCAAGGGCATTTCCCAGCACAGTCGCATATTTTGCCCAGCGGACCTTATCGTGTTTGAAAATATCTGAGGGAATTCCATCCAACCCGGGAGCTTCCCCCCCTGCAGTGATGAAATTACCAGTTCTGCTTCTTTAGTTGAGAATAAGTCTCCCTTGGAAAATACCACAGGGATTGATTCACTGTCCATTATGTCCCTATTCTCCGCATACTGGGGTTGGAAATACTCGACCCATGAAGCTTCATTAACATTATTATCGGGATTGTTTGGCGTACCACCTCTGCCCCATTTCATAATTTTCCAAAAGAGTCTTGAGTCTTTTTGCCCAGAGGCCTCAAGTAACTCCTCCCAATATTCCTCTTCCCAAAGTTTCTTAGCCTTGCAAATATTCTCCTTATATTGTTTCCTAGCAATGCTAATCAGAGCCTTATCCCTGCTTTTAATTGCCCTGCCCAGCTCCAGTCTGGTTGCCCTGCACTGCTTGTTAAACCACCTTGCCAGTTTGATGGGAGGTTTTCTATTTGCCCTAACTGATTTAATAAAATACGGTTTTATCAAATGGAAGAATGTGTCGTGTATGTCTGCTATTAAAGAGGAACCCGGTATTACAGGGTATACTGATTCCATGGCGGCAATAGCATTATCCACCTCCAGGTTAATGTGCTCCACAGTGGCTAAGTTAGCCAACACATTTGGCCATTTCACCCTTCTTAGATCGTTAGCTATAACAGGTACAATTTCACTCCCTAGCGCAAGGTGGGCAGGCGCAGCCCTCCACCATGAGTGGGTAACACTGAGGGGGTTATGATCACTTTCTATTCTCCCCACTATTTCCATGTCACCCACGCCACACCATAGCTCAAGACTGCAAATGACATAATCGATCCTACTCTTGCTATGCCAATTGTCGAATGTGCTATTTCCACGTTGGTCACTTTTTGTCCTGCCATTAAGGGCCCTCAAACCATACTCCAGACATAACGCATTCAACAACAATACATCCTTAGTCCACCGCTTCACTGGTGGGAGGTTTAGGATTGGGACGCCCCATAGAGCATCCTCTTCTTGTCCTATCGGATGTTCAGTATTTTCCAAGGGCTCAAAAGTCCTGTTCAGGTCGCCTGCCACCACCAATCTATTACCAAGTGACTTGGATTCAAGGGAGGTTGATAGAGCTTCAAGGGTGTGAGAATTCCCAACACTTAAACCCCTAGCATAAATATTATAGATATCTATCACACTGCCCTGTCCTAATGTTAACCTCAATAATTGTATATCCTTGCAGCATAGGTCGATAACTTTTATTTTGACCTGGGAATTCTGCTTAACCCAGGCTGTTAGACCTCCCGTAGGTCTGCCCCTAGGGCCCCTAGTCGCTGGTATACAAAAATTTAGATAACCTGGCAGATAGATAGGCTCACAAGCCCACGTCTCTTGGAACAGGCACATTTCAAACCCATTAACAAAGTCTAACCAGTCTTGGGACAGCAATCTTGAGGCCAAACCTGCTATATTCCATGAAAGGAACCTCCCCGTGGTGTCACCTTTGCCAATCCTCCTTTCAGTATCTACCATAACCGGTGAATTAATCAAAATCTCACAATCACCACCCTCTCCCATAGCAATATTTGCACAGTTTGCCACATTTGCCTCATTTGTACCAAGACTTAATGGTGGTCTGGGATCGTCCCCCCAGTCGTCCTGGCATACCTTATTGCCCCCCCACATACTTCCATATTCCCTTTCTGGGACCACTTCTGCTAAATTACACATTGCATCCCCCTTAGGTGTCAGAATTGGCTCCACAATAGTTTCCCTGTCCATTTGTACAACAGAGTCCAAAGGTTCAACTGGATCCCGTCAGCATCCCCATCTCGTGTACCCTACTCCACCATCAAAGTTATATACCTGATTATAACTATCATTTGGACGCAAGATAGGGGCAGGGAAAGAGCTGACCTCTACCAAGGAAGGCAGAGTAATTCTCCTTAACTCATTACAACCCCCTGGATAAGAGGACACAGATCTAGGATAGAAAAAGGTCAAGTCTACAACCCCAATGTCACCAAAGCTAATATTCCATCCCGGTTTCGTGATCAACCCTACTACCCTTGGGTCTTGAAAGTTGATTATGATACACTCACCCCCCTGCTTTTTTAAGGTGTTCCCAATCCAATTGACCCTTCTAACCCCAATAATCAGGCCGTCCACACCCCCTGGCAGGGGTCTATTGACCCGCAGCCAATGCATGACTTTGTTTTTTAACATGTCGTATGTTTCCCCTTGACCTTCCGGTAAGAGTGGGACGTTGGTGAGAATGGCCACATATGGGTGGGAATCAGGGGTGAGTTGAACCGGGGGAATCCGAATTGTGGGTTTGTTGACATGTATTTTTGATGGGCATCGTTCTTGGACAGCAAGGCTCGAGGGGGCACTATTTCCCACGACCATGCTGGTGTTATTTCCACTGGCTGTGGTGTTGCTATCCCTTACGTGACCTCCCCTATTTACTATCTGAGAGGCAAGCGGCCCGTTTGGTCCATCAACATTCTTACCTAGATTTTTATCTGTGTCTATCAAAGTACCCTGGTTACGTTCCATAATGGTTGGTAAGGGTGAGCTATTTTTATTAATCGCTAGGGCACAGTTTTTAATGCCATCTTTTGTACCTTTAGCCGTTGCACTAATACAGCTGGTCTTTGTTCTCCCAGAACTACTATTATTTACAGAGGGTAAGGGTACTGCTATGTTCTTATTATTCTGTCCCTGGTTCTGCTGAGTAGGTACACCATTCACCATTGGGGGAGTCAAATCGACCACAGTGACACCAATATCCCGCTCGGCTAGCTTATGTTTTGTCCCATTCTCTCCCAATTTATTATGGGACTTAATTAATGTTTTTATTGAAAAGAAATTATCTAAGCTAGCCTGCTCAAGGTGGTCCAATTGTTTTGCTAGCTTCTCAAGTCTAGTCTCAAGAGGATTTAAGAGAGAGCGTATTAGTTTTTCCACGCCCAATAGATATTCCGGTTTAGGTGTCGGTTGGCCAGGGGCTGCTAAAGTAATGGGGTCTATTTCTGTTACTGGCGATGCAGGGATCATTTGTTTCTCTGCACCTGTTAACACAGCCAATTCCTCCCCAATTGTTACCCCACTAGGGTTCTCAACAGGAACATTGCCAAAGAGTGTTTTAATGGCCAACTTCCTGATCTTCCTTGCTGGTTTTTGTACTTGGTTTTTTTTTTTTGTGACTGTGTCCCTTTTCCTCTTTGGGCATGGTTTAGGCTTAATAGCCTGTGCTTGAACACACGCTTTAGATATAGCGTTTTGCCCCTTTAATGCTCTATTAGAACCATTTAAATGCTCTGGCGATAAAGTAGTAGCCACTATATCTACAGGAGTAGTACCCAGTAGCTCATTGGATACAGATATATCATACTGTGTATCATGTGTAAGTGGCAGTACTGTAGAAGAAAGCGGGGTAACCAATGCAGGGAAACTTTGGCCTATATTATTATCAAGGGGATTTTTCATAAGCTCGATCGATAGCCTTCGCCCGGCGCGTCTTTCCGCCAAAGCAATCTCCCTATCGATGTCTTGTGGCAGGCGTTTGAAATACGTATCTAAGGGCCCCATAACTGCCGTCTCAGCCTCACCCATAGAGGACTGCAAGGCAGAGGTACTTGCAATATTAGCCATAGTACAAACCCCCCTACTACCTTCAATAACTAGATGATACGAGCGAACACTAAACAAATCAATTACATCCAACAACAAGACTGCAAATATTAAAGGGGTGGCCCAGCCTGGCCTCCTGCGGCCCCGGACGGCCACAGACGGTCCCGCCCTTGTCCTGGGCTTCTCCCGCGCGCTCTCCCGCGCTGCGGGAGTAGTATTGACTTATTGTAGTCACAGGTGGAAGGGTGGGAGGGGTCGGGGAGAGCGGCCCAGGTGTTGCTCCTCCGGGCTGGCAGGCGCTCCTGGGAGTTGAAGTCCCTCCGTGAGCGCACGCCGCTCGCAGCCCGTCAGGAATCTCCCCCAGCTGACCCTCCAAGTTCAGAGTTGCTGCAGGTCACACAGCGCGATGCGGGACCCGCGAAGCAGGTTCCGCGAGCAGTAGGTAGACAGGCAAGGCAGGCAAGGCAAGCGGATCCCAAGCAGAGTGCTCTTCAAACAGCAAAGCGTCCCACTCGCTATCAGGGAAGTGCTGCTTTTAAAATGATCGGTGGAAGGGTGGGAGGGGTCGGGGAGAGCGGCCCAGGTGTTGCTCCTCCGGGCTGGCAGGCGCTCCCGGGAGTTGAAGTCCCTCCGTGAGTGCACGCCGCTCGCAGCCCCGTCAGGAATCTCCCCCAGCCGACTCTCCAAGTTCAGAGTTGCTGCAGGTCACACAGCGCGATGCGGGACCCGCGAAGCGGGTTCCGCGAGCAGTAGGTAGACAGGCAAGGCAGGCAAGGCAAGCGGATCCCAAGCAGAGTGCTCTTCAAACAGCAAAGCAAAGGATAAAACAGGAGTGAGAGAGTAAGTACACAGAAAAACAAAAGGACGGACTGAGTGAACTACAGTACAATGAGTGCGAAAGAAAAAAAAAAGGAGAAAAAGAAAGAGAGGGTAAGAAAACTAAAGGAGTGGTACTGAGAGAATATGAAAAAGATAAAAAGTGGTGGAAGGAAGAGAGAAATGCAGACAGTTCCAATTAGATTGAGAAGTTGTGAATGAAGTGCAGTAAAGAAACAGCGATGAAAAAAGAGTGTAAATTAGTAAAGAGAGGTAAATAAGGGTGAAAAAGGAAAATGAGTGTGAGACAATGTGAACACAAAATAAATTACACAATGCAAACTACACAATAACTTCTACAATATGTTACATTATTTATTTTTGCTGTTCTCAGAATATATTGAATTTCACTTAAATTAGTGAGTTCAAAGTCTTCATCATTTAACAGCGGGAAAAAAAAACACAATCTAAAAGATTGTGTTTAAAAAAAACCATTCAAGCATACATCTCATATATGTACACTAATCTTTGATTCACTTACTTTTCCGTGAGGCCAAATAGAAGATAGTGAAGGTCCTTTTGGTGGAAAAAAAGTCTGCTGTGCTCTATAACTTCCATTTCATCGACTTCCTATGAAAAAAGATCTAAGAACATCATACTTTACACTTTCCTCACGGCCAATTTGTGTCAGATATATCAGTATTTTTTACTTTGAGATCCACTTAAAGTATCTACATGAGATAAATAATTTAAAATATTAGATTAACTAACTAACTAACTAACTTTTAGTATCTATTCCCGACTTCAAAGGCCAATTCCCTTCACTAAAACTTTGGTTTTAAAAACACTAGATAAGAATTTGTAGAGTCAAAAGGCAAACGCTGTTTATAAGTTAAATGAGAATCATTGCAGTAACTCCATCCTTTTTCAGATTTTAAGTAGCATGTATAATGTCCTGAGGTTGTCGAAGAACCGTCATGATAAATAATAGCTTCAGTTGTAAAGGTTCTTCCTGAAATTGATAACTGAGAAGCCACAACATTTTTAATAGAAGTTGTCAATTTAGTTCCATCAGGTCTACATCGTTGGAAAACTAAAATTATATACTGCCCATAACTTTGCATAAATAATGTGGACAGCATTGTACAGTTACATTGGGTACACACCATATTATGATCTGCTGCTTTAACTAGATTTTTAAATGACACTGATTTACAGTCAGGTAAAGTCAAATATATAAATCTTTCAGTGTCTATTCTAGTAGTACTTGATAAACTACAATTGTGGCAGTCATGCTGCCATTGATAAGAAAGGCTGAAAAGATTATCTACATCTACACCTTCATCTTCCAAAACACCAAACATATACATTAAAAATTCCTGACAATCCTGCTGAATGTTCTGTGAAAATTTATCTTGACCAGAACACATATCTAAAATATTTCGAATTTCTGTTACACTTTCTATTTCTGCTGTATCACTGCTATATTTCTCAAACACAGAATTCAATAAACCACACAATCTTTGATCCCGATTTTCAACAATCTGTTCTTGTAAACTTTTAAGAAAAAAAACAACATTAACCACTACATTAGCATAGCAGTTGACACCAGAACTATTTTCAAACTGAAATCCAACAACATTTTCTTCACAATTCTTTTTCTTCCTGTTTTCAATTACAGTTTTCTCGACTTTTTGTCTTTTTGCAACTACCTCACTGCAATTATCCTCATTTCTTCTTTTTCGGCCTACCACACGTTTTTCAAACAGAGGATATTGAGGCAAATGTGGAGCATACTCTCTTCTTAACCTATTGTATTCTTTAACACAATCTAGATCTGCACAAATTTTTGTCTCATCACACTCAATCAAGTACAATCCTGATAAAGTTCTGACTCGGGATAATGCCACATATGCCATACCCTCTTTAAACACAGATCTTCCAATGTTCACCAAAGCATTATCTACACTTAAACCTTGAGATTTATGAATTGTTACTGCATATGCCAAAAAAACAGGAAACTGTTTTCGGCGAACATATAAGTCTTTTACAAGTAAAAATCTAGCAGAACCACGACTTATTTGTTGTACTTGTTCAATGCCATCAATTTTTTTAAAAAAAATTCAATTCCATCTCTATTTCTGTAATTCACAAAATCAACAACATAACCCATTGCTCCATTTACCAGACCTCTTTCAACATTTAAATTCCTTCTCAAAATGATACGACAATTTAAACACACATTCAGAGTCTTTTCAAAACCAGCTGTTTTAGAAATACTTTTCTCTAATGAATCCAATTTAGTTTTCAAATTTTCAGACAAAACAATTGTTGCACCCATGTGCTCTATTTTATCTATTGCTTCCAGTTTCACAATCTCTTCATTTTCTAACTCTAACATTTTGTTGTTGAAGATGGAACATTCTTGCAGAGTTGGCATCAAACATATCCCAGATTTCTTCTCAGTCATTTTTTTAAAAATATTCTCTGGAAGAATGTTTTCATTTGGATACAAATTTGAAATTAATCGACCATGTAAAGCTTTTTTCCCAAGCTCGCTTACTTTTCCAATTCTTACATCTTGTAGAATATTTTTATAATCTTCATCCTTTGCCTGTCGCATATTTTGAAGCAGTTCAGCATATTTAAAATTTAACCATATATTAACGTTTCCAATGCTTCCAAGGGACTTCCTGGTATCTTCATGTGTGAGCATTTTAAACACTGGTTGACCTTTTACTGGAGTCAACTGCAATAGATCTCCAAAAACAATAATGTGTTTTCCTCCAAATAACACATCATACTCTGTTCTAAGAATTTCTTGCATTCTCAAATGCACAAAAGCAAGCATTAGATTTGAGACCATGCTTACTTCATCAATGATAAGAAGTTTCATTTCTTCAAGACTCTTGAAACTTCAGAACAAGCATCTCCAGATAACTTGTTGTAATGCAATTTATTATCAGGCTCAACTGGCAGCATCAGTAAACGATATAGAGTAATCCCTTTAATATTATGTGCAGCCAGACCAGTTGGAGCAGTTACAACACAAGACAGCGGTGAATCAGTCCTTTTCTGCAGATAACTTGCAATGGCTTTAATTAGAAAACGTTTTCCTCTCCCTGCTTCTCCACTTACATACAGTTGGACAGGGTCAAATGATGTACATGAGCACTCTTTTTTCTCATGTCTGAATCCATGTTCAATCTGCTCTGTGACTTCATCATATATCTTTTTCTGCTCAACGTTTAGTTGCTTTACCAAATCTTCTAAGTTAACTCCATCCTCTTGAGCTTGTTCCATAGCTCTTTCCACCTCATCCATGGCAGTGGCAGCTTCATTTTGGATAATAGGTCCTCCTAGTGGATCCTGACACAATGAAGTAGAACTCTGACTATCTTGAGAACTGTCTCTAGCTATCTCTTCAGCAATTGTGGTTTCTTGCTCCATTTCTTCATTCAACATTTGCAGATAATTTAGAAAAATAGGACATTCTATGGTATCCTTAGTTGCATTAAAAGAGTCTTCATAACAGAGAAAATCTCCAAGTAGTTCCTCTTCTGTACGCCATGGCTTAAAGAGTTGCAAAAGAGCTAAATAGTAAAATTCTCTTTTGTCTGGAGCTTCACAACTTGATTAATCAAATGGTCTTTTTTCTGCTTCACTAGACATCCTTCATAGCCAATGACTGCATATTTTCCATTATTGATATCTTCTGTGATGTTCCTCTTATAAGTGTAGTTTTGCAGAACTTCATACAAACAAGTGTTCTCAAGGTGAGTACTTCTATTTGGATAGTATGTATCCAACATATTTGTCTTCAAAATATCTGTACTGTTTGGTTCTTTCTCCGCCAAATATTCAATTTCTTGTACAGATTTCAAAACTCGGTTTCGTGTTGCAGCAAGACCTAGACTCACCCAAATGATTGTTCTTGATTTGGCATAGAGACTGCTGATGATAACCGATCAGAACATTCATATGCTCCAATTTCTCGATGCGACAACATCTTCAGACTGAAACTGTATAATTTCTTGCTTAGACTCTTTTCATGTGAAATGTCCTCCCACATTTCCTTCAGTTCTGTCTTTTCTTTTTTGGTGATGTAAGATGTCACATATCGAGCCACAGCAATAGAGTTGTCAGCAACGAACTGAATATCCATGTTAGCATTCCACATGGACAAAATCACTGGGTTGTAATCATTGATGTACTTAGATTCTTCATTTCTTTTCAAATTGTATGTATTTTTGGGAGATTTCCTCGTCACAGTATGTCGTAGAGATGACATCAAATTATTTACTCTTCCCTTAGAAATCACTGGTCGTGGAAATGCAAAACGACATTTCGTGTAGTACTTTTCCTTGTTTTTAAATTTTCGATGACAGTACTTTCCACAATGATGAGATTGAAAACGTAAAAATTGTTGCCTTAAACTGTTTTCTACAGTAGATTTTGGAACAGCACATGTTGAATACTCTTCAATGAAACTCATCACTGTTTCATCTGAATCTGATCCAAATTTGGGTGCATCTTTAATCCACAACAACATATGTATATGAGGAGCACCTCTCGCTTGATATTCCTTCCTCCAAAAGAAATCCAAAACCTCTCCAAGGGGAGGATTTTTTTTGTTGGTAATAAAAGACATCATAGCTTCAAATCTATGATTAAAATATCTGCAAACATTCCCTGGATCCAAAGAACACAGTTCTGCAGGTGTTTTTAATTCTATATTTGGTATGTTTCCATTTGCCTCTCGTAGAAATTCAAGTAAGTCATCCCATGCATACTCAGCACAGCTAAGAGTGAGGAACCATGTAGGAGTTCCTAAGTTTCTTAGCATACATTTCAATTCTCCATGACGACGGAACCAATACTCATTGGTTCCACGTTGACATGCCATGAGATTGATTAGCTGAGATTCCAAAATACTATCTTGCAGATTAACTTTCTCCATAAAGTCCCTTGCAGAAACATTTTGCAAATGAGCTCCACTTTTTAGTATATGATTAACTGCATAAGAAAGCCCAGACAAATCACTTTCAAACAGTAGATGAAACAAATATGGAATGCATTGACGAAACCTTGGATCTTCAGCATATAATCTTAGAGTCTGGTATTCAGCTGCAGGAATTTAAACTGGTCGATCATCATATCGTCCACCACGACCTGTTGGAAATAATTGTGGAAAACAACGAGCTTCCAAACTTTCTTCCCATACACTAATGGGACTTCCTTTTGCTGCTTTCATTTGAAACAAGTCAATTGCATTTCCCATTACTTCTTTGGAATGCAAAGGATGAACAGTATAATGTTCATATATTTCTTCACTTCTAGACACATCAACTTTTTCAATTTGACCAACTGAACAATCACTGTCTTCTTCTGTAGCTGTTTCTTCTGCTCCAACACTTACATCTTTGTAGTACTCATTGTTTTTGACCAAATACAACGTTGCCTTTTTGACTTTTCTAACATCCACTAAATCTTGCCAGATTTTCTTACTCTTTGTCGGAACCCCATTAACTAGAATAACTAGAGGATCCTCTTCTACTCTTTCTACACCAATTGTATCAATATTTTTCTTTACATCTAGAGGCAAATAAACAACTCTTCCCTTTAATCCTCTCTGTAAATCTTATGGAGGCAATTTCCCTGTCTTAGGCTCCATGCGTACAATAGCCTGAAAAGGATGGACACATTGAATCAAAATAGATTCATAAGTATTTAGATCCATCAATTCAGAAGGAATATCTATCAACTGAAGATTATTATGAACTGCTCTAGCAGGCATTCTATTTTCATTTAATTTTTTTAAACAATAATTACAAATACGCTGATCAAAACTCAAATCAAAACAATTCTCCACCAACAAATAACTTACAAAATCCTTCCATTCACTATTATTTTCCAATTCACTTTTTGCATATAAATCAACTAACCTAGTCTGAATCTTATAATTAGTCAGTCGACAACACACACAAGTTAAATTAGGCCTTTCACTTGATTTCACCTTAAACTTGGCAATTTCCTCGTCAAACTTTTCAATACTTGAAATCTGTCCATTATCTTCCACATTACCATCCATTACTATATCTATTTCTACACTGTCCTCTTAGTTCCCAAAATAACAAAACTCAATTTCTTCACAAATAGTCTTCACATCCACTTCAGATCCATGCAAAAGAGCACTGTTTAACTGTTTAAGCTTAAGTGCTGGACTTTTTGCATAATACAACTTTCTCACTAATTTCCTCACCTTATTATGATGCACTGCTAACATCCTAAAATGATGAAAAACACTCTGACATACTTTTCTAGAAAGACAAGCTAGTGAATGTCCATGCAAACCTGTGCTTTCTCTCACTCTGCAAGGATCTAACTCTTGCAAGATCTTCATTTTTTGTTTGAGACTTTTCTTACTATATGTACGTAAGAAATTTCGAAGCAAATCGATTGAATCCTGTCGCACACTACAAATACTACTGCACTTCCATGTGTACACTGGACCCTTAGTACGTCTCCCTAAAACTTAATCAGCTAACACCTCTTCTGCGTCTCTAGATACAAGTTTCTCTTTTTCCATCACACAACCATCTTTCACCTCATATGCTCGACCACTGGTGTCAACTGCATGCACCAAATCATTTTCCTGAAAGTAACTCTCCTCATTGAAAAACGGCTCAGAACTTGAACTATGCATCCATTCACCAGAAAATACTTCACAAAAATTACTCCGATTAATAATTCTTTTCCAGCTACTGTTCGATTTGAAAACATCAATTGCCTTATTAAGTATCCTAATTCTATTGATTATTAAAATAAATAATTTTTTCTTAACTTCAAAAGCCTGATCAACAATCTTTTCTACACTTTTCTTTTTCTTGTAAAAAGCAGCTCTCAGTTTACTTTTCTTATCATTTTTTAGCAAATATAAAACTACCCTATTGCGAAACATTCGCCTACGAATGTCCCTAAATTGATTTACCCTTCTATTGCTATCCATTCTCTTCTCTCCTGCTCCAATCGAGACATTTTTTGTGGGCCTCTCCTTCCTTTTTAGATTTGTTGACTTTTTCTTAATATTCACATTAGCAATATCATTTCTTTTTCTACGACATATGTTGCGAAGAAAAGACTTAATTGGCTTACCAGAAGCTTTTCTGGTGTTTTTTAAAGTAGTTGTTGTAGAGGATTCCATAAATTCTGTTGTTGATGTTCTTCTTTTCCGTATGGTATTTTTGATAATTCTTTGCCTTGAAGGCATTTTTGCTTGCTTTTCAGAAGTTGATTTGAATCTGTTGTTCTGTAAAAAAAAACACATGAAAGACCACTATTAGCAAACAACAAAGTAATGTCAAAAGCAAACAATATAAACAATAAATTGCAACATATTTAAGTTTATACAACAGCAACTCAGGGCTTTATTTATAAAGGCCTTACGCCACCAGTGCGTCACTTATTACCCATGTTTAAAGTGATGCATCAGCTGCACAAGGCAATCATAAAAAAGGACCAAATGCAAATACCAATCAATTGCACGCAAACATCGTTTTTTGAATAACATTTAAGAAACACTGCGCAGAACCTATGTACAACCACTCAATATCAGCAAACAAAGTCAGGGCCTTATTTATGAAGGTCTTGCGCCTCAAGAGTGTCACTTATTTCCCATGTATAAAGTGATGCACCAGTTGCATAAGGCAATCATAAATAAGGGCCAAATGAAAATACCATTCATTTGCACCCAAAATCGTTTTTTGAATAACATTTAAAAAACACTGCGCAGAACCTAAGTACAAGCACAGAATATCACTTTTGAAACGTCAGTGTTTCCCCAAATACAAATCCTCTATCTTTCAAATGTTGATATCAAGCATTATCAAAAATCCAAAAACAAATCAACAGCAAACAAAGTCAGGGCCTTATTTATGAAGGCCTTGCGCCACCAGTGCGTCACTTATTACCCATGTTTAAAGTGATGCATCAGCTGCACAAGGCATCATAAAAAAGGGCCAAATGCAAATACCAATCAATTGCACCCAAAAATCGTTTTTTGAATAACATTTAAGAAACACTGCGCAGAACCTATGTACAACCACTCAATATCAGCAAACAAAGTCAGGGCCTTATTTATGAAGGTCTTGCGCCACAAGAGTGTCACTTATTTCCCATGTATAAAGTGATGCACCAGTTGCATAAGGCAATCATAAATAAGGGCCAAATGAAAATACCATTCATTTGCACCCAAAATCGTTTTTTGAATAACATTTAAAAAACACTGCGCAGAACCTATGTACAAGCACAGCATATCACTTTTGAAACGTCACTGTTTCCCAAATACAAATCCTCTATCTTTCAAATGTTGATATCAAGCATTATCAAAAATCCAAAAACAAATCAACAGCAAACAAAGTCAGGGCCTTATTTATGAAGGCCTTGCGCCACCAGTGCGTCACTTATTACCCATGTTTAAAGTGATGCATCAGCTGCACAAGGCAATCATAAAAAAGGGCCAAATGCAAATACCAATCAATTGCACCCAAAAATCGTTTTTTGAATAACATTTAAGAAACACTGCGCAGAACCTATGTACAAGCAGAGAATATCACTTTTGAAACGTCACTGTTTCCCCAAATACAAATCCTCTATCTTTCAAATGTTGATATCAAGCATTATCAAAAATCCAAAAACAAATCAACAGCAAACAAAGTCAGGGCCTTATTTATGAAGGCCTTGCGCCACCAGTGCGCCACTTATTTCCCATCTTTAAAGTGATGCATCAGCTGCACAAGGCAATCATAAAAAAGGGCCAAATGCAAATACCAATCAATTGCACCCAAAAATCGTTTTTTGTATAACATTTAAGAAACACTGCGCAGAACCTATGTACAACCACTCAATATCAGCAAACAAAGTCAGGGCCTTATTTATGAAGGTCTTGCGCCACAAGAGTGTCACTTATTTCCCATGTGTAAAGTGATGCACCAGTTGCATAAGGCAATCATAAATAAGGGCCAAATGAAAATACCATTCATTTGCACCCAAAATCGTTTTTTGAATAACATTTAAAAAACACTGCGCAGAACCTATGTACAAGCACAGGTTATCACTTTTGAAACGTCAGTGTTTCCCCAAATACAAATCCTCTATCTTTCAAATGTTGATATCAAGCATTATCAAAAATCCAAAAACAAATCAACAGCAAACAAAGTCAGGGCCTTATTTATGAAGGCCTTGCGCCACCAGTGCGTCACTTATTACCCATGTTTAAAGTGATGCATCAGCTGCACAAGGCAATCATAAAAAAGGGCCAAATGCAAATACCAATCAATTGCACCCAAAAATCGTTTTTTGAATAACATTTAAGAAACACTGCGCAGAACCTATGTACAACCACTCAATATCAGCAAACAAAGTCAGGGCCTTATTTATGAAGGTCTTGCGCCACAAGAGTGTCACCAGTTGCATAAGGCAATCATAAATAAGGGCCAAATGAAAATACCATTCATTAGCACCCAAAATCGTTTTTTGAATAACATTTAAAAAACACTGCGCAGAACCTATGTACAAGCACAGGATATCACTTTTGAAACGTCAGTGTTTCCCCAAATACAAATCCTCTATCTTTCAAATGTTGATATCAAGCATTATCAAAAATCCAAAAACAAATCAACAGCAAACAAAGTCAGGGCCTTATTTATTAAGGCCTTGCGCCACCAGTGTGTCACTTATTGCCCATGTTTAAAGTGATGCATCAGCTGCACAAGGCAATCATAAAAAAGGGCCAAATGCAAATACCAATCAATTGCACCCAAAAATCGTTTTTTGAATAACATTTAAGAAACACTGCGCAGAACCTATGTACAACCACTCAATATCAGCAAACAAAGTCAGGGCCTTATTTATGAAGGTCTTGCGCCACAAGAGTGTCACCAGTTGCATAAGGCAATCATAAATAAGGGCCAAATGAAAATACCATTCATTTGCACCCAAAATCGTTTTTTGAATAAGATTTAAAAAACACTGCGCAGAACCTATGTACAAGCACAGAATATCACTTTTGAAACGTCACTGTTTCCCCAAATACAAATCCTCTATCTTTCAAATGTTGATATCAAGCATTATCAAAAATCCAAAAACAAATCAACAGCAAACAAAGTCAGGGCCTTATTTATGAAGGCCTTGCGCCACCAGTGCGTCACTTATTACCCATGTTTAAAGTGATGCATCAGCTGCACAAGGCAATCATAAAAAAGGGCCAAATGCAAATACCAATCAATTGCACCCAAAAATCGTTTTTTGAATAACATTTAAGAAACACTGCGCAGAACCTATGTACAACCACTCAATATCAGCAAACAAAGTCAGGGCCTTATTTATGGAAGTCTTGCGCCACAAGAGTGTCACTTATTTACCATGTATAAAGTGATGCACCAGTTGCATAAGGCAATCATAAATAAGGGCCAAATGAAAATACCATTCATTTGCACCCAAAATCGTTTTTTGAATAACATTTAAAAAACACTGCGCAGAACCTATGTACAAGCACAGAATATCACTTTTGAAACGTCTCTGTTTCCCCAAATACAAATCCTCTATCTTTCAAATGTTGATATCAAGCATTATCAAAAATCCAAAAACAAATCAACAGCAAACAAAGTCAGGGCCTTATTTATGAAGGCCTTGCGCCACCAGTGCGTCACTTATTACCCATGTTTAAAGTGATGCATCAGCTGCACAAGGCAATCATAAAAAAGGGCCAAATGCAAATACCAATCAATTGCACCCAAAAATCGTTTTTTGAATAACATTTAAGAAACACTGCGCAGAACCTATGTACAAGCAGAGAATATCACTTTTGAAACATCACTGTTTCCCCAAATACAAATCCTCTATCTTTCAAATGTTGATATCAAGCATTATCAAAAATCCAAAAACAAATCAACAGCAAACAAAGTCAGGGCCTTATTTATGAAGGCCTTGCGCCACCAGTGCGCCACTTATTTCCCATCTTTAAAGTGATGCATCAGCTGCACAAGGCAATCATAAAAAAGGGCCAAATGCAAATACCAATCAATTGCACCCAAAAATCGTTTTTTGTATAACATTTAAGAAACACTGCGCAGAACCTATGTACAACCACTCAATATCAGCAAACAAAGTCAGGGCCTTATTTATGAAGGTCTTGCGCCACAAGAGTGTCACTTATTTCCCATGTGTAAAGTGATGCACCAGTTGCATAAGGCAATCATAAATAAGGGCCAAATGAAAATACCATTCATTTGCACCCAAAATCGTTTTTTGAATAACATTTAAAAAACACTGCGCAGAACCTATGTACAAGCACAGGTTATCACTTTTGAAACGTCAGTGTTTCCCCAAATACAAATCCTCTATCTTTCAAATGTTGATATCAAGCATTATCAAAAATCCAAAAACAAATCAACAGCAAACAAAGTCAGGGCCTTATTTATGAAGGCCTTGCGCCACCAGTGCGTCACTTATTACCCATGTTTAAAGTGATGCATCAGCTGCACAAGGCAATCATAAAAAAGGGCCAAATGCAAATACCAATCAATTGCACCCAAAAATCGTTTTTTGAATAACATTTAAGAAACACTGCGCAGAACCTATGTACAACCACTCAATATCAGCAAACAAAGTCAGGGCCTTATTTATGAAGGTCTTGCGCCACAAGAGTGTCACCAGTTGCATAAGGCAATCATAAATAAGGGCCAAATGAAAATACCATTCATTAGCACCCAAAATCGTTTTTTGAATAACATTTAAAAAACACTGCGCAGAACCTATGTACAAGCACAGGATATCACTTTTGAAACGTCAGTGTTTCCCCAAATACAAATCCTCTATCTTTCAAATGTTGATATCAAGCATTATCAAAAATCCAAAAACAAATCAACAGCAAACAAAGTCAGGGCCTTATTTATTAAGGCCTTGCGCCACCAGTGTGTCACTTATTGCCCATGTTTAAAGTGATGCATCAGCTGCACAAGGCAATCATAAAAAAGGGCCAAATGCAAATACCAATCAATTGCACCCAAAAATCGTTTTTTGAATAACATTTAAGAAACACTGCGCAGAACCTATGTACAACCACTCAATATCAGCAAACAAAGTCAGGGCCTTATTTATGAAGGTCTTGCGCCACAAGAGTGTCACCAGTTGCATAAGGCAATCATAAATAAGGGCCAAATGAAAATACCATTCATTTGCACCCAAAATCATTTTTTGAATAAGATTTAAAAAACACTGCGCAGAACCTATGTACAAGCACAGAATATCACTTTTGAAACATCACTGTTTCCCCAAATACAAATCCTCTATCTTTCAAATGTTGATATCAAGCATTATCAAAAATCCAAAAACAAATCAACAGCAAACAAAGTCAGGGCCTTATTTATGAAGGCCTTGCGCCACCAGTGCGTCACTTATTACCCATGTTTAAAGTGATGCATCAGCTGCACAAGGCAATCATAAAAAAGGGCCAAATGCAAATACCAATCAATTGCACCCAAAAATCGTTTTTTGAATAACATTTAAGAAACACTGCGCAGAACCTATGTACAACCACTCAATATCAGCAAACAAAGTCAGGGCCTTATTTATGGAAGTCTTGCGCCACAAGAGTGTCACTTATTTACCATGTATAAAGTGATGCACCAGTTGCATAAGGCAATCATAAATAAGGGCCAAATGAAAATACCATTCATTTGCACCCAAAATCGTTTTTTGAATAACATTTAAAAAACACTGCGCAGAACCTATGTACAAGCACAGAATATCACTTTTGAAACGTCTCTGTTTCCCCAAATACAAATCCTCTATCTTTCAAATGTTGATATCAAGCATTATCAAAAACTCCAAAAACAAATCAACAGCAAACAAAGTCAGGGCCTTATTTATGAAGGCCTTGCGCCACCAGTGCGTCACTTATTACCCATGTTTAAAGTGATGCATCAGCTGCACAAGGCAATCATAAAAAAGGGCCAAATGCAAATACCAATCAATTGCACCCAAAAATCGTTTTTTGAATAACATTTAAGAAACACTGCGCAGAACCTATGTACAACCACTCAATATCAGCAAACAAAGTCAGGGCCTTATTTATGAAGGTCTTGCGCCACAAGAGTGTCACTTATTTCCCATGTATAAAGTGATGCACCAGTTGCATAAGGCAATCATAAATAAGGGCCAAATGAAAATACCATTCATTTGCACCCAAAATCGTTTTTTGAATAACATTTAAAAAACACTGCGCAGAACCTATGTACAAGCACAGCATATCACTTTTGAAACGTCACTGTTTCCCAAATACAAATCCTCTATCTTTCAAATGTTGATATCAAGCATTATCAAAAATCCAAAAACAAATCAACAGCAAACAAAGTCAGGGCCTTATTTATGAAGGCCTTGCGCCACCAGTGCGTCACTTATTACCCATGTTTAAAGTGATGCATCAGCTGCACAAGGCAATCATAAAAAAGGGCCAAATGCAAATACCAATCAATTGCACCCAAAAATCGTTTTTTGAATAACATTTAAGAAACACTGCGCAGAACCTATGTACAAGCAGAGAATATCACTTTTGAAACGTCACTGTTTCCCCAAATACAAATCCTCTATCTTTCAAATGTTGATATCAAGCATTATCAAAAATCCAAAAACAAATCAACAGCAAACAAAGTCGGGGCCTTATTTATGAAGGCCTTGCGCCACCAGTGCGCCACTTATTTCCCATCTTTAAAGTGATGCATCAGCTGCACAAGGCAATCATAAAAAAGGGCCAAATGCAAATACCAATCAATTGCACCCAAAAATCGTTTTTTGTATAACATTTAAGAAACACTGCGCAGAACCTATGTACAACCACTCAATATCAGCAAACAAAGTCAGGGCCTTATTTATGAAGGTCTTGCGCCACAAGAGTGTCACTTATTTCCCATGTGTAAAGTGATGCACCAGTTGCATAAGGCAATCATAAATAAGGGCCAAATGAAAATACCATTCATTTGCACCCAAAATCGTTTTTTGAATAACATTTAAAAAACACTGCGCAGAACCTATGTACAAGCACAGGTTATCACTTTTGAAACGTCAGTGTTTCCCCAAATACAAATCCTCTATCTTTCAAATGTTGATATCAAGCATTATCAAAAATCCAAAAACAAATCAACAGCAAACAAAGTCAGGGCCTTATTTATGAAGGCCTTGCGCCACCAGTGCGTCACTTATTACCCATGTTTAAAGTGATGCATCAGCTGCACAAGGCAATCATAAAAAAGGGCCAAATGCAAATACCAATCAATTGCACCCAAAAATCGTTTTTTGAATAACATTTAAGAAACACTGCGCAGAACCTATGTACAACCACTCAATATCAGCAAACAAAGTCAGGGCCTTATTCATGAAGGTCTTGCGCCACAAGAGTGTCACCAGTTGCATAAGGCAATCATAAATAAGGGCCAAATGAAAATACCATTCATTAGCACCCAAAATCGTTTTTTGAATAACATTTAAAAAACACTGCGCAGAACCTATGTACAAGCACAGGATATCACTTTTGAAACGTCAGTGTTTCCCCAAATACAAATCCTCTATCTTTCAAATGTTGATATCAAGCATTATCAAAAATCCAAAAACAAATCAACAGCAAACAAAGTCAGGGCCTTATTTATTAAGGCCTTGCGCCACCAGTGTGTCACTTATTGCCCATGTTTAAAGTGATGCATCAGCTGCACAAGGCAATCATAAAAAAGGGCCAAATGCAAATACCAATCAATTGCACCCAAAAATCGTTTTTTGAATAACATTTAAGAAACACTGCGCAGAACCTATGTACAACCACTCAATATCAGCAAACAAAGTCAGGGCCTTATTTATGAAGGTCTTGCGCCACAAGAATGTCACCAGTTGCATAAGGCAATCATAAATAAGGGCCAAATGAAAATACCATTCATTTGCACCCAAAATCGTTTTTTGAATAAGATTTAAAAAACACTGCGCAGAACCTATGTACAAGCACAGAATATCACTTTTGAAACGTCACTGTTTCCCCAAATACAAATCCTCTATCTTTCAAATGTTGATATCAAGCATTATCAAAAATCCAAAAACAAATCAACAGCAAACAAAGTCAGGGCCTTATTTATGAAGGCCTTGCGCCACCAGTGCGTCACTTATTACCCATGTTTAAAGTGATGCATCAGCTGCACAAGGCAATCATAAAAAAGGGCCAAATGCAAATACCAATCAATTGCACCCAAAAATCGTTTTTTGAATAACATTTAAGAAACACTGCGCAGAACCTATGTACAACCACTCAATATCAGCAAACAAAGTCAGGGCCTTATTTATGGAAGTCTTGCGCCACAAGAGTGTCACTTATTTCCCATGTATAAAGTGATGCACCAGTTGCATAAGGCAATCATAAATAAGGGCCAAATGAAAATACCATTCATTTGCACCCAAAATCGTTTTTTGAATAACATTTAAAAAACACTGCGCAGAACCTATGTACAAGCACAGAATATCACTTTCTAAACGTCACTGTTTCCCCAAATACAAATCCTCTATCTTTCAAATGTTGATATCAAGCATTATCAAAAATCCAAAAACAAATCAACAGCAAACAAAGTCAGGGCCTTATTTATGAAGGCCTTGCGCCACCAGTGCGCCACTTATTTCCCATCTTTAAAGTGATGCATCAGCTGCACAAGGCAATCATAAAAAAGGGCCAAATGCAAATACCAATCAATTGCACCCAAAAATCGTTTTTTGAATAACATTTAAGAAACACTGCGCAGAACCTATGTACAACCACTCAATATCAACAAACAAAGTCAGGGCCTTATTTATGAAGGTCTTGTGCCACAAGAGTGTCACTTATTTCCCATGTATAAAGTGATGCACCAGTTGCATAAGGCAATCATAAATAAGGGCCAAATGACAATACCATTCATTTGCACCCCAAATCGTTTTTTGAATAACATTTAAAAAACACTGCGCAGAACCTATGTACAAGCACAGCATATCACTTTTGAAACGTCACTGTTTCCCAAATACAAATCCTCCATCTTTCAAATGTTGATATCAAGCATTATCAAAAATCCAAAAACAAATCAACAGCAAACAAAGTCAGGGCCTTATTTATGAAGGCCTTGCGCCACCAGTGCGTCACTTATTACCCATGTTTAAAGTGATGCATCAGCTGCACAAGGCAATCATAAAAAAGGGCCAAATGCAAATACCAATCAATTGCACCCAAAAATCGTTTTTTGAATAACATTTAAGAAACACTGCGCAGAACCTATGTACAAGCAGAGAATATCACTTTTGAAACGTCACTGTTTCCCCAAATACAAATCCTCTATCTTTCAAAAGTTGATATCAAGCATTATCAAAAATCCAAAAACAAATCAACAGCAAACACAGTCAGGGCCTTATTTATGAAGGCCTTGCGCCACCAGTGCGTCACTTATTTCCCATGTTTAAAGTGACGCATCAGCTGCACAAGGCAATCATAAAAAAGGGCCAAATGCAAATACCAATCAATTGCACCCAAAAATCGTTTTTTGTATAACATTTAAGAAACACTGCGCAGAACCTATGTACAACCACTCAATATCAGCAAACAAAGTCAGGGCCTTATTTATGAAGGTCTTGCGCCACAAGAGTGTCACTTATTTCCCATGTGTAAAGTGATGCACCAGTTGCATAAGGCAATCATAAATAAGGGCCAAATGAAAATACCATTCATTTGCACCCAAAATCGTTTTTTGAATAACATTTAAAAAACACTGCGCAGAACCTATGTACAAGCACAGGATATCACTTTTGAAACGTCAGTGTTTCCCCAAATACAAATCCTCTATCTTTCAAATGTTGATATCAAGCATTATCAGAAATCCAAAAACAAATCAACAGCAAACAAAGTCAGGGCCTTATTTATGAAGGCCTTGCGCCACCAGTGCGTCACTTATTACCCATGTTTAAAGTGATGCATCAGCTGCACAAGGCAATCATAAAAAAGGGCCAAATGCAAATACCAATCAATTGCACCCAAAAATCGTTTTTTGAATAACATTTAAGAAACACTGCGCAGAACCTATGTACAACCACTCAATATCAGCAAACAAAGTCAGGGCCTTATTTATGAAGGTCTTGCGCCACAAGAGTGTCACCAGTTGCATAAGGCAATCATAAATAAGGGCCAAATGAAAATACCATTCATTTGCACCCAAAATCGTTTTTTGAATAACATTTAAAAAACACTGCGCAGAACCTATGTACAAGCACAGGTTATCACTTTTGAAACGTCAGTGTTTCCCCAAATACAAATCCTCTATCTTTCAAATGTTGATATCAAGCATTATCAAAAATCCAAAAACAAATCAACAGCAAACAAAGTCAGGGCCTTATTTATGAAGGCCTTGCGCCACCAGTGCGTCACTTATTACCCATGTTTAAAGTGATGCATCAGCTGCACAAGGCAATCATAAAAAAGGGCCAAATGCAAATACCAATCAATTGCACCCAAAAATCGTTTTTTGAATAACATTTAAGAAACACTGCGCAGAACCTATGTACAACCACTCAATATCAGCAAACAAAGTCAGGGCCTTATTTATGAAGGTCTTGCGCCACAAGAGTGTCACCAGTTGCATAAGGCAATCATAAATAAGGGCCAAATGAAAATACCATTCATTAGCACCCAAAATCGTTTTTTGAATAACATTTAAAAAACACTGCGCAGAACCTATGTACAAGCACAGGATATCACTTTTGAAACGTCAGTGTTTCCCCAAATACAAATCCTCTATCTTTCAAATGTTGATATCAAGCATTATCAAAAATCCAAAAACAAATCAACAGCAAACAAAGTCAGGGCCTTATTTATTAAGGCCTTGCGCCACCAGTGTGTCACTTATTGCCCATGTTTAAAGTGATGCATCAGCTGCACAAGGCAATCATAAAAAAGGGCCAAATGCAAATACCAATCAATTGCACCCAAAAATCGTTTTTTGAATAACATTTAAGAAACACTGCGCAGAACCTATGTACAACCACTCAATATCAGCAAACAAAGTCAGGGCCTTATTTATGAAGGTCTTGCGCCACAAGAGTGTCACCAGTTGCATAAGGCAATCATAAATAAGGGCCAAATGAAAATACCATTCATTTGCACCCAAAATCGTTTTTTGAATAAGATTTAAAAAACACTGCGCAGAACCTATGTACAAGCACAGAATATCACTTTTGAAACGTCACTGTTTCCCCAAATACAAATCCTCTATCTTTCAAATGTTGATATCAAGCATTATCAAAAATCCAAAAACAAATCAACAGCAAACAAAGTCAGGGCCTTATTTATGAAGGCCTTGCGCCACCAGTGCGTCACTTATTACCCATGTTTAAAGTGATGCATCAGCTGCACAAGGCAATCATAAAAAAGGGCCAAATGCAAATACCAATCAATTGCACCCAAAAATCGTTTTTTGAATAACATTTAAGAAACACTGCGCAGAACCTATGTACAACCACTCAATATCAGCAAACAAAGTCAGGGCCTTATTTATGGAAGTCTTGCGCCACAAGAGTGTCACTTATTTACCATGTATAAAGTGATGCACCAGTTGCATAAGGCAATCATAAATAAGGGCCAAATGAAAATACCATTCATTTGCACCCAAAATCGTTTTTTGAATAACATTTAAAAAACACTGCGCAGAACCTATGTACAAGCACAGAATATCACTTTTGAAACGTCTCTGTTTCCCCAAATACAAATCCTCTATCTTTCAAATGTTGATATCAAGCATTATCAAAAATCCAAAAACAAATCAACAGCAAACAAAGTCAGGGCCTTATTTATGAAGGCCTTGCGCCACCAGTGCGTCACTTATTACCCATGTTTAAAGTGATGCATCAGCTGCACAAGGCAATCATAAAAAAGGGCCAAATGCAAATACCAATCAATTGCACCCAAAAATCGTTTTTTGAATAACATTTAAGAAACACTGCGCAGAACCTATGTACAAGCAGAGAATATCACTTTTGAAACATCACTGTTTCCCCAAATACAAATCCTCTATCTTTCAAATGTTGATATCAAGCATTATCAAAAATCCAAAAACAAATCAACAGCAAACAAAGTCAGGGCCTTATTTATGAAGGCCTTGCGCCACCAGTGCGCCACTTATTTCCCATCTTTAAAGTGATGCATCAGCTGCACAAGGCAATCATAAAAAAGGGCCAAATGCAAATACCAATCAATTGCACCCAAAAATCGTTTTTTGTATAACATTTAAGAAACACTGCGCAGAACCTATGTACAACCACTCAATATCAGCAAACAAAGTCAGGGCCTTATTTATGAAGGTCTTGCGCCACAAGAGTGTCACTTATTTCCCATGTGTAAAGTGATGCACCAGTTGCATAAGGCAATCATAAATAAGGGCCAAATGAAAATACCATTCATTTGCACCCAAAATCGTTTTTTGAATAACATTTAAAAAACACTGCGCAGAACCTATGTACAAGCACAGGTTATCACTTTTGAAACGTCAGTGTTTCCCCAAATACAAATCCTCTATCTTTCAAATGTTGATATCAAGCATTATCAAAAATCCAAAAACAAATCAACAGCAAACAAAGTCAGGGCCTTATTTATGAAGGCCTTGCGCCACCAGTGCGTCACTTATTACCCATGTTTAAAGTGATGCATCAGCTGCACAAGGCAATCATAAAAAAGGGCCAAATGCAAATACCAATCAATTGCACCCAAAAATCGTTTTTTGAATAACATTTAAGAAACACTGCGCAGAACCTATGTACAACCACTCAATATCAGCAAACAAAGTCAGGGCCTTATTTATGAAGGTCTTGCGCCACAAGAGTGTCACCAGTTGCATAAGGCAATCATAAATAAGGGCCAAATGAAAATACCATTCATTAGCACCCAAAATCGTTTTTTGAATAACATTTAAAAAACACTGCGCAGAACCTATGTACAAGCACAGGATATCACTTTTGAAACGTCAGTGTTTCCCCAAATACAAATCCTCTATCTTTCAAATGTTGATATCAAGCATTATCAAAAATCCAAAAACAAATCAACAGCAAACAAAGTCAGGGCCTTATTTATTAAGGCCTTGCGCCACCAGTGTGTCACTTATTGCCCATGTTTAAAGTGATGCATCAGCTGCACAAGGCAATCATAAAAAAGGGCCAAATGCAAATACCAATCAATTGCACCCAAAAATCGTTTTTTGAATAACATTTAAGAAACACTGCGCAGAACCTATGTACAACCACTCAATATCAGCAAACAAAGTCAGGGCCTTATTTATGAAGGTCTTGCGCCACAAGAGTGTCACCAGTTGCATAAGGCAATCATAAATAAGGGCCAAATGAAAATACCATTCATTTGCACCCAAAATCATTTTTTGAATAAGATTTAAAAAACACTGCGCAGAACCTATGTACAAGCACAGAATATCACTTTTGAAACATCACTGTTTCCCCAAATACAAATCCTCTATCTTTCAAATGTTGATATCAAGCATTATCAAAAATCCAAAAACAAATCAACAGCAAACAAAGTCAGGGCCTTATTTATGAAGGCCTTGCGCCACCAGTGCGTCACTTATTACCCATGTTTAAAGTGATGCATCAGCTGCACAAGGCAATCATAAAAAAGGGCCAAATGCAAATACCAATCAATTGCACCCAAAAATCGTTTTTTGAATAACATTTAAGAAACACTGCGCAGAACCTATGTACAACCACTCAATATCAGCAAACAAAGTCAGGGCCTTATTTATGGAAGTCTTGCGCCACAAGAGTGTCACTTATTTACCATGTATAAAGTGATGCACCAGTTGCATAAGGCAATCATAAATAAGGGCCAAATGAAAATACCATTCATTTGCACCCAAAATCGTTTTTTGAATAACATTTAAAAAACACTGCGCAGAACCTATGTACAAGCACAGAATATCACTTTTGAAACGTCTCTGTTTCCCCAAATACAAATCCTCTATCTTTCAAATGTTGATATCAAGCATTATCAAAAACTCCAAAAACAAATCAACAGCAAACAAAGTCAGGGCCTTATTTATGAAGGCCTTGCGCCACCAGTGCGTCACTTATTACCCATGTTTAAAGTGATGCATCAGCTGCACAAGGCAATCATAAAAAAGGGCCAAATGCAAATACCAATCAATTGCACCCAAAAATCGTTTTTTGAATAACATTTAAGAAACACTGCGCAGAACCTATGTACAACCACTCAATATCAGCAAACAAAGTCAGGGCCTTATTTATGAAGGTCTTGCGCCACAAGAGTGTCACTTATTTCCCATGTATAAAGTGATGCACCAGTTGCATAAGGCAATCATAAATAAGGGCCAAATGAAAATACCATTCATTTGCACCCAAAATCGTTTTTTGAATAACATTTAAAAAACACTGCGCAGAACCTATGTACAAGCACAGCATATCACTTTTGAAACGTCACTGTTTCCCAAATACAAATCCTCTATCTTTCAAATGTTGATATCAAGCATTATCAAAAATCCAAAAACAAATCAACAGCAAACAAAGTCAGGGCCTTATTTATGAAGGCCTTGCGCCACCAGTGCGTCACTTATTACCCATGTTTAAAGTGATGCATCAGCTGCACAAGGCAATCATAAAAAAGGGCCAAATGCAAATACCAATCAATTGCACCCAAAAATCGTTTTTTGAATAACATTTAAGAAACACTGCGCAGAACCTATGTACAAGCAGAGAATATCACTTTTGAAACGTCACTGTTTCCCCAAATACAAATCCTCTATCTTTCAAATGTTGATATCAAGCATTATCAAAAATCCAAAAACAAATCAACAGCAAACAAAGTCGGGGCCTTATTTATGAAGGCCTTGCGCCACCAGTGCGCCACTTATTTCCCATCTTTAAAGTGATGCATCAGCTGCACAAGGCAATCATAAAAAAGGGCCAAATGCAAATACCAATCAATTGCACCCAAAAATCGTTTTTTGTATAACATTTAAGAAACACTGCGCAGAACCTATGTACAACCACTCAATATCAGCAAACAAAGTCAGGGCCTTATTTATGAAGGTCTTGCGCCACAAGAGTGTCACTTATTTCCCATGTGTAAAGTGATGCACCAGTTGCATAAGGCAATCATAAATAAGGGCCAAATGAAAATACCATTCATTTGCACCCAAAATCGTTTTTTGAATAACATTTAAAAAACACTGCGCAGAACCTATGTACAAGCACAGGTTATCACTTTTGAAACGTCAGTGTTTCCCCAAATACAAATCCTCTATCTTTCAAATGTTGATATCAAGCATTATCAAAAATCCAAAAACAAATCAACAGCAAACAAAGTCAGGGCCTTATTTATGAAGGCCTTGCGCCACCAGTGCGTCACTTATTACCCATGTTTAAAGTGATGCATCAGCTGCACAAGGCAATCATAAAAAAGGGCCAAATGCAAATACCAATCAATTGCACCCAAAAATCGTTTTTTGAATAACATTTAAGAAACACTGCGCAGAACCTATGTACAACCACTCAATATCAGCAAACAAAGTCAGGGCCTTATTCATGAAGGTCTTGCGCCACAAGAGTGTCACCAGTTGCATAAGGCAATCATAAATAAGGGCCAAATGAAAATACCATTCATTAGCACCCAAAATCGTTTTTTGAATAACATTTAAAAAACACTGCGCAGAACCTATGTACAAGCACAGGATATCACTTTTGAAACGTCAGTGTTTCCCCAAATACAAATCCTCTATCTTTCAAATGTTGATATCAAGCATTATCAAAAATCCAAAAACAAATCAACAGCAAACAAAGTCAGGGCCTTATTTATTAAGGCCTTGCGCCACCAGTGTGTCACTTATTGCCCATGTTTAAAGTGATGCATCAGCTGCACAAGGCAATCATAAAAAAGGGCCAAATGCAAATACCAATCAATTGCACCCAAAAATCGTTTTTTGAATAACATTTAAGAAACACTGCGCAGAACCTATGTACAACCACTCAATATCAGCAAACAAAGTCAGGGCCTTATTTATGAAGGTCTTGCGCCACAAGAATGTCACCAGTTGCATAAGGCAATCATAAATAAGGGCCAAATGAAAATACCATTCATTTGCACCCAAAATCGTTTTTTGAATAAGATTTAAAAAACACTGCGCAGAACCTATGTACAAGCACAGAATATCACTTTTGAAACGTCACTGTTTCCCCAAATACAAATCCTCTATCTTTCAAATGTTGATATCAAGCATTATCAAAAATCCAAAAACAAATCAACAGCAAACAAAGTCAGGGCCTTATTTATGAAGGCCTTGCGCCACCAGTGCGTCACTTATTACCCATGTTTAAAGTGATGCATCAGCTGCACAAGGCAATCATAAAAAAGGGCCAAATGCAAATACCAATCAATTGCACCCAAAAATCGTTTTTTGAATAACATTTAAGAAACACTGCGCAGAACCTATGTACAACCACTCAATATCAGCAAACAAAGTCAGGGCCTTATTTATGGAAGTCTTGCGCCACAAGAGTGTCACTTATTTCCCATGTATAAAGTGATGCACCAGTTGCATAAGGCAATCATAAATAAGGGCCAAATGAAAATACCATTCATTTGCACCCAAAATCGTTTTTTGAATAACATTTAAAAAACACTGCGCAGAACCTATGTACAAGCACAGAATATCACTTTCTAAACGTCACTGTTTCCCCAAATACAAATCCTCTATCTTTCAAATGTTGATATCAAGCATTATCAAAAATCCAAAAACAAATCAACAGCAAACAAAGTCAGGGCCTTATTTATGAAGGCCTTGCGCCACCAGTGCGCCACTTATTTCCCATCTTTAAAGTGATGCATCAGCTGCACAAGGCAATCATAAAAAAGGGCCAAATGCAAATACCAATCAATTGCACCCAAAAATCGTTTTTTGAATAACATTTAAGAAACACTGCGCAGAACCTATGTACAACCACTCAATATCAACAAACAAAGTCAGGGCCTTATTTATGAAGGTCTTGTGCCACAAGAGTGTCACTTATTTCCCATGTATAAAGTGATGCACCAGTTGCATAAGGCAATCATAAATAAGGGCCAAATGACAATACCATTCATTTGCACCCCAAATCGTTTTTTGAATAACATTTAAAAAACACTGCGCAGAACCTATGTACAAGCACAGCATATCACTTTTGAAACGTCACTGTTTCCCAAATACAAATCCTCCATCTTTCAAATGTTGATATCAAGCATTATCAAAAATCCAAAAACAAATCAACAGCAAACAAAGTCAGGGCCTTATTTATGAAGGCCTTGCGCCACCAGTGCGTCACTTATTACCCATGTTTAAAGTGATGCATCAGCTGCACAAGGCAATCATAAAAAAGGGCCAAATGCAAATACCAATCAATTGCACCCAAAAATCGTTTTTTGAATAACATTTAAGAAACACTGCGCAGAACCTATGTACAAGCAGAGAATATCACTTTTGAAACGTCACTGTTTCCCCAAATACAAATCCTCTATCTTTCAAAAGTTGATATCAAGCATTATCAAAAATCCAAAAACAAATCAACAGCAAACACAGTCAGGGCCTTATTTATGAAGGCCTTGCGCCACCAGTGCGTCACTTATTTCCCATGTTTAAAGTGACGCATCAGCTGCACAAGGCAATCATAAAAAAGGGCCAAATGCAAATACCAATCAATTGCACCCAAAAATCGTTTTTTGTATAACATTTAAGAAACACTGCGCAGAACCTATGTACAACCACTCAATATCAGCAAACAAAGTCAGGGCCTTATTTATGAAGGTCTTGCGCCACAAGAGTGTCACTTATTTCCCATGTGTAAAGTGATGCACCAGTTGCATAAGGCAATCATAAATAAGGGCCAAATGAAAATACCATTCATTTGCACCCAAAATCGTTTTTTGAATAACATTTAAAAAACACTGCGCAGAACCTATGTACAAGCACAGGATATCACTTTTGAAACGTCAGTGTTTCCCCAAATACAAATCCTCTATCTTTCAAATGTTGATATCAAGCATTATCAGAAATCCAAAAACAAATCAACAGCAAACAAAGTCAGGGCCTTATTTATGAAGGCCTTGCGCCACCAGTGCGTCACTTATTACCCATGTTTAAAGTGATGCATCAGCTGCACAAGGCAATCATAAAAAAGGGCCAAATGCAAATACCAATCAATTGCACCCAAAAATCGTTTTTTGAATAACATTTAAGAAACACTGCGCAGAACCTATGTACAACCACTCAATATCAGCAAACAAAGTCAGGGCCTTATTTATGAAGGTCTTGCGCCACAAGAGTGTCACCAGTTGCATAAGGCAATCATAAATAAGGGCCAAATGAAAATACCATTCATTTGCACCCAAAATCGTTTTTTGAATAACATTTAAAAAACACTGCGCAGAACCTATGTACAAGCACAGAATATCACTTTTGAAACGTCACTGTTTCCCCAAATACAAATCCTCTATCTTTCAAATGTTGATATCAAGCATTATCAAAAATCCAAAAACAAATCAACAGCAAACAAAGTCAGGGCCTTATTTATGAAGGCCTTGCGCCACCAGTGCGTCACTTATTACCCATGTTTAAAGTGATGCATCAGCTTCACAAGGCAATCATAAAAAAGGGCCAAATGCAAATACCAATCAATTGCACCCAAAAATCGTTTTTTGAATAACATTTAAGAAACACTGCGCAGAACCTATGTACAACCACTCAATATCAGCAAACAAAGTCAGGGCCTTATTTATGAAGGTCTTGCGCCACAAGAGTGTCACTTATTTCCCATGTATAAAGTGATGCACCAGTTGCATAAGGCAATCATAAATAAGGGCCAAATGAAAATACCATTCATTTGCACCCAAAATCGTTTTTTGAATAACATTTAAAAAACACTGCGCAGAACCTATGTACAATGACAGAATATCACTTTTGAAACGTCACTGTTGCCCCAAATACAAATCCTCTATCTTTCAAATGTTGATATCAAGCATTATCAAAAATCGAAAAACAAATCAACAGCAAACAAAGTCAGGGCCTTATTTATGAAGGCCTTGCGCCACCAGTGCGTCACTTATTACCCATGTTTAAAGTGATGCATCAGCTTCACAAGGCAATCATAAAAAAGGGCCAAATGCAAATACCAATCAATTGCACCCAAAAATCGTTTTTTGAATAACATTTAAGAAACACTGCGCAGAACCTATGTACAACCACTCAATATCAGCAAACAAAGTCAGGGCCTTATTTATGGAAGTCTTGCGCCACAAGAGTGTCACTTATTTACCATGTATAAAGTGATGCACCAGTTGCATAAGGCAATCATAAATAAGGGCCAAATGAAAATACCATTCATTTGCACCCAAAATCGTTTTTTGAATAACATTTAAAAAACACTGCGCAGAACCTATGTACAAGCACAGAATATCACTTTTGAAACGTCACTGTTTCCCCAAATACAAATCCTCTATCTTTCAAATGTTGATATCAAGCATTATCAAAAATCCAAAAACAAATCAACAGCAAACAAAGTCAGGGCCTTATTTATGAAGGCCTTGCGCCACCAGTGCGTCACTTATTTCCCATCTTTAAAGTGATGCATCAGCTGCACAAGGCAATCATAAAAAAGGGCCAAATGCAAATACCAATCAATTGCACCCAAAAATCGTTTTTTGAATAACATTTAAGAAACACTGCGCAGAACCTATGTACAACCACTCAATATCACCTTTGAAAGATCACTGTGTCCCAAAATACAAATCCACTATCTTGCATATGTTCATAATAAGTATTATCAAAAAGCAAATAACAAATCAACAGCCAACAAACTCAGGGCCTTATTTATGAAGGCCTTGCGCCACAAGAGCGTCACTTATTTCCCATGTACAAAGTGATGCACCAGTTGCACAAGGCAATCATAAAAAAGGGCCAAATGAAAATACCATTCATTTGCACCCAAAATCGTTTTTTGTATAACATTTTAGAAACACAACACAGGACTTATATACTAGCATACAATTTGACTTCTGAAACATAACTATCTGCTTCCAAATATTCTCCATAGAGCAAACAAGTCTCTATCTAAATTAAATAAATCATTACTTACCTTTACAAATGCTTTGGGAGATTGAAAACAGTGTCAGACACACACACCAATTTCTCTTTAGCAGAGCAAAAAGTGTGCACTCAATACACTGAAACCAAGACTGGCATAGAAAATCTTTAACTTTGTACACATATGCCTTAATTCAACCAATCAAAAGTCTTCCCTCACTATTTTCAAACCAACACCCTTCCCCCTCTCAGATCTTTCTATCTGTTACCATAGCAACACCCTCCTAACTGAACTCTCATGTTCAAATGTTTATTGTACAATGTTGCAAATTAACTCAGCAAGGATGTTTGACCTCTCAATACACCAGCTTATCCAGGGTATTTTAGCTTTTAGTGACTTTTTTTAACCATTCAAATTGCTTCTTTCACACAACACAACCATGCACCCTATCTTTCAGTTTTCAACTATCTGAATCCACCAATCATTGCTTGTGATTCAAGAGCAGTGAAACTCCACAATTATTTTTTTGTAAACTCCTACTGTTCCAACTGCCATTTCATTCCTACACTTCATCTGACTGCACCAGAACCTTCTCACATCATGTATTCTGTATGGATTATAGGACATAGCTACATCCACTGGGCTCAAAGGTATGCAGCAAGCAGAAATTATCACAACCTTGATTTATCAAATGTGGAAATCAAGTGGATTGGCCAGAGAGGATTAAAATGTCATCAATTGATACCATTGGTGAAAACCTTTTTCCATCTGCTAAGCCCTGACCTCTTAATAGTGCACTGTGGTGGAAATGATTTGGGCACTATGACTGGGGTTGGTCTGGAAATGCTCTTAAAGGACACCTTTCATCAATTGATGACACTTTTTCCACAAACTGCCTTGGTATATTAAATTTTGTCCACAATTTGAGAAAGCACGGAAACATGTGAATAAATCTGTTTCTGCTTACATGAGAGACTGTGGAATGGGTTCAATATACAATAACAACTTGCGTTACAACATGCAAGACATCTACAGAGGCGATGGTGTGCACTTCTCAGATGAGGGAAATAGAATATTCCTCCTGAATTTAAGACTGTGCATTGGAACCTACTTGTAGGTACCTAACTCAACCACAGAACCCAAAAGCTCTTTTCAGAGCTACCCTACCTCTGATCATTCAAAACGTTTATCTTTTTCTAACTTTTTTCACTATTTTTCACCAAAGTACGCTCCCCGGTACGCTTACCGGTGCGCGTACCGGGCGCTTCCCCCGCGAAAAATTAAAGAATTAACGTTTATGAGCCTCCTAAGCCCCCCTCAGAAAACCTAGAGGGTCAAGAAGTCTCTACTGTGCCCCCTTCTAGCCATACCAAACATTGTTTGCCCTCCATCTTGTGTCTCGATTGTACCGAAACACAAAATGGAGGACTTCCGTAACGCTGCGGGTGCGCGAACCGGAGCGCGCACCTGTGAGCGCTCCACAAAAAAAGGTGGGAAAGTAATTTTCAGAAAAACCACTGGAGACACTTTCATCAAATATAGAATAAGCCTTACTACATAGTAGTTCCTACCATTTGCCAAAATTTGGTGGAATTCCATAAAGACATTTAGGCTACAGGCCTGTCTAAATATCCTGAGGTAAATTACATGACAAAAACACATGAAATGTTAGAATTTACAACCAATTAAAAAGTTTCTTTCATTTTCTACGATTATTTCCTGACATTTGATTGGTTATGTACAAAAATATATATAAAAGAAGAGAGGGAAACACAGCCATTTTGACTACTGCTTCCAGAAGTACATTTGAAAACAAATAACACTGACAACTTCAACTGATTTCTCCAAGGTAAGTTGTTATTTTGGAAAGTGAACTATGTTGTGCACTTTAATTTAATTTGAGAAAAAATATTCTGTTAGTTATATACTATCCCTCTGTAATAGTTATAGATTGAGATAGACTTCTCTGTAATAGTTATGGATTGAGTTAGGCTTCTCTGGTATAATTATGAATTTACTTAGGCTTAATCACATGCACTTTTTAATAACTCCACTTCCTGCCTGAAACCATACACTGCCCAAAAATTACATGACTGTAAAAAACTCAGAAGTACCTGTCTAAACTTAAACCCAACAGTACCCTAACTCTACTAATATAGTTAATTTTTATGCAATTTTCAGAAAGAAAATGGAAGGAGAAAAACAAGCAAATGTTACTTCTATCAAAGTAAAGGTGGAAAATCCAGAAGAGCAAACAGATAAAGTTGATTTCATGGATGACTCTTTGGATCAACAGTTTATAGACTGTTTGGAACAAATGGAATCACGTACTTATAATTATGAAGAAATACCGGACAATATTATGTTACAAGTTTTATTAAATTATGAAAAAGAATCAGAGGAATACATTTATATTTAATAATTTTAAATTGTTTGAGACAATATTCATTTTTATATGTAATTCATGAAGTATTACCAAAATAATTATATTATAAAATGAGACTTATAGTATACTGTGCAACTTTTTTTCTGTTACATAGTAAATTTACTCAAAGTTACTACCTTTCTCCCACTATATTATCTCCTATGTATATTTTACACCTCTTTTTCATCATAAGGGATCAGGATAGACTACCCATGATCCCCTAGAAATTCTCAGGGAGTGCTTAAAAGATCTGCTTCTGCTTTCCTGACAGACTATGTTATGGATTCCATATACCACAAAAACTTCAATAACAACATGCAAGATATCTACAGAGGAGATGGTGTACATTAAATTTAAGTCTCTGCATTGGTACCTACATGTAGGTACTTACATAAAATAAAAAAAACAAAAAAAACAATTAATAAACATAACATTTTTTAAAGTGATTTTTATCCCATAGTACGCTCCCCCGGTGCGCTCCCCGGTGCGCGTACCGGGCGCTTCCCCCGCGAAAATCGAAAAAAAAAAATGTTTGAGACCCCGCGGGGCCCTTTAATGAAACCCACATCAAACCTAGGGGGACAGGGGGTGTCTACTCTGCCCCCTTATGGTCTTTTACCCCTTTGTTTTGGCCACCTCTCATGTCTCGATCCTACCGAGACACAAGATGGCGGCCGCTCCGGACTGTTTAGAATGTTTACAGACAACCGACAGCCAATCAGCTTTCCGTGCGCAAGTCGCGTGGCGCGCCCGGTGCGCGTACCGGTGCGCGTACCGGGGCGCGGCTATAGATATATAAATATTTTTTTGAACCTAAATTACTCAAAATCCACTGGAGCACATATCTCGAGACATAGCAAAGGCACATCGGGCTACCAGTCCCTACAATTTTGCGAAGTTTGGTGTAAATCCATTCAGCCGTTCGGGCTAAAAGTGAAATCGACCGCCCTATGGAAATTAACATGGGGAAAATGCGTTTTGGGACCCCCATTTTATCTTGGCCCCCGCTTGACGAATCCCCCCCAAACTTTCAGGGAAGGACCGGGGCGCCACGAGGCCATTTTGAGGAAATTTTCAGGCAGATTCGTCAACCGGCGCCAAAGTTATTCCAAATAGAATTTTGAGATTTAACATTGAAAAAAATCCTAACTATAACTACCTACTGGCAACCGCCAGTAGGTAATATATATATATATATATATATATATATATATATATATATATATATATATATATTACCTACTGGCTATCGCCAGTAGGTATATATAGTTAGGATTTATTCCCTATGGGATTTTTGAAAATTCTATGTCTAATAACTTTGGCGTTTGTGGACGGAATCGGCTGAAATTTTCAGGAAAATGGCACATTTTGTTTTTGAGCAGCCCTTGAAAATGTGGGGGGGGTTTTGTCGAGGGGGGGCCGAGAAAAAAGGGGGGTCCCAAAACGCGTTTTTCCCATGTTAATTTCCATAGGGCGGTTGGACTCACTTTTAGCTCGAACGGCTGAATGGATTTGCACGAAACTTGGCAAAATTGTAGGGACTGTTAGCCCGATGTGCCTTTGCTAGGTCTCAATATATGTGCTCCAGTAGTTTTTCAGAAATTAACGTTTAAAACAAGATATATATCTGTAACAGCGCTCCAGGCTGCGCTCCGGTTCGCTTACTTTTCGCGAAACGGAACTTTGAGCGCAGAAAGCTGATTGGCTCCCCGGTGTCTGTCAACATTCTAAACAGTCCGGAGCGGCCGCCATCTTATCTCTCGGTAGGATCGAGAGAGAAGAAGAGGTGAAAAACGAAGGGGGAATTTAATGAAAGGGGGCAAGGTATACCCCTCTTGACCCCCTAGGAATGTTGTTGGGGTTATTAAAGGGTCCCGTGAGGAAAATAAAAAAAAATGATTTTTCACGGTAGAAGCGCTTCACGGGCCGCGAACTGGGCCGCAAACTGGTAGCGAAACGGGAATTCGCCATTTTGTGCTTCGTTTTAATTAAATTACTAGGTATAAGGGGGTGCGGGAGACGTATCCTAATCCCCTATGTTTCATGAGGGTGGCTGAGGAGGCTCATATATGTTGATACATCTCTTCCAGCGGCTGTGCGTGAGCTTTTTATTTTTTTTGCTGCGTGACGTCTGTTAACGTTCGATTCGATGGAAATCAGGAAGTGTTGACCGCCAATTTGTCACTGCGATAAAATATTTTGTTATAAATGAATCCTTATTGATAAACATTGTCTGCGCCATCTTGCCTTTTTTCAAATGCCACAATTTTGTCATGCACGGCAGCCATTTTAGATGCCAGGCTGGTCCCAGGCTATCACCTACCCCTGCGGATGTAGTTTATGGCCCCAGCTGTAGAGAATCCAGACATGCCAACCCTCCCGATTCAGGCGTGAGACTACTGATTTCAGTGCTAGTCTCCCGCCTCCCGATTTCTGCAAGCAAAAACCCGGGGGCATATTACCAACAACTAGCGATAATTTTTGTCTCTAACTTGTTTAGAGACAAAAATTATCGCCGCACATCGGCGATTTTTATCGCAGATAAACCTTGCTATTAGCAAGGTTTATCGCAAATGCGATAAAAAACGGCCGCAATGCATGAATATCGCTGAAAAGTCAGCGATATTCATGTATTATCGAGCAAATGCTCTTAGCCATGTTATCCACCTCCCATTGGATAACATGGCTAAGAACTGCTCAGGGCACTATCACTGACATGCAAAGCGGGGCCCACGATGGTCGCTATCTCCTTTTAGCTGTCACTAACTGGTGTTAGCGACAGCTTGGTAATAGGGAGATAATTTTATCTCCGCTTTCTTGGCTTTTAAAGCCAAAAAAGCGGAGATAAACCCCCTTGATAATATGCCCCATGATTCCTCGGGGGTTTCAGCTGACAGGGCTTGGTATTGTGTTACGTGGTAATTCTTCCAGGAAACGTCAGAGGGTCGATGCAGGGGTTCTAGAAGGGGTGATAAACCATTTAAGCCTCATGAACAAGCGCATGGTCTTTTAAAGATCTGTGAAGTACTCGGGGCGGCGGTGTGTGTGTGTCCTCTTTCAGGAGCGGGCGGGGGGGGGCACTGCCAGCAACTTGCCAGGCCAGGCAGTGTTCAACACTTGCATCACCCTTTCTCTGCCTGCTATTGCGCTCCATGCTTCGGAAAGGTAAGAAAAAGAACGTGCATTTGAGTTTGAAATGTCCGATCCTGTAGCAGTACACTTGCAAAGCCCACACATGACAATAACCCGATTCAAGGCCCCATTCACCCGTTTTAAAAAAAATATATAACACTCCAACAAAGTAACATTATAAAACTTTATTAACTTTTAAATATAATGAACGGAACAAAAACTGTAAAAACATTTAAACATTTTTCACCAAAAAAAGCAACAATTGTCAGAAGCTGTCTTTTGTGCGAATAGTCCCAAGGCAGCCCAACGTGCTGAGTTCTGGACGGCACCCAGGTGATGTCGCCTGGGTGCCGCACTGGTTTTGGTATCCTACAATGCTGCTCCGAAAATTGGCGTGGGGCGTCCCGGGTGGTGGCCTCGTCAGTAGCGGTCTGTTGTGCGAATAGTCCCAAGGCAGCAGAACGCGCTGAGATGTTGATGGCACCCAGGTGATGTCCAGTAAAGTGCTGCACTGGTTTTGGTATCCTACAATGCTGCTCCGAAAATTGGCGTGGGGCGGCCCGGGGGGGGGGCGTGGGGGAGGCGGCGTGAACGGGCCTCCCCAGGTGGCCGCCATCCAGATGAGTTGCGCCCGCTCTTGCGGCTACAGCGTCTCGCTCACCATGTTGTTGAGTTGCTCCCACTCTTGCAGTGCAGCGATAGGCGGCTGCCACATGACTCTTAAAATGGCGGACGGCTCTTCGGTTTTGGGCCTGGTCCACTAAAATGGCCCTGGGACACCTTGGAACTCGGACGCTTGCCTGCTAGGGCTTGGGCTCCATTCTCGAAAAGCGTCCCCTCAGCCGTGAAGATTCTACAAAAGTCTTGGGGGCCCTCGACTCCCGCAGGCTTCCGGTGGGGAGCGGCTGCCATGATTGCTCGCGGAATGACCATGACGGAGCCACGAGATGGTGGTGCTCTCATGCTGACGCCAGCTTCAGTCTGAAACATCCAGAAACAAGGTGGGGCTTTCATCGTTTGGGAAAAAAAAATGTTCTAAACCAATGAAAAGTGTTATTTTTAGGTCATATGACCAAGCCTTCCATCTTTAGGAAACCAAAAGTAAAATGAACCAATGAAAAGTTTTATAAACAAGTCACATGACCTGTTATGCGGCATAGGGCTACAAAAAGGGTAGAAAATCCGTTGGCACGTGAGGCGGCGTCAGTAGCGGACCGATGTGCGAATAGGCGGAAGGCAGCACAACGCGCTGAGATCCGGATGGCAACGAGGTGGTGTCCAGCAAATTGCCGCACTGGTGTGGCCATCCTACAATGCTGCGCCGAAAGTCGGCGTGGGGCGCCCCGTTGGCCTGTGAGGTCGCGTCAGTCAGTGGGGGCTGTGCGTCTCCCCCAAGATGGAGGCTCCTCGGCTGCAGTGCGGCGCCCCTTAGCGTTTCACTCGCCGTCCAACTGAGTTGCGTCCGCACTTGCGGCTACAGTAGGCCGAAGGCAGCACAACGCACCGAGATCCGGATGGCACCGAGGTGGTGTCCAGCAGATTGCCGCACTGGTGTGGCCATCCTACAATGCTGCGCCGAAAGACGGCGTGTCCAGCTGAGTTGCGGTCACTCTTGCGGTATAGTGACTCGAACGCGCCGAGATCCGGATGGCACCGAGGTGGTGTCCAGCAAGTTGCCGCACTGGTGTGGCCATCCTACAATGCTGCGCCGAAAGTCGGCGTGGGGTGCCCCGTTGGCTTATGAGGTGATGTCAGTAGTGGACCGATGTGTGAATAGGTCGGAACCAGCACAAGGCGCCAAGATCCGAATGGCAAGTCCTGGATGTTGAGTGCCATAGTTGAGAGTTCTGAGCAGTGCTTGTAAGACTGTCTGAAGCTTATTTGCACCTGCTGCAGCTTCACTATTGCCCTGGTGTGGCCAAAGGTCGCACATGACATAGGCGGCCGGCTCCCGAGGTCCGGCGGAACTTTTTTCCTTTTCTTTTCTGCTTCTTGTCCTACAATCCGTTTCATCTGAAAACACGACCAGGTCCCTGAATGTGTGCAGGGGGACGCTATTGAGTGAATGAAAATGGCGGCTTGACACAAAGCTGACTCACGCGTTGCTGTTGATGCTATACAGACAAAAATTGGTTTTCAGTTTGTACATTCTTCAGGATTTTTTTTCCATCCAAGGCTGATTGAGAGTTTGTAGAAAAATGGCTTCAGATTTTCCACATACTACTCTTCAACATTCTTCCTAAATGTAACAATGTGAAACTCACTAGGAGAACGGCTGTTTATGTTTCCTTTCAAAATGCTGCCAATAATATTTTCTGAATGGAAGACACCATCTTGTAGCATAAAGGGGCGAAAGGGGTTCTGGTCTGGCCGATGGTTGGTGGAGACATTTTGACTCTATCTTGGACCTGCCCGGCCTCGCCCAAAATGGCGCCGGTATAAATGGGACTCGTAACTCCTTGTTGTGTACTGGTTGAACAACCTTGATATCACGAGATATGAATGCAGTTTTGATGCTCATGGCGGGCGGGGACGAGAATTGATTGAATATTTCGACATCCCTATTGATATTAAGTTCTGATGTGTTATTGATTACTGTACTATTGAAAGTTCGAATTAACGTCACCCATGGTACTTGCACGCAAATGTATATAAGTGGCCCTGTCGTATTTTAATTACAAAATGTACGTCCACCGATTCCGCAACTGTTAGACACCTTAGTTCTTGCAACCTAATGGCTCGTTCGTTACGTTCCTCCATAATGTAAATGTCTCCTCATCATATACGATTCTAGTTTGCTCCGTGGCCGGCCCACGTGGTTATAGGCCCGTATTTGTATACTGACATTTTCACAATAAAGGTTTTTAAAACAAAACATGGTAGTAGTATTTACATTGGTAAAGTTTTTACTTGTAGTCACTGTTTTCGAATCAGTAAAAGGCAAGTGAAATAAAGTAGTCCAATTACATGACGGATAAAAGGTATAATATGTAGGAACGCAGTAAAGATAAATGGTCAAGGGCAGTTGTGTTTTTCATTTCTGCAACATAAAGTGATCGATAAGAATCTGATAATCAGGCGTATCAGCGACTAAAACAGCAGGCCGAGTCTCTTTTACTGAACGGCTCCGTCATGGAACGAAGAAACGCCCTTTTTCTCGAAAAAGGAATATATTTTACTTGCAGGACAGTTGTAAATTTTCCGGGAAAGTACATTAGCCTGGAATATTATAACATATGTTTAAAAAAAAATAATGTTCGAAAACAATAAAAAGCATAATTTTTAGGTCATATGACCAAGCTTTTCATCATTAAAATAACAAAAGTGCGTGTCATATAACGCATTACGCGACAACGTAGGTCAAGAATATAGTCAAAATGTCTCCACCAACCAACGTTCGGAACACAACCCCTTTCAGCAGTCCAAAAAGTTCTGTTAAATGACAACAGAGGGGACAGGCAACAAGAACCATCAGTCAAAGAGGGGAGGGCAAGTTCTTCTCTTCCGGGTCATGTTGGGGCGCTACCGGAACTGATCGAATTGGTAGTCTACAGTGTTTCTGGATGTTTCAGACTAAAGCTGGCGTCAGCATGAGAGCACTACCATCTCGTAGCTCCGTCGTGGCCATTCCACGAGCAGACATGGCAGCCGCTCCCCACCAGAAGCTTGCGGGAGTCGGGGGCCCCCAAGACTTTTGTAGAATCTTCACGGCTGAGGGGACGCTTTCGAGAATGGGACCCAAGCCCTATCAGGGAAGCGTCCGAGTTCAGAGGTGTCCCAGGGCCATTTTAGTGGACCAGGCCCAAAACCGAAGAGCCGGCCGCCATTTTGAGAGTCCTGTGGCAGCCGCCTATCGCTGCACCGCAAGAGCGGGAGCAACTCAACTACATGGTGAGCGAGACGCTGTAGTCGCAAGAGCGGGCGGTAAACAGCTGAATGGCGGAAGAGGCACAGTGTAACAAAAGCGGGCGGAATGGCAACTGAAACGGTAAAGGGGCGCCCCACTACAGCGTGTCTTCAGGTCAAACGGATTGTGGGACAAGGTCCAGAATAGAAGAGTCATCAAAAGGCAAAAAGTTCCGCCGGTCCCCGAGAGCCGGCCGCCTATGTCGGGGGCGATCTCAGGCTACACCGGTGCTATAAGACTTGGGGAGGGGGTCGGAGCCAAGTGTCTTATCCGAGTCCATGGCCATCACACCGCCCCTCGGGGGCCTCCGTCAAGCTGTTTAGGAAGGTTTCATATCACATTGTTTTCAAATGCAGTCAGGTCCACAAACGACACTCACTTACTTTGAGAATAGTGAAGCTGCAGTAGGTGGAAATAAGCTTCAGACAGTGTTACAAGCGCTGCTCAGAACTCTAAACTATGGCACCCAACATCCAGAACTTATGCCATTTGAGAATGGCAGTGACATTGAAGCAACTCAGGGACCAAAACCATTAACGTACTTTCACTTATGAAAATCTTACTTGGGGAGGGGGCAGGAGCGAAGCGCCCCCTCCCAGTCCGCGCCACCACACCGTATGTTGAAAATCTGAAGCCATCGTTCTACAAAGTCAACCAACCTTGGATTGAAAAATCTAGAAAAATGTACAAACTGAAAACCAGTTTTGGTCTGCATAGCATCAGTAGCAACGCTTGCTATCAGAGTGCATGAGTTTCATGCTCGATCGATTGAGCTAGCCGGATCGGGCAATAAAAAGTATAAAATAGTTATGTAAATAGTTATTTAATAAAATGTTTTACCCTGTTTCTTTGCTGGTGTGTTGTCTATATTTTTAATATTTGCATAGGGTTTGTCGTTATTTTGGGCGGGGTGGGTGACGGAGTCGAGCTGTCTTGCAGCCCTCATGGTGTGGAGCTCAGTTCATCTCACTATTTTCGTATTTCTCATGAAGGGTTGTTCCTAATATTTCTATTTTAGCGAGGTCAAAAAGAGATCCAATTAGTGGCCTACTGATTTTGCTCGATTACTTTTATTTTTTTACACGATTTTTCACTATCTGCAAAGACTAAACAGAGTATTGCGACTTTGTGCTTGTTTGTAAATAGAGAATGAACCAAAGAGAATCAATTGTAAAACAGTAAATGCTTGGATAACAATCAATCAAATGGAGAGACAAGCAGGTACGACGGATTACAACGGGGGTAAAGGTCTGCGTTAACTACTGTTCACTATCTGCAAAGAGAGAGTACTACTAAGAGAAAAGAGGGGAGGGGGGGGGTGCAGCGTTCAAAGCACATCAGCGTGCATAAATACGAAAATGTTTTTATCTATCACGTACTTGACATTTTAAAGCTTTTCATATTTGCTATTAAAAAACCATTGAAATTCACTGAAAAAACCATAGGTTATAGTCGATATATAGTTAGGAATTTGCATTTACAAAACCTTGAAAATTCAATGAAAAAACCATTGGTTTTAGGCCATATATAGTTAGGGATTTGCATTTACAAAACCTTATTTTACTCGCATAAAACCATTGAAATTCCATATATAGTTAGATGTGCTAACTATATATCGCGCACCCGCAATCCACTGCTGATGATGTCACATATTACATCATTCATGACATGGTCAGTGACATCACTGATGACATCACTGATCACCATCCGAGGATACAATTATACATGTAAACCAGATGTATTAAATACATTTCATAATATTAAAATTCATGGACCATCAATCTAAATTCAACATAAAAGTCCCACCCTGGCTGATCCAGCGGAAGAAAAAATGTTACTCATGTAAGTTTGTAAGACACAGTCTATATACATATTATTGACCCACAAATAAGTTAATACATCAATCTGAATAAGAATGTGCAAGTGCAGTACAATCATACAGTGCAAAACCGTGCAATGTGCAAAATATAATCAACCTCAAAGGGGATTTGAATTCATAAAAGATGGGAACGCTTTTGAAACGGCACGTTAGAGCCCCTATTAGGGAGGGTTACAAGACGCTAGAAAGTAATCGCTAGGTGAAAAACATACAAATATTGGCACCAGGCGTAGACAGAATATGACTGCCGAAATTAAGACATTATGGCACAGTGCCCTAATCATATTGGAGAAGGATGATTGCAGAGACCAATAATCAACCCTTGAACAGCAAATCTATAATGAGAACTAGCTGCGAAAAAAAGGGTGAGACAGATGACATAATATCTGATTGGTGAGTAATCAAGATGCAGGGGGCCTAAGGAAACCCACCAAATTGACACCTAGTTACCATCAAAGAGCTCATTGGGATAATTTGTGAACAACAGGAAACGCATAAGGAACTTGCTAAAAACAGTAGAAAAATAACTCATGGTTTATAAAAATAGGGGAGCCTTCTTATTACTGATACTGCACTGAATCATAAAAAACAGTGCAAATCTTCCCCTGTATTCATTCCATTCGGAATCCTGGTGTCTAAAAGCAAAATATATTTACTTTCCAATTGTCTCAGGATTTTCTCCCTATTGCCTCCCCTGATGTTCTTGGGTACTGCATCAATGATAAAATACTTGAGGTATGTAAGTTCTTTTTATGGACCAATTCAAAGTGCTGTGCTACAGGGTAATTTGCATCCGTGTTGACAATGGCTCTGAGGTACTGAAGGATACGATTAAAAGCCTGCAATTTAGTGCTTCCAATGTACTTGAGTCCACAAGTACACTGGAGCAGGTACACCGCGAAATCCGTGCGACAGGTGAAATGGCTCCTAATCTTAATTGGGTTTGGGTCAAATGCAGAGTGGTATTCACTGGTATTAATACCAAACTTGCATGCTCTGCAAGAGATGCATTTAAAGAAACCACATTTATCTGATAACCAGTTAGATTTTGTTGCTACCTCAGGGCTAGATCTAACCAGAGCATCCCTCATCGAAGGTGCTCTTTGAAAAACAATAGAGGGCTCATCTGGTATCAGGGGAGCTAAACTAATGTCGGTTTTAAGTAGCCGCCAATGTTTTTTAGTATCCCTCTCACCTTCCTCTCATCACCATTGAAAGTCGTTATCAGCCTGATATTATTACTGAATTCCTCTTCCTCATTATTCAATGGCATATGGGTAGAATTCACATTAACTGAGGTGAGATATTCCTCTCTGTTAAACTGATTGGCCCTGTTTTTTGCTTCTTGTAACAGGGAGATATCATAACCCCGGGCACAGAATCTTATAAGGGCCTCATTTTGACATTCCTCCAAATCGGCCTCTGAGCTACAGATCCTACGCATCAGCAGGAACTCCCCATAAGGGATGCTCCTGATAAGATGGTTAGGAAGCGAGCTACTCGCGTGCAATATCGCATTGCCGGCTGTAGATTTTCTATAAAGTCGGGTCTGCAGTTTACCTTCAGAGATGTAGATTTCTACATCTAATAATTGAATTTGTTGGGTGCTGATTTGTGAGGTGAATAGTAAATTCAGATTGTTCTCATTTATTCTGTCGACAAATTCTGTAGCAGATTCCACCGAACCCCTCCATACCATGTAGATATCATCAATGAAGCGCCAAAAATGCACCATACAATTAGGGAATAAACTGGAGAGTGTACCCTTGAGGACATGCTCCTCCCACCACCCTACATGTAAACATGCATAGGTAGGGGAGAAGCATGCCCCCATAACCACTCCTCTCAACTGTTGATATATCTCTTTGTTAAACAAAAAGTAGTTATTATTCAATATATATATATATATATAGATATATATATATATATATATATATATATATATATATTATATATAGATATATACACACAGCGCGTTCTGTAGGAAGGTATCCCTATTCTAAGAATTGGGCCACAAATGAGGTTGGTCAGAACCCAAAAAGAGCTAAAAAATAAAGGCAAGAGTGAAATTAGCATGAAGCTATAATCAATAATTAATAAATGCAGAGTTTCCCACATAGAGAAAATAAAGCATAGTGCAAATAAGCCTTGGCAAAGCCAATTAGTCAAAGTATAAAGCTTGGGGTTTGAATACATTTCAAAATGACACACAGTCTATTGTTCTGCTCTGCAGATCTCAGTCTTCCCTCTCCAGCTGAATCTATGCTGTGCTAAGGAATCTCTCTCCCCAGCTCTTCCAGATCTGCTCTCAGTCTCCCCCCCTTCTCTTCTGCAGGGCTCACTCTCGGATCTGCCCGCATCAGTTCTGAAACTCCTAATCTAGGAATGCGTTTATAAATCTGTAAAAAAATGTGTGGCTTGTTTCTTTGTCTCCTCCAATGGAAATCTAACATTCTCCAAAATAAACATCTTCCCCCTTCCTCTTGTGGCCACACGCTCATGGCACATTTTGAATCTTACTTAAAATAAGCTCATTTCCTAACCTTCTGATAAAGAAATGTGTTATTGTAACTAAAAACATTAAATTAGCTACATGGGAAATGTAATATTTAATATGTGTGCTTTTGTGTTCTCTGTGGCAAATAAATGTGATTTAAATGAGGTGTTTAGTCAATTATAAATGGGGGGAAACTTTTACCAGCAACTAACACAATATCAGGTTGGGAGGTTACCCTCTGAGTGTCTCTATTTCACAGCACATTTCTATTGTTATCTTGCCGATCAAAGATGAAGCTGATTTGAGCAAGCTGCAAACAATTAATTATATTTAGCTGTCACTACCCTGTGCATTTTTTTTAAATTGTAGTGTCAGTTTAATACAAACTGTACGTTATTGCTGCACACGTTTAATAACTATTGTAAGTTAAAAAACACATTTTAAGGTTGAAATAAAACCTAATCTAGTCACATTAACTATGAATTATATGCTTCAATTTTCAAGTACACATGATTTATTAAGGCAATCGTCTTGTTAAAGGCCTTTGAAGCCTCATGCTTTCATTTCCTGCACCAAATGTCTCTGTGTCATTTTTTTAAAGTGGAAGGCAGATTGTCATTTTTAATCGTTATGCAAGTCAATCTATTTTTTCTAAAGTTATTTCCTACCGGGGTGCCCCGTTTCTGTACTAGATCTGTCTGCAAGTCCTGAATTCTTTTTTTCTTTTATATTCATTCTTATTGATTTTTGAGAAAAGACAAGAAACTGAACATCACAGCACATTTCAGCAACACAATTATAGACGGTACTAGGAGAATGAGTCAATATTGTAAAGCCATACAGTGCCACACCCCACCCCACAGTGTTGTAAACAGGTTTAGACCAGGAAGAACTAGGAGATTCAACTATCCAACCATCCCCAGCCATTTGCCCCATATTTTACGATGTTTGGCCGGGCATCCCCTAGGTTCGTACAGTGGTTTTTCCTGTGCTGCACACCAGTCCACTCCTTTGCTCCATTTAGTTATGCTTGGAGGAAGAGGATTCTTCCATGCCGCTGCAATATCTCGCTTGCCCAACATAAGGGCGGTGCCCAAGAATAGTTTGTCTGCTCTAGACCCATGCAACCTGTCTGTGACTCCCAAAGGGTTGTGAGGGACCTCCCACCCTAGAACTTCCGTGAGTTCCTCTTCCAGCAACTCCAAGTATGAGGCAAGGAGGGGGCAAGACCATACCATATGATAGAAGTCTAGAGTCTTTTGGTTCTAAGCCACAGCGTGTACAAGATGGGTGTGGTGTGAGGCCTGCCCTATGGAGGTGATCAGGGGTAAGATAGGAGGTGTGAAGATAATATAGCTGGACCAAGCGGAGCCTAGCTGAGATGGTGGCAGTTTTGGGAGCCATCAAAGCGTCTCTCCAGTCATCATCTTCTAGGGGGCCCAACCAGGTCTCCCATCGATTCTTGATAAAGTCAAGGGAGGTGGGGCCATTGTTAGTTAGAGTGTGATAGATGTGTGATACCCCCTTCTCCCCAGGTTTCCCATTGTGATTTTGAAGTCCTGAATTTTTTCACACTCTCCCCAAAGATAGAGCAGCCCTCTGGATCACCTCAAGGAATACCTGAAAGGTGGGTGTGATTCAAGAGGGTGGCTGCCAGTAACCAGGCATCATGACACACTCCTACAGTCACAAAGAGTTGGACGCTAACAGGTGGTGCTTGGAAATGGAAAACAAAAACGTGTATACCTTTCAGCCCACAATTTTACCCACAACGTTAAAAAACGAATAGTGGCTTGCTGAAACAAACTAAAAAGATGAAAAAGTATATTGCCAAGAAGAAGCCATGCACACCCATCACAAAACACACACTTAAAGCAGGGTGAACAAACAAAGCAATCAGCATATATAAACTCTCAGCAGAACACGCAGCTCTACACACACACACACACACACACACAGACAGAGACACCACGCAATAAAATAGGGAGGAATACAAACATCATCAGAAAACCAGTGAAATACAAATAACTAATACAGAAACAGCAACAAACGGAAGAATACATGCACATAACCGTCTCTATATTGCTCTCTCACTCAAGCACACATGCACAGACACATACGTAGACCCATGGCAACATCGTTTTTTTCCCATGCATGTATGGACAGATAGCCACACACGGGAAGAAATACAAACATTTACCGGAGTACAGAACATCACAGAAAATGATTCAAACACTGCCTCATGTAGACATGTGGCAACAAACAAGGATACACAGATACACTACCTCAAACACACAGCAACCCATTGAACATGCAATTTACACACCAACAAAAACCAACAAATAGCATAACACATGTACCAACGAAATAGATAGCAAATACATGCTGACAAATGCAGATATTGTCACAATAAACTTAGGGGCAGATTTACAAGCCCCTTGCGCCATTTTTGCCTCATTTTTAACATGGGGAAAATGACGCAAAAGTGGCGCAAGGAGCTTGTATATCTGCCCCTTAATTATTACAAAAGTGAATGGATGGTACAAGCTGCAAACTGGAGAGTTGCTCACTCTCCTGGGGATGAATACCAGCGGGTTGAGGCCCAGAGTGAAATGGGAGCATAGCAGTGGAAGGAATCCACTGTTGTAAGCACCAGCAAGAGTCCTTGCATGTTAATAGTCTAGCAAGGAGTGCAGTAATTAAAAGCAGCTGTGCCTGTGTGAGTCATGTACCCGGAAGCAGCTGGGTGCAAGAAGGACTAGATTGCTGAATGGAGCGCTGTGTTCGACCGAGTGATATACACAAGCTAATGCAAGCCATTGGCCAAAGCATGTAACAGTAGCTTCGTGGGGAGACCTACAGTGTGCCGGAAAAGAAAATAGGTAGTGTGGCGTGTGGAAGTCCACAATGGGAGCTCATTAAAATTGCATGAAGCTCTGTCCACAAGCCGAGAATGGGTTGAGAAGAAAATATGTACACATGGGTCCTAAATTAGGACTGTAGTTCCGAAGGGGAGCATGTCACATAGTGAGGTGTGCTGAAACCCAAACAGGGACTCTATCAACAATGGCATGTGCACATAGCTCCCAGGGCCCGTGGCCACCAATAAACACAACAATCCTAAACCAGAAGTCAAGGCAAAAAGAAACAAGCATTGGCATAGCCAATAGGTCTCGCCTTTGGGATCTTATAAGTGTTTAGCCATGCAATAGTTCATGTTGTTGCACCAAGGATATTGTGCTGGGTAACTAAACACTTATAAGGTCCCAAAGGCGAGACCTATTGGCTATGCCATTGCTTGTTCTTTTTGACACACACTCCTACATTGTTTGCATCGACCTGCCCTGCCTCCGGACATTTAAATTAATGGAGCTCCAATAATTGTGCCCTGGGCCATAGAAAGAAACACCCCAATTCCAACCCTATACATGCCATTTTAATTGAACATAGTATGCAATATAAGTAAAAAAGTGTTATGACTTGATTATTGAGAGAGCCAATATATTGTGCGGTGACTGATGGTATTCTAAAGGGGGTGGGTAAAACAAAGAGCAGAGAGAAGTACATGGTGGGTTAAAAGCTCGGTGAGGATTGATGGGTTAACATGCTGTGCCTATAACTTGCAAATGCCTGTAAAGGCAAAAAAACAAGCCTCCTCCAAAAAGAAAGAAAACCCAGCAAGGGAGCGACCTCTGTAACCTGACCAGTTGAGGTAACCCAAGACACCCAGTTAAGAACGCTGTGTTCCAGCACCAGAAGTAATGCTGTAACATAGAAAGGCTCAATTCGTACATAAAGACCATGAGCACCAAGCCTCATGAGTGCTTAGAAACATCAGCAGCGCATTGTAACTGGCCGGGGTAAAGCCTGGCTGCAACACAGTGTAGCACCAAGCAGGAGAATCAACGCAAGACAGTGCTCCCCTGGCAAGAAAGAGCATCCTGAGAAAATGCAGATAGTGCACAAACACTATAATGTTCAGGGATCCAAGGGGAGTTTAAGGGTGAATAAGGCAACACTCATTTAAAATGCTGCACATTTTCAGGCGCTCCGCGAAGGTGCATTATGCAAATGTGGCAAAAGCGGAACTCCCGCTCACACACTGAAAAGTCCAGGGGATATCGCACACGGTAAGGCTGAATAAAGCAGCACCCATACAAAATGCGACACCTTTCCAGCCGCTCCACGAAAGTACATTATGCAAACGTGGCACCCCTCACCCATCCAACCATGCGCACAGAAGCAAATGAAGGCTGCATCATCGCAGCCACTCAAAAGTAAGCAATAGGAAACACTTTAAACAATGCAGCCAAAGTGGCATCCCCGCAGCTGCCTAACCATGTACAGAGAAGCAAATGCGAGAGTCAGCCCCACCGCAGCCGCTCAAAATGAAGCAATAGGAATGCTTCATAAAATCAGTGCGACAAACGCAGTGCCCCCGCAGCCATTACAACCCAACTGCCAAAAAGCACATAAAGGCAACATGAGAAAAGCGGCGCCCTCGCAGCCGCCCTCAAATCCCAAATAAACAACAGTGCCCACCAACCAAAATACATTTGTTCAGTTGGCATGTACACATATCTTAAGAGTGGACGCATCATGAGGGTCCAATGTAGTGCCTCACCAAGTACAAGGAAAGGGCACAAGAAAACAAGCACTATGCAAACAAAGATTAACAGAGTGCTTAAACGGGCATCTGAGCCAGAAATAGTCAAACAAAAAGAAAAAAATTTAAGAAAAACACAACAAGCGGTCTTCATGGTCTTCACTTTTCAAGCACTGAACTCATGCTTGTGGCAGCATCCACCTTGCAGGAGTGAGCAGCGGCCATATGTTTGTAATTAACGTGGCCGTGCTGCTGCTCGCTCCCGCAAGGTGGATGCCGCCACAAGCAGGAGTGCAGTGCTTTAAAAGTGAAGAACGATGGCTAAAGGCCCTCCTAATCAGCGCATGCGCGCTGCCTAGGCGAGACCAAAAAAGTAGTACACTGAAACTAACATATATTGCTGATCATGAGAAGGTTCATGTAACTAGGCCACTGTCCAGGGCATGACCAAAACAGCAAAAGGAGGGACAAATGTAACCTATTCACTAATGAAAACAAGGGAATTTTGAAAAGCACATGACAGAACCAATCACAAGCATTAGGCTGGCTGACACCCAATACAGTAGACACAGCATGTCAAGATACAGCGCATGCAGTGCCTAGCCTCGACCTAGAAAAACTGGGAAGCAGTGATAAACAAGGCGGCACCTCCCTGATGGCATCCAAGCTTGGGAGGAGTGACGTATTCCATGATAGAGTACTGTCCAGGTGGCTCAAGTCAGTTCTAAGCACCAAACACTGTAAAATTGCATTGGCGGCTCGCCACACTCCTTGTGTTATTACTCTAACTGGCACCTTGCTTAAACAAGCATTTGCAATGCAATAGGTCTCGCATTAGGAAAGTTTGAGCTATTGGTATTGTAAATGACAATTTTTTTATTTATGTTTTGTTTTTGAAAATAGCCAAATTAATAGCTTTGTCATTTACAATGCCAATAGTTATAGCTTTCACAAATGTGACACCTATAGCATTTGTAATACAATATGTGTTGTATTTACGTGACTTACATGTATTGATATTACAAATAACCATGGCTTTTAATTTTTTTTAATAATGAATACTTAAATACAAGTTATTGTAATTTATAATGGCAATAGCTTCAACTTTTGTTAGCAACTTTTGTGAAGATTATGTTCAGTGTATTTTATTGTGACGAAAATCCAAGAACAGAAGTGAAATATTAACATCTTTTTGTTACATTTGTAATAAAGCTTGAAACATTGAGAGAACATATTTGAACCAGTTGTTGAATGGTTGAACAGATTGATGCTGTGGTGGCGCTGAGTGATGTTGTGATGGCGAACGAGTGATGCTGTGGGGTTCAGTGATGCTGTGGTAGCGCATAGTAATGTTGTGGTGCCCCTGATCGATGCTGTGGTGGTACTGAGTGATGCTGTATGCTATGCTATGTTTTGTTTTGCTATCCTATGTTTTGTTATCCTATGCTGTGATTTGTTATGCTATGCTGTGTTTTGTTATGCTATTCTATGTTTTGTTATGCTATGCTATGTTTTGTTATGCAATGCTGTTTTGCAATGCTATGCTTTGTTATGCTATGCTATGTTTTGTTATGATATGCTATGTTTTGTTATGATATGCTATGTTTTGTTATGATATGTAATGTTTTTGTTGTGTTTTATTATGCTATGCTTTATTTTGCTATGCTATTTTTTATGCTATGCTATGTTTTGTTGTGTTTGGTATGCTATGCTATGTTTTGCTATGCTATGTTTTGTTGTGTTTTGCTATGTTTTGTTATGCTATGTGTTGTATTTTGTTATGCTATGTTTTGTTATGTTATGCTATGTTTTGTTGTGCTATGCTATGTTTTGTTTTGCTATCCTATGCTTTGTTTTGTTATGCTATGCTATGTTTAGTTTTGCTATCCTATGCTTTGATTTGTTATGCTATGCTATGTTTTGTTATGTTTTGTTATGCTATGCTGTTTTGTTGTGTTTTATTATGCTATGCTTTGTGTTGGACAGGCCTCGTGGCCGGACCGTCCCATCCCCGCAAGGCGGGTCGCGGACCCCTGCTCCTCCTGTTCCCGGACAAGAACCACCCCTGCAACCCGCCGAGGCAACCCCCGGCCCTTCCCCGACAAAACCCTGGCTCTTGAACACCACCGTATCGGCTGGCCCGGGTACCTTCCAGAACCCTGTCTCTGGCCCAGCCGCCATTTTGGACACTACACGACCAGGCCTCGTGGCCTCGGGTCGACCTCGGCCTCGGGCCCAGCCAGGCCCCGACATCGAGGCACCACCATCCGCCCAGGGGGTGAAGAGACCACTTGGCAGGTCAATGGGAGAAGGAGTGTCGATGGCTCCCCTCCGCCAGGTGCCGATCGGCCCGAGCCTCCCTGGGCGCTGGCTCCACCCCCCTGCTGGGTGTCTGGACTCCCCCATCCCGGACCTCCCGACCTCCAAGTGCGAGGGTCCGGACATCAAAGGGCGCAAGACCTATAACTGGGGCAGCTCCAGAGCAGGAAGGCAGTTGTATCCTGGAGTCGAGAGACACCGAGACAAACTCATCCTTGGAGGCCTGCTGGCGCTGCCGCGGCTTCTCTTCGTGAACCACCTTTGAAGGCCTGCTGGCGCTGCCGCGGCTCATCCTCGTCGTGAAACATCCTCAAGGCCTGCTGGCGCTGCTGCGGCCCTCCTTGTCGTGAACCATCTTCAAGGGCCTGCTGGCGCTGCCGCGGCCCTCCTCCTCGTGAACCTCTTCAAGGCCTGCTGGCGCTGCCGCGGCCCTCCTCGTCGTGAAACCATCTTCAAGGCCTGCTGGCGCTGCCGCGGCCCTCCTCGTCGTGAAACCATCTTCAAGGCCTGCTGGCGCTGCCGCGGCCCTCCTTGTCGTGAACCATCTACCAGCCTGCTGGCGCTGCCGCGGCCCCTCTTTGCGAACCCTACAGCTCGGGGATTGTGAGCTCCACCTCTGCTGCTTCTGTACCGGACCGGTACTCAGACTGTCCCGCTACCCTTTTTCCCCAAAGAGACTAGAATTGACGGGATCCCCGTATCCTGGTCCTGCTGTATCGCCAGTCACCTTGCCTAAAGATATATATAAAAGTGTGCAGAACTCATCTCTGTGTGGTGTCTATCTGTGGGGGGGAAGTTACTTGTCTGTACGATTGCCGGAGAGGGCCCTCACCGGAGGCCTCTCCCCCCTGAACTCGGCCGACCCTCCGGGTCCCCGTCTAACACTTTGTTTCGCTATGCTATGTTTTGTTATGCTATGCTTTTTTTGTTATGCTATGCTAAGCTTTGTTTTATTATGCATTACTATGTTGTGTTTTGTTATGCTATGCTATGTTTTGTTGCGTTTTGTTATGCTATGCTATGTTTTGCTATGCATTGCTATGCTATGTTAGGTATGCTATGTTTTGTTGTGTTTTGTTATACAATGCTATGTTTTGCTATGCATGCTATGCTATGTTTTGTTATGTATGCTATGTTTTGTTGTGTTGTGTTTTGTTATGCTATGCTATGCTATGTTTTGTTGTTGTGTTTTGCTATGTTTTGTTATGCTATGTTTTGTTTTGCTATGCTTTGTTTTGTTATCTTATGCTATGTTTTGTTCTGCTATGTTTTGTTGTGTTTTGTTATGCTATGCCATGTTTTTTTGTGTTTTGTTATGCTATGCTATGCTTTGTTGTGTTTTTCTATGCTATGTTTTGTTATGCTTTATTTTGTTTTGCTATCCTATGCTTTGTTTTGTTATGCTATATTTAGTTTTGCTAGCCTATGCTTTTTTTGTTATGCTATGCTATGCTGTGTTTTGTTATGCTATGCTATGTTTTGTTATGCTATGCTGGTGAGGGTGTGTGAGGGTGAGTGAGGGTGAGGGTGTGTGAGGGTGAGGGTGAGTTAGGGTGAGGGGGTGTGAGGGTGGGTGAGGGGGTTTAAGGGTGTGGGGGTGTGAGGGTGGGTGAGGGGGTGTAAGGGTGAGGGGGTTTGAGGGGGTGTGAGGGGGTGTGAGGGTGAGAGGGTGAGTGAGGGTGTGTGAGGGTGAGAGGGTGTGAGGGTGGGTGGGGGTGTGGGAGGGTGAGAGTATGTGAGGGTGAGGGGGTGAGGGGGTGTGAAAGTGAGGGGGTGTGAGGGTGAGGGGGTGTAAGGGTGAGTGAGGGGGTGTGAGGGTGAGTGAGGGTGTGTGAGGGGGTGTGAGGGTGAGGGTGTGTGAGGGTGGGTGAGGGGGTGTGAGGTGAGGGGATGTGAGGGTGAGAGGATGTGAGGGTGATGGGGTGTGAGAGTGAGGATGAGGGGTGTGAGGGTGGGTGAGGGGGCGTTAGGGTGAGGGTGTATGTGAGGGGGTGTGTGAGGGTGAGGGGTGTGAGGGCGAGGGGGTGTGTGAGGGTGAGGGGTGTGTGAGGGTGAGGGGATGTGAGGGTTTGGGGGTGTGAGGGTGAGGGGGAGTGAGGGTGAGGGGGTGTGAGGGTGAGGGGGGTGAGGGGGTGTGAGGGTGAGAGGGTGTGAGGGTGAGGGGGTGTGAGGGTGAGGGGGGGTGAGGTTGTGAGGGTGTGTGAGGGTGAGGGGGCGTGAGGGTGAGTGGGTGTGTGAGGGGGTGTGAGGGTGAGGTCATGGGTGTGAGGGTGAGAGGGTGTGAGGGTGAGGGGGTGTGAGGGTGAGGGTGTGTGAGGGTGAGGGTGTGTGTGAGGGTGAGGGGTGTGTGAGGATGAGAGGATGTGAGGGTGAGGGTATGTGAGGGTGAGGGGGAGTGAGGGTGAGGGGGTGTGAGGATGAGAGGGTGTGAGTGTGAGGGGGTGTGAGGGTGAGTGTGTGTGAGGGTGAGGGGGTGTGAGGGTGAGAGGGTGTGAGGGTGAGGGTGTGTGAGGGTGAGGGGGTGTGAGGGTGAGGGTTAGTGAGGGTGAGGGTGTATGAGGGTGAGGTGGTGTGAGGGTGAGGGGGTGTGAGGGTGTGTGAGGATGAGAGGGTGCGTGAGGGGGGTGTGAGGGTGAGGGTGATGAGGGGGTGTGAGGATGGGGGTGTGAGGGTGAGGGGGTGTGAGGGTTGTGTTTTATTATGCTATGCTTTGTTTCGCTATGCTATGTTTTGTTATGCTATGCTTTTTTTGTTATGCTATGCTAAGCTTTGTTTTATTATGCATTACTATGTTGTATTTTGTTATGCTATGCTATGTTGTGTTGCGTTTTGTTATGCTATGCTATGTTTTGCTATGCATTGCTATGCTATGTTAGGTATGCTATGTTTTGTTGTGTTTTGTTATACTATGCTATGTTTTGCTATGCATGCTATGCTATGTTTTGTTATGTATGCTATGTTTTGTTGTGTTGTGTTTTGTTATGCTATGCTATGCTATGTTTTGTTGTGTTTTGCTATGTTTTGTTATGCTATGTTTTGTTATGCTATGCTTTGTTTTGTTATCTTATGCTATGTTTTGTTCTGCTATGTTTTGTTGTGTTTTGTTATGCTATGCCATGTTTTGTCATACTATGCTATGTTTTGTTTTGCTATGCTTTGTTATGGTATGCTATGCTTTGTTATGTTATGTTATGCTTTGTTTTGTTATGCTATGCCATGTTTTTTGTGTTTTGTTATGCTATGCTTTGTTGTGCTTTTCTATGCTATGTTTTGTTATGATATGTTTTGTTTTGCTATCCTATGCTTTGTTTTGTTATGCTATACTTAGTTTTGCTAGCCTATGCTTTTTTGTTATGCTATGCTATGCTGTGTTTTGTTATGCTATGCTATGTTTTGTTATGCTATGCTGGTGAGGGTGTGTGAGGGTGAGTGAGGGCGAGGGTGTGTGAGGGTGAGGGGGTGTTAGGGTGAGAGGGTTGTGAGGGTGAGGGGGTGTGAGGGTGGGTGATGGGGTTTAAGGGTGTGGTGGTGTGAGGGTGGGTGAGGGGGTGTAAGGGTGAGGGGGTGTGAGGGTGTGTGAGGGGGTGTGAGGGTGAGTGAGGGTGTGTGAGGGTGAGAGGGTGTGAGGGTGGGTGGGGGTGTGGGAGGGTGAGGGTATGTGAGGGTGAGGGGGGTGAGGGTGTGTGAAAGTGAGGGGGTGTGAGGGTGAGGGGGTGTAAGGGTGAGTGAGGGGTTGTGAGGGTGAGTGAGGGGGTGTGAGGGTGAGTGTGTTTGAGGGTGGGTGAGGGGGTGTGAGGGTGAGGGGATGTGAGGGTGAGAGGATGTGAGGGTGATGGGGTGTGAGAGTGAGGATGAGGGGTGTGAGGGTGGGTGAGGGGGCATGGGGGTGAGGGTGTGTGTGAGGGGGTGTGTGAGGGTGAGGGGTGTGAGGGTGAGGGTGTGTGTGAGGGTGAGGGGTGTGTGAGGTTGAAGGGATGGAGGGTGAGGGGGTGTGAGGGTGAGGGGGAGAGAGGGTGAGGGGGTGTGAGGGTGAGGGGGTGTGAGGGTGAGGGGGTGTGAGGGTGAGAGGGTGTGAGGGTTAGGGGGTGTGAGGGTGAGGGGGTGTGAGATGGGGTGTGAGAGTGAGGATGAGGGGTGTGAGGGTGGGTGAGGGGGCCTGAGGGTGAGGGTGTGTGTGAGGGGGTGTGTGAGGGTGAGGGGTGTGAGGGTGAGGGTGTGTGTGAGGGTGAGGGGTGTGTGAGGGTGAGGGATGTGAGGGTGAGGGGGTGTGAGGGTGAGGGGGAGTGAGGGTGAGGGGGTGTGAGGGTGAGGGGGTGAGGGGGTGTGAGGGTGAGAGGGTGTGAGGGTGAGGGGGTGTGAGGGTGAGGGGGTGTGAGGGTGAGTGGGTGTGTGAGGGGGTGTGAGGGTGAGGTCATGGGTGTGGAGGTGAGAGGGTGTGAGGGTGAGGGGGTGTGAGGGTGAGGGTGTGTGAGGGTGAGGGGGTGTGTGAGGGTGAGGGGATGTGAGGGTGAGGGGGTGTGAGGGTGAGGGGGAGTGAGGGTGAGAGGGGGTGAGGGTGAGGTGGGTGAGGGGGTGTGAGGATGAGAGGGTGTGAGGGTGAGGGGGTGTGAGGGTGAGGGGGTGTGAGGGTGAGTGGGTGTGTGAGGGGGTGTGAGGGTGAGGGGGCGTGAGGGTGAGTGGGTGTGTGAGGGGTGTGAGGGTGAGGTCATGGGTGTGAGGGTGAGAGGGTGTGAGGGTGAGGGGGTGTGAGGGTGAGGGTGTGTGAGGGTGAGGGTGTGTGTGAGGGTGAGGGGTGTGTGAGGATGAGAGGATGTGAGGGTGAGGGTATGTGAGGGTGAGGGGGAGTGAGGGTGAGGGGGTGTGAGGATGAGAGGGTGTGAGGGTGAGGGGGTGTGAGGGTGAGTGTGTGTGAGGGTGAGGGGGTGTGAGGGTGAGAGGGTGTGAGGGTGAGGGTGTGTGAGGGTGAGGGGGTGTGAGGGTGAGGGTTAGTGAGGGTGAGGGTGTGTGAGGGTGAGGTGGTGTGAGGGTGAGGGGGTGTGAGGGTGTGTGAGGATGAGAGGGTGCGTGAGGGGGGTGTGAGGGTGAGGGTGATGAGGGGGTGTGAGGATGGGGGTGTGAGGGTGAGGGGGTGTGAGGGTTGTGTTTTATTATGCTATGCTTTGTTTCGCTATGCTATGTTTTGTTATGCTATGCTTTTTTTGTTATGCTATGCTAAGCTTTGTTTTATTATGCATTACTATGTTGTATTTTGTTATGCTATGCTATGTTGTGTTGCGTTTTGTTATGCTATGCTATGTTTTGCTATGCATTGCTATGCTATGTTAGGTATGCTATGTTTTGTTGTGTTTTGTTATACTATGCAATGTTTTGCTATGCATGCTATGCTATGTTTTGTTATGTATGCTATGTTTTGTTGTGTTGTGTTTTGTTATGCTATGCTATGCTATGTTTTGTTGTGTTTTGCTATGTTTTGTTATGCTATGTTTTGTTATGCTATGCTTTGTTTTGTTATCTTATGCTATGTTTTGTTCTGCTATGTTTTGTTGTGTTTTGTTATGCTATGCCATGTTTTGTCATACTATGCTATGTTTTGTTTTGCTATGCTTTGTTATGGTATGCTATGCTTTGTTATGTTATGTTATGCTTTGTTTTGTTATGCTATGCCATGTTTTTTGTGTTTTGTTATGCTATGCTTTGTTGTGCTTTTCTATGCTATGTTTTGTTATGATATGTTTTGTTTTGCTATCCTATGCTTTGTTTTGTTATGCTATACTTAGTTTTGCTAGCCTATGCTTTTTTGTTATGCTATGCTATGCTGTGTTTTGTTATGCTATGCTATGTTTTGTTATGCTATGCTGGTGAGGGTGTGTGAGGGTGAGTGAGGGTGAGGGTGTGTGAGGGTGAGGGGGTGTTAGGGTGAGAGGGTTGTGAGGGTGAGGGGGTGTGAGGGTGGGTGATGGGGTTTAAGGGTGTGGTGGTGTGAGGGTGGGTGAGGGGGTGTAAGGGTGAGGGGGTGTGAGGGTGTGTGAGGGGGTGTGAGGGTGAGTGAGGGTGTGTGAGGGTGAGAGGGTGTGAGGGTGGGTGGGGGTGTGGGAGGGTGAGGGTATGTGAGGGTGAGGGGGGTGAGGGTGTGTGAAAGTGAGGGGGTGTGAGGGTGAGGGGGTGTAAGGGTGAGTGAGGGGTTGTGAGGGTGAGTGAGGGGGTGTGAGGGTGAGTGTGTGTGAGGGTGGGTGAGGGGGTGTGAGGGTGAGGGGATGTGAGGGTGAGAGGATGTGAGGGTGATGGGGTGTGAGAGTGAGGATGAGGGGTGTGAGGGTGGGTGAGGGGGCATGGGGGTGAGGGTGTGTGTGAGGGGGTGTGTGAGGGTGAGGGGTGTGAGGGTGAGGGTGTGTGTGAGGGTGAGGGGTGTGTGAGGTTGAAGGGATGGAGGGTGAGGGGGTGTGAGGGTGAGGGGGAGAGAGGGTGAGGGGGTGTGAGGGTGAGGGGGTGTGAGGGTGAGGGGGTGTGAGGGTGAGAGGGTGTGAGGGTGAGGGGGTGTGAGGGTGAGGGGGTGTGAGATGGGGTGTGAGAGTGAGGATGAGGGGTGTGAGGGTGGGTGAGGGGGCCTGAGGGTGAGGGTGTGTGTGAGGGGGTGTGTGAGGGTGAGGGGTGTGAGGGTGAGGGTGTGTGTGAGGGTGAGGGGTGTGTGAGGGTGAGGGATGTGAGGGTGAGGGGGTGTGAGGGTGAGGGGAGTGAGGGTGAGGGGGTGTGAGGGTGAGGGGTGAGGGGGTGTGAGGGTGAGAGGGTGTGAGGGTGAGGGGTGTGAGGGTGAGGGGGTGTGAGGGTGAGTGGGTGTGTGAGGGGGTGTGAGGGTGAGGTCATGGGTGTGAAGGTGAGAGGGTGTGAGGGTGAGGGGGTGTGAGGGTGAGGGTGTGTGAGGGTGAGGGGGTGTGTGAGGGTGAGGGGATGTGAGGGTGAGGGGGTGTGAGGGTGAGGGGGAGTGAGGGTGAGAGGGGGTGAGGGTGAGGTGGGTGAGGGGGTGTGAGGATGAGAGGGTGTGAGGGTGAGGGGGTGTGAGGGTGAGGGGGTGTGAGGGTGAGGGGGTGTGAGGGTGAGAGGGGTGAGGGTGAGTGAGGGTGAGGGGGTGTGAGGGTGAGGGGGTGTGAGGGTGTGTGAGGTTGAGGGGGTGTGAGGGTGAGGGTGTGTGAGGGTGTGTGAGACTGAGGGTGTGTGTGGGTGAGTGGGTGTGTGAGGGGGTGTGAGGGTGAGGGGTGGGGGTGGGTGAGGGGGTGTGAGGGTGAGTGAGGGCGAGGCGGTATGAGGGTGAGGCGGTGTGAGGGTGAGGGGGTGTGAGGGTGAGGGTGTGTGAGGGGGAGGGGTATGTGGGGGTGTGAGGGGGTGTGAAGGTGAGGGTGTGTGAGGATGAGGGTGTGTGAGGGTGAAGGTGTGTGAGGGTGAGGGTGTGGGGTTGTGGTGAGGGTGTGGGGTTGTGAGGTTGAGGGGTTGTAAGGGCGAGAGAGTGAGGATGAGGTGGTGTGAGGGTGACTGGGGTGAGGGTGATGAGGTGAGGGTGTGTGAGGGTGAAGGGGTGTGAGGGGGTGCGATGGTGAGGGGGTGTGAGGGTGTGTGAGGATGAGAGGGTGTGTGAGGGGGTGTGTGAGGGTGAGGGTGATGAGGGGGTGTGAGGATGAGGGGGTGAGGGTGAGTGGGTGTGAGGGTGAGTGGGTGTGAGGGTGTGGGGTTGTGAGGGTGAGGGGGTGTGAGGGTGAGGGGGTGTGAGGATGAGGGTGTGTGAGGGTGAGGATGTGTGAGGGTGAGGGTGTGTAAGGGTGAGGGGGTGTGTGAGGGTGAGAGGGGTGTGAGGGTGAGGGGGGTGTGAGGGTGGGGAGTGTGAGGGGGTGTGAGGGGTGTGAGGGTGTGTGAGTGGTGTGTGAGGTTAGGGGGTGTGAGGTTGAGGGTGTGTGAAGGTGAGGGTCTGTGAGGGTGTGAGGGTGTGTGAGGGTGAGGGGGGTGTGAGGGTGAGTGGGTTTGTGAGGGGGGTGTGAGGGTGAGGGGGGTGTGAGGGTGATAGTGAGTGAGGGTGAGGGGGTGTGAGGGTGAGGCGGTGTGAGGGTGAGGGGGTGTGAGGGTGAGGGGATGTGAGGGGGAGGGGTATGTGGGGTATGTGGGGGTGAAGGGGTATGAAGGTGAGGGTGTGTGAGGGAAGGGTGTGTGGGGGAAGGGTGTGTGAGGGTGAGGTTGTGTGAGGGTAGGAGGGTGACGGGGATGAGGGTGTGTGAGGGTGAAGGGGTGTGAGGGGGTGTGATGGTGAGGGGGTGTGAGGTTGTGCGAGGATGAGAGGGTGCGTGAGGGTGTGTGTGAGTATGTGGGTGATGAGGGAGTGTGAGGATGAGGGGGTGAGGGTGAGGGGGTATGAGGGTGAGGGGGTGTGAGGGTGAGGGTGTGTGTGAGTGAGGGGGTGTGAAGGTGAGGGGGTGTGAGGGTGTGTTAGGTGAGGGTGAGGGCGTGGGGTTGTGAGGGTGAGGGGGGTGTGAGGGTGAGGGTGAGTGTGACTGGGGTGATGGTGACAGGGGTGAGGGTGTGTGAGGGTGAGGGTGTGAGGGTGAGGGGGTGTGAGGGTGAGGGGGTGTGAGTGTGAGGGGGTGTGTGAGGGTAGGGGGGTGAGGGTGAGGGTGAGGGGGTGTGAGGGTGAGCGGGATTGGTGTGAGGGGGAGGGGTGTGAGGGTGTGTGAGGGTGAGGAGGTGTGAGGGGGTGTGAGGGTGAGGGGTTGTGAGGGTGAGGGGGTGTGAGGGTGAGAGGGTGTGAGGGTGAGAGGGTGTGAGGGTGAGGGGTGTGAGGGTGAGGGGGTGTGAGGGTGAGAGGGTGTGAGGGTGAGGGGGTGTGAGGGTGAGTGGGTGTGTGAGGGGGGTGTGAGGGTGAGGGGGTGGGTGAGGGGGTGTGAGGGTGAGTGAGGGTGAGGGGGTGTGAGGGTGAGGCAGTGTGAGGGTGAGGGGGTGTGAGGGTGAGGGGTATGTGGGCGGTGAGGGTGAGGGGGTGTGAAGGTGAGGTTGTGTGAGGACGAGGGTGTGTGAGGATGAGGGTGTGTGAGGGTGAGGGTGTGTGAGGGTGTGGGGTTGTGAGGTTGAGGGGTTATAAGGGTGAAGGAGTGAGGGGGTGTGAGGGTGAGGGTGTGTGAGGGTGAGGGTGTGTGTGTGGGTGAGGGTGTGTGAAGATGAGGGGGTGTGAAGGTGAGGGGGTGTGAGGGTATGTGAGGTGAGGGTAAGGGTGTGGGGTTGTGAGGGTGAGGGTGAGTGCGACTGGGGTGAGGCTGACAGGGGTGAGGGTGTTTGAGGGTGAGGGTGTGAGGGTGAGGGTGTGTGAGGGTGAGGGTGTGTGAGGGGTGTGAGGGTGTGTGAGGGTGTGTGAGGGTGAGGGTGTCAGGGTGTGTGAGGGCGAGGGTGTGTGAAGGTGAGGGGGTGTCAGCGTGATAGGGTGTGTGAGGTTTAAAGGGTGTGTGAGGATGAGAGGGTGAGTGAGGGTGAGGGTGTGTGAGGGTGAAGGTGTGTGAGGGTGAGGGCTGTGTGAGGGTGAGGGTGTGTGAGGGTGAGGGGATGTGGGGGTGTGAGGGGGGTGAGGATGAGAGGGTGTGAGGGGTGTGAGGGTGTTGGGGTGTGAGGGTGAGGGGGTGTGAGGGTGATGAGGTATGAGGGTGATGGGGTGTGAGGGTGGGTGAGAGGGTGTGTTAGGGTGAGAGGGTGTGTGAGGGGGTGTGTGAGGGTGAGAGGGTGTGAGAGATGGTGAGGGACAGGCATTAGACATTGAGGGACACAAGCACGGAACACTGAGAGGAGCAGGCACGGGGCAGTGAAAGACACTGGTTTAGGGCAGTGTGGGTAAAACATGAAAAAAGCATTTTTGCTAGAACGGTGCAGCCCACCAAAAAACTGCTGGGTCCCAAAAAGGTTTTCACAAAATGAGACAGCAAAAGATGAGCAACAGTGGAATGGATGTAATGAGCAACCGGATCAGTAGGGGGCAGTAACAGAGGAGGATCGATGGTGAAATGAAAAATATTTAAAAGAAATTGAAACAAGTTTGAATACAGTTAAAGGGTGTAATTTCGAAAAATGCTTGTGTTTTTGTTGGGGAAAACCAGGTTTATGTTTTATGTTTAGGACCTACACCAGAGGGCATACACAATTTTAGCTGGGATGCGATGTTGGGCACCGGTTGAAGCTGAGCAGAGGAAAGGCAGCGCTGGGAGGGGGTCTGGGCAACCATGCCAGCATTCCGATTCACGAGCAGATGGTCCTGTTTATTGACCTGCGGAGCTCGTGAAGCGGCTGGTGGCAAATGGAATCAAAGTGGCCGCGGTCGCTTTGATGTTCTTGTCTTGTCTTGCTTTGTGGGAGGGGTAGGGGGAGTGAATTCCTACGCACGCGCCTAGCTCACATGAACTGTACGTGATCCGCAGTGGGTAGACTTTTTAGGTCTGCTTACTATAAATCTCGCCTACCATCCCTTCGGGATGGGATAAACAAGACCTAAAAATGGGAAGGTGGCGGTGGGTAAGGGACATAGGCTGCAAATTGCTACTTTATTTTTTTATTTTTTTACAGATCTATTTTATTGCATTGAAAATTACATAAAAATGGTGCCTGCGTCATTTCATACGAATGCATGCACAGTGATGCGTCTTCAGGCCTCTTTTCCTTTTTTGTCTTTTGGCCATACCACACAGCATCTTTTGCCGAGGTTGTACAGCATTGCCAAAAGGAATCAGTAATTATACTACCAAATCTTTTTGGAGTTAATAAAAAAAAACGGATATTAGATGTGCAGTGCTGGCACCCTGCATCCAGATCAATCTTTCTTCAGGCATCCACGATGCAAATTCCTTCTTGCTTTTCAGATACAAATTCAAAACGTATCTGTTCCCGCCCTAGCACCTTGTGGCTCTTGATAACTGTATCAATGCTTTTTCTAATGTTCTTCTCTCTGATTACCTGTAGCTTACTCTGTGATAATGTGTATCAAGACATCCGTAAAAAGTTATGTTTTTCTTAAACTCTCCAGCAACTACTATTATTATTAATTAAGTTGTCCAGTCACTCAATCTCCATTTTGTTACACGAAACCACTGTTTATTACTGCTGTCTTTCCAATAACATAAAGAAGCAATTCAGTTGTGCAGTGTGCACTCTAGAAACGAATAAACACAAGCTTTGACTTGTATGTGTTATGTAGAATTGTTCGCTTTGCGATCGGATGAGGGAGGGATGTTAGCAAGAGACATGCTTCAGGAGTGGTGCTCTGCTTTTTTGATGGCGCGAAGTTAAAGCAAATCCAGCTACTTACAAATATTCCTGCCAGGCACCTCCTTAAAAAGTCTGGGAAGAGCACAATAAACTAAAATACTTGAAATTGTTACTTAACACACTTTTATTGTTCAGAATGGGGGGCACAGTAAAAGCAGAGAAATAGGTTAAGGCACTGTTGGACAGGCCTCGTGGCCGGGCCGTCCACTCCCCACATGGCGGGTCGTGGACCCCTGCTCCTCCTGTTCCCCGGACCAGAACCACCCCTGCAACCCGCCGGGGCAACCCCCGGCCCTTCCCCGACAAAACCCTGGCTCCTGAACACCACCGTATCGGCTGGCCCGGGTACCTTCCAGAACCACTGTCTCCGGCCCAGCCGCCATTTTGGACACTACACGACCAGGCCTCGTGGCCTCGGGTCGACCTCGGGCTCGGTCCCAGCCAGGCCCCGACATCGAGGCACCACCATCCGCCCAGGGGGTGAAGAGACCACTTGGCAGGTCAATGGGAGAAGGAGTGTCGATGGCTCCCCTCCGCCAGGCGCCGATCGGCCCCAGCCTCCCTGGGCGCTGGCTCCACCCCCCTGCTGGGTGTCTGGACTCCCCCATCCCGGACCTCCCGACCTCCAAGTGCGAGGGTCCGGACATCAAAGGGCGCAAGACCTATAACTGGGGCAGCTCCAGAGCAGGAAGGCAGTTGTATCCTGGAGTCGAGAGACACCGAGACAAACTCATCCTTGGAGGCCTGCTGGCGCTGCCGCGGCTTCTCTTCGTGAACCACCTTTGAAGGCCTGCTGGCGCAGCCGCGGCTCATCCTCATCGTGAAACATCCTCAAGGCCTGCTGGCGCTGCCGCGGCCCTCCTCATCGTGAACCATCTTCAAGGCCTGCTGGCGCTGCCGCGGCCCTCCTCGTCGTGAACCATTTTCAAGGCCTGCTGGCGCTGCCGCGGCCCTCCTCGTCGTGAAACCATCTTCAAGGCCTGCTGGCGCTGCCGCGGCCCTCCTCGTCGTGAAACTATCTTCAAGGCCTGCTGGCGCTGCCGGGGCCCTCCTCGTCGCAAACCATCTACAAGGCCTGCTGGCGCTGCCGCGGCCCTTCCTTGCGAACCCTACAGCTCGAGGATTGTGAGCTCCACCTCTGCTGCTTCTGTACCGGACCGGTATTCAGACTGTCCCGCTACCCTTTTCCCCAAAGAGACTAGAATTGACGGGATCCCCGTATCCTGGTCCTGCTGTATCGCCAATCACCTTGCCTAAAGATATATATAAAAGTGTGCAGAACTCATCTCTGTGTGGTGTCTATCTGTGGGGGGGGAAGTTACTTGTCTGTACGATTACCGGAGAGGGCCCTCATCGGAGGCCTCTCTCCCCTGTACTCGGCCGACCCTCCGGGTCTCCGTCTAACATTGGTGGCCAGCGGCGCGATCCGAGCCGACGCATAATCGTACAGAGAGTAACTCACCCCACGACACACAGCAGCAATGACGACAAAGGAGAGTGGAACAACAGAAAAATTCCAGATGGAAAAGCTGGAAGATTACAGCCACAAAGAACTAAAGCAATTTTGCATAGAGCTGGGCATTGCTACCACAGGACTGAGCACGAAAGATGACCTCAAGCACGCCTTAGAATCTTGGGTGGAGACGGAAACATCCCCACCCCAAAATCAAAGCCTCGAGACCACCGAAACAAGTACCACCCCTGCAGACGAAAGAAGATCGGGCCTCTCGTCCGAAGAGGCCCGAGAACGGGAGAAAAGCCGGCTCCACGAATTGGAGCTGGCTCGACTCCGCTTAGATGGAGAACTCAAATTGGCAGAACAAAAAATAACGGGAAGAGAAAAAGAGCCAGAGGGAGCTGGAAGAAAAAAGACTAGCATACGAGCATGAGCGCAACTTGAAGGAAGTAGAAATTCAAAGACAGAACAAAGACCTCGGCGTCTCCGGGCACCAGAGCCCCACTGCCCCTACGGACCCTAAGGTCCACATCCCCAAGGACGTCATCAGGGAATACTACCGGAACGATGATATCCAGCAATGGTTTAAAGCCTACGAAGTAGCAATGACCTCCCACCGAATCCCACGGAGCGACTGGGGAGCCGGGTTATGGGGAAAATTTGTCAACGAAGGAAGAGACGCCCTGCTGCAACTCCCCGACCACCAGATGACATCCTACGACCACATGAAGGCCGCCCTCCTCACTCGCTAAGGGCTCACGCCCATGATGTACCGGCAGAGATTTCGAGACTTTCAAGCGAATCCCTGGTACAACCTGAGTGGAGTACGTGAACTTTTTTAGCCGAGCCTTCGAGGGATGGATCAAGGGCAGCCAAGTCACCACCTACGAGCAATTATTCGACCTTATTGTATGGGAGCACCTCTCCAATAATTGCTTCGTCGAACTAAGACAGCACCTCCTTGATAGTAAGCTGACCGAACCTCGGAAACTCGCCATTGAAGCAGACCGATGGGAGAGCACCCGAGTCCCTCGGAGCTGGCCCAGCGAACAGAACAGAGCCTCCCAAGGGCCCCACCGCCCGCGGGGGGGAGGAGGAGGCCAGGGTCGGGGGTACGGGACACCATCACGGTGCCCTCCACTAGCAACCCCCCGTCCCCGGCCGGAAGAGGAAGCCCTCCAACGCGACCAGGGTTCCGCTTCAACGTTACCTGCCACAAATGCCAGCGACCCGGCCACTACGCCAATGATCCCAACTGCCCGAAAAATCAGAGCCCCATGAACCGCCAGATCACCGCCACCGCCCTAGGAGAAGAAGACGCCGAAGAGTACGAGCAGTATCAGCCCGAGTGGGAACCAGCCGCCATGTCCCTGGTCTGTCTAGGGGAGAGGGACATGGTCCCGCGGGCGCCCATCCCAGCCAACACGCAGAAATACAGCCAGTGGGTCACCATCAAGGGACGCCGGGCTGAAGCCCTCCGTGACACAGGGGCCAGTGTGACCGCAGTCCGCTGCCATCTGGTGACCCCTGACCAGATCCTACCCAATGTACTTTGTCCAGTGCGGTCGGCAGACAACTCCGAAAGCCTGTGCCAGATGGCCTGCGTCCCCTTCGAGTGGGGAGGGGTGTCCGGCATGCTGAAAGTAACTGTCCGCGACGATGCCCCGGTGGACTGCCTTCTGGGGAATGACCTCGAGAGCTCCCCTTGGTCAGCCGTTGAGCGGAGGGAACACCTAGGGATGCTTGGTCTCCCTGAATGGGTCTGTGTAACGACCCGATCCATGGCCGCCCGCGCCATCTCCAGCCCAGAGGAACAGGAGTGGCCCGAACCTCCTCCACCGATCGTCACAGAAGAAACCGCCCCTGAGCCTGGTCCTCCGGGGTCCGGCAACGAAGAACTGGATCAACTCCAAGACCTCCCGGAGCTGGCCCAGTGGCGCCAAGAAGGTGGCCCCACTCAGGAACAGTTCCGCCAGGAACAAAGAGCGTGTCCCTCCCTCGAGGGCCTCCGACAACAAGCCATAGCCCAGAGCGCCGGGGATACCTCGGGGGCCCACTGGATCTACTGGGACAATGAGCTGCTCTATAGTGAGCAAAAGATTGCTGAGCTGGGAGCCAGCCGGGTGCTGGTGGTCCCCCTCCGATTCAGAGACTTCCTATTGAACTTGGCACACGATGCACCTCTTGCCGGGCACCTGGGGCAGGACAAGACGTACAGCCGCCTGGTGACCCACTTCTACTGGCCGAAGATGCGGAACGATGTAGCGAACCACTGCCGGGCCTGCCCCACCTGCCACGCCAGCGGGAAAAGCGGCCGAAAACTGAAAGTCCCCCTGCAACCTTTTCCCATCGTCACCACTCCCTTTGAGAGGTTGGGAATAGACATTGTGGGGCCCCTGGAGCCCCGGACAGCACAGGGACACCGGTTCATCCTTGTCCTGGTGGACCATGCCACCCGCTACCCCGAGGCCATACCTCTTCGGACCGTGACGGCGCCCGTGGTGGGCCGAGCCCTGATGGGGATCTTCTCGCGGGTGGGCTTCCCCCGAGAAGTCGTCAGTGACAAGGGCACGAACTTTAGCTCCAGGTACATGAAGTCCCTATGGCAGCAGTGCGGGGTCACATACAAATTCACGACCCCCTATCACCCGCAAGGGAACGGACTAGTAGAACGATTTAACCGCACCCTCAAGGGGATGATCATGGGCCTGGAAGAACCCCTACGTCGCCAATGGGACGTGCTGCTCCCGTGCCTCCTGTTTGCTTACAGGGAGGTCCCCCAGAAATCCCTGGTCTTCAGTCCGTTCGAACTCTTGTATGGACACCCCGTCCGGGGCCCCCTCAGCCTGGTCAAAGAAGGGTGGGAGGTGGCCCCTCAGAAGACTCCCCCTGATGTATACAAGTACCTCTTGACCCTCCGGAACCAGACCCGGCGGATCAAGGAACTTGCCAAGGCCAACCTCGAAGCCAGCCAAGAAGACATGAAGCGCTGGTATAATCAGAATGCCTCATCCATCGAGTTCGAGCCGGGACAACAGGTCTGGGTGATGTCCCCGGTTGAACCTTGCGCCCTTCAGGACAAATGGACAGGACCCTTTAAAGTGGTGGAGCGCAAGGGCCCCGTCACCTACCTGGTAGACATGGAGTCACCCCGAAACCCCCTACGTGTCCTCCACGCCAACAGACTCAAGCCCCACTTTGTGCGATCGGAACTTAGCCTCCTGATGGCTACCGACAGTGGGGCGGAAGAAGACTCCGAGCCCCTCCCCGATCTCCTGAAAGCGCTCGAGAAGGACGGCTCCGTGGAGGGAGTCCACCTCTCCGATGCCCTGTCCCCAGCGCAACGCCAAGACTGCCAAGAACTGCTATTACAATTTGCCGACCTGTTCTCCCTCATCCCTGGGGTCAACCCCTGGTGCCTCTACGACGTTGACACAGGGGATAACCCCCCTATCCGACACAGGGCGTACAGGGTGCCTGATCGAGTACGCGCCTGCATCCAGTCGGAAGTCTCCAAGATGCTAGCTCTGGGAGTGATCGAGCCATCCGACAGCCCCTGGGCCAGCCCGGTCGTGCTGGTCCCCAAGGCCGCCACCCCGGGCGTCGCCCCTGAGCTCAGGTTCTGTGTAGACTATCGGGGTCTGAACGCCGTCACCAGGACCGACGCTCATCCCTTTCCACGGGCAGATGAAGTGATCGACCGCATGGGGGCTGCCCGCTACCTGAGCATCTTCGATTTGACAGCGGGCTATTGGCAGATCGGCCTCACCCCAGGTGCCCAGGAGCGATCTGCCTTCTCCACCCCGGATGGCCACTACCACTTCAAGGTGATGCCATTCGGAATGAAAAACGCACCCGCCACCTTCCAGAGACTAGTGAACAAAGTCTTGGCGGGTCTGGAGGAATTCAGCGCCGCCTATATGGACGATATTGCTGTGTACTGCCACCACTGGGCAGAACACCTCCACCACCTCCGGGAGGTCCTGAACGCCCTCCGGCAGGCCGGGCTAACCATCAAGGCCAGCAAGTGCCAGATCGGCCAAGGGTCCGTGACCTACCTGGGGCACCAGGTGGGAAGTGGCCTGGTGGCCCCCCTCCAGCTCAAGATTGCCGCCATCCAGGCCTGGGAGCCCCCGGTCACCCAGACAGAGGTCCGAGCCTTCCTGGGGCTCACCGGGTACTACCGGCGCTTCGTAAAAGACTATGGCAGAATTGTAGGGCCACTCACAGAACTCACGTCCAAAAAGAACCCCCAGAAAGTCAACTGGACTCCTGAATGTCAGGCGGCCTTTGAGAACCTGAAGTCCGCCATGTGCACCGCCCCGTGCTCCAAGCCCCCGACTACAGCCGGGAATTCATAGTACAGACGGACGCCTCAGATCATGGCGTGGGGGCCGTCCTCTCCCAACTCAACACCGAGGGGGTCGATCAGCCAGTGGTCTTCATCAGCCGACGCCTGCTGGCCCAAGAACAGCGCTGGAGCACCATCGAGCGGGAGGCCTTCGCCGTAGTGTGGGCCCTCAAGAAACTCCGGCCCTATCTCTTCGGTACCCACTTCCGGGTGCAAACAGATCACCGACCCCTGCAATGGCTGATGCAGATGCGGGGGGAGAACCCGAAGCTGTTACGTTGGTCCATCTCCCTGCAGGGGATGGACTTCACTGTGGAGCATCGCCCAGGCCAGGATCACGCCAACGCAGACGGCCTGTCCCGCTTCTTCCGCCTCGGCGAGGAGAGTACCCAAGAGGATGGGTGACTCTCCCTGCCTTCAGTTGGGGGCGACGCACGTTGGACAGGCCTCGTGGCCGGGCCGTCCCCTCCCCGCATGGCGGGTCGTGGACCCCTGCTCCTTCTGTTCCCCAGACCAGAACCACCCCTGTAAGCCGCCGGGGCAACCCCCGGCCCTTCCCCGACGAAACCCTGGCTCCTGAACACCACCGTATCGGCTGGCCCGGGTCCCTTCCAGAACCCCTGTCTCCGGCCCAGCCGCCATTTTGGACACTACACGACCAGGCCTCGTGGCCTCGGGTCGACCTCGGCCTCGGGCCCAGCCAGGCCCCGACATCGAGGCACCACCATCCTCCCAGGGGGTGAAGAGACCACTTGGCAGGTCAATGGGAGAAGGAGTGTCGATGGCTCCCCTCCGCCAGGTGCCGATCGCTCCCAGCCTCCCTGGGCGCTGGCTCTACCCCCCTGCTGGGTGTCTGGACTTCCTCATCCCGGACCTCCCGACCTCCAAGTGCAAGGGTCCGGACATCAAAGGGCGCCAGACCTATAACTGGGGCAGCTCCAGAGCAGGAAGGCAGTTGTATCCTGGAGTCGAGAGACACCGACACGAGCTCATCCTTGGAGGCCTGCTGGCTCTGCCGCGGCTCCTCTTCGTGAACCACCTTTGAAGGCCTGCTGGCGCTGCCGCGGCTCATCCTCGTCGTGAAACATCCTCAAGGCCTGCTGCCGCTGCCGCGGCCCTCCTCGTCGTGAACCATCTTCAAGGCCTGCTGGCGCTACTGCGGCCCTCCTCGTCGTGAACCATCTTCAAGGCCTGCTGGCGCTGCCGTGGCCCTCCTCGTCGTGAAACCATCTTGAAGGCCTGCTGGCGCTGCCGCGGCCCTCCTCGTCGTGAAACCATCTTCAAGGCCTGCTGGCGCTGCCGCGGCCCTCCTCGTTGCGAACCATCTACAAGGCCTGCTGGTGCTGCCGCGGCCCCTCCTTACGAACCCTACAGCTCGAGGATTGTGAGCTCCACCTCTGCTGCTTCTGTACCGGACCGGTACTCAGACTGTCCCGCTACCCTTTTCCCCAAAGAGACTAGAATTGACGGGATCCCCGTATCCTGGTCCTGCTGTATCGCCAGTCACCTTGCCTAAAGATATATATAAAAGTGTGCAGAACTCATCTCTGTGTGGTGTCTATCTGTGGGGGGGGGGAGTTACTTGTCTGTACGATTACCGGAGAGGGCCCTCACCGGAGGCCTCTCTCCCCTGTACTCGGCCGACCCTCCGGGTCTCCGTCTAACAGGCACCAAAGCAAAAACATGTCACACTTATCACCAAAATGAGAAAAAAAATGTCTTTCTTTTCTAGTAGCTGTCATGCGGCCCACTTCTTGCTTTCATCTTCCGCCAGTTATAGTTTAAGCCAACATAACTTTCTGAGATTGGTTACTTAACTGTTTAACATTAGTATAGGATTAAAAAACATGCATCACAAAAAATGCTGCCAACTGAAAACTCAGGAGTGGCTCGTGGTGGCTCTTGACATAGGACACACTGACATGCTCACACCCTTGTAGATCACTATGCGCCCTCATTGGACTTCACCATGCACCCATAATGCACACAGCCATGTGCTTCTAAACTGTACATCACCAGTGTTCCCCACGACCCCCAACTTCCAGTGTAGCTAGTGCACCTGGATGCTCAATTTGTGCTTCCATAACACTTATTGTTGGACAGGCCTCGTGGCAGGCTCAACCCCTCCCCGCATGGCGGGTCGCGGACTGTTGCTACCCCTGTTCCCCGGACAAGAACAACACCTGCAACCCGCCGGGTCAACCCACGGCTCTTCCCGACGGAACCTTGGCTCATGATCACAACAGCCTCGCTGGCCCGGGTCCCTTCCCAAACCACTGTCTCCGGCCCAGCCGCCATTTTGGACACTCCACGACCAGGCCTCGTGGCCTCGGGTCGACCTCGGCCTCGGGCCCAGCCAGGCTCCGACATCGAGGCACCACCATCCACCCAGGGGGTAGAGAGACCACTTGGCAGGTCAATGGGAGAAGGAGTGTCGATGGCTCCCCTCCGCCAGGTTTCGATCGCCCTCGGCCTCCCTGGGCGCTGGCTCCACCCCCCTGCTGGGTGTCTGGACTCCCTCATCCCTGACCTCCCGACCTCCAAGTGCGAGGGTCCGGACATCAAAGGGCGCCAGACCTATAACTGGGGCAGCTCCAGAGCAGGAAGGCAGTTGTATCCTGGAGTCGAGAGACACAAAGACGAACTCATCCTTGGAGGCCTGCTGGCGCTGCCGTGGCTCCTCTTTGTGAACTACCTTTGAAGGCCTGCTGGCGCTGCCGCGGCTCATCCTCGTCGTAAACCTTTGAAGGCCTGCTGGCGCTGCCGCGGCTCATCCTCGTCGTGAACCATCTTGAAGGCCTGCTGGCGCTGCCACGGCTCATCCTCGTCGTGAACCATCTTGAAGGCCTGCTGGCGCTGCCGCGGCCCCTCCTCGTCGTGAACCATCTTGAAGGCCTGCTGGCGCTGCCACGGCCCCTTCTTGTGAACCCTCCAGCTCGAGGATTGTGAGCTCCACCCCTGCTACCCCCGTACCGGACCGGTACTAAGACTGTCCCGCTACCCCTTTCCCCAAAGAGACTAGAATTGACGGGATCCTCGAATCCTGGTCCCCACTGTATCGTCAAGTTAACCTGCTTAAGAATACCTATAAACGTGTACGTAACCTATCTTGGTGTGGTGTCCATCTGTGGGGGGGAAGTTGCTCGTCTGTAAGATTACAGGAGAGGGCCCTCGCCAGGAGACCTCTCCCCCTTGCTCGGCCGACCCTCCGGGTCCCCGTCCAACATTGGTGGCCAGCGGCGCGATCCGAGCCGACGCATAATTGTACAGAGAGTAACTCACCCCACGACACACAGCAGCAATGACGACAAAAGAGAGTGGAACAACCGAAAAATTTCAGATGGAACGGCTGGAAGAATACAGCCACAAAGAACTAAAGCAATTCTGCATAGATTTTGGCAGCGCTACATGGCACTGAGCACGAAGGATGACCTCAAGCACGCCTTGGAATCTTGGGTGGAGACGGAAGCATTCCCACCCCAAAATCAAAGCCTTGAGACCGCAGAAACAAGTACCACCCCCGTAGAAGAAAGAAGAGAGGGCCTCTCGTCCGAAGAGGCCCGAGAACGGGAGAAAAGCCGGCTCCACGAGTTGGAGCTGGCTCGACTCCGCTTAGATGGAGAACTAAAACTGGCAGAACAAAAGATAACCCTCGAACACTTACGGCTCAGGGAAGAACGAGAAGAGAAACAGAGCCAGAGGGAGCTGGAAGAAAAGAGACTAGCATACGAGCATGAGCGCAATTTAAAAGAACTAGAAATTCGTCGGCAAAACAAAGACCTCGGCGTCCCCGAGAACCAGAGCTCCACTTCCCCTACGGACCCCAAGGTCCACATCCCCAAGGACGTCGTCCGGGAATACTACCGGAACGACGATATCCAGCAATGGTTTAAGGCCTACGAGGTAGCCATGACCTCCCACCGAATCCCGCGAAGAGACTGGGGAGCCGGGTTATGGGGAAAATTTGTCAACGAAGGAAGAGATGCCCTGCTGCAACTCCCCGACCACGAGATGACATCCTACGACCACATGAAGGCCTCCTCACTCGCTATGGGCTCACGCCCGAGATGTACCGGCAGCGATTTCGAGACTGTAAAAGAATCCCTGGTACCACCTGGGTGGAGTACGTGAACTTTTTTAGCCGAGCCTTCGAGGGATGGATCAAAGGCAGCCAGGTCACCACCTACGAGCAATTATTCGACCTTATTGTGTGGGAGCACCTCTCCAATAATTGTTTCGTAGAACTAAGGCAGCACCTCCTCGATAGTAAGCTGACCGAACCTCGGAAACTCGCCATCGAAGCAGACCGATGGGAGAGCACACGGGTCCCTCGGAGCTGGCCAAATGAACAAAACAGAGTCTCCCAAGGGCCCCACCGCCCACGGGGGGAGGAGGGGAGGAGGAGGCCAGGGTCAGGGCCAGGACACCGTCACAGTGCCCCCCCACTAGCAACCCCCCGCCCCCGGCCGGAAGAGGAAGCCCTCCGACGCGACCAGGGTTCCGCTCCAACATTGTCTGCCACAAATGCCAGCGACCCGGCCACTACGCCAATGATCCAAACTGCCCGAAAAATCAGAGCCCCATGAACCGCCAGATCACCGCCGTCGCCCTAGGAGAAGAGCAGGGCCACGAGGAAGCCGAAGACTGCAAGCAATACCAGCCGGAGTGGGAACCGGCCGCCATGTCCCTAGTCTGTCTAGGGGAAAGGGACATGGTCCCGCAGGCTCCCATCCCCGTCAACACGCAGAAATACAGCCAGTGGGTCACCATCAATGGACGCCGGGCTGAAGCCCTCCGTGACACAGGGGCCAGTGTGACCGCAGTCCGCTGCCATCTGGTGACCCCCGACCAAATCCTACCCAATGTACTTTGTCCAGTACGGTCGGCAGACAACTCCGAAAGCCTGTGCCAGATGGCCCGCGTCCCCTTCGAGTGGGGGGGGGTGTCCGGCATGCTGAAAGTGACTGTCCGCGACGATGCCCCGGTGGACTGCCTTCTGGGGAACGATCTCGAGAGCTCCCCCTGGGCAACCGTTGAGTGGAGAGAGCACCTGGGGATGCTTGGTCTCCCTGAATGGGTCTGTGTAACGACCCGACCCATGGCCGCCCGCGCCATCTCCAGCACGGAGGAACAGGAGTGGCCCGAACCTCCTCCGCCGATCGTTGCAGAAGAAACCACCCCTGAGCCTGGTCCTCTGGGGCTCAGCCACGAAGAAACGGACCAACTCCAAGACCTCCCGGAGCTGGCCCAGTGGCGCCAAGAGGGTGGCCCCACTCAGGAGCAGTTCCGCCAGGAACAAAGAGCGTGTCCCTCCCTTGAGGGGCTCCGACAACAAGCCATAGCCCAGAGCACAGGGGATGCCTCGGGGGCCCACTGGATCTACTGGGACAACGGGCTGCTCTACAGTGAGCAAAAGATTGCCGAGCTGGGAGTCAGCCGGGTGCTGGTGGTCCCCCTCCGATTCAGAGACTTCCTCTTGAACCTGGCCCACGATGTGCCTCTTGCCGGGCACCTGGGGCAGGACAAGACGTACAGCCGTCTGGTGACCCACTTCTACTGGCCGAAAATGCGGAATGATGTAACAAACCACTGCCGGGACTGCCCCCCCTGCCAGGCCAGTGGGAAGAGCGGCCGAAAACTTAAAGTCCCTCTGCAACCCTTTCCCATCGTCACCACACCCTTTGAGCGGGTGGGAATCGACATTGTGGGGCCCCTGGAGCCCCGGACAGAGCAGGGTCACCGGTTCATACTTGTCCTGGTGGACCATGCCAGCCGCTATCCCGAAGCCATACCTCTCCGGACCGTGACAGCGCCCGTGGTGGGCCGAGCCTTGATGGGGATCTTCTTGCGGGTGGGCTTCCCCCGAGAGGTCGTCAGTGATAGGGGCACGAACTTCATCTCCAGATACATGAAGTCCCTATGGCAACAGTGCGGGGTCACCTACAAATTCACAACCCCCTATCACCCGCAAAGGAATGGACTAGTAGAACGATTCAACTGCACCCTCAAGGGGATGATCATGGGCCTGGAAGAGCCCCTACGTCGCCAATGGGACGTGCTGCTCCCATGCCTCCTGTTCGCCTACAGGGAGGTCCCCAGAAATCCCTGGGTTTCAGTCTGTTCGAACTCTTGTATGGGCACCCCGTCCGGGGCCCCCTCAGCCTGGTCAAAGAAGGGTGGGAGGTGGCCCCTCAGAAGACTCCCCCTGATGTGTACAAGTACCTCTTGGCCCTCCGGAACCAGACCCGGCGGTTCAGGGAACTCGCCAAGGCCAACCTCGAAGCCAGCCAAGAGGACATGAAGCACTGGTATGATCAGAATGCCTCGTCCATCGAGTTCGAGCCTGGACAACAGGTCTGGGTGATGTCCCCGGTCGAACCTTGCGCCCTCCAGGACAAATGGACGGGACCCTTCAAGGTGGTGGAGCGCAAGGGCCCACGTCACCTACCTGGTAGACCTGGAGTCACCCCGGAACCCTCTACGTGTCCTCCACGCCAACAGACTTAAGCCCCACTTTGTACGCTCTGAACTTAGCCTCCTGATGCCTACCGACAGTGGGGCTGAAGAAGACTCCGAGCCCCTCCCTGATCTCCTGAGGACCCTCGAGAAAGACGGCTCCGTGGAAGGAGTCCACCTCTCCGATGCCCTGTCCCCAGCGCAACGCCAAGACTGCCAAGACTTGCTACAACAATTTGCCGACCTATTCTCCCTCATCCCTGGGGTCACCCCCTGGTGCCTCCACGATGTTGACACCGGGGATAGACCCCCTATCCGGCACAGGGCGTACAGGGTACCTGATCGAGTACGCGCCTGCATCCAGTCGGAGGTATCCAAGAGGCTGGCTCTAGGAGTGATCGAGCCTTCCGACAGCCCCTGGGCCAGCCCGGTCGTACTGGTCCCCAAGGCTGCCGCCCCGGGCGTCGCCCCAGAGCTCAGGTTTTGTGTAGACTATCGGGGTCTGAACGCCGTCACCAGGACCGACGCTGACCCCATTCCCCGGGCAGATGAACTGATCGACCGCATGGGGGCCGCCCGCTACCTGAGCATCTTTGATTTGACAGCGGGCTATTGGCAGATCGGCCTCACTCCCGGTGCCCAGGAGCGATCCGCCTTCTCCACCCCGGATGGCCACTACCACTTCAAAGTGATGCCCTTCGGAATGACAAAAGCACCCGCCACCTTCCAGAGGCTCGTGAACAAAGTCTTGGCGGGTCTGGAGGAGTTCAGCGCCGCCTATCTGGACGATATTGCCGTGTACAGCCGCCACTGGGCAGAACACCTCCAACACCTCCAGGAGGTCCTGAACGTCCTCCGGCAGGCCGGGCTAACCATCAAGGCCAGCAAGTGCCAAATCGGCCAAGGGTCCGTGACCTACCTGGGGCACCAGGTGGGAAGTGGCCTGGTGGCCCCTCTCCAACTCAAGATTGCCGCCATTCAGGCGTGGGAGCCCCCGGTGACACAAACAGATGTCCGAGCCTTCCTGAGGCTCACCAGGTACTACCGGCGCTTCGTAAAAGACTATGGCAGCATTGTGGGGCCCCTCACAGAACTCACGTCCAAAAAGAACCCCCAGAAAGTACACTGGACTCCCGAGTGTCAGCTTGCGTTTGAGAAACTCAAGTCCGCCATGTGCACCGCCCCCGTGCTCCAAGCCCCCGACTACAGCCGGGAATTCATAGTGCAGACGGACCCCTCCGATCATGGCGTTGGGTCCGTCCTCTGCCAACTCAACACCGAGGGAGTTGATCAGCCAGTGGCCTTCATCAGCCGACGCCTGCTGGCCCGAGAGCAGCGCTGGAGCACCATAGAGCGAGAGGCCTTCGCCGTGGTGTGGGCCCTCAAGAAGCTCCGGCCCTATCTCTTCGGTACCCACTTCCGGGTGCAAACAAACCACCGACCACTGCAATGGCTGATGCAGATGCGGGAAGAAAACCCGAAGCTGTTGCGTTGGTCCATCTCCCTGCAAGGGATGGACTTCACTGTGGAGCATCGCCCAGGCCAAGATCACGCCAACGCAGACGGCCTGTCCCGCTTCTTCCGCCTCGGCGAGGAGTTACCCAAGAGGATGGGTGACTCTCCCTGCCTTCAGCTGGGGGGACGCATGTTGGACAGGCCTAGTGGTAGGCCCAACCCCTCCCCGCATGGCGGGTCGTGGACTGCTGCTACCCCCGTTCCCTGGACAAGAACAACACCTGCAACCCGCTGGGTCAACCCACGGCTCTTCCCCGACGGAACCTTGGCTCATGATCACAACAGCCTCGGCTGGCCCGGGTCCCTTCCCGAACCACTGTCTCCGGCCCAGCCGCCATTTTGGACACTCCACGACCAGGCCTCGTGGCCTCGGGTCGACCTCGGACTCGAGCCCAGCCAGGCCCGACATCGAGGCACCACCATCCACCCATGGGGTAGAGAGACCACTTGGCAAGTCAATGGGCGAAGGAGTGTCGATGGCTCCCCTCCGCCTGGTTTCGATCACCCTCGGCCTCCCTGGGCGCTGGCTCCACCCCCCTGCTGGGTGTCTGGACTCCCTCATCCCGGACCTCCCGACCTCCAAGTGCGAGGGTCCGAACATCAAAGGGTGCCAGACCTATAACTGGGGCAGCTCCAGAGCAGGAAGGCAGTTGTATCCTGGAGTCGAGAGACACCGAGACGAACTCATCCTTGGAGGCCTGCTGGCGCTGCCGCGGCTCCTCTTCGTGAACTACCTTTGAAGGCCTGCTAGCGCTGCCGCGGCTCATCCTCGTCGTAAACCTTTGAAGGCCTGCTGGCGCTGCCGCGGCTCATCCTCGTCGTGAACCATCTTGAAGGCCTGCTGGCGCTGCCGCGGCTCATCCTCGTCGTGAACCATCTTGAAGGCCTGCTGGCGCTGCCGCAGCCCCTCCTCATCGTGAACCATCTTGAAGGCCTGCTGGCGCTGCCGCGGCCCCTCCTTGTGAACCCTCCAGCTCAAGGATTGTGAGCTCCACCCCTGCTACCCCCGTACCGGGCCGGTACTAAGACTGTCCCGCTACCCCTTTCCCCAAAGAGACTAGAATTGACGGGATCCTCGAATCCTGGTCCCCACTGTATCGTCAAGTTAACCTGCTTAAGAATACCTATAAACGTGTACGTAACCTATCTTGGTGTGGTGTCCATCTGTGGGGGGGAAGTTGCTCGTCCGTACGATTACAGGAGAGGGCCCTCGCAAGGAGACCTCTCCCCCTTGCTCGGCCGACCCTCTGGGTCCCCGTCCAACACTTATCATACTATACTTCGTAAATGCACATCTGTACCGCTTGCTACACTGAAAAAGTGCACCCACAAGCAAGGGGGTAGTGCAGACATGGACAGATAATAGCAAAACTGCAACTGCTTTTACTTTCCACCTGGTTACTTGCAAAATGTTATCTTGGGCGTATCCAGAAGTAGACTGGACAGTACATTGTCCGAGGTGTTGGAGATTAAGAGTTTTATAATTTCATAGGCCGAGACAAACACACCTCTTACTCTGGACTCCTGCACCAGTCCCTCACAATCCTGAACTGCCTCAGTCCACCTGGATCACACTCTTACTGGCTTTGACTGTTTATTCATTCTTTTGTACACCTTCCCAACTCTACTTCTGGGGACTCTTTAAAACATATTTTTGGGAAGAGCCCCGAGTGTGGTGCAGCAGTGAATGTGCCACTTCCACAAAGTCGAAAAAAGTAATGAACTAATGTCAAATTTAAGATTAAAAATAATACAATCCCTTAATGTTAACCAAATGCTAACCTTAAACTTCACACTAGCCCAGAGTGCAAGCTTCATGCTAACCCTGCGTCTGACCGGAATAATGATCTCAAGTGAAATGCTAACTCTAAAACTAACCCTAAATCTGTGCATTCACCCTAACAAAAAGACTTAATCTAAAATTAATGCTATCATTTTGTTTTTAATTTGGACAACTTCTAAATTAAAAGAGTTTCGTATTAGACCATCTGATCCTCCAGCTGTTAACATGAACACCAGTTACATTACAGACTGGCACATTCATTTTGTTTGTTAGCCACGGGGAAATTAACCGCCATCTTCATGAAAATCGGCATTTGCGATTCTGTAATAGCGAAAAAAAGCGAATAGCTATTCAGAAATCGCAAATCCGAATTCATGAAGAATTGCGATAAAAAAAAGCGATTCGCACGCGATCGCAAATTCCGTTAGTGATGACCGATAATCGCAGAATAATCGCTATTTCCGCCTACCCGCGCCTGGACTGCGAGCTCGCAAATAGCGATATCACTATTTGCGATATCGCTATTTGCGAGATCGCAAACTCGCAAGATCGAGAAAACGGGAAGTTGCATTTCGAGCCCAGTGATGACATCACAACCAGGAAGCTGCCGGTTCCCACCACCATTTTCCACAGTGAGGCTGAGAGAGAGGGAGCATTTTGGAGAGCTGCAGCTAATCAGGAAAAATACCACAGAACCACAACCCTGGTACAATGGCTGAGGAACCTGCACCTGGCACCAGCAGCTCGTCTGGGCGCAAAAGAAAATTGAAATTCTCGGAGCAGGAGCTTGAACACCTCATAGAGGGGGTGGTGGCAAACCATGACAGACTGTTTGGCACAAATTCTAGGAGGGTCCCTGAACAGGAGAAGTGCCGGATATGGCAGGGGATAGCCTCGACTGTGAACTCCGTGGGAGTGGCGGACAGGTCCCTCGAGGAATTAAAGAAGCGCTGGTACGACCTCCGAGGCCGTGCCAAGGAGAAGGTGGCGGCGCGCCTTGGGGAGTCCTCGGGCACTGGAGGAGGAGGACCAACTGTACCACCCAATACTGCCATGGAGGACCAGGTCGAGGACACCCTGGAGAAGGAGGCCTGTGTCGGATTTACAAGACTGGACTCATCCCGCACCACCCAAGACACCCAAGGTAAGTGGCATGCGACTGCGACCCTGCCCCCTATGGATGTCCATGACCAAATAGGCTCCCCCAATGTCCCATAGGCATGCCATAGTTGCACATCAAGGAATGTCCTGAAGCATTGTGGGAGATGTAGTCTGGCCACAATGTTGTAGTACCACAATGCAGCCAGACAGGTCCCAAAGCACACAAAGCCACTGCCATTCAGGGAATGTCACCCAGCATGCATGTAGCAACTGCCCGTCTGCCAGATACATGCAACTAATGATCCACCACTTACCCCCACAGGTGGCGATAGCAGTGACAGCGAAAGGCTGGAAATCGATGAGGGGGTCCAGGAGGAGGAGGTGCCACCACCAACCCAGGCACCAGCCCCTGCCGCTGCATCAACACCAGCAGCAAGAACCACCTGCAGCGTCCCCCCTGCGACTGGTGCAGCACCCACATCCGCTGGCAGGCCAGCCACCATTGTGCCTCCTGCTACCGCTGCTCCTCCCAGAGCCGCAGCCAGGGCAGTCACTACTGTGCCCCCTGCATCTTCTACACCAGCCACACCAGCAGTCACACCCCCTGCATCTGGCGCACCTGCAACACCTGTGGTCATACCCCCAGCAGCTGTTGCCTCTACATCCGGGGCTGCGCCAGTGTCCACACAGCGGCCAGCCACACACTCAGGCCAGCAGGGCAGGCGTGGCAGGTCACGCCAGCACTCCACACCAGCTAGCAGGCGGGCCAATGATCAGGGACTGGCGCGGCTCAGCGTCGAGGCGCATGCTTCGGATTCACCAGCGCCAGGCACAGCAGCAAGGAGCTATACAGCTGCAGCTGCATATGATAGGGCGCAATGTGGCCACTGTTGCAGGCCACATGGAAGGCATGAGGGCAGACATGGCAGGTGTGGGAGAACGATTGGACAACATGACTACAGCCATGGCAGGTGTGGGAGATGGAATGGCCCGCATGGCTGCAGCCATGGAGGCCAACACCGCTGCCATGTCGAGACAGCGCAGTGGAGCACGCCGGCGCCACCGCCAACTTATGACCCGGCTGGCCACTTACAGCAGGGCAAGTTATGTAGCAGCAAATGCTACTTCTCTGTTGGTGCGGCGCTCCCTGACCCAGCAGCACCAAATAATACAGTGCAGCGAGGACATGACTAGGGTGCTGGAGCACCTCACCAGGGCCGTCATTGCACTTCACCCTCCAGCTATTCCATCTGTTGTGGGGGGTTGTAGGAAATGGGACCCCCGGCCGGCCAGGACTTGCACCCCAGCCAGTCAGAGACCACCACTCCTATGTAAAATCGACCCCTGCTCGCCCTCTAGGTAACGCGGCGCGGGCAGCCAGGCCTAACTCGGAGGACATGTGAAGCATTTGCGCACGCACCCACCAACAACAACATCCCCGACCTCCCACAAAAGGAACTCCACACCATATATATATAAAAATAGTTTCTGTATTAAGCAGGACACATAGGAACATACATTGTACAAGGTGCCAGGGGCACGGGCAGGGGCTACAGGGAAGAAGGTACAGCGCAGGGCCAAGGGACCACTGCTAGGAATCACATACAGGGGACATCTGGTATTCAGAGGGGGGCGAAGGAGGTCAAGGTACACAACATACAGGAGCACCGGTAGAGGTGCAACATAGAATACTTGTAGGGATCACTCTAGTCTTAGTCCATAGCCATCCACAGGCCAGCGGGCCTTTCTAGGGCAAGGGGCCCAGAGTCTCAATGTTCATGGCAGGGAGCCCAGGGCAAACCTAAACGTAGCAGTTACCCACTAAGTGCTGGGCAACTGAGGGACGTCGTGTGGGCCTCGCCGACCCTGGGGACAAGGAGTGCCAACTGGAGGAGCCACTCGGGCTCGAGAACGAGGGGGGCATTGGCACAGTGGAGCCACGCAGGGCTTAAGAGATGAAGGGGGCCCAAGGCGGAGCCTCGCCGGCCTCGGAAGTAAATGGGGCCAAAGGGGGAGCCTCGCCGGGCTCAGAGATGAAGGGGGCCCAAGGCGGAGCCTCGCCGGGCTCGGGAGTAAATGGGGCCAAAGGGGGGAGCCTCGCCGGGCTCAGAGATGAAGGGGGCCCAAGGCGGAGCCTCGCCGGCCTCGGAAGTAAATGGGGCCAAAGGGGGAGCCTCGCCGGGCTCAGAGATGAAGGGGGCCCAAGGCGGAGCCTCGCCGGGCTCGGGAGTAAATGGGGCCAAAGGGGGGAGCCTCGCCGGGCTCAGAGATGAAGGGGGCCCAAGGCGGAGCCTCGCCGGGCTCGGGAGTAAATGGGGCCAAAGGGGGGAGCCTCGCCGGGCTCAGAGGTGAGGGGGGGCCAAGAGGGAGCCTCTCTGGGCTCAAGGAAGGAGGAGCCGTATGCGGAGCATCGTGGGAGTCCTTCCGGACTCTGGGACCCAGGGAGGAGGCCTCGCGGACCCACAGCACTCCCCCTGGCAGAGGAGCGTCCGTACTCACCGGCTGATAGAGGCGGCGGCTTCACGGGGCCTCAGCTTCTTGGCGTGGCGATGGCGGCGCTCCCTCCTCCGGGAGAGCCATAGACTGCCGGGTGCGCCTGGGGAAGCCCTCCAAGGTCGGGCCAATCCCTGCGCGGCCCCGCAATGACGCGGTAGGAGTCCCGGCGGCCAGGACCAATGGCGGGACGGCAATGCTTTACCCGGGGCCGCCAATGGCAGCGCGGCCCTGGGTAGGGAGGCGGGCACAGCGCCTCCACAGCCGACTCCGGGCTGCAGCGGTGAACTCGGGGAGGTAGCGAGGAGTAGGCTCCCTCGTAAATATGCCCCGCAAGGGGGTAGGCGAGGTAGGCACTCGCTGGGCGTCTGGCAACTCCGTGGGGCAGGGCAAATGCCGGGTGGCACCGGCTCGATGAATCCAGCGCTCCCAAGCGCTAGGGTATAGATGCCACGCTCTCAGCGCTGGGGGATCAGGAGGAAAGCGCTTCCCAGAGGCTAGATGAAGGTAGCAAAGTCCATGGGGAGTCTAGGACCTCAGGTGGGGCGTAGCCGCTCCTAGGAGGGGGAAAACCATCAGGAGTCCAGGAGTAGGGCAGGGCCCAGGGAGGCAAGCCAACCCTGAGCCCAAGCAGCAGCAGCTCCTGGTAGATTCAAGTTGAGAACAAGAACAAGTCCAGAGTGTCACAGCACCCTTTTTATACACACATTCTTGGTCTGAAGGGGCAGGCAGGGGGAGAACCAGCTGGAACTGGTTATGGGGGGATTCTTTACACTGGCCAGGCTAGGAACATCAGCCGCACCCCAGGGGGTGGAGCCAGCATTGTCTGGGGAAAACCCAGCCTCATTCATGACACTCAAACCAGACAGTCAATCCACAAGCAGACCCAGGCTCACTCCTCCCCTCACATCAGCATGCTAAACACTCCATTCACCACCGGGGCAGACCCTCCCAGATCCTGGGAGCCAGGCTCACCAGCCAGCCCCGGCCAATCATACTCCAGGCACATATTCCACAAATATGCCAACTTCCAAAAGGGGGACTTCTACACTAGACACACTCATACCTCATATACCGTTGCGCAGCATTCAATCTCACGAGTTCATACATACCAGACTTGACCCTGCACACCCTACGCACCGGGAACTACCGAGGACTCATCCATTCCCCATGCATTCCTATGGAAGGGTAGGTCGCTCTCTCCTCACACTCACTCAGAGGGGAAATCACCCTCCCCAGGTTACATATACCATAAAAACTTCAGGGGCGGACCTGCCAGATGGGCCACGTCCAACACATGCCCCTCCCAGCCCAAACGCCGGGTAGACCAATCACTACCGTGATGGACTTCCCTGCTGCAGGGCGGTAGAACATGGACGTGGCTCGCGCTACCGAGACACCCTCCAGTTCGACGCCTACCTGGGCCGATAGACACACACGGGCTAAAAATCAAGAAAAATAAAAAAATAAAAAAAAAATAAGAAAGACATAGGTCCAACCAGGCCACCCCCCTGGCACGCCTTAGTTGTCCGTGACTAGGACCAGGCCCTAGGCCACCCAGATACCACTGGTCCCTGCAAATCCGAAGTGGGGGGTGGTAACCCCGGGCCCACAATAGCCCTTCTCCACTCCCTTTCTCAGGGTAGCCACGACTACCACTGTTCCTTCCACCTAGGGTCCACACCCTCAGGCTTGCCAGAGGTCACGGGCAAGAATGCCCCACCCTACCTCTACTTCTGAGGTTCCGCGTTCTCCCAGGAGAAACACCCTCAGAACACACTTTCCTAACAGTCTTGGAACTTCCTTCCTCCACTGGTCTTCCACCTGGGAACTAAGCGTTCAGCTCTCCCCAAGGCAAGCCGCGGCCGAGCCAGCAGGTCTTCCTTGTCCGGGATACAACTCAACATAAATTCGACAAAACGAGCCGCGGCAGTACTAGCCGGTCTCAAGGTTCAGCTCTCCCCAAGGCAAGCCGCGGCCGAGCCAGCAGGTCTTCCTTGTCTGGGATACAACTAACATGAATTCAACAAAACGAGCCGCGGCCGTGCCAGCAGGTCTCGAGGTTCAGCTCTCCCCAAGGCAAGCCGCGGCCGAGCCAGCAGGTCTTCCTTGTCCGGGATACAACTACCATAACTTAAACAAAACGAGCTGCAGCAGTGCCAGCAGGTCTCAAGGTTCAGCTCTCCCCAAGGCAAGCCGCGGCCGAGCCAGCAGGTCTTCCTTGTCCGGGATACAACTTAACATAAATTCAGCCAGGGCGACACCTGACGCCTAAACCACATTCAGTGGGGTACGGAACGCATGATGCATCAAACACAATTAGCAGGGCAAAAAGGGGGGGGGACACCTGACGCATCAACCACATTCAGCGGTGCACGGAACACATGCTGCCTCCAACACATTCATCAGGATAAGGAAGGACAAGATTAACGTTGATTCAGCAAGCTCCCCATCCCAGAGAACTTATACTCCATTACTCAGCATACCTCAACATTCATGCACATACCGTTCCCTAGACTGGTAGGACAGTTTTCCACCGCCCCTGATTCCTCAGCCTGACCCTCGGGGCACAGGTACCATTACTCTAGGGCAGGGACAAGGACCATACATATTTGAACTCAATTTTGCAACCACCACTGGATCCCACCCTTCTGGTGAATCCAGAAAACCATATTACACTAGGGAGATGATTTACCCTCCCAAGCTAGGGACACCTAACTCTCAGCATACATGTACATTTTTTTCTACAGAACAGATATTTAAGTAACCCTTAAAACTTTCCACAGGACGGGTATTTCTAACAATCTTTAACATTTTTCACAGACATTTTTTAGCAACCTGACCTGACCCTATGTGGCACAGGTATCATTATTCTAAGGAATGGACAGGGACCATATACATTGAACATAATTATGCTGCCACCACTGGATCCCACCCTTCTGGTGAATCCAGAAAACCATATTACACTAGGGAGATGATTTACCCTCCCAAGCTAGGGACACCTAACTCTCAGCATACATGTACATTTTTTTCTACAGAACAGATATTTAAGTAACCCTTAAAACTTTCCACAGGACGGGTATTCCTAACAATCTTTAACATTCTTCATAGACATTTTTTAGCAACCTGACCTGACCCTATGTGGCGCAGGTATCATTATTCTAAGGAATGGACAGGGACCATATACATTGAACATAATTATGCTGCCACCACTGGATCCCACCCTTCCGGTGAGTCCAGAAAACACATTGTACTAGGGAGTTGATCTACCCTCCCTAGCTAGGGCCATCTAACCAGAACACATCTTTCATAGGACGGACATTTACATAAACTCTTAAAACAATAATCTCTTTTCTTTGCGACTATTTACAATACAGAGTTTTGTAGGGAGGCCAGTTATCATTGTGGTACTGCGCAAACACAAGTCCGGATCCCACCGCTAGCCACCAGTGTAGGAAATGGGACCCCCGGCCGGCCAGGACTTGCACCCCAGCCAGTCAGAGACCACCACTCCTATGTAAAATCGACCCCTGCTCGCCCTCTAGGTAACGCGGCGCGGGCAGCCAGGCCTAACTCGGAGGACATGTGAAGCATTTGCGCACGCACCCACCAACAACAACATCCCCGACCTCCCACAAAAGGAACTCCACACCATATATATATAAAAATAGTTTCTGTATTAAGCAGGACACATAGGAACATACATTGTACAAGGTGCCAGGGGCACGGGCAGGGGCTACAGGGAAGAAGGTACAGCGCAGGGCCAAGGGACCACTGCTAGGAATCACATACAGGGGACATCTGGTATTCAGAGGGGGGCGAAGGAGGTCAAGGTACACAACATACAGGAGCACCGGTAGAGGTGCAACATAGAATACTTGTAGGGATCACTCTAGTCTTAGTCCATAGCCATCCACAGGCCAGCGGGCCTTTCTAGGGCAAGGGGCCCAGAGTCTCAATGTTCATGGCAGGGAGCCCAGGGCAAACCTAAACGTAGCAGTTACCCACTAAGTGCTGGGCAACTGAGGGACGTCGTGTGGGCCTCGCCGACCCTGGGGACAAGGAGTGCCAACTGGAGGAGCCACTCGGGCTCGAGAACGAGGGGGGCATTGGCACAGTGGAGCCACGCAGGGCTTAAGAGATGAAGGGGGCCCAAGGCGGAGCCTCGCCGGCCTCGGAAGTAAATGGGGCCAAAGGGGGAGCCTCGCCGGGCTCAGAGATGAAGGGGGCCCAAGGCGGAGCCTCGCCGGGCTCGGGAGTAAATGGGGCCAAAGGGGGGAGCCTCGCCGGGCTCAGAGATGAAGGGGGCCCAAGGCGGAGCCTCGCCGGCCTCGGAAGTAAATGGGGCCAAAGGGGGAGCCTCGCCGGGCTCAGAGATGAAGGGGGCCCAAGGCGGAGCCTCGCCGGGCTCGGGAGTAAATGGGGCCAAAGGGGGGAGCCTCGCCGGGCTCAGAGATGAAGGGGGCCCAAGGCGGAGCCTCGCCGGGCTCGGGAGTAAATGGGGCCAAAGGGGGGAGCCTCGCCGGGCTCAGAGGTGAGGGGGGGCCAAGAGGGAGCCTCTCTGGGCTCAAGGAAGGAGGAGCCGTATGCGGAGCATCGTGGGAGTCCTTCCGGACTCTGGGACCCAGGGAGGAGGCCTCGCGGACCCACAGCACTCCCCCTGGCAGAGGAGCGTCCGTACTCACCGGCTGATAGAGGCGGCGGCTTCACGGGGCCTCAGCTTCTTGGCGTGGCGATGGCGGCGCTCCCTCCTCCGGGAGAGCCATAGACTGCCGGGTGCGCCTGGGGAAGCCCTCCAAGGTCGGGCCAATCCCTGCGCGGCCCCGCAATGACGCGGTAGGAGTCCCGGCGGCCAGGACCAATGGCGGGACGGCAATGCTTTACCCGGGGCCGCCAATGGCAGCGCGGCCCTGGGTAGGGAGGCGGGCACAGCGCCTCCACAGCCGACTCCGGGCTGCAGAGGTGAACTCGGGGAGGTAGCGAGGAGTAGGCTCCCTCATAAATATGCCCCGCAAGGGGGTAGGCGAGGTAGGCACTCGCTGGGCGTCTGGCAACTCCGTGGGGCAGGGCAAATGCCGGGTGGCACCGGCTCGATGAATCCAGCGCTCCCAAGCGCTAGGGTATAGATGCCACGCTCTCAGCGCTGGGGGATCAGGAGGAAAGCGCTTCCCAGAGGCTAGATGAAGGTAGCAAAGTCCATGGGGAGTCTAGGACCTCAGGTGGGGCGTAGCCGCTCCTAGGAGGGGGAAAACCATCAGGAGTCCAGGAGTAGGGCAGGGCCCAGGGAGGCAAGCCAACCCTGAGCCCAAGCAGCAGCAGCTCCTGGTAGATTCAAGTTGAGAACAAGAACAAGTCCAGAGTGTCACAGCACCCTTTTTATACACACATTCTTGGTCTGAAGGGGCAGGCAGGGGGAGAACCAGCTGGAACTGGTTATGGGGGGATTCTTTACACTGGCCAGGCTAGGAACATCAGCCGCACCCCAGGGGGTGGAGCCAGCATTGTCTGGGGAAAACCCAGCCTCATTCATGACACTCAAACCAGACAGTCAATCCACAAGCAGACCCAGGCTCACTCCTCCCCTCACATCAGCATGCTAAACACTCCATTCACCACCGGGGCAGACCCTCCCAGATCCTGGGAGCCAGGCTCACCAGCCAGCCCCGGCCAATCATACTCCAGGCACATATTCCACAAATATGCCAACTTCCAAAAGGGGGACTTCTACACTAGACACACTCATACCTCATATACCGTTGCGCAGCATTCAATCTCACGAGTTCATACATACCAGACTTGACCCTGCACACCCTACGCACCGGGAACTACCGAGGACTCATCCATTCCCCATGCATTCCTATGGAAGGGTAGGTCGCTCTCTCCTCACACTCACTCAGAGGGGAAATCACCCTCCCCAGGTTACATATACCATAAAAACTTCAGGGGCGGACCTGCCAGATGGGCCACGTCCAACAGGGGTGATGATGCGAGTGAGGGGGAGTCCAGCGTCAGCTCTCAGTCTGCCTCACAGGTCCCACCACACACCCGCAGCACCAGGCCCACGCCATTGCCAGAAGCCCCGGAGGAGGATGCCCCTCAGAGGCGCTATGGCGCAACGCGCACTAGGCGCTCCTGAGAACTTCAGAATATCAATGGCACAGGCTGAGGTTAAGCCTGCCATGTAGTGATGCACAGCAGTATGGCGTAATACTGTTTGTTGTAGTTATTTGGACTGGAACCTTATTTTTATTTTTGTGAATTGAACAAATACATTTATTTTGCTACACACATTAGCGTTGTGTCATCATTACATTTTGCATGCATTGTTGATTTGTGGGGTGATGGAAGTGGTTGTACTAGAAACTGTTCACTGTGATGTGGTTGCGACGTCTGTGCCCTTCTGCTGGGTTCTCCCCATGTGCATGGCGCGCATGTGCAGGTGGCCGGTTGTCCCCCTCAGATTCACTGCCAGAGATGTCAACAGGTATCCGGCGCTTGGTTGCAATGTTATGTAGTATTGCGAAGACAGCCACAATGCGGCAGCACTTTTCAGGACTGTAATACATGGCCCCACCTGTCTTGTGCAGTATGCGGAACCGGCTCTTGAGCAGGCCAAATGTCCTTTCTATGCAATTCCTTGTCCGTATGTGTGCAATTTTGTAGCGCCGTTGCTGGGGTGTAGCAGGGTTGAGGTATGGGGTCAGGAGGTATTCACGGAGGGCGTAGCCACTGTCACCTGAATGAGAGGAGCAGATGGTGATTGCCTGTGCTGCGCTGTTACATCTTATCAATGTGACTTTTCCAACAAAGTGTACTTACCAAGTAGGTGTCCTTCCCCAAACTCTCCCCTGACCAGTCGTGTGTGGAGGCCGCTGTGCCGGAAAATGAAGGAGTCATGGGTACTCCCTGGGTACTGTGCGACAATGTCAGTGATGTATGTCTTAGCATTGCAGACCATCTGGATGTTGAGGGAGTGGTAGGACTTTCTATTGCGGAACATATACTCCATGCCAGCTGGTGGGCAGATGGCGACGTGGGTACAGTCTATGCATCCGAGCACATGTGGAAAATGTGCTACATTGTAGAATTGTAGCTTGGTCATGTCCAATTCCTGTTGGCTGGCGGGGAATTTGATGTGACGGGGTAGCTGGGTAAGCATGGCGTCAACAAAAGTGTGGAGGCAGCGTGACATGGTGGGCTGGGATATCCCCCCAGCAGCCGCTACTATCCCCTGGAAACTCCCGGAGGCCAGGAGGTGCAGGCTACACAATACCTGCACATGTGTAGGCACAGCATTGGTACGGCTTGTTGGGTGCTGCATCAGGGGGTCAAGGTCCTGTATTAGCTGCATTATCATTTCCCCATTCAGCCTGTATTTAGCATATATCTGCTCTCTGGTTTGGCCCAGCAAGGTGACCCGCTGGCGGAATATCCTGTCCTGGATCCTGCGTCTCCTCCGTGCTAATCGCTCTAGCCTTCGACGCCTCACCACCATGTACATTTCTGGCATTGTGGGACTCCTAATGCTGCTGATGATGATGGTCCTTATGTGTGATTGGTCAGGCCAGTACCTGTTGGTGATAGGACAACGGTTTTTTGAATGTTTTTTTTGCATGGCTTTCATGGTTACCACCTGCTTTGAGTTGTCCTTATTTTGCGTGGTGCAAATAGCGATTTTTGGGTTTTTCGCTAATAGCGATTTTTCTTGAATACCGATTGCGCTTATATTGTGAATTCGCTATTATTTTCGCAGAATCCGTGGTGTGTCGCTATTTCCAATTCGCTAATGCTCACCTGCCGGGATTCTGCGAATATATTAGCGAATTCGCAAATATGTGTTTGCGAATTCGCTATTTGGATGTTGAATGCCGATTACGGAAATTGCGCCCGCATTTGCATTTTCGCAGCGATTGCGGGCGCAATTTTACTTCATGAATCAGGCTGCATGTGATTTGCCCAGATTCACAGGGTGGTGTACATCAGACAGGCGTTTAATTTTGGTTTTTTTACACTGACTGCACAATTGGGCCTCTATTTAACAATAAACCTGGTGAGGTTCCAAGCAGCAAGTACCATGCTTTCAATGTAAATTCTCCTGTACGTGTAGCAACGCATGTGGAAAATATTTCAAGTCTTCCAAACGCATACCACAGAGGAGGACAGTATACTGTTAACTGCAGCTCAAACAAGTAACTGGATTCTCAAAATGTTGCCCAAGCCTCTCCACACCGGTTCAGCAGTTTGGCATGCATGTGGCTTCTTGGCGCTGTGTGGCTTTAGTGTAACCCGAGTAACAGTTGGGAAAGGCCCAGTGCAGTCATTTGGCCCTGCGTTTGTTATGGGGTGCTGTCTGTATTTGTGTACATCTGGCCTCGCTGCCAGTGTCCCAGCGGCAGTGCATTCATTACCCGTTGTGTTCACCCCACGCTGGCGTTTGTCGTGTTGGGCCTCAGGCCCACTTGATGGCAAGTACGGACACAGACACCAGGGGTTGTGTTACAGTAAACTGGCCTCGAGCACGTGCGCTCGGCCCCTTTTATTGGCCGGGTCACCTGACACGTGACGCCGGTAGTGGGTGGATGTACAGTGGGGTTTACACTTCATAGAAAGACTAGAACGTGTCCCGCAGGACACTACATTCCTCCCAAACTTTAATAAAAATGGAAAAGAACAAAGTCCGAACCTGCGGAAGGGAATAGACATATAATGTACTATTGTCACAATTTTACAAAAGTCTCTTCAGCTGCTTGACGGATGACGACAGCGGAAACTTGCAGCTGGAACTACTAGTTCACATGGGCATGACGTCCTGGTGCTCCGTGGATGTGCCTTTCTGATCTTTCAGCCTCGCTCTTGTGGTGACGACAGACAGATGCCAAGATGGCAGATCTGAGGGATGTTGTTCTCTACCAGTCCATCTGGTTTCTTTACTGGCGGCAGCGTGGCTTCACTTTGCAAAGGAGGGAGTAGTTGCAGGACATCCTTCTCACTAGGACGCCCCTCTCGCGGGTGTTCTCCTGCCACGAGCCATCCTGCAGGCCCTCTTCATCAGGTTTCCACTGGGCCGGGCATTCCCCGCAGCGTTGCTCCAACTCCACATTCTGCGTGTGAATGGAGGAGACGATGAGAGTACTTCCTCAAAGTCTGTAGCTCCACCTGGAGGGTGGTTGTTGACTCCTGCCTTTGTGCACAAATTCCTCTTCTTCCTGGGACGTGCCGGATGGACGGCGGTAGATCCATCTCTCTTGTCGGGACCCTCTGCCACCGGTGTCCCTGACGCCTTTGCCCCTTGGATATCCACGGGCTGGTGTGGAGTGGTCAGTTCTTCTGCCGGACTTCTGAGCGCTCTCCCCATCCAGACTTCCGCTCAATCCCAAAGGTGGGTGTTAACAATGGTCCAGCCAGTTCATTCCTGCATCCGACAGGTTGTCCGAGGACTTGTAAGTAGATGCCCGTTCTTCTTTTAGTGCTACCGCTGTTCCCCTGGACTTGTAAGTCCTTGTATTCGATGTTGTGGCTCATGTCACCTTCTCTTCTGGTGCGTGTTGGTTTGCCACACCTCATCACATCTACCAGGACGGTGTTGTTTCTGGTGGCACCATGCCCTTCGATTCCTTTCTTCCTTTCTTTCTCGCGACGCGGTCCGGTCATCTGGCTGCTCTTGCCCTCCTGACCAGGCTTCTTTGAGCGGCGTGCACTCCACTCGTTTCCGTCTGGTCTTGTCCTGGCTCTAGGACACTGTCTTCTTTCCACTTGGTGACTGAACTGGTAGCCGTGACCTTTTTCTGTTGATAGTTTTACTTCTGGGTCTTGATGATGTTGAATTTCGTTGGTCCATGTTCGCGGACCACGTCTTATTTGAACTTCTCGGATCTCTTGCCAGTCCACTCTGCCGATCTCTGGCAGTGGTGTTGTTTGGTGCAGGTGCTGATGGCTGGGGTGATGGTGGTTGCCAGCCATGTAGTGACTTTGGATGACAGGTTTTGGTGACTTGCTGGGAGTGTTGGATGTCAGGAGGGACTTGGCAGCCAGGTGCTTCCGCCTTGCTGAGGTGGAGCGTCTGTGGCGGCTTGACACGTAGAGTGTGGGGATCCTCTCTTGCCTGGCTTGGGGCCACTGCTGACTCCATCCTGAGGCGGTGTGAGGATGGACAGTCAGTGCTGATCTTCACCCGTGGCATCTGTGGACAGGAGCAGGGATGCCGCTTGACTTAGACTGCCGATGCTCGGGGACGGACGGTCGCCTGGTGAAGCATTAGGATGAGACGCGGCTTACGTTCGGTTCACCCATGAGGCTGTATTTAGGGATGTCGGTCTGCCTTGGTGGCTGTCTGGTGTGCCAGGGTGTGCTCTTGTCTTGCTTGAGTCCTCGGTCTTCTCCCTTTGTTAGTTTGTTGAGCCCACCTGTGTTCATCCGGTCTTCGGGGTGACAGGGCTGTCCCTCTCTGTCCCTCTTCTTCTATTCTTCGAGGGCGCTGCGTCTGGACCTCGAGGCGGCGCTGTCATGGCGCCGGCTTCTGCCTTTGCTCTGGTATGCTTGCTGGACTAGTCACTTGGTGACGTGCTCCTTGCCTGCTGGGCGATGTGACGTCCGGTTGTGTGTCCCTGTTCGGTGGAGCGCATGGTGCTGTGGCGGCCTGCCACGTGGGATGTGTAACTCTGCTCTTGCCAATCTTGGGTCGGGGCCGACTCCGTCTTGAGGCAGTGTGAGGGATGACACCGTGGGTGGTCTTCGGCCTACAGCAGGATTTCGCCGTGGTGGTGGGGATGTGTGTGCTCTCCAGCCTGCGTTCAGCAGTGCTTCTGTGTGGAGAGGTTTCCTGGGTGCTGACTGTGCAGTCAGGTTCCCTGGCGCGACCTCCTGCGTGCTTCTGGCTTGACGTGTCCTTTGAGTGCTTGGTCTCATTTATTTCTTTGGATGCTTTCTTCTGGCACTTGGAGTGCCTGTGGGGTGGTTGCCGGTTGTGCCTGTTCACCAGCAGGGGCGAGTGATGTGACCTTATCACTGGCGGTGGCTTTGGGCGGCCACATGTGGTGCGTGCTGTGCACTAGTCTTTCTTGCGCCGTTGCTGGGGGCAGCTTCTCTTGAGACGTCGCAGTCTTAGCTGGTTGTCTTTTCTCTCTAGTGGGGCTGTCCGTGTGTGGCTCCGAGTTTCCTATAGCTCCTTGCGGAGTTTGTCCATCTCTCCCCGGACTTTGCAAAGGTGGCAGGCGGTGCTCCTGCCTATATGAGGCTGGTGCGGCTGGGGGCCCCTAGGGGCTCTTGGTTGTGGTGGCTACTGGTAGATTTTGCTGTCTCCGAAGGCGTCCTGGCTGTTCTTCCTTGCAGGGTGCAGAGGGCCCCTCTGTGAGCGTTCTTCTCCAGGGGTACGTTCTGCTGTGCCTGGCGCAAGTTGTCTCGGCTGCTGGGCATGGGCCGGTTGGTTGACCAGATGCGGTGCCTCTGTGGGTGTGGCGCAGGTAGGTGCAGGGGCGATGCTTGGCAGTGTGAGGCTGGCCTGATGCAGTTGCAGGAGGGCTTGATGCATCCCACTGTCACTAGGTGGCAGTGCTGTGATAAAAAGTCCTGGCAGTCTCTACTTGAGAACTGCGGGCTTTTACTGTCTGAAGCATGCCGGTTTCCGCCGTCCTGATCTTCTGCGCAGTAAGGAGCAGGTGGACCAGATCGTTTCCTTCACAGTAATGCTGTGCTTTGTCCTAGATGGCCGCCGGGAAAGCCGGGGTGGTCAAACTTCTGGGTTCTGGACTGGGTCTACTTCAGACGGCACTCTTGCTGAGCGGGGATGCTGGTGCTGCAGGTGACCAGCAAAATACACAAGATGATGGACGGAATGTGGCACAATGACAAAACATTCACCCCCAGTCACAGATCTGGGTTTAATCCATCGTTATTTTGCTCACCAAGTCACCCCAGTTCGGACATGGCCATATGCAAATCAGTCTTGACCCTGTGCCTCATGGGAACAGTCCAGCCCAAACTGCCACACCATGTCTTCCCTGGACCGGAATCAAGGATCCTAGGACCGGTTCCTGGCTATCAGCCGTCTTCAGCAAGGATAGCTTGACTCCAGTGGCTTAGTGAGCACGGGACCCAAGTTTGGGCATACCCTTCCCACATAGGGTGAACAGCAAAATACACAAGATGGTGGACGGAATGTTGCACAATGGCAAAACATTCACCCCCAGTAACAGATCTGGGTTTAATCCATCGTTATTTTGCTCACCAAGCCACCCCAGTTCAGACATGGCTAAATGCAAATCAGTCTGACCCTGTGCCTCATGGGAACAGTCCAGCCCGAACTGCCACACCATGTCTTCCCTGGACCGGAATCAAGCATGCTAGGACCGGTTTCTGGCTATCAGCCGTCTTCAGCCAGGATAGCTTGACTCCAGTGGCTTAGTGAGCACGGGACCCACGTCTGGGCATACCCTTCCCACATAGGGTGAACAGCAAAATACACATGATGATGGACGGAATGTTGCACAATGGCAAAACATTGCAGGTGACCACCAGGTGGCATGGTGCTTTGCCAGTGCTATGCAGCTAGGCGACTGCTGCGTGGTGCTGTGCCTGAGTTTGCTCTTCCAAGGCTACAGCAGTCTCTGGAGGAGCTCCTCTGTGCTCCTTGTGTCAGTTGCGGTTCTGCCACCGGCAGCTAGGTGGCGCTCTCCTCTCTGAGGCTGCCTTTTGTCCAGGCTGATTGTGCCGGTGAGGGACGACGTGCTGGGGAGCTTAGCCCCGGTTGGGGCGGCCTCATGGAGGGGCTCCGGTAAGTGCTGGTTTTCTGGCGACCGTTTGGTGGCGCTGCGCCTTCCGTTCGGTCGTGGTAACTTAGCTGCTTCAATGGGCCATGGGGAGGGCCCGCGCTGTGACGGAGATATCAGTGGTGGCTCCTTGCCACCACCGGTGGCCAGTGTAGTGCTGCATGCGTGATTAAGGGGCTCTTCCAGCCTACGTGCGGCGCTTGCCCATGGCCGTGACGTGGCGCTGTAACCCTTCTCCTTCAGGTAGGCTGCTGGCTCATTGGCGGGTCTGCTTCGCGCTTCGATCGGGGCCGCGGCAGCTCGCTGTGTTCTTCATGGCACTAGCGAGATGTTTGGCAGCAGTCCCGCGCAGCTCTAGCCTCGGTGTGCAGAGGCCGTCGACGCACTGGAGCATGGAGGCTCAGCAGGCAGATGTGAGCGGGGGCGCGGGGCACGGAAGACGCTGCGGGTCCCAGGCTTCTCCGCTGCTGTGGGTTGCTCACGGTGCTAGCGCAGGGCTTGTTTGCGGGTCCGGCCTTGGGCTATGACCTGCCCCCTGAGGACCTTTAAACTCGGGCATCGTCGCTTGCTGCACAGCCTCTGGGTCTTCGTCGGGTGCTTTCCTGTGGCACCTCGCTGGTGGGACCAATGCCTACCAGCAGGGCCAGTCTGCCACCATAGGGTAATTGCTGGCAGTGCCGGCGAGAGTCAATGGGGCTATGTTGCGGGTCCTCACTTTCACCACGATCGCTTGCCCCCTCCCTCATCCATTTCCAACATCAGAGGGCGGGGGTGAGGCACGGCTAGACTCGGCTGGTGCTCCGTAGCTGCATGTAGGAGTGGTGTCACGCTGAGCACCACTGTGGTCGTCGCCGGTGGCAATGTCCAGCGCTGTGGGCGTGTCGCCTGTCTGGCATTTTCCCTCCCCCACGGGGGACGACGACGCCGAGCAGCAGGTATGCGGGGTCAGCTACCCGCCTCGTCGCCAGTGTCGTGTTGGGCCTCAGGCCCACTTGATGGCAAGTACGGACAAAGACACCAGGGGTTGTGTTACAGTAAACTGGCCTCGAGCGCGTGCGCTCGCCCCCTTTTATTGACTGGGTCACCTGACTCGTGACGCCGGTGGTGGGTGGGTGTACAGTGGGGGTTACACTTCATAGCAAGACTAGAACATGTCCCGCAGGACACTACAGCGTTAAACTTATATTGGAATAGCGCACAGCCTTGGTTACTGCCTCGTAACGCATTACATGTGTTTTGCATTGCTCAAGACTTTCATGCAGGTGGTATGATTCAGAGTAGGATGGGGACTATTGAACTGGCTGGACCCCAATAAGTACCTTGTTTCCAACAATGCTTAAAGTGCAGAACTATGAAATCATTCCACAGACTCCTGTTTGGGCCGCAGTTTCCCTCACAAGAGCGAGAGGCTCAATTTTACTTTCAGAAGCCTTACACAAAAAGATGGGTTATCACACACCTCAAGCAGGGCAGGATCTACCCACCTCAGCTGGTGGATGCTGCTTTTTCGTAGCATGTTTTAAGAGCGGCGTCAGCGCCCCCTAGCCGCCCTACATAACCAATGGAGCACAGCCCAGAACGTACTTGTTAGTTTGAGAATTAGATGGGCAAAATGACATCACCTCAAACGTGGATGATATGCATTGTGTGAAAGCAACCCGGCCGAGAACGTTTTTTAGGCCTGACGTACCATTTCTCACTTTAAACTACTCACGTAATTAGGTCATACTATCCCAGATAGTACCATATTTCGCGACAAAAGTAGCATTTTCTCGAGACATGTTTAAAGTAAACCAGGCCCCATTATTTACCTATCCCTCTCAATTCCAGTGGTATGTTATAGGGAACATGTTAAGAGTCTTTAATCATTGTGCTTGCATTACAGAAATCGCACTGGTACACATCCGCGGTTGTTTCCTACTTTTGGGGGAAACGTGCGCCCCAAAATATTGTGAACTTTAAAAACGTGCATCCTAGTTTGCAAGCCAACATTTTGCGTCATTGGTCTCATTCGCACCTAATGCTAAAATTAGTTAGCACAATGCTTTGCTCCGGTATAAAACTAACACCTACTAAACTGGTGTTTCCGTACTTGTTCTCACTCAACATGACTTGCGTTCTTGTACCCTCGCGATGAGGCAGCGTGTTGGCACTGAACAGCAGTACCAGATTGCCATTTTGAGGAGGCCATAAAAGATTGTTTAGGTATTAAGCGCATTCCCTACCCGCGTCGGGTATTAAAGCGCCTTTGATTGTCGGATAGGTAACTACACCGGGTCTATAACCTACGGCCTTAGAGCAAAGGGCCAGCTCTTGGGTCTGGCTACCTCGGCCTCAGACCGCGCACACACGCCCAGTTCACAAGCGGGGGAGGCACGCAGCTGACTGGCCCCCACTATGGTCTACAGGGCAATCTGGCGAAGGGCCGGTCTGATCGATCAATGTCCGGGCTGTCTGGTCCCGATTCACCGTATGCTGGGCCAAATTTCTGTTTATTTCCCGGATATTAAAAGATATTGCCTGCACAGATACTTACCCCCATCCCTCCCTAGCAAAGAACCTTTACATGTTTCCACACGGAGAAGAGGCGCTGAGAGGGAGAGCTTTGCCGTGAAATGGATCCAAAAAAAAAGAGCTCGAGAGTGGTGGCGCGCGCGCGCCACAGCGAGCATATGTCTTCAATTATCGCGGCCGTGATAATTGAAGACATATGGGCTTTGCTGCGCGTAACAGACACCAATAGGCCATAGGCGGAGATACGCTACCGCCTATGGCCTATTGCATGTTCTGTTAAAAAACAGCACGCACGCAAAGCCCAATCAAAATGGACCTTGGAAATAACACGCACGAGCTGTGTGGAATTTCTAGGCCCATTTTTGAAACATTCTCAAAAGGGCTCTTTGCTTCGCGAGCCCTAAAAAAGCGCTATACTGTGGCCAGAGTGGACTGCATTTAACGGGTCCCTATCCGGCTCTCCATTTTTGGAGCGTGAACAAAAATCTTAACTCGTAGACAGTACCAGCCATCACTGGCCTTCCAAGAGACTCCTTTGTTTTTTGTATGAGAGTGATCTGAAATGTGTGGGGGGTGGAAGGAGTGGAGGGCAGAGCTCAGGCTCCAAAGGTAACACTATACAGTCCTTTCTTGGTCCGCAGTCTTACGGGTATGGTCCACAGTCACTGGTGAGTGGAGAAGGGGGGGCAGTGTGGCGCTGAGAAAGATAGACTGATTGTTCCCCACCATGTGCATATTATGTAGGATAGAACGGAAAGCACACCAGCAATCCATCCCTGAACCTCGTGTGCTGCCAAACCCCTAGTCTTTTGTCACTATCTCACAAAAGGGTTTTAATGCTATGGCGTGGATTGGTGTGTGTGTGGTTTTTTTTTCAATCAAGCCTGCTCCCCACGTTTATCCATATACATATGCTGTTATTGTACTGTGCAATTAGTCTTATTTTTTCTGATTGTTATTTGTTTATTTCATGGAGTCCTCTCGTGTGGTCCCTGAAGTGAAGTACCTGGTTGCTCGCTCTCTCTGTGCCCAGAGACACCACCCAAGAAACAAACCCCATCCATTGCCCAAGCTTGAGCCAGCGCCATGCGTGCACTTTATTATTGTTAAATAACAGAGCCCTGTGTTATAATTAAGTAATGAAGAGACGAGATCAAGGCCAGTTTGTGGATTTATTGTAGATTAGCTGGACCATCGGAGCAGGGCAACTGTAGCTACAGAGTAAGGCTGGCAACTGGAACAAAGAGAACATTCAATAAAGAATGCCGTAACACACATTCTGAATGATAAGATTCTTAAACAACCCAAAGCTACTACATGGGTCTTTCTTTATAATAGATAAGACTCTAAAACAAACCCAGGTTACTACATGGGTCTTCCTTTACATACAAACAAAAAGGAAACTTAACATAAGCAATAAAACAACAAAAATAGAAAAATTACATATTGTCCAAATAGGAAGAAACAAACACAACTAAAGATGAAGAATGAATAAAAAGTATACATCACTTCCTGTATCTAAAATGTACGAAATGTATACATCACTCCCTGTATCCAAGAGGGATACGTATAACACGCATGCTGTGCCTCAATTTGTCACTATCTATACAAGACTTTGAACTATCAGAATGAGCACCATTATTAACAAGAGTTGAGTGAGTAAGGTTAGAACTTATTGGTTGGGCACCATAACTCACAGGAAATGAATGAGATTATTTTTTAATCACCCAAGATTTATTCCACCATTGACCATTGCTGAGTTTTACAGCATTACCTTTCACATCCAAGACCTTAGATCAGAGGTCTTCAATCTGTGGGGCGCGACCCCCAGGGGGGTCGTGGAGTCCTTTGAAGGGGGTCGCAGATTCTGTCCCTGGCTTGGGCTGATGAGGGTGCTCATGGCTCGAGGTGTGAAAAACATCGAAGCCTTATTAACAAGTAAAAGACTTGTCAAGTACTCGGGTGTGGCTGTGTGTGTCCCTGAAGCCGTTTCGAGCTGGGGGAAGTGGGGGAGGGGGGCTGGGGGAGCAGGCTGTAGTGTAGCCTGCCCTTTGAGGTCAATGGATATTGCGCACCTGGAGCTGTGGGTCCCGTGACACATCCCCCGCCCCCAGCACGGAGGCACAGAGATCCCCTCCCTTGATCGGGAAAGAAGGAAAAACACGCAGAGAGATACTGACCCCTCCCCGCCCCCCCTTCCCCATGAGAAAGGCACAGAAAAGGTGGGTGAATGAATGATGGGTGGATGGATGGATGTAAGGATGAAGGATGGATGGATGTGTGAAAAGGTGGGTGGATGAATGATGAATGGGTGGATGAAAGGGTGGATGGATGAAAGGGTGGATGGATGAAAGGGTGGATGGATGAAAGGGTGGATGGAAGGAAGGATGAAAGGGTAGCTGGATGAAGGATGTATAGATGGATAAAAGATTGCATGGATGAATGATGGATGGATGGATGGATGGATGTGTGAAAAGATGGGTGGATGAATGATGGGTGAATGGATGGATGGAAGGGTGGATGGATGAACGATGGATGTATGGATGGATGGATAAAAGATTGCATGGTTGAATGATGCATGGATGGATGTGTGAAAAGGTGGGGGGATGAATGATGGGTGGATGGATGAAAGGGTGGGTGGATGAAGAATGGATGTATGGATGGATAAAAGATTGCATGGATGAATGATACATGGATGGATGTGTGAAAAGGTGGGGGGATAAATGATGGGTGGATGGATGGATGAAAGGGTGGGTGGGTGGATGGATAAGGGGGGATGGATGATGGATAGATGTATGAATGGGAGGATGAAAGGATGGATGGAGGGATGGATGGATGGATGGATAAAAGGTTGCATGGATGAATGATGGATGGGTGTGTAAAAATGTGGGTGGATGAATGATGGGTGGATGGATGGAAGGGTGGATGGGTAAAGGATGGATGTATGAATGGAAGGATGAAAGGGTGGATGGATGAAGGATGGATGTATGGATGTAAGGAAGGTGAAGAATAGACGGATGAAGGATAGATGTATGGATGTAAGGATGAAAGGGTGGACCGATGGATGGATGTATGGATGGATAAAAGGTTGTATGGATGAATGATGCATGGATGGATGTGTGAAAAGGTGGGAGGATGGATGAAAGGGTGGGTGGATGGATGAAAGGGTGGGTGGATGAAAGGGTGGATGAATTAAGGATGCATGTATGGATGGGAGGATGAAAGGGTGGATGTATGGATGGATAAAAGGTTGCATGGATGAATGATGGATGGATGTGTGAAAGTGTGTGTGGATGAATGATGGATGGATGTGATGAGGTCTAACAGGCGCATTTATGGTTGCCAAAAGATGATGATGAGGAGTACCAGTTTCTAGAAACTTTTGTCAGAAGGGGGTCCTTACCCCTAAAAAGGTTTTACAAGGGGGTCTCGGCATCAAAAAGTTTGAAGACCTCTGCCTTAGATAGAGAACCAACTTTGAAAAGACCTTTTAGAACATGAACCGGTTTCTTGACACACACAACATCACCTGGCTTAACATGAATATCTTTCACACGCATTCTGTCATCAAAGTACAATTTTTGTTTATTTTGAACCTATTCAACCTGACTTCTAACACTCTCATCAGTCCACACATTCCCTTTCACCCACTTAGACATCCACGCAGGACACAATAAAGTTGCAGCTTTGCGTCCTCAAAGTAATTCAAAAGGGGACACACCTGTAGTGGAATGAGGCATAGTACGGTAAAACCACAGCATACTCCTCACTGAATTGGCAACCATGCATTTATTAGACAACGCCCATTGGATACATTCGCCTAACACCCTATTCATACGCTCAACCAAACAATTGGTTTGAGGGTGATAAACTGAGCTCTTTAAGTGTTTTATACTACAACCTTTGAGAAAAGTTTCAAACTCCAAGCTAGTAAATTGTGTTCCGTTGTCTGTAATCAAAAACTCAGGATATCCCTCTTTTAAAAACACATCATTAAGAAAATCAATAACCGTCCTGGAAGTGACCTCCTTCACAAATTTTATTTCTAGCCACTTCGAATAATAGTCCATGAGGACCAATCCAAATCTTGACGAAGAATCCAACGCCTGAAAAGGACCAACAATGTCCAACCCTAACTTAACCCATGGGGCTCAAGGCAACACAATGGGAGTCAGTGGAGAAGTGCGTAACTTAGTAACCTTATCACAACTGGAACAAATAACACATGATTTTATATACTCATCAACAAAACTATCCATAGAAGGCCACCAAAAAGAAGAACGCACTCTTTTTTTAGTTAAAGTTGCTCCTAAATGTCCTTCATCAGAATTCTTGACCAAATCTGCCCTTAATGTAATCGGAGGAACTAACTTGTCGCCCCTGAGCAACAACCCACCTTTAATTGTTAACTCATCTGCAAGAAAGTTTTGAATTCAAAAGATAAGTTCCTTTCTTTAGGCCAACCACTTTCTACAAACTTCATCACCTTAGCTAAAGAGCAATCATCTGCAAGAGCCTTGCGCCACACCTCTTCTGACACTGCACACAAATGAGGAACATCTACAGCTGCAACAATAAAATCTTCTTTATCTTCCTCCTTAAGATCTGCTAAGTTCAATTATGTCAGAAGAATGGGATAAAAAATCTGCACACCCATTCTTCGAACCAGGGATGTATTCAGCTGAAAAATCAAATTGAAGTAACTTTGAGGAAAGTCTTGAAATTCTAGGTGTGGAAGCCCTCACATTCCTCCCACTAAGAATAAAAATTAAAGGTTTATGATCTGTTTGGAGACAGTACCTACGTCCCCAAATGAAATTTCTAAATTTCATAACGGCCCACCAGCATGCCAATAATTCTTTTTCAATGACCGAATATTTAATTTCTGATGCAGAAAATACCCTGGATGCATAACCTATTGTTCTAACTTCTCCATTTTTCTTTTGAGTCAAAACTGCACCCAACCCTACATTGCTAGCATCTACCGTAAGAGCACACAAAAGAGATGGATCATAATGTCTGAGAACTTTAGGAGATGTCAACTGTTGTTTAACCCACTTAAACACAACTTAGCACTCTTTATTCCATTCAAACACCACACCTCTCTGTAACATACATGAGAGAGGTCTCAATTTGCTCGCAAAATCTGGCACAAAATGAGAGTAAAACTCACATATACCAATAAAAGATTTAAGATTAGTTTTATCTGAAGGAGCTTTAGATTTAACGATTGAGTCTACTAAACTCACCTTTGGGAAAATACCATTCTCATTCATCAAATGTCCCAGGTACTCAACCTCTTTAACCCTGAAAACGCACTTATCTCTACGTAGCACCACACCATTCTCTTGAAATCTCGACAACACTGCATTTAAAATCTTGTCATGTGCTGCATTGTCATGAGCAAAGATGAGAACATCATCTTGAAACACAGAAAGACCTTCGATCCCCTTCAGCATCTCTGACATTAGGCGTTGGAATACCGACGCTGCTGAAGAGAGACCAAAGGGCATACGTACATACTGGAATGTCCCAAATGGTGAAACAAATGCCGTGAGATCTCTTGAATTAGGAGCAAGTTGAACCTGATGGTAGGCCGAAGCTAAATCTAATTTTGTAAAGACCTTAGCATCCTTAAGTGTGGCCAACATTTCATTAATGTTTGGGAGAGGATGAGAATCTATCCATATCTCCTTATTCAGGCAACGAAGGTCAACACAGACTCTCAACTCATCATTTTGTTTACGAGCCACAACCAAAGGCGACAACCATAAAGAAGACTCCACTGGTTCAATTATTCCTTTAGTACACAAAGAATCTAATTCTTTTTCTAAATCTTGTCTTATACTAAAAGGAAAATTTCTTAGTTCATGTTTAACCGGGGATGCACCTTCGTTTACAATAATTTCATGTTGGAAACCTTTTATCTTGCCCAATTACCCAGAGAAAACATGTGGATACTGGCTTACAAGGCCTTCCAGATCAGGATGGTCTCTTATAGCCAAAACTTGTTCTTTTGACCCTGGTCTAAGTACCATCCCAAATAAGCCTTGGTGGAACCAGCCCAAAATATTTAAACCTTTATGGGCTACATAAATCTTTCCAGCTATCATCCGCCCCTTAAACTCAAGGATGTCTTCAATGTATCCCGATAGGTTGATTTCACGGCCTTCATAATTTATTGCTTTTCTATCTGGGGGTAACAAAGATCTATTAGGCCATGTTGTTTTAAATAATTCCAAAGTAATCATTGTAATACGAGCACCAGAGTCAACAAGCAGATATAAGGATCGATCCCCAACCAAAATGTCGACATAGGGATCAACACATAATTCTGGATTACCCACGATAACACCAACATCTCTGACAACAACCACCATGTTGCTTAACTCTTTCGTAACACAGTCTTCTTCTTCACTTTGGATACTCTGCTCACTGACACATTTTACCTGAACAGGTTTAGAACGTGTATTGTACTTAAATGTTTGGCAAACTTTAGCAAAGTGGCCTCACTTATTGCAATTTTTACACACAACCGACTTTGCCGGACACCTTGCACCACCAAAATGTGGTTTAAAACCACATCTAAAGCAAATATTTGTTCTTGAAAAAAATGGGTTAGAAATGTTCCATGAATTCTGTCTATCAGAACTCCTGTTTTCCGAAGCTTTATTGTCTTGTGTTTTACTGTCTCTTGTTTTAACTATAGAAACTGATTCTTTCTTCTCTTCCTCCAACTCCTTCGTTGATAACTGAGATGTCTCGATACTCGTAGCCACTTTTATGGATTCCTCTAATGTTGGATTACCATGTGATAAAAGTTTCTGTTTGGTGTTTTTATCGACACAATTACAAATAAATTGGTCCCTAACTAATTGATCGGTAAAATTTTCAAATTGACATTCAGAAATCAATCTCCTAAGTGCTGTGATATAGGTGTCTACATTTTCTCCAGTTTGTTGTTTGCGTTTGAAAAATTTGTGACGGAGCATAACTATACTGGGTTGTACATCTAACCTTGTTTCAAGTTTTTTTTAAAGTCTCTTGGTATTCATCCAAAGGATTATTTTCATCAACAGTGATAGGAGGAAGATGTTTCAGAATTTCTCTACCTTCATACCCTAATGAGTACAATAGCAAATATTTCCTTCTTTCAGGTCTAAACCTTGACACACCAATTGCACCCAAATAAGTTTCAAATCCGTCACACCACTGTTTCCACTTTATAGGTGGTTCACCGGGTGTCTCCAAAAATGGTGAAGGCGGTGCTACACTCTGCATTTTAATATGTATTGAAACAACTTGGCAAAAACTATTGTAATAGAATTTGTAAAAGTACTGCCAAAAAGATCCACTAGATGTCACTGTAGCATTAAATATAAGTAGATTCTTTAAATCCAAACTACAAACAAAATATGCTGTGTGTATCAGTGCTGTTATAGGAAAAATGTTTTAAATCGATACACCCCAAAAAATGAAACAAGCATTTGCAATGCAATAGGTCTCGCAGTTACGCAAGTTTGAGCTATTGGCATTGTAAATGGCTATGCCTTTTATTTTGTTTTTGTTTTTTAAAACATAAATAAAAGACATTGTACTTTACAATGGCAATAGCTTAAACTTGAGTAAATTTGAGACCTATTGCATTGCAAATGCTTGTTTCATTTTATTTAATGAAAGTAGGTGTCTTGCAAGTCCAAGCCGTGGCGGACAGAGTCTGGACATATCCAAATTGTGGTTCAATAGGAAGGCATTCAGAAGGGGGCTGGTCACGACTTCTTTGAACGGCAATAAGGGCTCAGAAGATGCATGTGCAAGCTGTATAACTTTTGTTAGGAAGTTAGTTTTAACTTCCTTCATGGATAGCTGTAAATCCAGTACCTCAGCATCACATTTCATGACCACAGCAGGAGAAGTACTCTCTTTCATTGATGGTCGAGAAGGGAGAACTCAATGCCATAACATGGGAAATATGCATCTCGTAAATCCACAAATAGACTGTCATCATCACAGAGAGGGAGGAAAACCATCACCCTTATCTCTGTTTGATCAGTGATGTAGCATTTAGAATGTGCTGATGTAAACTGGTCATCCCTAGAATCCCTTGACCACCTACATCAGCACATTCTAAATGCTACATCATTGATCAAGGGATGGACAAAGGAACCACGAGACACCACAACTGCATTTCCATAATATATGTCTAACTGATATTTGAATGACAACTCTCGCTAAATTAGAGACATTTTTCGCACGAAAAACAGAGACGACAGCAATGAGACACGCAAAGACGGAAAACAAACACAGAGACGACATGAGACGGGGTAGACGTACAAAGTGAAAAGAAAATTATAACAAAATGCTGCTTACCTGATCGCAAATAGAAAGTACTTCCTAGCAACTTAATTCTCGCAGCCCACTCCTGCAAAAGACACTTTCAAAAAGACCGAAACATGCCGAAAAAAAACGAAAAAAAACCAACCGCCCACTGCCGCATGACGTTCTAAAAGGGGCGAAGCTAGGAAAAATCATCGGAACGCCCACGAATCTGCTCCAACATTTACTGTCACATCTCTCTTCCAACGGCTAGCCTCCATTTATGGAGCTAGCCAATGGAAGACAGAGGCGGGTTAAAGCCCCGTACTAAAGTTGTATCTACGGCTTTGGGGGTGCCTTCTTGAGTGGCTGTGGTCACCCCACAATGCAAGAGGCAGTCTTGGCAACAAGGCACAGAATATTGTCCAGGTTCACTTACATTTTGCATGCCATTGGGCAGGCTCCGTGCAAAAAGTGTACAAAATGATTCAAAGGGAGAAATCGAACAAAAAATCCGCTGATGGCCGTAGAATGGCTGCTAACGACCAACACACAGCGAGCAGTCTCTTCTTTCGTTTTGAGGGTTCTCAAGAATAAACAGCAGCTTAAAATACAGAGAGTTTTTCTTTCCTTTTTACAAACCTGAAAAACTGCACTTTTTTTTAAAAGAGCATGTGCCTTGAGAACTCAAAACTGGGGAGTGAGATTTCAGAACCTCTTTGAGAACTAGTCCTATTTTTTTTATCGCCGGGCACTCAACTGTGTCCAAGAGAGATCAAATATGTCAATGAATACAATAAACAAAGTGATATCAGCGGTGACTTAATCCACAATTTACAGAGAAGACCTTTCACACTGAAATATGAGGGACAGGCCGCAAGCCAAAGACCTCTTCTCCACTACCGGGAAATGTATTGTGGAGTCAGAGGAAATCAGCTGATACCTGTGATTGGCAGAGTATATGATGATAGCAAATCAGCTACAATTCAAACTCCGACCCTGAAACATATAGGTAGTCAATAGGTTTAGAGTTAGCACTTCAGTTTACATATGCAGGCTCCCATAATTAACACTGGGTGAAGTACTCATATGAGCAACATTGATTAGATTTGACAGTTGGAAAAACTGAATCTATAGGAAGTTTATTAACAGGACAACATTCAAAATACAAACAATAAGTCTATTCATTAAAATATATATATTTGCTTCACAAAGCCTCTATCGTTGTATTTTGCAAAAACAGACACATACACACACCAATTTACATCTAAGACATACCTCTGTCTATTACCGGGATTTACAACCCAACAGTAACTCCACTGTAAACTGCTTCACTAGCACATACATCCCAAACACCCTTCTAGCCTACTCCGCGTACGTCACTTATCACTTTAATTGTGCTTTTGCATTTTTACCTATGGCTTACACTCCCACTCACATTTGTAACATTTTGAGCTTTTACATTAACATGCATTTAGTAATTCCTTTTTAATTTCTACCTCAAAAAAATTAGACAGAACGATTGTATGTTGTGAAAGATGCCCATTCCATGTTTTTTATTCAGTCTTAGGAGTAATGCACCCTCATAAACGGCCTCAGACTTTAGAGATGTATTATTGACATGTATGTATTTGATAGGTTGATGTTTGTATTGAGTGTCAGATGAGTGCAAAGGGTGTAAAATGTATGTAAAAGGCAGGAGACACATACCAAACCCTTAACAACTATCAACCAGAGGACAAAGGCATGGGTATGCAAAGACTGGAGCTATTTATACAGTGCTTCACGGGTGTGACTCGAGGGACATGCTCTGCACAGAACACTGTATGTGTATGTCCATGGAAGTTGAGTCCTCAATTTCGGCAGCGGACATTTTCAGGCAGTATTCAGAAGCTTGCTTAAGTGCTTTCAGAATGCTGACAAGTTATGCAAAATGTATCTCTCTAATATCATCATATTACAGATTTAAAAATTACTTCAAATTCACACGATTTACCTATTTAAAAAAATATTAGTATTGTGCACTCTACAACTTCAATTAGCACCTATATTGTGCTTACCTATTCCATTACTCCCTGGTGTTCATCGGGGTGATCAGGACATTTTGGGTGTCTGACCAAGAATGCTTTACGCATGTTTTTGATAGAGATAAAGGCTCTGGAGAAATCTTATTTGAGTGGTTGGGCAATGCGGGTGTTCTGTGGAGAAGCACATGTCCCAGGCACATACTTTCGCATGGTGTGGTGAGCTTTTCGGTCTGGCAACCTGGAGTGATCTGATGCAGTGAAGAGGTGAACTCTTTTCAATAGGTAGGCCATGCTAATACTGCCTAGGAATCCAAAGGTGAAACAAAGGCTCTGATTCTCAGTCACGCAGTTAAGTGCTCACTTGATGATTTTTTTCTGGAGAGAGTCACCCCAATCAACCCCTACAGTTTTTGATGGAGCAAGATTATGAATGACCTAATGTTGCAGCATAACTGGTAGTGACAGATTTAGAAAACATGAGCACACCGCGTCAAGGGCAAGGGCTGGAGGCGCTGGGATTCGCGTGCATGATAGGGAGACATCCATCGCTCCGGGGTCCTGAGTAAAGGGAGGGGCAGTGCACAGGGCTGTGGCAGAGGGCAACGAGTCCGGACCACCCCACGGGCCCGCCGTCCACCGGACAACAGGATCACCGGCCTGTCTGAGACCACGCAGTGCGCCAAGAGAAGCAGACGAGGCACTATACACAACCCATGTAACAAAATGAACGAAACCCCCTGGCGATGGCCATCAGTGTACACCAGTCCTTGCAGAGGAAGAAGAGCACATACACCCCTTCCTTCTCACCACCAGACCACCCCTGTACCCCCCCAAAAAAAGCTGCGCCCCAGTAGTGATGCGCAGTGGGTGGGATGTATTCACGACCTCTGAAGGTGCGGCCGCGGCCTCTGGGTATGAAAGACTTTCTTCTCAGCGCTGCTAGTATGGCCGTATGTCTGTCGACTTGTCCATCTACATAGGTGTCTGCCGATCTGTTTATTTATGTCTCTGTCTCTTTGACTATAGGCATGTCTAGCCATCTGTCTGCCTCTCCCTTTATATGTCTATTTCTCTGTGTCTGTCTCTCTAGCTATATGTCTGCCTAGCTGTATGTCTGTCTGTCCGTCCATTTGTCTGCCTATTCATGTCTGTCAACCCCTGTCTCGTGGCACCATGAGAATACTGAACTTCCATGGTCCCCGCACCCCTGTATTCGTTTTCATCCTCTGTCTCTGTCCCTCCACCTAGGCGGGCTCTGCCGGCCGATGGCGGGGGTGGTCCTCACGTCTGCGGCACGGGGTTACCCTGGCAACGTTTAAGGGCCCCCCGCAGGGTCGAGAGGGGGCATTAATCCGCTGTGTTTGCTCACTTGTACCAAAGCCCCCCACTCGCGCCCTCCTTGTAACCCCCCCCCCCCCGGGCGCCCTGCCCTCTTGTCATGCGTTAATGGGATCGCATGTTTTTAAAGAACAAGTTATGAGCACACGGGGCAAATATGAGTGTATCCAGACCATTTAATCATTGGCCTCTCTTTAGAAACACAACCCCCCCCCCCTTCTTTGGGCAGGCAAGTGGCGCCATTTCCACGGAATTCCAAGGTTAGGAGACAGAGACGACAGTGTCAGCCCCTACACCTCACCTCTTTTTACCTCACTTGATTGTGCCCGCATAAGCCTTATCTGTTTGTCAGTTGCTGGGCCTCAACTTTCCACACCACCCGATGTCCCTTACTGCCCCCCATGCCTACATGTTGGTTGTCCCTGGCACTTCAGATTGTGGAAAGCCCTCTGCCCACACTCCTACCTACTCTCACGTGACCACCACTCCAGTACCCCGTTTGTCCGCCCAGATTTCTAGTCGCATAACAAGGCTGTCACAAACTATAGCTTAAGTTAAGAGCAATGGTCCCCAACTCACTAGACAGCAACATTTTGGGGAGTTTTATATAGCGCGAACCGACCCGAAGGTATCAGAGCGCTTTACCAACTGTGTTACAGATGGACACACTCATTTTGTTATTTGCCCAGAATCACAGGATGTTGAGCATCCCTCCCGAGGCTTGAAGCCTGTTACTCAGCTTCGAAGTCGACTGCTGTAGTCGTTAGGCCACATCCTTGAATCCATACATGGTAGGGGCATGAAACGCCCTTGTACTCCTGGGTCCCAGTGCTACTGCAGCTGTTGCGCCAGTGATACCTATGACTCATTTGTATCAAGTTTTTGCCCCATACCATACTTGAACCCTCAGCAGAGAGCACTGTGGTGCCCGCAATTCCGACCTGCCCCTGGGTACACCCCCTGATTGGACACTGGCAGGCTGATGAAGAAAGCGGACTTGCATGTATATGATCCTGTGCGAGCTGATCTCCGTTTGCCCCTTACTTTTCCGCATTGCAATGGTGTGTGCCCATTAAAAAGGAAAACCTACCGTAGGACAAAATGCCGTAAAAAGCTAGCAGTGTCCAGTCAGTGTAATAACATCGCGGGACGGCGAAAAGCTCTGCAGTATCCAAGAGCACCAAAATAGTACAAAAAACATACAACTGTGTGTGTGCTTCTTAAAAAACATACTGATAAACAAAGCGCTGTGAAATGCTCCACAGTGCCCAGCGACACGTAAACAGTATAAAAAGCATATGCTCGCGTGTGTGCGCATCTTTAAAAACCTACGAAAAACAAAGCACTGTGAAAAGATGAGCAGTGTAAAAATAATATGCTTGTGATAGCGCATTTAAAAGGGTAAACCTACTGGAAAAGAAAGCTCGGTCGCTGGACACGCCTGTACGAGCCGGACGAGCCAGTTCCTTTGGGCGGGACATCCGTCTTCGGAAGTCCCGCGCACGCGCCCACGGAGTGCCTGTGAGCGGGGCTCCCATGCCTGAGGGAGAGGCCCGGCTACAGAACTCCCGAATGGTGGTAAGTGGGGCTTAGTTCTAGGGGGGAGGGGGGTGCGCTTGTGTTTGTGTGTGTATGTGTGCGATTGCGGCAAGGGTAGGGGGGTCTTTGTATGTGTGCGTGCGTGTGTGTAGGTGCGCTAGTGTGTGTGTGGGGGGTCTCTGTGTGTGCGTGTAGGTGCGCTAGTGTGTGTGTAGGTGCGGCGGCGACGGGGGGGTGTGTGTGCCTGTGTATAAGTGTGGCTGTGTATGCGTGTGGCTGTGTATGTGCGCATGCGTGAGTGTGGCTGCGCGTGCACGCAGTCAAATCCAGCAAGAGAAGCGCGTGGCACCCTCTTGTCCCTGATTCCCATGAGACGGGCGACTAAAGTTGTCGAGACTGGACGCATCCTTCGGATGCTAACTCCAGCTCGACCTAATAAAACAGCATCTGTGTAAAAACGCCGTGGAAATAACATTCCTAGAATTCAATATAATTGAGATTTATGGTCGTGGGCATCATTGTGCAACTTCACTTATTATCAAAAATATGCAATGCTGTGCACATCAGCGTGTAGTTAAAAGATGCAATCCAATGCTGTGCACATCAGTGTAATATTGTTGGAGGATATGTGGAGTGCTGTGCACATCAGCGCTTTTATTAATCCACTTGACAATCGTGCCAAATAAGTGAACTCAATGTAGATTAAGTCAATTGAAGTGCTGCAGTACAAGTACTATTTTCTGCTGCCTTTGTGACACGAGAAGAATATTCATGCAATGCCGCTCCCTTTGTGACTCGTTTAGAATTTTCGGTGGACGAACCCTCTAAACTTCAAGAGAGATAGTCAATTATGACATCATTGACATGACGATGCGTCTCACTTGTAGAACGCAAAATGACGCCTGTGCGGAGATTACGTCATTGCGTTTCAATTTCTAAACGTAGAGTTCATTACAGTGAAACGCATATGGTAGGATACGTTCGAACATGCGTTCCAGCTTCCGTTTCTCCTTTCTTTTACTTTAAAATGCTTCCGCCCTGCTCCCCTTTCTTTTAAAGACTTCCATAAGTATTACAAAATATTTTCCTTACTTTATCCGTCGTCGGTTTTGCTCCGTTGATGGTACGAATTACCTCTTGTGATTTTTCTCATGATTTCGCCGCTTGTGGGTTCAGTGTGATGGCCCAGCACCTGTCGCCAAAAATCATGTTATAATTAAGTAATGAAGAGACGAGATCAAGGCCAGTTTGTGGATTTATTGTAGATTAGCTGGACCATCGGAGCAGGGCAACTGTAGCTACAGAGTAAGGCTGGCAACTGGCACAAAGAGAACATTCAATAAAGAATGCAGTAACACACATTCTGAATGATAAGATTCTTAAACAACCCAAAGCTACTACACCCTGTGCGTAAGTTTTACACTACCAAAGGCAGAGTGGAAAGAATAGAAGAGACTTTTAAAAATAAATAATTGTAAAATATGAGTAGAGCTGGAACAGGCGATGGGATGAGCAGTTTTTACAGAGAGATACAGTGGGCCCAGGCTTTGAACCTGCCCCTGAGATTTCACAAGGGTTTGTGAAGATTCGCTCATGAGTCAAAGTAAGCCCGTCATCTGCCTTGATTCTGATGGTGATGGGATTTTGGGAGTTAAGTATGCTGCCCAGAGTAAAGTGCCAGAATACCTCCTCAAGAGCAGGGCCGGACTTCCCGGACCGGGCATCGGGCATTTCCCCAGGAGGCTGGAAGGGTGGGGGCCGGTTTTGTAGAGGTGTAGGCCAGTTTTGTTACTGGGGAATGGTTTTGCAGTGGCTTCAATATCAGCCCTCAGTAACAAAAGCAGCAGGCAAGCATTTCCAGCACCCGGAGGCAGGCAGTTCTTCTTCAGGGGCTGGTCAGAGAATATTGCCAGGGCTGCTTTGGGTACCCAGTCCGGTCCTGCTCGGTGTACAGTCAAAATATCGAGTTTTTAATATCGATTAGCAATAATATCGAGTAAAAAATATAGAATAGACATAATATCGACTAGACAGAATATAGACTACCAAAATATCGAATAGAATAGTATTAATATCGAATAGAATAGCATTAATATTGAATCAAAAATATAGAATGGACAAAATATCGAATGGGCAGAATATAGAATACAAAAATATCGAATGGACAGAATATAGACAACAAAAATATCGAATTTGAGGTAAGTAAGTTAATATTATTTTTAATATTTGTGTAATATAATTCTGTAGCGGGTGGTGGGTTTATAGGGGAATAGGGTGGGAAGTAATTTAATTATAATTAATTAAATGTTATTTTATTTATTGGTATTTATTTTGAATTAATTGTTTATTAATTGGTAATTAATTAAAATATAATTGGTAATTATTTTTAATTGATTAATTGATAAATATGTTAATTTTAGTAATTTATTTTCTGTAGCGGGTTGTGGGTTTATAGGGGAAAAGGATGGGAAATAATTTCATCATTATTAATTAAATATGTTAATTTATTTATTGGTATTTATTTTGAATTATTGTTAATTAATTGGTAATTAATTAAAATATAATTGGTAATTAATTTTAATTGATTAATTGATCAATATGTTAATTTTTGTAATTTATTTTCTGTAGCGGGTTGTGGGTTTAGAAGGGAATAGGGTGGGAAGTAATTTAATTATAATTAATTAAATAGGTTAATTTATTTATTGGTATTTATTTTGAACTAAATGTTAATTAATTATTAAATGGTAATTAATTAAAATATAATTGGTAATTTATTTTAATTGATTATTTGATAAATATGTTAATTGTAGTCATTTATTTTCTGTAACGGGTTGTGGGTTTAGAGGGGAATAGGGTGGGAAGTAATTTAATTATAATTAGTTAAATATTTTAATTTATTTATTGGTATTTATTTTGAATTAATTGTTAATAAATTATTAATTGAAAATTAATTAAAATATAATTGTTAATTAATTGTAAATAATTGATTAATTGATTATTATGTTACTTTTATTAATGTATTTTCTGTAGAGGCTTGTGGGTTTATAGGGGAATATGGTGGGAAGTAATTTAATTGTAAGTAATTACATTTTTTAAATTTTTATTTTTTGATCTAATTTTTTAATAATTTAAAATTGTTAATTAATTTATTGTTAATTGGTAAATAATTTGTATTAGTAGGTAATTATTAATAATAATTATTTTTTATTTGTTTTTTTAATTGATTAATTAATATATTATATAAAATTGTTAATTATTTAAATTAATGTGTAATTGGTATTATTATTTATGTTATTTTTAATTATAAATGAAGTATTTAGTTTCCCTACTGTTGCACTCACTGGAGTGGGAATAGTAATTTTTACCCTCCCGCTATCCAACGTTTTCCCTACTGTTGCACTCAGTGGAGTGGGAATAGTAATTTAAACCCTCCCGCTATCCAACACTTTCCGTACTGTCACACTCAGTGGAGTGGGAACAGTAATTTTAACCCTCCCGCTATCCAACGCTTTCCCTACTATTGCACTCACTGGAGTTGGAATAGTAATTTACACCCCTACGCTATCCAACGCTTTCCCTACTATTGCACTCACTGGAGTGGAAATAGTAATTTTTACCCCTAAGCTATCCAACACTTTCCCTACTGTTGCACTCTCTGGAGTGGGAATAGTAATTTCTACCCTCCCGCTATCCAACGCTTTCCCTACTGTTGCACTCACTGGAGTGGGAATAGTAATTTTTACTCTCCCGCTAACCAACGCTTTCCCTACTGTTGCACTCGTTGGAGTGGGAATAGTAATTTTTACCCCTACGCTATCCAGCGCTTTCCCTACTGTTGCACTCTCTGCAGTGGGAATAGTCATTTTTACCCCTACGCTATCCAACGCTTTCCCTACTGTTGCACTCTCTGGAGTGGGAATAATAATTTTTACCCCTACGCTATCCAACGCGTTCTCTACTGTTGCACTCTCTGGAGTGGGAATAATAATTTTTACCCCTACGCTATCCAACGCGTTCTCTACTGTTGAACTAACTGGAGTGGGAATAGTAATTCTTACCCTCCCGGTATCCAACGTTTTCCCTACTGTTGCACTCACTGGAGTGGGAATAGTAATTTTTACTCTCCCGCTATCCAACGCTTTCCCTACTGTTGCACTCGTTGGAGTGGGAATAGTAAATTTTACCCCTACGCTATCCAATGCTTTCCCTACTGTTGCACTCTCTGGAGTGGGAATAGTAATTTTTACCTCTACGCTATCCAATGCTTTCCCTACTGTTGCACTCTCTGGAGTGGGAATAGTAATTTTTGCCCCTACGCTATCCAATGTTTTCTCTACTGTTGCACTCACTGGAGTGGTAATAGTACATTTAACCCCCTCGCTATCCTACGTTGAAAATATTGTATATGTTTTGTTAATAATATGTAAATATATATATATGTATGTGTATTAAAATTATTATTTTTTTAAGTTACATTAATTATTTATTAATTTTAAGTTTATTTAAGTATTTTAAGTATGTTTAAATTAATTATATTTATTATTATATTACTTTTAAATTACTTTTAAGACATTTAAAAAATTCTATAATTTGACCTATAATTTTTACAACGATATTTTGGAGTCAATATTTTTGTACTTACCTGTTTGAAGATAGGAAGTCGATATTCTGGCATTCTATATTTTTTCCACGATATTTTGGCAGGTCGATATTTTGCTCCTCGATATTCTGTCAGTGATCCGTCCTGCTCAAGAGTAGCAAGTGATATACAAATGTTGACACACAATACAATGGAGCAGTTGTTATTTCACAGCCTCATCATTTCAAAATTGGAGCACTCATTAATATTATTTACAAAAAGTCCTTGTTATTATTAATTTATCTTAAACACCTAACAACTATTGACAAAGCCAATAGTCCTGGTTTGTTTTAGGTGTAATGTCAGTTGTGGTATTATATATCTGGATCTCAAAAAGAATGAGAGGGGCCCCTTTACCACCAAAGGAGTAGGGCACCAAATATATCTCAGTCAGAAATAAATCCCCTTTGGGAAAACTAGTTCACCAAGACCCATACATTCATACACACAATCATTTCACCAGAACATAACCCCACCACCAAAAAAGGTCAAAACAAAGAAAATACAAGTATTTTATTCAATATTAATAAAGCATATAAAAAGATTAAAAATACGGTTTCACAAATGTTGTAAGAAGATTATAGAAAGCACACAACCTAATACAGTAATGGGAGAAACTGCAAGAAAAAATATTTCTAATCATCTAAACAGGTCAATACATCAGACAGAATTGTTTATAGTGACAATTGAATTTCGTGTAGGTAAATTTCACAATAATCACAAATGTCTTTCACAGTCTACAGTAAGCCCGTTGTCAAAGTGCGTCGACGCGTTTCGGTGGGTATCGCTGCTTAAACACCACCTTCATCAGGACTAAAAACAATGTCTCCCAGAGGACAATAAGAATCTGTTCTGGATCCAAGGTATCTGTACAGTGTCAACTGCTAGAATCTATTTGCAATCAGATCTTGAGGGGTTGTTGAACGTCACTCTTAATTAGTCACCCTTATTGTAGTGGTGAGATATTCTCCAAGTATTATGTTTCTCACATCCAATGGTGGAAGGAGATTGAACGGAAATATATCTCTTCCTTATATATTCACGAAATCAATTATAGTACCACTCCCTGTTTTTCTTTTTGTAGGGTTTAAGACTGTACTGCAGTTCCCTCTGAAATTATTCTCTCAACATGGCCATATGCAATAGATCTTACTGACACTCTAAAGTCGGGGTAAAAGCATCTCCGTAGTCTGGAATATCTGGATGCAATAGCAGAGAGGCAGCACTATGGTAAGCACAGATTTTTAATTTACACAGTTAAGCCAAACCCTTAATTAAATTGGGTCACGGACCTTTGAGAGACCCCACCACCCCCGCCTCCCAGTTTGTTCATCCCACTTAAAGAACAGGGTTCAGGAAAGACATAGGTGCAAGGGAGAAATTCAACTGACGGGGAGAAGGAATTTGGGCATAGGAAACAAGGATGCATGGGGATTATGGCTGGGGAAGGAAAAAGATGAAAGGTCAAATAATCATTTTAATCCTGATCTATATCCTGTGCAAAATTGGTTGCATGGGTACTACCATATGTTTTACCTGTACAAAATTCTGTCACTGTCTGGGGCTGTCACAGATATTGCTGGGCAATGTTTGCTGCATAATGTAAAAATAGTTTAGTGTGTCCTAATTAACTGGCCTATTGATGCTGAAGTGGCATCAAAAAGAAAGGGGCAGTGGCTGACAGGTGCAGAAATTATCATCTTGATTTTAGTATCAATAAGTATACTTACAGTACTGTTATGAAAGACCTCTGAGCAGCAGCACCTGTGTCTTTTGTCAAGAGCGAAACAGCTATTTATATTTAGCATAATGGTGCCCATTGTAATCACTCAATAATAATCATTAACGAAGTAAGGCTCATTTTACCTATGAATTCAATCTTCATATTTTATCACTAATCCCATGACTAGAAGAAATAGAATACTCACCACATTAGTAAAAAATAAGCATTACTTAATGCTATAGCCTTCCACTTGTTCAACACTCTCTACAAATGAATTTTCATGGGTTTTGGAAAGGTTATTTGAGTGTGTGCACTAACACACCTGTTATATATGTTAACTTGTATTGGTTCTTCATGGCTCTGAGCCTGCCTAAACGTTAATGTGTTCAAAACTTTAGTGTTGTGCCTTAACACCGTAATACATACAAGAGTCCCCAAAATCTCAAAAATATGAATACGCTTTGGGCTGAATGAGGGGTCCCCTGAAGTGCTTGGGGCACCCTGAATAGTTCACCCAAAGAAATGCACTTGTGCATTTGCAGACATGTACACATATATACAAATGCATACAGACATTCACACTCACACAGATATATATGCACACGCACACACACACAGAGATAAGCACGCAGTTGCATGCACAGGTAGAGCAGAAACCTTTTTATAACAAATCTTACTTCCCGACCTCTGCTGTGGCTCCAACATGGAGTTTAAAACATTAAAACATACAAGATATGTGCAAAAGAGCTAGAGCACCAAAATACACAGCCCATCAATGGAATTTAAAACACATATTATAAAACACACACATTTTATAAGATTAGGTAAAACAACAATATTCTTAATTGTACTTGGCCTGCATGCTGCTTTAGCATGTACACAGAGGAATCGACAATAAAATAATTCTTAAAGCATTGACCTCCTGGAACGTATCGCAGTTGGAGAAGCATAACTACGAGAATCGCTGACAGAATATCGACATCGAAAATATCGACGTCAAAAATATCAGAGGTGGAATATCAACGTCAAAAATATCGAAGTCCTATCTACATTAAGGTAAGTACAAATATATCGAAAACAAATATCGTTGTAAAAAATATCTTTTTTTATGTTTAAAAATAATATAAAATTAAATAAATAATACATATAATTAAAATAAAATAGTCAAAAATATATTTAAAAGAATAAGTAATACATATATTGTAAAATAAAAATTAACATATACATATAAAATATAATAAATATACTTACTTTATAATATTTACAATTAATTACTCTAATAACTTATAAATTGTTAAAAAACATTTGATAAATAATGACATACATATACATGCAACAATAATATAAATAAAAATATAAAAACTATATTAACAATTTAAAAAAAATAATTTTAAATAAATTAGACAATACATTAACTAAAACAGTAAATAATGGATAGCGTAGGGGTAAAAATTACTGTTCCAACTCCAGAGAGTGGAACAGTAGGGATAGTGTTGGATAGCGTAGGGGTAAAAATTACTATTCCAACTCCAGAGGGTGCAACAGTAGGGAAAGTGTTGGATAGCATAGGGGTAAAAATTACTATTCCAACTCAAGAGGGTGCAACAGTAGGGAAATTGTTGGATAGCGTAGGGGTTAAAATTACTATTCTAACTCCAGAGAGTGCAACAGTAGGGAAAGTGTTGGATAGCATAGTGGTTCAAATTTCTATTCCAACTCCAGAGGGTGCAACAGTAGGGAAATTGTTGGATAGCGTAGGGGTTACAATTACTATTCCAACTCCAGAGGGTGCAATAGTAGGGAAAGTGTTGGATAGCGTAGGGGTTAAAATTACTATTCCAACTCCAGAGGGTGCAACAGTAGGCAAAGTGTTGGATAGCATAGGGGGCAAAATAACTTACTAATAATTAAAATAATATATTTTTTGTAAAAAATGACAATTTAATTTTTAAATTACAACAATGTAATTAACAATACCAATAAATAATTATTTTAAAATAAGTACCAATTAATAATTAATTAACAATTACAATAAATACAATTAAATAATAATTATTAAAAATGTATTAACAAATAATAATAAAATACAAAATAAAAAAATTCAATACCAAAAATCAATAATTATTTTAAGAAAATTAGCAATTAATAATTAATTAACAATACATTATTGATAAATATCAATAAATTATAAAAAACAAATTTAATTACCAATGATAACAAATTAGCAATTATTTTAAAAAAAGAATATCAAGAATGTATTACCAATTAATAATTGATTAACAATAATTAAATTATCATTACTGCAACACAAAAAAATACTTAATTACAATTATATTACTTCCAACCCTGTTATCCTATAAAATAACAACACACTTCAATAATAAATTAATACACTTAAAAGAATTACCAATTAATCAATTAAGGAAAATGAATTACCAATTAATAAAAATTAATTACAAATTAATAATTAATTAACATAAAAATATTTATCAATACCAATAAATTAAAATTAAATATTTACTTAATTACAATTAAATTACTTCCCACCCTATTCCCCTATAAACCCACAAACCACTACAGAACTAAAACGCAAAATGTATTTAAAAATATTTAATAATTCCTTAAAAAATATTTAATTAATTTACGATCATTAAATTACTTCCCACCCTATTCCCCTATAAACCCACAACCCGCTATGGTACTAAAACGCATATTTTACGTAAATAAATTATTACTAACTTCTAAAAATGTAACACATATATTTTAAAACTAGTACAATAATTTAAAAAAAGTATAAAAACAAACATATAAAATACATAAAAAATACATAACACTAATACTAATATCAATATTAGTACCATCGATATTTTTGCTATTGATATTAATAACTTCAATATTAACAAAAACAATATTTCTTACCTTCAGGTCGATATTCTGGTTGTCGATATTCTTGATTTCAATATTCTGTCCCTCTGAAATTTTTAACTCGATATTATTGTCCGTCGAAATAAAAAGAGTCGATATTTAGACTGTTTACCAACTACACAATGGCAGGTTTCGACATCTGTCAGAGTTTGTAGAAAGCGGCAGGCCTGCAGACTTTCTACGTCTCATAAAAGGCACGAGGATTGTTTTTTGTGTACAATTTATAATAGCCACAGAAAAAAGAAAGTACATCATGGTTTGGTTAAACAGATTATTACATGGGCATATCCTAGAATCAAGCTTATGCTGGTACCCAAGAGGGAAGCATTGGGAATATGTCATTGTACCAACCCTAAAGCTGAACAATAGAAACTGTTCCTGCCTCCTGTTTGTGTTCCACAGATAATCCGCTGGGATCTCCCTTGGGTTAAGGTGCAAATAATTCATAACAGTTTGTTTCTGGCTTTCCACCCGTAGCCTCTCTGTTTTAGCATGTTCTAATAATAAAATCTGCACTTGCAGATTAGGCCAATTCCTTCCAGAGATTTTTGTAGCATACACCAACCAAGAGATGGGAAATCCAGTCAATGCATCGATTTCACTCAAGGCCTGAAAAAGCACCATGCAGTCATTCTGATACCTCAAGTGGGCCCCGCCAAGAATTGCCCCGCCGGGCCGGCGGTGACCACTGCCGGAACGGTGGGGGCAATCTGCCCGCCATCATAACAGGGCCCTAAGTTCATCTTTCTCAAATGTAACTCATCCGTGATCTCCTGTCAGTTATCCGGCTTCTAGTTAGACACTATCTTCAAAAAATTACCCCTCACAGTCCAGTGGTGTTGGTTAGATCTCATCGGTACAGTCGGTATAGTCTTCTAGGGATAGCTTTTTCTAGCAAATTAAGTAATAAACAACCATCACTTCATGAGACATAGATTCAGAACAACATATTGTTCTGAGATGGCTGTGTGCCGCGCCCTCTGTCTCTATATGGTATGTGGAAAAGGGTTTGTTCCAACTAAACTCCCTGGCTGCTTCCTCCTTTGGCTCTGTATGTGTTGATAATCTGTGTGAGTTCATGCTTTTCAGGGATCATACTACACATAGGGCCCAATCACTCTGGTAACGGAAGGGCACACATATTAGAAGAGGTACCCTGTTTGCTAAATTAGAATTAGCACCCAATTACATTGCTTTATCTTCCCCCAAAGATTAGCACCCAATTACATTGCTTTATCTTCCCCCAAAGATGCCACAAACTAGCAATGCAATGGGGTCAGTGCACCCACATCTATGACAGAGCAGCCTACTGCCAAATCGGTGCCGTGGACCACAGTGCAGGCAGCAGGCTGTGGGAGGGATACATTTCCCCTTGTAGAAGAGTGCTGGGATTGGCTGAAACCACCTGGAAGGGAATGTATGGATGGCACCATATGATTGGTTGAGTAGAGCCCATTCATATTCAAGGGTCATACCCCACAGAAAAGTAACAGTGTCAACATTTGTGGGTCACATGATTCTCACTCATGCTGATGGTACTATGCTAGATCACAATGCATACCTTGACAGAACTGCCTACATATTGCTGACAGTAAGGTTGCATAAATCACACCTTAACTACACTCTCCATTAAGTCAGTGTTGTTTGTGTTTAGCAGTGGGTGTTCACATGCAACATTCATATAGTTTGACACTGAGACAGGTGATGAAACTCACATGGACCAGGCACACTCCAAAACTTGACAGACATCCCCAGTCGAGCCAGTACACAGATATATCAATTGATGTAACCTTGTATCATCTTTTTCCATGTGTCCTGCATACTGTTGCTTACATTGACCATGTATAACTATTCCATGAATGGTTTATGTGCAGGGAATTGTTAAGAGAAGCCACCATATCATGTTGTGGTACACATACATCAGCTGTATGGCCTTGTGTCTGAAAAAGGATATGTGTGGGTCCTGCACAGTGCAAATGCACATAATCCTTACCACCAAGCATAGCCTATGATTCGTGGATCACGAGGCCAGCATCTCTAGCCACAACTAGTCAGGTGCAGTACAATCATAAATATTTTTTCTATTGGGACCCATCACCATATGTTTCTAGGTAGTGTGGCAACTAGGGGTTTCATGACAGCTATGCATTTAAGCATGAAGTTCGCCTGCAATTTTCAAGACACATTGGAAGACCATATCTTGGGATGCATCAGTGCATGGCTCCTTGTCTGTATTGACCTTGCTTTATGTTATTTTTTATGCTCAATCGTTGCATATTCTGAATCTGAGGGTTTTGTCTTCACATTTGCACTAGGACGATAGGAGTAAAGTCATTGTTTGTAGCTGAGTGTACAAAAGCAACACGGTAGGCTACATCACTGCTTGTCCCATTGTCATCTTAGCCTTGCAGGGAAACTGTGGCTACATTCTCACTAGTTAGACACTGTTGCACTGACAAAGTACAGTATGTAGCATTTATATGTGTGATTTGAGCTCTCCTAATGGATTTCATACGTGCCTACAGTTTTCGATGTAGCATATATAGACTAAAGGTTTAGGATTGTGTTCCCATGCGCATACTATGCGGATCACTTCACAGTCATCATACTGAGTGGACTCTACTATCATCCACAAGTATGAGGCAGCACAAATGGTTAGCTGTAGGAGACACACACACAATCATAGCACACTATCTACTTTACCTCACCATGTTAATTGTGGTTGGCAATGGAGGACTATTTGCTACAGGTAGTTGGCAAGAACACTATTTTGTTTGTACCAGATGTTGTTCAATGCTGTTTGTTACACATAGCCACACACATTTTCTACGTGACAATTAATAGCAGGTGTGATGTGAATATTTTGATGTTTACTGTGACTATGAAATCAAAATGCATACACACTGGTAGTGCTTATATATTTAGTGACATATATATGTACACAGTTTCATATAGTCATCATTTTGTGACTTTATGTAAGTCACTCATGAAACAGTGATTTTTTTTTAATGATATGGTCCCTCTGTGTTGCTGCTACTGATGGAACAGTTTGATGTGGTTCTTCATCTTCCTCATCCTCATCGTCCGGCAGTTTCTGCTTTCTCATTGGAATCAGCCAATGGTACATTTGCCCGTACAGAAAAATTGTGCAATATGTAACAAACAAGTATAATTTTGCATACCGTTGGTAGGGAGTAGAGCAATCGTCTCCCAGACACATCCAGACTCCTGAAGTGGGATTTCAGTACACCAAGGCACCGATTCCGATCTGGTAAAAAGCGCTCCAAATTGCTGTACGGAGCGTTTTTCCCCGTACGAATCGTACCAGAAGGCGTCCCCGTACGAATGTGCAAGTACGATCACAACCTAATGCGTCACTCCGTACGCCACGTAAAAAACGCCGTACAAATCGAAAGTCCATACGAATAGCAGTCGGCTGACGCTCGACGCTACGTCCGAACGTAAATAGACCGCGTCTCCCGAACCACAAAGTACGATCCGTGTTCCACACACTCCGTACGGCTCTTTTCCTACGAGAGCTCAAAACTACCGTAAAACCACACTTCGGCACGACCCGCACCCCGGTACGCGACAAGCAGGACATGGACGCCATCGTCCGTGTAATCCCTATCCTGTACGCCCACCACCTCGTACTGAGAAACCGACGACGGCGCAGAAGGTGAGTATGTTAGACGGGGACCCAGAGGGTTGGCCGAGCAAAGGGGGAGAGGCCTCCTGGCGAGGGCCCTCTCCGGTAATCGTACGGACGAGTAACTTCCCCCCTACAGATGGACACCACACCAAGATAGGTTACGTATATTTTTATAGGTATTCTTAAGCAGGTTAGCTTGACGATACAGTGGGGACCAGGATTCGAGGATCCCGTCAATTCTAGTCTCTTTGGGGAAAGGGGTAGCGGGACAGTCTGAGTACCGGTCCGGTACGGGGGTAGCAGGGGTGGAGCTCACAATCCTCGAGCTGGAGTGTTCGCAAGGAGGGACCGCGGCAGCTCCAGCAGGCCTTCAAGATGGTTCACGACGAGGATGGGCCGCGGCAGCGCCAGCAGGCCTTCAAGATGGTTCACGAAGAGGATGAGCCGCGGCAGCGCCAGCAGGCCTTCACGATGGTTCACGACGAGGATGGGCCGCGGCAGCGCCAGCAGGCCTTGAGGATTGGTCACGACGAGGATGAGCCGCAGCAGCGCCAGCAGGCCTTCAAGATGGTTTATGACAAGGATGAGCCGCGGCAGCGCCAGCAGGCCTTCAAAGGTGGTTCACGAAGAGGAGCCGCGGCAGCGCCAGCAGGCCTCCAAGGATGAGTTCGTCTCGGTGTCTCTCGACTCCAGGATACAACTGCCTTCCTGCTCTGGAGCTGCCCCAGTTATAGGTCTGGCGCCCTTTGATGTCCCGACCCTCGCACTTGGAGGTCGGGAGGTCCGGGATGAGGGAGTCCAGACACCCAGCAGGGGGGTGGAGCCAGGGCCCAGGGAGGCCGAGGGTGATCGAAACCGGGCAGAGGGGAGCCATCGACACTCCTTCGCCCATTTTTTTGACAAGTGGTCTCTCTACCCCCTGGGTGGATGGTGGTGCCTCGATGTCGGGGCCTGGCTGGGCCCGAGGCCGAGATCGACCCGAGGCCACGAGGCCTGGTCATGGAGTGTCCAAAATGGCGGCTGGGCCGGAGACAGTGGTTCGGGAAGGGACCCGGGCCAGCCGAGACTGTTGTGTTCATGAGCCAAGGTTCCGTCGGGGAAGGGCCGTGGGTTGACCCGGCGGGTTGCAGGGGTTGTTCTTGTCCGGGGAACAGGGGTAGCAGGGGTCCACGACCCGCCATGCGGGGAGGGGTCGGGCATGCCACGAGGCCTGTCCAACATGCGTCCCCCCCAGCTGAAGGCAGGGAGAGTCACCCATCCTCTTGGGTAATCTCCTCGCCGAGGCGGAAGAAGCGGAACAGGCCGTCTGCGTTGGTGTGATCTTGGCCTGGGCGATGCTCCACAGTGAAGTCCATCCCCTGCAGGGAGATGGACCAACGTAACAGCTTCGGATTCTCTCCCCGCATCTGCATCAGCCATTGCAGAGGTCGGTGGTCTGTTTGCACCCGGAAGTGGGTACCGAAGAGAAAGGGCCAGAGCTTCTTGAGGGCCCACACCACGGCGAAGGCCTCTCGCTCTATGGTGCTCCAGCACTGTTCTTGGGCCAGCAGGCGTCGGCTGATGAAGGCCACTGGCTGATCAACTCCCTCGGTGTTGAGTTGGGAAAGGACGACCCCAACGCCATGATCGGAGGCATCCGTCTGTACTATGAATTGCTGGCTGTAGTCGGGGGCTTTGAGCACGGGGGCGGTGCAGATGGCGGACTTGAGTTTCTCAAAGGCCGCCTGACATTCGGGAGTCCAGTGGACTTTCTGGGGGTTCTTTTGGACGTGAGTTCTGTGAGGGGCCCCACAATGCTGCCATAGTCTTTTACGAAGCGCCGGTAGTACCCGGTGAGCCCCAGGAAGGCTCGGACCTCTGTTTGGGTGACCGGGGGCTCCCACGCCTGAATGGCGGCGATCTTGAGTTGGAGGGGGGCCACCAGGCCACTTCCCACCTGGTGCCCCAGGTAGGTCACAGACCCTTGGCCGATCTGGCACTTGCTGTCCTTGATTGTTAGCCCGGCCTGCCGGAGGGCGTTCAGGACCTCCCGGAGGTGGTGGAGGTGTTCTGCCCAGTGGCGGCTGTACACGGCAATATCGTCCAGATAGGCGGCGCTGAATTCCTCCAGACCCGCCAAGACTTTGTTCACGAGTCTCTGGAAGGTGGCGGGTGCGTTTTTCATTCCGAAGGGCATCACCTTGAAGTGGTAGTGGCCATCCGGGGTGGAGAAGGCGGATCGCTCCTGGGCACCGGGAGTGAGGCCGATCTGCCAATAGCCCGCTGTCAAATCAAAGATGCTCAGGTAGCGGGCAGCCCCCATGCGGTCGATTAGCTCATCTGCCCGGGGAATGGGGTGAGCGTCGGTCCTGGTGACGGCGTTCAGACCCCGATAGTCTACACAAAACCTGAGCTCGGGGGCGACGCCCGGGGCGGCGGCCTTGGGGACCAGTACGACCCTGCTGGCCCAGGGGCTGTCGGAAGGCTCGATCACTCCTAGAGCCAGCATCTTGGAGACTTCCGACTGGATGCAGGCGCGTACTCGATCAGGTACTCTGTACGCCCTGTGTCGGATAGGGGGGCTATCCCCGGTGTCAACATCGTGGAGGCACCAGGGGGTGACCCCCGGGATGAGGGAGAATAGGTCGGCAAATTGTAGTAGCAGGTCTTGGCAGTCTTGGCGTTGCCCTGGGGACAGGGCATCGGAGAGGTGGACTCCTTCCACGGAGCCGTCTTTCTCAAGGGTTTTCAGGAGATCGGGGAGGGGCTCGGAGTCCTCTTCAGCCCCACTGTCAGTAGCCATCAGGAGGCTAAGTTCAGAGCGTGCAAAGTGGGGCTTAAGTCGGTTGGCGTGGAGGACACGTAGAGGGTTCCGGGGTGACTCCAGGTCTACCAGGTAGGTGACGGGGCCCTTGCACTCCACCACTTTGAAGGGTCCCGTCCATTTGTCCTGGAGGGCGCAAAGTTCAACCGGGGACATCACCCAGACCTGTTGTCCCGGCTCGAACTCGATGGACGAGGCATTCTGATCATACCAGCGCTTCATGTCCTCTTGGCTGGCTTCGAGGTTGGCCTTGGCAAGTTCCCTGAACCGCCGGGTATGGTTCCGGAGGGCCAAGAGGTACTTGTATACATCAGGGGGAGTCTTCTGAGGGGCCACCTCCCACCCTTCTTTGACCAGGCTGAGGGGGCCCCGGACGGGGTGCCCATACAAGAGTTCGAACGGACTGAAGCCCAGGGATTTCTGGGGGTCCTCCCTATAAGCGAACAGGAGGCACGGGAGCAGCACGTCCCATTGGCAACGTAGGGGCTCTTCCAGGCCCATGATCATCCGCTTGAGGGTGCGGTTGAATCGTTCTACTAGTCCGTTCCCTTGCGGGTGATAGGGGGTCCTGAATTTGTAGGTGACCCCGCACTGTTGCCATAGGGACTTCATGTACCTGGAGATGAAGTTCGTGCCCCTGTCACTGACGACTTCTCGGGGGAAGCCCACCTGCGAGAAGATCCCCATCAAGGCTCGGCCCACCACGGGCGCTGTCACGGTCCGGAGAGGTATGGCTTCGGGATAGCGGGTGGCATGGTCCACCAGGACAAGTATGAACCGGTGACCCTGCGCTGTCCGGGGCTCTAGGGGCCCCACAATGTCTATTCCCACCCGCTCAAAGGGAGTGGTGACGATGGGAAAGGGTTGCAGGGGGACCGTAAGTTTTCGGCCGCTCTTCCCACTGGCCTGGCAGGTGGGGCAGCCCCGGCAGTGGTTCGTTACATCGTTCCACATCTTCGGCCAGTAGAAGTGGGTCACCAGGCGGCTGTACCTCTTGTCCTGCCCCAGGTGCCCGGCAAGAGGCACATTGTGGGCCAGGTTCAAGAGGAAGTCTCTGAATCGGAGGGGGACCACCAGCACCCGGCTGGCTCCCAGCTCGGCAATCTTTTGCTCACTGTAGAGCAGCCCGTTGTCCCAGTAGATCCAGTGGGCCCCCGAGGCATCCCCTGCGCTCTGGGCTATGGCTTGTTTTCGGAGGCCCTCGAGGGAGGGACACGCTCTTTGTTCCTGGCGGAACTGCTCCTGAGTGGGGCCACCCTCTTGGCGCCACTGGGCCAGCTCCGGGAGGTCTTGGAGTTGGTCCTGTTCTTCGTTGCTGAGCCCCGGAGGACCAGGCTCAGGGGTGGTTTCTTCTGCGACGATCGGCGGAGGAGGTTCGGGCCTCTCCTGTTCCTCTGGGCTGGAGATGGCGCGGGCGGCCATGGATCGGGTCGTTACACAGACCCATTCAGGGAGACCCAGCATCCCCAGGTGCTCTCTCCGCTCAACGGCTGACCAGGGGGAGCTCTCGAGGTCATTCCCCAGAAGGCAGTCCACCGAGGCATCATCGCGGACAGTCACTTTTAGCATGCCGGACACCCCTCCCCACTCGAAGGCGACGCGGGCCATCTGGCACAGGCTTTCGGAGTTGTCTGCCGACCGTACTGGACAAAGTACATTGGGTAGGATTTGGTCGGGGTCACCAGATGGCAGCGGACTGCGGTCACACTGGCCCCTGTGTCACGGAGGGCTTCAGCCCGGCGTCCATTGATGGTGACCCACTGGCTGTATTTCTGCGTGTTGGCGGGAATGGGCGCCCGCGAGACCATGTCCCTCTCCCCTAGACAGACCAGGGACATGGCGGCTGGTTCCCACTCGGGCTGGTATTGCTCGCACTCTTCGGCTTCTTCGTGGCCCGGATCTTCTCCCAGGGCGACGGCGGTGATCTGGCGGTTCATGGGGCTCTGATTTTTTGGGCAGTTGGGATCATTGGCGTAGTGGCCGGGTCGCTGGCATTTGTGGCAGGTGAAGTTGGAGCGGAACCCTGTTCGCGTTGGAGGGCTTCCTCTTCCGGCCGGGGGCGGGGGGTTGCTAGTGGGGGGCACTGTGACGGTGTCCCGGCCCCGACCCTGGCCTCCTCCTCCCCCCGTGGGCGGTGGGGCCCTTGGGAGGCTCTGTTCTGTTCGCTGGGCCAGCTCCGAGGGACCCGTGTGCTCTCCCATCGGTCTGCTTCGATGGCGAGTTTCCGAGGTTCGGTCAGCTTACTATCGAGGAGGTGCTGCCTCAGTTCTACGAAACAATTATTGGAGAGGTGCTCCCACACAATAAGGTTGAATAATTGCTCGTAGGTGGTGACCTGGCTGCCCTTGATCCATCCCTCGAAGGCTCGGCTAAAAAAGTTTACGTACTCCATCCAGGTGGTACCAGGGATTCTCTTCTCAGTCTCGAAATCGCTGCAGGTACATCTCGGGCGTGAGCCCATAGCGAGTGAGGAGGGCGGCCTTCATGTGGTCGTAGGATGTCATCTCGTGGTCGGGGAGTTGCAGCAGGGCATCTCTTCCTTCGTTGACAAATTTTCCCCATAACCCGGCTCCCCAGTCGCTCCGCGGAATTCGGTGGGAGTTCATGGCTACCTCGTAGGCCTTAAACCATTGCTGGATATCATCGTTCAGGTAGTATTCCCGGACGACGTCCTTGGGGATGTGGACCTTGGGGAAGTTGAACTCTGGTTCCTGGGGACGCCGAGGTCTTTGTTTTGCCGTCGAATTTCTAGTTCTTTTAAACTGCGCTCATGCTCGTATGCTAGTCTCTTTTCTTCCAGCTCCCTCTGGCTTTTTTTCTCTTCTCGTTCTTCCCTGAGCCGTAAGTGTTCGAGGGTTATCTTTTGTTCTGCCAGTTTTTAGTTCTCCGTCTAAGCGGAGTCGAGCCAGCTCCAATTCGTGGAGCCGGCTTTTCTCCTGTTCTCGGGCCTCTTCAGTTGAGAGGCCCGCTCTTCTTCCTTCCAAGGGGGTGGTACTTGTTTCTGCGGTCTCGAGGCTTTGATTTGGGGTGGGGATGTTTCCGTCTCCACCCAAGATTCCAAGGCGTGCTTGAGGTCATCCTTCGTGCTCAGTCCCGTGGTAGCAATGCCCAAATCTATGCAGAATTGCTTTAGTTCTTTGTGGCTGTATTCTTCCAGCCGTTCCATCTGAAATTTTTCGGTTGTTCCACTCTCTTTTGTCGTCATGGCTGCTGTGTGTCGTGGGGTGAGTTACTCTCTGTATGATTATGCGTTGGTTCAGATCGCGCCGCTTGCCACCAATGTTAGACGGGGACCCGGAGGGTCGGCCGAGCAAAGGGGGAGAAGCCTCCTGGCGAGGGCCCTCTCCGGTAATCGTACGGACGAGTAACTTCCCCCCCACAGACGGACACCACACCAAGATAGGTTACGTATATTTTTATAGGTATTCTTAAGCAGGTTAGCTTGACGATACAGTGGGGACCAGGATTCGAGGATACCGTCAATTCTAGTCTCTTTGGGGAAAGGGGTAGCGGGACAGTCTGAGTACCGGTCCGGTACGGGGGTAGCACGGGTGGAGCTCACAATCCTCGAGCTGGAGTGTTCGCAAGGAGGGACCGCGGCAGCGCCAGCAGGCCTTCAAGATGGTTCACGGCGAGGATGGGCCGCAGCAGCGCCAACAGGCCTTCAAGATGGTTCACGAAGAGGATGAGCCGCGGCAGCGCCAGCAGGCCTTCACGATGGTTCACGACGAGGATGGGCCGCGGCAGCGCCAGCAGGCCTTGAGGATTGGTCACGACGAGGATGAGCCGCACCAGCAGGCCTTCAAGATTGTTTATGACGAGGATGAGCCGCGGCAGCGCCAGCAGGCCTTCAAAGGTGGTTCACGAAGAGGAGCCACGGCAGCGCCAGCAGGCCTCCAAGGATGAGTTTGTCTCGGTGTCTCTCGACTCCAGGATACAACTGCCTTCCTGCTCTGGAGCTGCCCCAGTTATAGGTCTGGCGCCCTTTGATGTCCGGACCCTCGCACTTGGAGGTTGGGAGGTCCAGGATGAGGTAGTCCATACACCCAGCAGGGGGGTGGATCCAGCGCCCAGGGAGGCCGAGGGTGATCGAAACCGGGCGGAGGGGAGCCATCGACACTCCTTCGCCCATTGACTTGCCAAGTGGTCTCTCTACCCCCTGGGTGGATGGTGGTGCCTCGATGTCGGGGCCTGGCTGGGCCCGAGGCCGAGGTCGACCCGAGGCCACGAGGCCTGGTCGTGGAGTGTCCAAAATGGTGGCTGGGCCAGAGACAGTGGTTCGGGAAGGGACCCGGGCCAGCCGAGACTGTTGTGTTCATGAGCCAAGGTTCCGTCGGGGAAGTGCCGTGAGTTGACCCGGCGGGATGCAGGGGTTGTTCTTGTCCGGGGAACAGGGGTAGCAGGGGTCCGTGACCCGCCATGCGCGGAGGGGTCGGGCATGCCACGAGGCCTGTCCAACAGAGTACAACGAAGTTCTACATACCTGTACGTCTTGCAACACGCGCACATCTCCATTTCACGATTGTAATGTCTGGCCATGTTGCGCCACACACTCCCGCACATCACCAGTGAAATACGGTGACCAGCCGTACCTACGTCATCCACCACGATGTACGGTACGTCACCGCACTACACCACTGCAATACGGAGACCGCCCGCACCTACGTCATCGACCACGGGGTACGGCAGGTCACCACACTACACCAGTGCAATACGGAGACCAGCCGTACCTACATCATCGTCCACGGGGTACGGTACGTCACCGCACTACACCAGTGTAATACGCCGCACCTACGTCATCGTCCACGGGGTACGACAGGTCACCGCACTACACCTGTGCAATACGGAGACCGGCCGTACCTACGTCATCGACCACGGGGTACGGTATGTCACCGCACTACACCAGTGCAATACGCCGCACCTACGTCATCGTCCACGGGGTACGGCAGGTCACCGCACTACACCAGTGCAATACGGAGACCGGCCGTACCTACGTCATCGACCACGGTGTACGGTACGTCACCGCAGTACAACAGGGCAATACGCCGCACCTACTTCATCGACCACGGGGTACGGCAGGTCACCGCACTACACCTGTGCAATACGGAGACCGGCCGTACCTTCGTCATCGACCACGGGGTACGGTACGTCACCGCACTACACCAGTGCAATACGCCGCACCTACGTCATTGTCCACGGGGTACCGCAGGCCACCGCACTACACCAGTGCAATAGACGTGTGCACATACGCCTGCAATGTGAATGTAAGTGTAAGTGGTGAGCAGAACACCCACCAGTGCCCAGCATCAGAGTGTGTGCCTAACAACCCCCCCCAGTGCCCACCATTGCCCAGCATCAGAGTGTGTGCCTAACAACCCCCCGTGCCCGCCAGTGCCCAGCTTCAGAGTGTGTGCCTTACACCCCCCCCAGTGCCCACCAGTGCCCAGCATCAGAGTGTGTGGCTAACACCCCCCCACCAGTGCCCCCCAGTGCCCACCAGTGCCCAGCATCAGAGTGTGTGCCTAACACCCCCCCAGTGCCCACCAGTGCCCAGCATCAGAGTGTGTGCCTAACACCCCCCCCAGTGCCCACCAGTGCCCAGCATCAGAGTGTGTGCCTAACACCCCCCCACCAGTGCCCACCAGTGCCCAGCATCAGAGTGTGTGGCTAACACCCCGCCCCAGTGCCCACCAGTACCCAGCATCAGAGTGTGTGACTAACACCCCCCCACCAGTGCCCCCCAGTGCCCACCAGTGCCCAGCATCAGAGTGTGTGCCTAACACCCCCCCCACCAGTGCCCCCAGTGCCCCCAGTGCCCACCAGTGCCCAGCATCAGAGTGTGTGGCTAAACCCCCCCCAGTGCCCACCAGTGCCTAGCATCAGAGTGTGTGCCTAACACCCCCCCAGTGCCCACCAGTGCCCAGCATCAGAGTGCGTGCCTAATCCCCCCTCAGTTCCCACCAGTGCCCACCAGTGCCCGGCATCAGAGTGTGTGCCTAACACCCCCCCCACCAGTGCCCCCCAGTGCCCACCAGTGCCCACCAGTGCCCAGCATCAGAGTGTGTGGCTAACACCCCCCCAGTGCCCACCAGTGCCCAGCATCAGAGTGCGTGCCTAACACCCCCCCACCAGTGCCCCCCAGTGCCCACCAGTGCCCAGCATCAGAGTCTGTGCCTAACATCCCCCCAGTGCCCACCAGTGCCCAGCATCAGAGTGTGTGGCTAACACCCCCCACCAGTGCCCCCAAGTGCCCACCAGTGCCCAGCATCAGAGTGTGTGCCTAACACCCCCCCAGTGCCCACCAGTGCCCAGCATCAGAGTGTGTGCCTAACACCCCCCCACCAGTGCCCCCCAGTGCCCACCAGTGCCCAGCATCAGAGTGTGTGGCTAACACCCCCCACCAGTGCCCCCCAGTGCCCACCAGTGCCCAGCATCAGAGTGTGTGCCTAACACCCCCCACCCAGTGCCCACCAGTGCCCAGCATCAGAGTGTGTGCCTAACACCCCCCCAGTGCCCACCAGTGCCCAGCATCAGAGTGTGTGCCTAACACCCCCCCCCACCAGTGCCCACCAGTGCCCAGCATCAGAGTGTGTGGCTAACACCCCCCGCAGTGCCCACCAGTGCCCAGCATCAGAGTGTGTGCCTAACACCCCCCACCAGTGCCCACCAGTGCCCAGCATCAGAGTGTGTGCCTAACACCCCCCCAGTGCCCACCAGTGCCCAGCATCAGAGTGTGTGCCTAACACCCCTCCCAGTGCCCAGCATCAGAGTGTGTGCCTAACACCCCCCCCAGTGCCCACCAGTGCCCAGCATCAGAGTGTGTGCCTAACACCCCCCCAGTGCCCACCAGTGCCCAGCATCAGAGTGTGTGCCTAACACCCCCCCACCAGTGCCCACCAGTGCCCAGCATCAGAGTGTGTGGCTATAAACCCCCCGTGCCCACCAGTGCCCAGCATCAGAGTGTGTGCCTAACACCCCCCCCAGTGCCCAGCATCAGAGTGTGTGCCTAACACCCCCACGCATCAGTGCCCACCAGTGCCCAGCATCAGAGTGTGTGGCTAACACCCCCCCAGTGCCCAGCATCAAAGTGTGTGGCTAACACCCCCCCACCAGTGCCCGCCAGTGCCCACCAGTGCCCAGCATCAGAGTGTGTGCCTAACACCCCCCCCGTGCCCACCAGTGCCCAGCATCAGAGTGTGTGCCTAACACCCCCCCACCAGTGCCCCCCAGTGCCCCCCAGTGCCCAGCATCAGACTGTGTGCCTAACACCCCCCACCGGTGCCCACCAGTGCCCACCAGTGCCCAGCATCAGAGTGTGTGCATAACACTCCCCCCAGTGCCCACCAGTGCCCAGCATCAGAGTGTGTGCCTAACACCCCCCCAGTGCCCACCAGTGCCCAGCATCAGAGTGTGTGCCTAACACCCCCCCAGTGCCCACCAGTGCCCAGCATCAGAGTGTGTGGCTAACACCCCCCCACCAGTGCCCACCAGTGCCCAGCATCAGAGTGTGTACCTAACAGCCCCCCCAGTGCCCACCAGTGCCCAGCATCAGAGTGTGTCTCTAACACCCCCCACCAGTGCCCACCAGTGCCCAGCATCAGAGTGTGTGGCTAACATGCCCCCCCCAGTGCCCACCAGTGCCCAGCATCAGAGTGTGTGCATAACACCCCCCCCACCAGTGCCCACCAGTGCCCAGCATCAGAGTGTGTGCCTAACACCCCCCACCAGTGCCCCCCAGTGCCCAGCATCAGAGTGGGTGCCTAACACCCCCCCCAGTGCCCACCAGTGCCCAGCATCAGAGTGTGTGCCTACCACCCCCCCCAAGTGCCCACCAGTGCCCAGCATCGGAGTGTGTGCCTAACACCCCCCCCCCAGTGCCCAGCATCAGAGTGTGTGCCTAACACCCCCCCCCCCACCAGTGCCCACCAGTGCCCAGCATCAGAGTGTGTGCCTACCACCCCCCCAGTGCCCACCAGTGCCCAGCATCAGAGTGTGTGGCTAACACCCCCCCCAGTGCCCAGCATCAAAGTGTGTGGCTAACACCCCCCCACCAGTGCCCCCCAGTGGCCAGCATCAGAGTGTGTGCCTAACACCCCCCCCCCGTGCCCACCAGTGCCCAGCATCAGAGTGTGTGCCTAACACCCCCCCCACCAGTGCCCCCCAGTGCCCAGCATCAGACTGTGTGCCTAACACCCCCCACCAGTGCCCACCAGTGCCCAGCATCAGAGTGTGTGCATAACACTCCCCCCAGTGCCCACCAGTGCCCAGCATCAGAGTGTGTGCCTAACACCCCCCCAGTGCCCACCAGTGCCCAGCATCAGAGTGTGTGCCTAACACCCCCCCAGTGCCCACCAGTGCCCAGCATCAGAGTGTGTGGCTAACACCCCCCCACCAGTGCCCACCAGTGCCCACCAGTGCCCACCAGTGCCCAGCATCAGAGTGTGTACCTAACAGCCCCCCAGTGCCCACCAGTGCCCAGCATCAGGGTGTGTCTCTAACACAACCCCACCAGTGCCCACCAGTGCCCAGCATCAGAGTGTGTGGCTAACATGCCCCCCCAGTGCCCACCAGTGCCCAGCATCAGAGTGTGTGCATAACACCCCCCCCACCAGTGCCCACCAGTGCCCAGCATCAGAGTGTGTGCCTAACACCCCCCACCAGTGCCCCTCAGTGCCCAGCATCAGAGTGGGTGCCTAACACCCCCCCCCAGTGCCCACCAGTGCCCAGCATCAGAGTGTGTGCCTACCACCCCCCCAGTGCCCACCAGTGCCCAGCATCGGAGTGTGTGCCTAACACCCCCCCCCAGTGCCCAGCATCAGAGTGTGTGCCTAACACCCCCCCACCAGTGCCCACCAGTGCCCAGCATCAGAGTGTGTCGCTAACACCCCCCCAGTGCCCAGCATCAGAGTGTGTGGCTAACACCCCCCACCAGTGCCCACCAGTGCCCACCAGTGCCCAGCATCAGAGTGTGTGCCTAACACCCCCCCGTGCCCACCAGTGCCCACCAGTGCCCAGCATCAGAGTGTGTGCCTAACACCCCCCCAGTGCCCACCAGTGCCCAGCATCAGAGTGTGTGCCTAACACCCCCCCAGTGCCCACCAGTGCCCAGCATCAGAGTGTGTGCCTAACACCCCCCCACCAGTGCCCCCCAGTGCCCACCAGTGCCCAGCATCAGAGTGTGTGCCTAACACCCCCCCATGCCCACCAGTGCCCAGCATCAGAGTGTGTGCCTAACACCCCCCCACCAGTGCCCCCCAGTGCCCCCCAGTGCCCAGCATCAGACTGTGTGCCTAACACCCCCCACCAGTGCCCACCAGTGCCCACCAGTGCCCAGCATCAGAGTGTGTGCATAACACTCCCCCCAGTGCCCACCAGTGCCCAGCATCAGAGTGTGTGCCTAACACCCCCCCAGTGCCCACCAGTGCCCAGCATCAGAGTGTGTGCCTAACACCCCCCCAGTGCCCACCAGTGCCCAGCATCAGAGTGTGTGGCTAACACCCCCCCACCAGTGCCCACCAGTGCCCAGCATCAGAGTGTGTACCTAACAGCCCCCCCAGTGCCCACCAGTGCCCAGCATCAGAGTGTGTCTCTAACACCCCCCCACCAGTGCCCACCAGTGCCCAGCATCAGAGTGTGTGGCTAACATGCCCCCCAGTGCCCACCAGTGCCCAGCATCAGAGTGTGTGCATAACACCCCCCCCCACCAGTGCCCACCAGTGCCCAGCATCAGAGTGTGTGCCTAACACCCCCCACCAGTGCCCCCCAGTGCCCAGCATCAGAGTGGGTGCCTAACACCCCCCCCCAGTGCCCACCAGTGCCCAGCATCAGAGTGTGTGCCTACCACCCCCCCCAGTGCCCACCAGTGCCCAGCATCGGAGTGTGTGCCTAACACCCCCCCCAGTGCCCAGCATCAGAGTGTGTGCCTAACACCCCCCCACCAGTGCCCACCAGTGCCCAGCATCAGAGTGTGTGCCTACCACCCCCCCAGTGCCCACCAGTGCCCAGCATCAGAGTGTGTGGCTAACACCCCCCCAGTGCCCAGCATCAAAGTGTGTGGCTAACACCCCCCCACCAGTGCCCCCCAGTGCCCAGCATCAGAGTGTGTGCCTAACACCCCCCCATGCCCACCAGTGCCCAGCATCAGAGTGTGTGCCTAACACCCCCCCCCACCAGTGCCCCCCAGTGCCCCCCAGTGCCCAGCATCAGACTGTGTGCCTAACACCCCCCACCAGTGCCCACCAGTGCCCAGCATCAGAGTGTGTGCATAACACTCCCCCCAGTGCCCACCAGTGCCCAGCATCAGAGTGTGTGCCTAACACCCCCCCAGTGCCCACCAGTGCCCAGCATCAGAGTGTGTGCCTAACACCCCCCCAGTGCCCACCAGTGCCCAGCATCAGAGTGTGTGGCTAACACCCCCCCACCAGTGCCCACCAGTGCCCACCAGTGCCCACCAGTGCCCAGCATCAGAGTGTGTACCTAACAGCCACCCCAGTGCCCACCAGTGCCCAGCATCAGAGTGTGTCTCTAACACCCCCCCACCAGTGCCCACCAGTGCCCAGCATCAGAGTGTGTGGCTAACATGCCCCCCCAGTGCCCAACAGTGCCCAGCATCAGAGTGTGTGCATAACACCCCCCCCCACCAGTGCCCACCAGTGCCCAGCATCAGAGTGTGTGCCTAACACCCCCCACCAGTGCCCCCCAGTGCCCAGCATCAGAGTGGGTGCCTAACACCCCCCCCCCAGTGCCCCCCAGTGCCCACGAGTGCCCAGCATCAGAGTGTGTGTGTTAGACGGACCGGGAGGGTCGGCCGAGGACAAGGGGAGAGGTCTCCAGGGAGAGCCGTCTCCAGCGATCGTACAGACAAGTAACTTCCCCCCCACAGACGGACACCACACCAGGATAAGGTTTCAACGGTACTTTATCAGCAATTCTTCAGTTACGGTAAAATTATACAAGGAGGTCTGGACTCAGGGGTCCCCTCGATTCTGGTCTCTGGATTGGGAAAAGGGTAGCGGGACAGTCTTGTTACCAATAGATAAAAATAGCTCTCAATCCTCGAGCTCGGCGTTCTAGATGATCGGGCCGCGGCGGAGCCAGCAGGTCCCGAGATGGATGAAGGAAGCGACGGTCCGCGGCGGAGCCAGCAGGTCCCGATGAAGATGGTGGTTACAAACGGTCCGCGCCCACGCCAGCAGGTCCCGACGACGATGATGATTACGAAGGTTTCGGCAGCGCCAACAGGCAGGACGATGGTTCGCAAGGCAGGGCTACGGCAGCGCCAGTAGTCCGTCAAGGATGAGTTCTTCGCTGCGTCTCTCGACTCCAGGATACAACTGCCTTCCTGCTCTGGAGCTGCCCCAGTTATAGGGCTGATCCTCTTTGATGTCCGGACCCTCGCCCTTGGAGGTTGGGGGGGTCCGGGATGAAGGGGTCCAGACACCCAGCAGGGGGGTGGAGCCAGCGCCCGGGGAGATGGTGGGCGAGCGGCACCTGGCGAGGGAGAACCATCGACACCTCTTTCTCCCATTGACCTGCCAAGTAGTCCGCTCACCTCCTGGGTGGATGATGGTGCCGGGATGTCTGAGGCCTGGCCAGGCCCAGGGTTGGGGTCGATCGGGGGCCACGCGGCCTCGTGGCGGAGTGTCCAAGATGGCGCCCAGGCTGGGCGCGCGGGCCAGTGAGGGATCGGGCCCACGAGGTCGATATGTTCAGAGGCAAGGGTCCCGGAGGGGACGGAAAGCGTGAAGTGGTGGTGTGTGACACTTGAGGGACCGGGCTCGGGCCTGGTCGGGCAGAGGGGGAGCGGCCCTTTACGTGGCCTGTCCAACATGCGTCCCCCCCAGCTGAAGGCGGGGAGAGTCACCCATCCTCTTGGGGACTCTCCTCGTCGAGGCGGAAAAACCGGGACAGGCCATCTGCGTTGGCGTGGTCTGGCCCAGGCCGGTGTTCAACAGTGAAGTCCATCCCTTGTAGGGAGATGGACCAACGTAGTAGCTTTGGGTTTTCCCCCCGCATCTGCATCAGCCATTGCAGGGGTCGATGGTCGGTCTGCACCCGGAAGTGTGTGCCAAAGAGGTAGGGCCGGAGCTTTTTGAGGGCCCATACCACGGCGAAGGCCTCCCTCTCGATGGTGCTCCAGCGTTGTTCTCGAGGTAGGAGTCGCCTGCTGATGAAGGCCACTGGCTGATCAAGGCCTTCGGTGTTCAATTGAGACAGGACCGCCCCAATGCCGTGGTCGGAGGCATCCGTCTGTACGACGAATTCCCGGCTGTAGTCGGGGGCCTGGAGCACAGGGGCGGAGCACAAGGCGGCCTTCAGTTGTTCGAAGGCTGTTTGACAATCTGGGGTCCAGTTGACCTTCTTGGGTTGATTTTTGGACGTGAGCTCCGTGAGGGGCCCCACTATGGTACCATAGTCTTTCACGAACCGTCTGTAATAGCCCGTGAGTCCCAAAAAGGCGCGGACCTCGGTCTGGGTGATGGGGGGCTGCCAGGACTGGATGGCGGCAATCTTAAGCTGCAGGGGGGCCACCAGGCCGCTTCCCACCTGGTGTCCGAGGTAGGTTACGGACCCCTGACCAATTTGGCATTTGCTGGCCTTGATCGTGAGGCCAGCTTGCTGAAGGGCCTGTAGCACCGCTCGGAGGTGGTGGAGGTGGTCGGACCAGTGGTGGCTGTACACAGCGATGTCGTCTAGGTAGGCGGCGCTGAATCCTTCGAGTCCGGCCAAGACCTGGTTGACCAGCCGCTGAAATGTTGCTGGGGCATTCTTCATGCCGAAGGGCATGACCTTGAAATGATAATGGCCATCAGGAGTGGAAAATGCAGATCGTTCTTGGGCCCGGGGTGTGAGGCCGATCTGCCAGTAGCCCGCCGTCAGGTCGAAAATGCTGAGGTAGCGGGCAGCTCCCAGGCGGTCGATTAGTTCATCTGCCCGGGGGATGGGGTGTGCGTCCGTCCTGGTGACCGTATTCAAGCCCCGGTAGTCGACGCAGAACCGGAGTTCCGGTGTGGTGCCGGGAGCGGCTGCTTTGGGGACCAGTACTACTGGGCTGGCCCAGGGGCTGTCTGAGGGCTCAATGACCCCGAGGGTGAGCATTTTGGTTACTTCTCCCTGGATGCAAGCCCGTACCCGATCTGGTACGCGGTAGGCCCGGTGGCGGATAGGGGGGCTGTCCCCCGTGTCCACATCATGCACACACCAGGAAGTGACACCTGGGGTGAGGGAAAACAGGTCGGTGAACTGCAACAGAAGGTCCCGACATTCCTGGCGTTGGTCCAGGGTGAGGGCTCCCGAGAGTCGGACCCCATCCACGGAGCCATCCTTCTCCCGAGTCCGTAGGAGGTCAGGAAGGGGTTCGGAGTCTTCTTCGGCTCCATTGTCTGTGGCCATCAGGAGGCTGAGTTCTGAACGCACAAAGTGGGGTTTCAGCCTATTAGCGTGGAGGACTCGGAGGGGGTTCCGTGAAGATTCCATGTCGATGAGATAGGTGACAGGACCCTTACGTTTGACTACTTTGAAGGGCCCCGTCCACTTGTCTTGCAGGGCGCAGGGCTCGGTGGGGGACATCACCCATACCTGTTGTCCGGGTTCAAATTCGATGGAGGAGGCATTTTGGTCATACCACTTTTTCATGTCCTCTTGACTGGCCTCCATGTTTGCTTTTGCCAGTTCTCTGAACCGTCGGGTCTGGTTGCGGAGGGTTAGGAGGTATTTGAAGACATCCGGGGGGTTCTTTAGAGGGGGCATTTCCCAGCCTTCCTTGACTAGACTGAGAGGCCCCCGTACGGGGTGTCCATACAACAACTCAAACGGGCTGAAGCCGAGGGACTTCTGGGGGACCTCTCGATATGCGAAGAGGAGGCACGGCAGCAGCATATCCCACTGGCGACGGAGGGGCTCTTCCAACCCCCCAATCATTCCTTTGAGCGTGCGGTTGAACCGCTCAACGAGTCCGTTTCCTTGAGGGTGATAGGGGGTCGTGAATCGGTAGGTGACCCCACACTGTTGCCAGAGGGACTTCATATATTTGGAAATAAAGTTTGTGCCCCTGTCGCTGACGACTTCTCTGGGGAAGCCCACACGGGAGAAGATCCCCATCAGGGCCCGACCGACCACCGGGGCTGTCACAGTTCGCAGGGGAATAGCCTCTGGGTAGCGGGTGGCGTGGTCCACTAGTACTAGGATGAACCGATGTCCTTGTTTTGTACGGGGGTCCAGGGGCCCCACAATGTCTATCCCGACCCTCTCGAACGGGGTGGTGACCACGGGAAATGGTTGCAGGGGGGCTTTTAGTTTGCGGCCGCTCTTTCCACTGGCTTGGCACGTGGGGCAAGATCGGCAATGCTGGAGAACATCATTCCTCATTTTGGGCCAGAAGAAGTGGGTTACTAGGCGGCTGTAGGTTTTATCCTGACCCAGGTGTCCCGCCAGGGGGACATCGTGGGCTAGGTTTAGCAAGAAGTCTCTAAAACGGAGGGGCACCACTAGCACTCGGCTGGCCCCCAACTCCGCGATCTTTTGTTCACTGTATAGCAGATCATTGTCCCAGTAGACCCAATGTGTTCCGGAGCTATCCCCTGCGCTCTGGGCGAGGGCTTGTTGGCGGAGTCCCTCGAGGGAGGGACAGGTCTTTTGCTCCTGGCGAAACTGTTCCTGTGTGGGTCCCCCCTCTTGATGCCACTGGTCGAGGCCAGCGAGGTCCGGAGGTTGAGCTGGTTCTGGGGGGACGGCACGGTCGGTGTCTTCGACTGGGGCGACCGGGGGAGGAGGTGCCGGCCATTCGGGTTCCTCTTGTCGGGGATTGGCACGGGCGGCCATGGACCGGGTGGTGACGCATGCCCAGTCCGGGACGCCCAACATCCCCAGGTGTTCTCTTCGTTCTACGGCTGCCCAGGGTGAGCTTTCAAGGTCATTTCCCAGGAGACAGTCTACGGGAGCATCATCTCGGACCGTTACTTTCAACATGCCGGAGACCCCTCCCCATTCGAAAGGGACGCAGGCCATCCGACACAGACTTTTTGAGTTATCGGCTGAACGGACAGGGCAGAGAATGTTTGGTATGAACTGTTCTGGGGTCACCAGGTGACAGCAGACGGCTGTTACACTGGCCCCGGTGTCACGGAGGGCTTCGGCCCGGCGTCCATTGATGCTCACCCATTGGCTGTACTTCCGGGTGTTAGCGGGTAGGGGGACCCGCGGGACCATGTCTTTCCCCCCTAAGCATGCTAAAGTCATGGCGGCTGGCTCCCATTCTTGATGCTCTTGTTCGTATTCTTCCTGCTCCTCGGAGATCTGTTCTTCCCCTAGGGCAGCAGCGGCCACTTGGCGGGGTCTTGGGCTCTGGTACTGCGGGCAATTTGGGTCATTTGCATAGTGGCCGACTCGTTGGCATCGGTGACACGTGACATTGGCTCTGTATCCCGGTCGTGCCGGGGTGCTGCCCCGGTTGGCCGGGGGGGTGGAGCTGGTAGCGGGGGCGACCGGAGCGTTGTCTCTTCCTCGCCCTTGGCCCCCTCCTCCTCCTCGGGGACGGTGCTGACCGTTGTTGTTCCGGTTCTGTTCATAGGATCCATTTCGGCCCACTCTGGTGATTTCCCACCGGTCAGCCTCGGCTGCGAGCTGCCGTGGATCAGTCAATTTGCTGTCGAGGAGGTGCTGCCGGAGTTCAATGAAGCAATTGTTTGCTAGATGCTCCCACACCATGAGGTTGAAGAGTTGTTCGTACGTTGTGACATTGCTTCCTTTGATCCAGCCCTCGAAGGCTCGGCTAAAATAGTTCACGTAGTCCACCCAAGTTGTACCCGGGATGCGGGTGCAGTCTCGGAACCTCTGACGGTACATCTCGGGTGTGAGCCCATAGCGGGTGAGGAGGGCAGCTTTCATGTGGTCATAGGAGGTCATCTGATGGTCCGGGAGCTGTAGCAGGGCATCGCGGCCCTCATTGAGGAATCTCCCCCAGAGACCGGCTCCCCAATCGCTTCGATCGATCCGGTGGGCGGTCATAGCGATTTCGTAGGCCTTGAACCATTGCTGGATGTCGTCCTCTCGGAAGTATTCTCGGACGACATCCTTGGGGATGTGTACCTTTTTCTCTGTTGCCCCTGGGTCGCGGGGTTGCTCGGGCACCCCTAATTCTCTGTTCTGCTTGCGTAAGTCTATCTCCGCTAGTTTGCGCTCATGTTCATATGCCAGCCTCTTTTCCTCGAGCTCCCTTTGTCTCTGTTTTTCCTCTCTTTCTTCTCGGAGACGCAGGTGCTCTAAGCTTATTTTTTGTTCGGCCAGTTTAAGTTCAACCTCCATTTTGAGCCGGGCCATTTCTAGTTCGTGTAGTCGTGTTTTCTCTCGTTCCTGGATCTCGTCTTGTGAGAGACCCGTTCTTTGCTCCCCGGGTGCCGTGGTGTTTTTTTCTACTGCTGCGATATTTTGGTCGGTGGTTTCCACGGCCCCGGTTTCTGCCCAGGACTCTAAGGCCTGCTTAAAATCGTCTTTGGTACTTAGACCGGTGGTAGCAATACCTAGTTCGATGCAGAATTGTTTTAGTTCACGATGGCTGTACTCGTTCAATTTCTCCATTTGAAATTTCTCGGTGGATCCGCTTTCTTTAGTTGTCATCGTGATTTCGTCGTGGGGTGAGCTACTCTCTGTACGATTATGCGGTGATTCGGATCCCACCGCTGCCACCAATGTTAGACGGACCGGGAGGGTCGGCCGAGGACAAGGGGAGAGGTCTCCGGGGAGAGCCGTCTCCAGCGATCGTACAGACAAGTAACTTCCCCCCCACAGACGGACACGGCCTGTCCAACAGTGTGCCTAACACCCCCCCGTGCCCACCAGTGCCCAGCATCAGAGTGTGTGCCTAACACCCCCCCACCAGTGCCCCCCAGTGCCCCCCAGTGCCCAGCATCAGACTGTGTGCCTAACACCCCCCACCAGTGCCCACCAGTGCCCACCAGTGCCCAGCATCAGAGTGTGTGCATAACACTCCCCCCAGTGCCCACCAGTGCCCAGCATCAGAGTGTGTGCCTAACAACCCCCCAGTGCCCACCAGTGCCCAGCATCAGAGTGTGTGCCTAACACCCCCCCAGTGCCCACCAGTGCCCAGCATCAGAGTGTGTGGCTAACACCCCCCCACCAGTGCCCACCAGTGCCCACCAGTGCCCAGCATCAGAGTGTGTACCTAACAGCCCCCCCAGTGCCCACCAGTGCCCAGCATCAGAGTGTGTCTCTAACACCCCCCCACCAGTGCCCACCAGTGCCCAGCATCAGAGTGTGTGGCTAACATGCCCCCCCAGTGCCCACCAGTGCCCAGCATCAGAGTGTGTGCATAACACCCCCCCCCACCAGTGCCCACCAGTGCCCAGCATCAGAGTGTGTGCCTAACACCCCCCACCAGTGCCCCCCAGTGCCCAGCATCAGAGTGGGTGCCTAACACCCCCCCAGTGCCCACCAGTGCCCAGCATCAGAGTGTGTGCCTACCACCCCCCCAGTGCCCACCAGTGCCCAGCATCGGAGTGTGTGCCTAACACCCCCCCCCAGTGCCCAGCATCAGAGTGTGTGCCTAACACCCCCCCACCAGTGCCCACCAGTGCCCAGCATCAGAGTGTGTGCCTACCACCCCCCCCAGTGCCCACCAGTGCCCAGCATCAGAGTGTGTGGCTAACACCCCCCCAGTGCCCAGCATCAAAGTGTGTGGCTAACACCCCCCACCAGTGCCCCCCAGTGCCCAGCATCAGAGTGTGTGCCTAACACCCCCCCGTGCCCACCAGTGCCCAGCATCAGAGTGTGTGCCTAACACCCCCCCACCAGTGCCCCCCAGTGCCCCCCAGTGCCCAGCATCAGACTGTGTGCCTAACACCCCCCACCAGTGCCCACCAGTGCCCAGCATCAGAGTGTGTGCATAACACTCCCCCCAGTGCCCACCAGTGCCCAGCATCAGAGTGTGTGCCTAACACCCCCCCAGTGCCCACCAGTGCCCAGCATCAGAGTGTGTGCCTAACACCCCCCCAGTGCCCACCAGTGCCCAGCATCAGAGTGTGTGGCTAACACCCCCCCACCAGTGCCCACCAGTGCCCACCAGTGCCCAGCATCAGAGTGTGTACCTAACAGCCCCCCCAGTGCCCACCAGTGCCCAGCATCAGAGTGTGTCTCTAACACCCCCCCACCAGTGCCCACCAGTGCCCAGCATCAGAGTGTGTGGCTAACATGCCCCCCCAGTGCCCAACAGTGCCCAGCATCAGAGTGTGTGCATAACACCCCCCCACCAGTGCCCACCAGTGCCCAGCATCAGAGTGTGTGCCTAACACCCCCCACCAGTGCCCCCCAGTGCCCAGCATCAGAGTGGGTGCCTAACACCCCCCCCCAGTGCCCACCAGTGCCCAGCATCAGAGTGTGTGCCTACCACCCCCCCAGTGCCCACCAGTGCCCAGCATCGGAGTGTGTGCCTAACACCCCCCCCAGTGCCCAGCATCAGAGTGTGTGCCTAACACCCCCCCCACCAGTGCCCACCAGTGCCCAGCATCAGAGTGTGTCGCTAACACCCCCCCCAGTGCCCAGCATCAGAGTGTGTGGCTAACACCCCCCACCAGTGCCCACCAGTGCCCACCAGTGCCCAGCATCAGAGTGTGTGCCTAACACCCCCCGTGCCCACCAGTGCCCAGCATCAGAGTGTGTGCCTAACACCCCCCCCAGTGCCCACCAGTGCCCAGCATCAGAGTGTGTGCCTAACACCCCCCCGTGCCCACCAGTGCCCAGCATCAGAGTGTGTGCCTAACACCCCCCCCAGTGCCCACCAGTGCCCAGCATCAGAGTGTGTGCCTAACACCCCCCACCAGTGCCCACCAGTGCCCACCAGTGCCCAGCATCAGAGTGTGTGGCTAACACCCCCCCAGTGCCCACCAGTGCCCAGCATCAGAGTGTGTGCCTAACACCCCCCACCAGTGCCCACCAGTGCCCACCAGTGCCCACCAGTGCCCAGCATCAGAGTGTGTGCCTAACACCCCCCCCAGTGCCCACCAGTGCCCAGCATCAGAGTGTGTGCCTAACACCCCCCCAGTGCCCACCAGTGCCCAGCATCAGAGTGTCTGCCTAACACCCCGCTCCCCGCACCAGTGCCCACCAGTGCCCAGCATCAGAGTGTGTGGCTAACACCCCCCCCCCCCCCCAGTGCCCACCAATGCCCAGCATCGGAGTGTGTGGCTAACACCCCCCCCCCCCAGTGCCCACCAGTGCCCAGCATCAGAGTGTGTGTCTAACACCCCCCACCAGTGCCCCCCAGTGCCCAGCATCAGAGTGTGTGCCTAACACCCCCCCCAGTGCCCACCAGTGCCCAGCATCAGAGTGTGTGTCTAACACCCCCCCCACCAGTGCCCCCCAGTGCCCCCCAGTGCCCAGCATCAGAGTGTGTGCCTAACACCCCCCAGTGCCCACCAGTGCCCAGCATCAGAGTGTGTGCCTAACACCCCCCCACAGTGCCCACCAGTGCCCAGCATCAGAGTGTGTGGCTAACACCCCCCCACCAGTGACCCCAGTGCCCACCAGTGCCCAGCATCAGAGTGTGTGCCTAACACCCCCCCCCCAGTGCCCACCAGTGCCCAGCATCAGAGTGTGTGCCTAACACCCCCCAGTGCCCACCAGTGCCCAGCATCAGAGTGTGTGCCTAACACCCCCCCCACCAGTGCCCACCAGTGCCCAGCATCAGAGTGTGTGGCTAACACCCCCCCCAGTGCCCAGCATCAGAGTGTGTGCCTAACACCCCCCCCACCAGTGCCCACCAGTGCCCAGCATCAGAGTGTGTGCCTAACACCCCCACCACCAGTGCCCCCCAGTGCCCCCCAGTGCCCAGCATCAGAGTGTGTGCCTAACACACACCCCCAGTGCCCACCAGTGCCCAGCATCAGAGTGTGTGCCTAACACCCCCCCAGTGCCCACCGGTGCCCAGCATCAGAGTGTGTGCCTAACACCCCCCCCAGTGCCCACCAGTGCCCAGCATCAGAGTGTGTGCCTAACATCCCCCCACCAGTGCCCACCAGTGCCCAGCATCAGAGTGTGTGGCTAACACCCCCCAGTGCCCACCAGTGCCCAGCATCAGAGTGTGTGGCTAACACCCCCCCACCAGTGCCCCCCAGTGCCCACCAGTGCCCAGCATCAGAGTGTTTGCCTAACACCCCCCCAGTGCCCACCAGTGCCCAGCATCAGAGTGTGTGCCTAACACCCCCCACCAGTGCCCACCAGTGCCCAGCATCAGAGTGTGTGGCTAACACCCCCCCCAGTGCCCACCAGTGCCCAGCATCAGAGTGTGTGCCTAACACCCGCCCACCAGTGCCCAGCATCAGAGTGTGTGGCTAACACCCCCCCACCAGTGCCCACCAGTGCCCAGCATCAGGGTGTGTGCCTAACACCCCCCACCAGTGCCCACCAGTGCCCACCAGTGCCCAGCATCAGAGTGTGTGGCTAACACCCCCCACCAGTGCCCACCAGTGCCCACCATTGTCCAGCATCAGAGTGTGTGTGGCTAACACCCCCCCCCCCATGCCCAGCTGTTACACAAAAACACATACCATTGTGAACTGCATTACCATCTGGAGATTGACACATATGAACATACCTAAATTACAACTTGACACCAGCTCCCAGGCACACAGCAGTCACAGACATTATCAGACAAAGTCAACTTCAGAAAATAACAAGAATTGCTTTATTCAGCTGCTCCAAAAAAGAAACGCAAATAAGAGTCCCTGCTCATTAAAGGCCAATGTCCAGTCCAAAAAAGTCTGAGCAACAGTTTGTACCTCCATGGGTGTGGGCACACCCAAACTTGCCTGCACATGGCGTTTAATCCGCAGTGGAAACGATGTGGCCACCATCTGTGGAATCCTCCGGCACCGCATGGACAGGAGAGGGAAGGACAGGCGGAGTGGGTGCAGGTGTAGTGGATTCAGCCACACTGGCTGGTGTATTGCCAAAAGTAGCTTCGAAAACCTGGCTGCACACCTCAGCCAGTGCGGAAAAACTACCACCTGAACCCGGGGACACACTGGGGGTGGAGGTAGAGGGCTGTGAGTCTGTACTCCTGGGTGTGTGGATGCGTGTGTGCGTTGTGTCCCCTCTCCCTGTGGGTGTGCCTACATCCCCTTGAGATTGGGTGCGTGGAGCTTTGAGCTTTTTCTGACGTGTGGGTGTGCTGGGTGTGTGTGACCTGTGGCGTCTGCGTGTATGTTGTGTAGATATGGGAGAGGCAGAGGTGGATGGGTCTGAAGGATGGGGGGGAGACAAATGCTGCTGGGAGTACATTGCTGCTGTCAGTGTTGACTCTATGACAGCCACACTCCGACGTAGATCAGACATGGCTGATGACATGCCCTCCATGAACGACACCAACTGTGTAATCAGTTGTGTATGTCCATGGAGGACAGTCAGTATGGATGTCTGACCTACTGCAATCTGCCGGAGTAGGTCCACAGTCTCAGCACTGAGGGTAGCAGGGGACACAGGGGCAGGGGCTGCGGTGCCGGGAACAAAGGAGACACGGGTGCTAGCACGGACCCTAGGGACACTAACGACTGGGAGGGGGGAGATGGTACTGGAGGAGGGGACGCCAGCCAAAGATGATGGAGAGACAATTGTTGCATATTCCCCCTCCTCCTGAGAGTCTGACTTGGAGTGGTCGGCATGGTAAGATGTGTCAGTCACATGTCGTCCAGCCTGCAGACTCTCATCACCCTCCGTGCCACTGACTCCCTCTGACTCCTCAAAGCAGGTGGCACTGTCGGTGTGTCCCTCTTCCTGGTCCGCGCCTGTGTCCCCTCCAGATTCAGATGATGATGCTGTGGCCAAGGAGAAGAATAAAAACATATCAGTCACCTGTACACATCAGACATGTCAGCAACAATTCATTAGGCTTCATTTCTGAACATGGCATGCATCATGAGTAGGGCTCCCGGTTTTCCGTTTAAACGGATTTTTACATATAATATATATATATATATAAATACAGACGTAAAACAAGTTTTCCTTTATCTGTATTTATATATAGAAACTGGAAAATACTTGTATATTTTCTCATTAACATCACACCCCCAGCCATCTGGTGTCTCCCCCTCCTTAGAGGGTTAAGAGGTGTCAGCCCGGGCTGAGAAAGCTTCCAGGGCACACCCGAGTACTTCACAGGTCTTTAAAAGATCGTTTAATTGTTAATGAGGCTTTTGTAGTTCTTTCACCCCTTGTTGGACAGGCCACCTGAAGGGCCGCTCTCCCCCGGTCCAACCAGGCCCGAGCCCGGTCACACAAGCACCACGCACCACCATTGCACGTCCTCCGTCCCCTCAGGGACCCCTGCCCTCGAGCATGTCAACCTCGTGGGTCCGATCCACTGCCGGCCCGCGCGCCCATCCTGGGGCGCCATCTTGGACACTCCGCCACGAGGCCGCCCGGTCCCCGATCGACCTCGACCCTGGGCCTGGCCAGGCCTCAGACATCCCGGCACCACCATCCACCCAGGAGGTGAGCGGGCTACTTGACAAGTCAATAGGAGAAAGAGGTGTCAATGGCTCTCCTCCGCCAAGGGCCGCTCGCCCATCGCCTCCCCGGGCGCTGGCTCCACCCCCCTGCTGGGTGTCTGGACTCCCTCATCCCGGACCCCCCGACCCCCAAGTACGAGGGTCCGGACATCAAAGCACACCAGCCCTATAACTGGGGCAGCTCCAGAGCAGGAAGGCAGTTGTATCTTGGAGTCGAGAGACGTAAAGAGGAACTCATCCCTGACGGACTACTGGCGCTGCCATAGTTCGGTCTTGTGCACCATCGTCCTGCCTGTTGGCGCTGCCACAGCCTTCGTAACCTTCATCCTTCATCGTCGTCGGGATCTGCTGGCGTGGCCGCGGACCGTTGTAACCGTCATCTTCACCGGGACCTGCAGGCTCCGCCGCGGACCGTCGTTTTCCTTCGTCCATCTCGGGACCTGCTGGCTCCGCCGCGGCCCGATCATCTAGAACGCCGAGCTCGAGGATTGAGAGCTATATCCACCTTCTGGTAACAAGACTGTCCCGCTACCCCTTTCCTAAACCAGAGACTAGAACCGAGGGGACCCCTGAGTCCAGACCTCCTTGTATCATATCATCGTAGCCTAAGAATTGCATATAAAGTCTCGTTATACGTCAATCTTGTGTGGTGTCCGTCTGTGGGGGGGAAGTTACTTGTCTGTACAGTCGTTGGAGACGGCTCTCCCCGGAGACCTCTCCCCGCAATCTCGGCCGACCCTCCCGGTCCGTCTAACATTGGTGGCCAGCGGCGCGATCCGAATCACCGCATAACGTACAGAGAGTAGCTCACCCCACAACGAAATCACAATGACAACTAAAGAAAGCGGATCAACCGAGAAGTTCCAAATGGAGAAACTGGAAGAGTACAGCCATCGTGAACTAAAACAATTCTGCATCGAACTGGGTATCGCTACCACCGGACTAAGCACCAAAGACGATTTTAAGCAGGCCCTAGAATCTTGGGCAGAGACCGGGGCTGCCGGAACCCCCGATCAAAGCACCGCGGAAAAAACCACCACGGCCCCTGGGGGGCAAAGAACGGGTCTCTCGCAAGACGAGATCCAGGAAAGAGAAAGAACCCGACTACACGAGCTAGAAATGGCCCGACTCAAGATGGACGTTGAACTCAAGTTGGCCGAACAAAAAATCAACTTAGAGCACCTGCGTCTCCGAGAAGAAAGAGAGGAGAAACAGAGACAAAGGGAGCTCGAGGAAAAGAAACTGGCGTACGAACACGAACGGAACCTCGCCGAAATCAACCTGCGCAAGCAGAATAAAGAGTTAGGAATGTCCGGGCAACCCCACACCTCAGGGACCACAGAGAAAAAGGTACACATCCCCAAGGATGTTGTCCGAGAATATTTTCGAGAGGACGACATCCAGCAATGGTTTAAGGCCTATGAAATTGCTATGACTGCACACCGGATCGATAGAAGCGATTGGGGAGCCGGTCTATGGGGGAGATTCCTCAATGAGGGCCGCGATACCCTGCTACAGCTCCCGGACCACCAGATGACCTCCTATGACCATATGAAAACGGCACTGCTCACCCGCTATGGCCTCACACCCGAGATGTACCGTCAGAGGTTCCGAGACTGCACCCGCATCCCGGGTACAACCTGGGTGGACTATGTAACGTACTTTAGCCGAGCTTTCGAGGGCTGGATCAGAGGAAGCAACGTCACGACCTACGAACAACTGTTCAATCTGATGGTATGGGAGCATCTGTCGAACAATTGCTTCATCAAACTCCGCCAGCACCTCCTCGACAGTAAGTTAACGGATCCCCGGCAGCTCGCAGCCGAAGCTGACCGGTGGGAGATCACCAGAGTGGGCCGGAATGGGTCCTACGAGCAGAACCGGAACAACAATGGTCAGCACCGACCAAGAGGAGGAGGAGGGGGCCAAGGACGAGGAAGAGACAACGCTCCGGTCGCCCCCACTACCAGCACCAGCCCCCCGGCCAACCGGGGCAGCACCCCGGCGCGACCGGGGCACAGAGCCAATGTCACGTGTCACCGATGCCAACGAGTCGGCCACTATGCAAACGACCCAAGCTGCCCGCAGTACCAGAGTCCAAGACCCCGCCAAGTGGCCGCTGCGGCCCTAGGGGAAGAACAGATCTCCGAGGAGCAGGAGACATACGAACAAGAGCACCAAGAATGGGAACCAGCCGCCATGACTCTCGCATGTTTAGGGGGAAAAGACATGGTCCCGCGGGTCCCCCTACCCGCTAACACCCAGAAGTACAGCCAATGGGTAAGCATCAATGGACGCCGGGCCGAAGCCCTTCGTGACACCGGGGCCAGTGTAACAGCCGTCCGCTGTCACCTGGTGACCCCAGAACAGTATCTACCGAACATTCTCTGCCCTGTACGATCAGCCGATAACTCGGAAAGTCTGTGTCGGATGGCCTGCGTCCCCTTCGAATGGGGAGGGGTCTCCGGCATGTTGAAGGTAACGGTCCGAGACGATGCCCCCGTAGACTGCCTCCTCGGAAATGACCTTGAGAGCTCCCCGTGGACAGCCGTGGAGCGAAGAGAACACCTGGGGATGTTAGGCGTCCCGGACTGGGCGTGCGTCACCACCCGGTCCATGGCCGCCCGTGCCAACCATCGCCCAGAAGAACCAGAATGGCCGGCGCCACCGCCTCCGGTCGCCCCAGCCGAAACCACCGACCATGACATCCCCCTCGAACCAGCTCAACCCTCCGACCTCGCTAATCTCGACCAGTGGGCCCAAGAGGGGGGGCCCACGCAAGAACAATTTCGCCAAGAACAAAGGACCTGTCCCTCCCTCGAGGGACTCCGCCAGCAAGCGCTCGCCCAAAGCGCAGGAGATACCTCCGGAACTCATTGGGTCTACTGGGACAATGATCTGCTGTACAGCGAGCAAAGAATCGCCGAGCTGGGGGCCAACCGAGTACTAGTAGTACCCCTCCGCTTTAGAGACTTTCTGCTAAACCTGGCCCACGATGTCCCCCTGGCAGGACACCTGGGACAAGACAAAACCTACAGTCGCCTAGTGACCCACTTCTTCTGGCCCAAAATGAGGAACGATGTGCACCAGCATTGCCGATCTTGCCCCACGTGCCAAGCCAGTGGAAAGAGCGGCCGCAAACTAAAGGCCCCCCTGCAACCCTTCCCTGTAGTCACTACCCCATTTGAGAGGGTCGGAATAGACATTGTGGGGCCCCTGGACCCGCGCACAAAACACGCTAACAGACTGAAGCCCCACTTTGCACGAACAGAGCTCAGCCTCCTGATGGCCACAGACAATGGGGTTGAAGAAGACTCCGAGCCTCTCCCTGACCTCCTACGGACTCAGGAGCAAGACGGCTCCGTGGATGGGGTCCGACTATCGGAGGCCCTCACCGGAGAACAACGCCAAGAGTGCCAAGCCCTCCTATCACAGTTCGCCAACCTGTTCTCCCTCACCCCCGGTGTCACTCCCTGGTGTGTGCACGATGTGGACACGGGGGACAGCCCCCCTATCCGCCACCGGGCCTACCGCGTGCCAGATCGGGTACGGGCCTGCATCCAGGAAGAGGTGGCCAAGATGCTCACACTCGGGGTCATCGAGCCCTCGGGTAGTTCCTGGGCCAGCCCGGTAGTACTGGTCCCCAAAGCAGCTGCACCCGGCACCACACCAGAACTCCGGTTCTGCGTCGACTACCGGGGCTTGAATGCGGTCACCAGAACAGACGCGCATCCCATACCACGGGCAGATGAACTAATAGACCGCATGGGAGCCGCCCGCTACCTCAGTATTTTCGATCTGACGGCGGGCTACTGGCAAATCGGCCTCACACCCCGGGCACAGGAACGTTCTGCCTTTTCCACCCCCGATGGCCATTACCATTTCACCGTCATGCCCTTCGGCATGAAAAATGCCCCGGCAACATTCCAACGGCTCGTCAATCAGGTTCTGGCGGGGCTCGAAGGATTCAGCGCCGCCTATCTAGACGACATCGCTGTATACAGTCACCATTGGCCTGAGCACCTCCACCACCTCCGGGCAGTGCTGCAAGCCCTCCAGCGAGCTGGCCTCACGATCAAGGCCAGCAAGTGTCAAATTGGGCAAGGGTCTGTAACCTACCTCGGGCACCAGGTGGGAAGCGGCCTGGTGGCCCCGCTGCAGCTGAAAATTGCCGCCATCCAGTCTTGGCAGCCCCCCATCACTCAGACCGAGGTACGAGCCTTCCTGGGCCTCACAGGATATTATCGAAGGTTCGTGAAGGACTACGGTACCATAGTAGGGCCCCTCACAGAACTCACGTCAAAAAACCAGCCCAAGAGCGTCCACTGGACCCCAGAGTGCCAAGCTGCCTTTGAACAATTAAAAGCCGCCATGTGTTCTGCCCCGGTGCTCCAGGCCCCCGACTACAGCCGGGAGTTCATTGTCCAGACGGATGCCTCCGACCATGGCATTGGGGCGGTCCTGTCCCAAATAAACACCGAGGGCCTTGATCAACCGGTGGCCTTTATCAGCCGGCGACTCCTACCACGGGAACAACGCTGGAGCACCATCGAGAGGGAGGCCTTCGCTGTGGTATGGGCCCTCAAGAAGCTCCGGCCCTACCTCTTTGGCACCCACTTCCGGGTGCAGACCGACCACCGACCCCTGCAGTGGCTGATGCAGATGCGGGGGGAAAACCCAAAGTTACTACGCTGGTCCATCTCGCTGCAAGGGATGGACTTCACAGTTGAACACCGGCCTGGGCCAGATCACGCCAACGCGGATGGCCTGTCCCGGTTCTTCCGCCTCGACGAGGAGAGTCCCCAAGAGGATGGGTAACTCTCCCCGCCTTCAGCTGGGGGGGACGCATGTTGGACAGGCCACCTGAAGGGCCGCTCTCCCCCGGTCCAACCAGGCCCGAGCCCGGTCACACAAGCACCACGCACCACCATTGCACGTCCTCCGTCCCCTCAGGGACCCCTGCCCTCGAGCATGTCAACCTCGTGGGTCCGATCCACTGCCGGCCCGCGCGCCCATCCTGGGGCGCCATCTTGGACACTCCGCCACGAGGCCGCCCGGTCCCCGATCGACCTCGACCCTGGGCCTGGCCAGGCCTCAGACATCCCGGCACCACCATCCACCCAGGAGGTGAGCGGGCTACTTGACAAGTCAATAGGAGAAAGAGGTGTCGATGGCTCTCCTCCGCCAAGGGCCGCTCGCCCATCGCCTCCCCGGGCGCTGGCTCCACCCCCCTGCTGGGTGTCTGGACTCCCTCATCCCGGACCCCCCGACCCCCAAGTACGAGGGTCCGGACATCAAAGCACACCAGCCCTATAACTGGGGCAGCTCCAGAGCAGGAAGGCAGTTGTATCTTGGAGTCGAGAGACGTAAAGAGGAACTCATCCCTGACGGACTACTGGCGCTGCCATAGTTCGGTCTTGTGCACCATCGTCCTGCCTGTTGGCGCTGCCACAGCCTTCGTAACCTTCATCCTTCATCGTCGTCGGGATCTGCTGGCGTGGCCGCGGACCGTTGTAACCGTCATCTTCACCGGGACCTGCAGGCTCCGCCGCGGACCGTCGTTTTCCTTCGTCCATCTCGGGACCTGCTGGCTCCGCCGCGGCCCGATCATCTAGAACGCCGAGCTCGAGGATTGAGAGCTATATCCACCTTCTGGTAACAAGACTGTCCCGCTACCCCTTTCCTAAACCAGAGACTAGAACCGAGGGGACCCCTGAGTCCAGACCTCCTTGTATCATATCATCGTAGCCTAAGAATTGCATATAAAGTCTCGTTATACGTCAATCTTGTGTGGTGTCCGTCTGTGGGGGGGAAGTTACTTGTCTGTACAGTCGTTGGAGACGGCTCTCCCCGGAGACCTCTCCCCGCAATCTCGGCCGACCCTCCCGGTCCGTCTAACACCCCTCATCCCCCGCCTCTTCACTATGCCAATTGCTCCTAGCACCCGTCTTTTCCTCGCAGACTGGGTTTTAATTGAGCAGATTCTGTGTTGGTTTGCAAAGAGGATTATGCAGAGGGAGAAATAGTAAGGTAGTTGCCTTGCACATAGCTGTCAAGGTTTCAGATTGCTACGTGTGACATCTCCAAAATGTTTGTGTAATAATGAGTGGCATTTAAAAAACTATGAGTGACACTTTCTTACGGCCGCCCAAAATTAAATAATGAAGATAAGGGAAACCTATATATATCAGAAATGTTACTTATTTGAACAACGAGAAACTCTAAGAACATTTTGAAACTGCTTTAAAGCACACACACATGAAACTAAAGGGCACTAACCTAGTGCCCTTGTAACCTGATCCTGTAATAAAACAAATATCTAACCCTGAGATTAAAACTACAACTCGGACCTTAGCAGGAAAATAATTTATGTCAGCGGCTTTCATTTTTTTAACTTACCAAGTCTGTGAGTCACAGTGCTGCAGCTGGGGATATACAGACTGCTGGCCATGGTTCCTCCTAGTCTCTTTGAGTCTGTCCAGTCACGCCCCTTGGCTGCACACAGCTGCTGAGAATCGGGATACATTTTACATGGCGACAGCGGTGAGATAAGCTGCAAAGTGGCACATTATCTTCGGAGTTGTGCTAGTGCCTTTTAAAGACATTCAGCTCCTGCTCTAAGACTCACGCTGACCTGAAAGAATCACGGGGGACCCCGCACAACAGGGGCTGAGCAGGCCGGCAGCAAGTGTCAGGTCAGGAGGTGACAGGCCGAGCACCTGCCTCCTCCTGTAATTATTTAACTCGGGGGCACAGGGGCAAATGACTTTTGGGGCAGGACATTGAAATTCAAATCATTAGTGTGTCAAATGAGGTAAATACCTGCGCACTAATTTTACTTGACAAAGCCAGCGCCACCACTGTACGGGCCAGAACTGATCCATGACGAATACTCCCATGGTGGTCAAGGTTCATCTGGTTACTCTGATAAGAATTCATGCATCTTTCACAAGAGGTATAGCTGCAGGCACTCTCGCTCGGGCGTCGGCATAATCAATTGACTTATTTATTTTACTGGCACTGCAGCAAATTCAACACAAACGGTTTGAGCACTAGTGCAGCAGCGCTAAGTTGTGGCTTTCTCAAACGGCACATAGTTATTACCGCCAACCTGGCCCACCTTTAAGTACCCAGTCTCGGTTGCCCAGCCATTGGGCAAATCACTGCATTGACTCTCCTGACCTGTGCACGTGATTTAGAACGCTACGGGTGAATGTATCCAGAGTTTGCTAGTAGCTCGCAGCTGAGCCAGCCCCAAGCGGTGGGCAGCGCCAACAGCTTTGTTCAGAGTGGTAACATTGCAGCAGTCCAGTTGCACATCTGGTGAGAGCCAGCACTGGGACCACAACTATCGACCTGCTGTAATAACCGGGCAACTTGCTGTTAAAACCTACTGCTCTTTTAACAATAAATGCAATTTTGAAAAAAAAAAGGGCTGGTGCGTTATATTAAACCAGGCAGTTTACAGTCCACGCCACGAACTGCTTCAGTTACAGCCAGAGCAGTAAGCAAATCTTCATCTAGCCTGGCGAATTGACCAATAACAACCGAGCGCATGTGTGCATTGTCACTTTAAATAAATGTGGAAAAATACAAGCTGTAGCGTCCTCTTTTCCTTGTGAAAAAAATGAATGTGGATAAATACAGAAAAAATGCCCAAAAAATAAATATGGATAAATACAGACGGAAATGGCAAAAAAATAAATACCATAAAACCGGGAGCCCTAATCATGAGTCACATGAGACTGAACACTGCACAATGATAAGTCTAGTTGTGGCCAATTGCAAGAGACACTACGCATAATGTATAGTAGGATACAAGCAACAGTGAAGGGAAAAATCTATCATGAGCGACACAATGATGATTGACTGCCTGACAACAGGATAGTTGATGAAGCATCACAGCTCATTTACACACCCTGCCACCCAAACCCAGACCTGCACATGTTGAATTTCCTTACACCTTGTGCCACATGGGAAAAGTCCTTCCTGAACTGACATGTGATGCCATCCTGGGACCTGAACCAAGTGTAACATCACCTCACACTGGCATCACAGCTGTTGACACCCCAAGCCTCATTGTGTGACTGACCATCAATAGTAATTACAAAGAACATTCAACTTATTTGGCAACTATGCACACACGCACTGCCCAGTGTGAGTATGCATAAGCCCAAAATATTGCACATGTACATTGTGCACCTGTAGCCAACACATGACTATTTGAAAGAGTACCATGGACAAAGGCCACTGAGGCTGACTCGTGCAGAAGACACATGTTTAGACTCAAGATCAGTGCCTAAATAGGAAGAACGGCAGACACAGTGCACATGTGGTGCCACATGTAAGGTTCCAACAGGTGTCACAGACCCCCCTCCAACATGATGATGTGCAAAGGAAGATGCATAGAGAGACATTGCACCATAGGAGTACATGTGAAAAACAAACATCATCCAAAGCGCAGGTCAAATGTGGATTAGGGCAAGGCATGTAAAGAAGCAGCTGCAGAAACTGAACATTCTGATGCCAATGCATGGAGTGCCTGTCTGACCACAACACTCAAACTATGGGAGTGTAACCATGCCTTGGAGCACTGCAGGGAGCATGTGACACACATCACAACAAACAGACATAAACCTACCCACTACTTGCTGCTGTCCCTCCTGCAACTGCCTATGGAGGTCTGGGAACACCACTTCCAGGACCCGGAACATGTTGGGGGGGAGGTGGCGGGTGCCGCCATGCCGGCGTGGAGCTTCCGGCTTTAGCTGTACTCTGGCGATGCGGCGGCTCCAGCACCGGATGTCCTGCCACCTCTTCTTGATGTTCCGGAGCCTCCTGCGAGGCCCCCCCTCACTCCTGACAGCCCTGGCAATGTCCAGCCAGATTTCACCCTTCTCATAGGCAGATACCTGTCACAAATGTAAAGTAAAACAGCATCAGTACACCTGGTCCATGTTCCAAACACACACATATGTGCACAAAAAACTTGATGATAACAGTAAGCTAAACACATTAGCATTTTTGGCCACGAGTATGTGGCCTGTGAGCAAACACGATTTCAAAAAAGAGAGGGTACCCCACTTTCACCAGGGAACAGGGTAGGAAGACAGAGAGTCAAAAGGGGAATCCCTGGAGTCTACTTGTTCACCTATGCCCTAAACCCTGTGTTGTCAGGGAGGAGGGACTATGGTGCACTGTATATCAGATAATTTAAAAAGGCTTCCACAAAGAAATAGAATCGTTAACAATCTGATTTTATTAAAAACCAATGTCTAGGCAAATAAATAAACAGAATAAATTCATACAAATCAATACAATGCAGTTTAAAATTCAAGGAATATACCTTGAAAGGGTCATACACAAATAAAAACAAAATTACACAGACACAATGGTAAAATGCACAATTGATTCAGACATATCTAGAACATATAAGCAGTTTATGAGCAAAGGACAAAAATACAAAAATACATATCATACAAAAAAAACCTTATATCACTGTGGCTCACAGATATCTCTGCCACCAGATTTTCTTGGATCCAACAGCCTCAACCACTTAAACTCATGTAAACATTAGTGATAGAGTTATATATCCATCTAAGGTTTACTGGGCCCTGACTGGATTCTTTTTTGTCACGCACTGTTTTTTGACAAAACTGCTTATATGTTCTAGATATGTCTGAATCAATTGTGCATTTTACCATTGTGTCTGTGTAATTTTGTTTTTATTTGTGTACGACCCTTTCAAGGTATATTCCTTGAATTTTAAACTGCATTGTATTGATTTGTATGAATTTATTCTGTTTATTTATTTGCCTAGACATTGGTTTTTAATAAAATCAGATTGTTAACGATTCTATTTCTTTGTGGAAGCCTTTTTAAATTATCTGATATACAGTGCACCATAGTCCCTCCTCCCTGACAACACAGGGTTTAGGGCATAGGTGAACAAGTAGACTCCAGGGATTCCCCTTTTGACTCTCTGTGAGCAAACACCACTGCATGACATGCCATTGAAAGGCTACAGATGACATGATGGGTGCTAAACACTCTCCGAGCATGGCACTCACTGAGCAATGTATGCTACATGTGGGTGCATTGCAGCACGTGACAAGCTGTCACACATCCCACTGCAACAAAGAACCCTCTAGAAACAACACTGTACACCCTGGCACTCACTCCCAACAACATTGCATCTAGACACTATACATACACAGTGGCTATAATGTCACACACACAACAGGTGCACACTCCAAGGTATTGCACACATCACTCACCTGATCCTCTGGTCTCCCATACAGCTTGCTGTAGTTAGGCAGGAGGGCATCCAGCAGGGCCTTGTTCTCACTATCAGTGAATGCAGGTGCCCTCTCCATGCTAAGCCAATCAGGGTCCAGAGGATTCAGAGACAGCAGCTGTGGTTACCACACCAATGGTGTGCAGGCAAGTGCCCTACCACAGCCACATGCTGCCTTATATCTGTGCTGCAGAGGGGCTGTGAGTCCAAGGAGTAGTGTTTGATAGGCCACCATAGTTAGCATACTACGTTCCATCCAATCACTTCACACATAAGGACATGACACACATATGCATGGTTTGAAAACTGAGCCAGAGCTGAACAACAACTTTTGCAACATTGTATACTTTTGCTCAACTGAATTTTCTAGAACACCTGTAGGAGGCTCAAAAAATTCTGTATCCATGACAACCTGGTTGCATTTTGATCAGTCCACTGTTCCCCTAGATGTTCCCTATGTATTTAATCAAATACCCACACAAGTAAGGTGACATTGCCGTTTGCCAATGCAACCCATTCAATGGTGTAACGAGGCGTACACACGCACGTACCATTGGGGTACGCTTTACTCGCGTAGGGCTGAAATGCAATAGGGAAACGAGGCGTACACACGCACGTACCATTGGGTACGCTTTGCTCGCATAGGGCTGAAATGCAATAGGGAAACGAGGCGTACACACGCACGTACCATTGGGGTACGCTTTGCTCGCGTAGGGCTGAAATGCAATAGGGAAACGAGGCGTACACACGCACGTACCATTGGGGTACGCTTTGCTCGCGTAGGGCTGAAATGCAATAGGAAAACGAGGCGTACACACGCACGTACCATTGGGGTACGCTTTGCTCGCGTAGGGCTGACATGCAATAGGGAAACGAGGCGTACACACGCACGTACCATTGGGGTACGCTTTGCTCGCGTAGGGCTGAAATGCAATAGGGAAACGAGGCGTACACACGCACGTACCATTGGGGTACGCTTTGCTCGCGTAGGGCTGAAATGCAATAGGGAAACGAGGCGTATGTACAGTGCGTCAGACATGCTCAAGTGAACGATTGTGTAGGCTGCGTTCCTGACCTCCTTCACGTCACCATTGGGAGAGTGACTCCAGGAAATCACATAGCAGGGATGTAGTCTACCCTCATGTTGACAATGTGGATGCATACATCAGCATGGCATCCTCACATCAGCATGCCCCAGGTGTGGCAGGCATTGAAGAAGCACAGGGACTGTGACCTAGTGCCTCGGTTGATGTGTGAAGAGCTGGCAAGACTTGTCATTACTCCTTTAGCACATGTGCATCACATGCATACAACACTTTGCACCGGCGTAACGTCTACAACATATTGCGATGCACATCAACACTGGACTGCCACACCATTCAGTACAGGGAACTGGCACATGATGACAGCAACATGCCCACTGTGACAGAGGTGTAATAGATGCACAGCATGACCCTGAGTCACCACGTCATGTGTGTGCCATATGTGACATTGTGCCTGCTGTTTGCATATGAAATGTTCAGGACAGTATCATATTACTCACCTTAGAATATCCCCACGTGTCATCCTGGACATGGCAATTTCCGCTCAGTAGTACACTTGTGTGTCGGTAGGCATGTCCTGTGGCTCACCGTGTGTTGTTGGCGTTGTGTGTGCCGTGATGACGTTGTCTGGGTACTCATACATGACCTCAGCGTGCTCACGTCAGGTCCTCTGTATTAACAACACCTGCGCTGGTCCCGTATAAGTGTAACCTAACTCATTTTTGAAACAAGATCATAGAACGATCACTTCTGACCATTTCACCTGGATTGTCTGACTCAGGACGGTGCCAATAGGGATGTCCATTTCAAAGCCTGTGAGGATTGCAACCCTCTCATGTTGGTGACTGACCCTCACCATCGGTGTCTCCACAGTGTTCACGTCAAGCAAGACAAGTAGAGCTGCTCCGACTGCTGGGACCAGACATATGAATCCAGGTGTGATTGGTCACACATGCCGCTCAGATTCCAGCAGTTGTCCCTGCACCACAAAGGCTCATGGTCTGGATGTAGGAGGAGTGCCTGGGCGTGGGTGTTGAGACATCATAGCCCCTGGATTTGACATCAGTCCTCCAGGGCCAAGTCGTCAGGTAACCCATATATGTGAAAGAGATGTCATCACACTTTCAAATCAACACAATGCACGTGCAATGATGCATGGGATTCGGGTGACACCGCCCACACGGCTCTGTCAGATTTGCAGCCGTCGTAGCCTGCACCACGACCTGTGGTCCTCATGTCCATGATGTCCCTCACACCACCAAAGGCCTACGTGGCCTTTGGTGGTCCCCCAGGTGCCAGCCTTTGCGCCGTTCTCGGGTGGTGGTGTCCCCGATACCACACCCTGTACGACACTGGCGTGGGAACTGTGCGGCAGTATACCGCCATTAATGCTGCAGGGGGGGTTCAACTCCTACGAGCCGGGCACAGCTCATGACAGGCCTGATTATCAGGGAATGGGTGTCAATGAGTATTGGGAGGGTCTTGAAGACCCACTGACACATGAGTGTCGCTCCCAAGGTGACAGGACAGGTGGACTGGGGCATGCAAGTGGTCTGGACACCTAGCCAGACACTGGTGATGTCTCTACTCCAAACGTGTTAATGAATGAGCGGCCAACGTACAGTGTAATGTTTATGTGGGCGGCCAGAGCCTTGCCCATTCATTTCCCCGTTGCCGCGGTGAGGACCAACCTCCTCACTGAGGTCCTTCAAGTGCAGTCACGCTCCGCTGAGCGTCTGCAGGCCTATTCTGAGGAATGTACTGTGTCTATATTGTTCTGCATGTACAGGCACGCTGCATGTTTGGCTGTAAATAGGCACATTGTCAGACGACCACACCCCTCCCCGGACTGACCATGTGCCCTGTCCTCCCACCCCACCCCAGAGCGCATGGGCATCCAGCCCGCCAAATCACAGACCACATTCCCCGTAGCTCCGCTGTAGAGGGTATCCAAGAGGTCTGAGCAGTATGGACAGATGTCATCATCCTCCCTGAGTCTTGGACTGAGGTCTTCCAACATCACATGCCTCTTTGTCCGCTTCCCACACTGTCTGTGGGACATGGTTGTGTAACTGCTGGCAGAGTGTGCGTTGTAGGTACGGGCAATACTTGGCCAAGCACTTGTAGGATGCCAGTCAGCGACACCGTATTTCATCCAGTGATGGCTCAATATCCCCGACTCACATAGATGGCTTTTTTTGTCTGAAGATTGGTATGTATTCAAAGTCAGGAACGTGCTACTTACTACTGTTCCATTATGATATTTTATTACGAAAGGTAAGTAACCAGTTCATACATTTCAGTACATCTTCTGTAGGAGCATCCATATTGTGTCCTTGCCGTGATACAGGGTTTCTAATGTACGCACACCATGCCACTTGTGTTAATGAAGCGCTCATATGTGTGATTGCATCACAGACCATTTGTGACTAATCAAACATTAATGCAGTATGATGATGTTCATGTAATAGTTAGGGAAATATCACACCGCAACATGACTATGTCAGAACTGTGCAAATGATGCCACATGTGGTGTGTGTATTGCTGTAAGCTGTCTGGATGTACAGACAACCTCCTACTGACATTCACATGCTGTGTGTCACTGACATGATACATTGTCATGCTCAATAAGACCTTTCCATCAGATATTTTGTATGCATATCCATTCCACAGACCACAGGTCTTTTACTGTTCACGGAGGAGTGGCTGGGAGTTGGAACATGTTACAACAGTGTGTCTCCCACGCCACACTCACACTTGTCTAGATTTGTTGAAGCAGTGTTGCTTGTGCCATGTACATTGTTATTGTCTTAGTCAGACAGTTGAACACATTTTCTAATATTTGTGTATTGCAGGGCACCCCCTCTGGTACGGCCGTTACCTGACTTGGAAGCCATGAGTGAACGCAATTGCATCTGTCGTTATCGCTTCACCAGACAGATGATCAAGGACCTGACGGACAGACTGGAGGCTCACCTGCAACCACGACACAGGTATCCAACGGCGCTGACACCCAAGGTAAAGGTGATGGCAGCCCTCCATTTCTTTGCCACAGGTACGTTCCAATTGACCATAGCTGATGTGGGAGGGATGTCTCAGACCATGTTCAGCCGTGTATTGACAGATGTTTTGGCAGCGATGTTTCTCCACCTTGATGAATTCATCACATTCCCTACTCCAGAACAGTTGACAGATGTCAAGGGGGAATTCTATGCCCTGGGACGCATGCCACATGTAATTGGTGCAATTGATGGTACACATGTTAGTCTGGTGCCACCACAGGCTCAGGAGCAAGCGTATCGCAACAGGAAACACTACCACTCAATAAATGCCCTGGTAGTGTGTCTTGTAACATGATTATCTCACATGTCTCTGCACGTTTTCCAGGATCGTGCCACAATGCTTTCATCATGAGGCGTAGCAGGGTACCACAGATGATGCTGCAGCTGAACAACCACCGGGCATGTCTTGTTGGTGAGTATACTCTGTCAGCTGTGTATGTCAGTATGTCACACCTTCTTCATCTGAATCATATTACACACTCATTTCCATGATGTGTATTTACAGGAGACGCTGGATATCCAAACATGCCGTGGCTAATGACTCCACTACGCATCCCCAGGACAGCTGCAGACCAGCGGTACAACAATGCTCATGGGAAGACCAGGCGGGTGATTGAGCAGACATTTGGAGTCCTGAAGAGCCGGTTCAGGTGCCTGGACAAGACAGGCGGAGCCCTCCAATACAGCCCACGCAAGGTGTGTGACATCTTCACTGTGTTCTGCATGCTTCACAACATGGCAGTGGAGAAGGCCGTGCCGCTCTACCTTGCCCCTGATGAGCTGGAACATCCGCCCGTAGAGGATGAAGGCCTTGCCCAGGATACCAGTGATGAGGAGGTAGAAGATGATATCCGGAGTCACCTCATCCGCAACTTCTTCTCATAATGGTGAGTCATAGCTGCTTTTATGTAATACATGTACTACAGAGTTGCATGGGTAGCATGATGTGTATGCAGCAGACTGTATGCAATGTCACTTGGATGTCTGTAATGCTGTGTCACACAGGTGCAGATGTAATGCAACACACATACGTGCTATGTGTGTACTTGGAATGTACAGGTGTACTACAACATCTGGATATTGAACAGGACATTGTCTGAATGACATTGTACAGACTTTGACCCCTTGTGTACCACTCTCATCCACAGCTCACCCTGCCTGTTGTCCGTTTGGGTCATCGTGGTCACCCTGCTATTGCTCAAAATGATTGCAACGTCAGCCTAATCAACGGAGCATGCATGGACATGTGGAGAAGTCATTTTGGGTAAGGACTCATACGAGGCTGTTTACCGTTGGTATGTGTTGAAACGTGTGGTACATGTTCATGTGCATGTAGTGCGACCATGAATACATGCAACGACAATATGTTACTTATTACATGTATGCCCACTCCCATGACAGGAAAGTCACCCCATCTGACAGTCATCTGTTGTAGTTGTATACTCTGGTGGATGCATCAATGTGTGTAGACATTGCCACTGCAACATTGCATATACCATGGTTTGACATTGTGTCGGAGGTCTCAAACACGGACTCTGTGGGGGATTGCAGCATCACTGTGTGCATTTGAATGTGACTGGATCCTCACCTCCACCTTGTGGGACAGTCCAGTTTGGTTGCCATTCTACCATGTCGTGTAGGTGTTGCCCACTGTATGTTCCACATGTCCTGAGAACTGTCCTGTGAATCTGTGGACATGGATGCATTGCCCCTTGTTGCACTATTTCATGTCACTGTCATGTCGTTACCTCCGTGCAGGTTGAAAATACTGCTCCACCAGCCTTCACAGTGAGTAGCACTTCTGTTTTGAATTACATGATGCCATGTATGTTTTGCTTGAGACATGACAATGTTGGGATGATGCATATGTTAATTATTGTGTTGCACCAGTGGAGTGCGGTCATTCACATGATTCTCGAGTCCCGTGCAGCATTTATGTGCAATGGTAGGGTATCATTAGGCTGTGGGGTTTTATGTTTAAACCTATAATAACTGATAAAACCCCACTGAAATAAAAAAAAAGCCCTTACCGGTGAAAACATATATACACTGAAAAAACACCTGCACAACCACAAACTAAATGCCATTCAAAGAAAGGAAAAAGAAAGTGAAAGAGTCATTTTGTTCTTACTGAAGGGGTCAATAAAATGTAACTTTGTATTACAAGCTAGCAGTAAGCAGTAAGAAAGACTGGCTAACATTATTCTGCTTGAGTTTTGTTCTTTAGTGATGCCACTAAAATATTGTTTCTTCTTCCTTTTACTTTTTTCAGTTTTATGGCCTTTGGTCTAAAGATGCAGGCTTTAGTTTCACGTTCTAGGTTTAGTTTAATTATTTTATAAACTGTAGAGAATCAGGACATATCAAACTCACATTTGATATTTTGGCTGCATTTGATTCTTTCACTAATAGGTAAAATGGCTAGTTTCATACGAATCTTTCCTAATATGTGTCATCACATTTACCGACAGAGAATGGGTAAAAACCCTTAATATATCAGACCATAGTTTCTAGTGGGTCAGTATTGATAGTAGGTGAATTCCCAACACCTCAGGCTTTAAACATTAAAGGCAAGGTATAGTGACAAGTATATATATTACCAAGCATCTGGGATAGTGGTGAAAATGTGACACTAGACTTTTGGAAAGCATGGAACGCAGTGTCACTTGTTATACTCTGCAAAAAAGGTTCTTTGCAAGTTCATCAAAGATTGGAGTGATATTGTTTGCATTTGTAGTGATTCAGCTACGTATATAAAAAATGTGTGTGATTACCTGTCAAAATTGATACTCGAGCTGAAGTGATTCCCTGTAGGAGATCCTTGCCACTTGTTAGATGGTATGCTGAAAGCATCTTTACAATCTTCAGAGTTAATGAGGGATGCCATTGACTTTTTAGTCCATTCTGGTGCACTGTTTTCTTATGCCCAGGAACTAAAACACAAATATTTATCATTTCGTGCTTTATGTGGCATCAAAGAAAGAGTCATCCCAACTGTGTCCCTTAGCTGACGGTTCTCAGCCCAAGGGGCTATGAATGCTGAGAGGGCCTTTTCACAGAAGTTTACATGGGAAGGAAAGCACGAGCGCACATGACCAAAGACTCACTGAAGAAGTATTGTATGGTGTACTGCAATAAGATTAATTTGCAAAAATCTCTTTAGACGTCATATACACTATACGTACACTGTCTATATACCATGTTCTTTCAGTGCAGAAAGCAAGCAATGATAAAAGCAAAACGTTCCATAAACACCGGAAAAACACTTTTTCTGTTGTTTTTAGTGGCGTGAAAGTGTGTAACCACTGATAACAACTGTTTTTTAAGATATTGAAAACACTGAAAAAAACCCACCACAATTTACCAAAAATAGAAACTGAAAACAGGACAGCCTAGGTATCATTTTGTGGTTTGGTTCAACTTCACTTCCAGTTGATATTTCTTCTAACAGCATCTCATGTTTAGCTTAGTAATGCTATGTTGATAGATCAAAAGACTGCCTACAGAGTGCCTTCATTGCATGTAGGTCATTAGCTTCCTCATCATATGTGATTCTTACAGCTGTTGTGGGTGAAGTAAATTTTGCCTACATGGCCCTTATGGGTACACATGATCAAAAACAGATATTACAGTCTGCGTAAGTAGCATTGCCAGCTGTTTTCATTTGTTTGTGAGGTCCACCGCATCTGAGCCAGTGAATGATTTTTTAACAACATAGGTCTCATTGCATGGTTGCTCACTTGTGAGCGTTTCACAATACTCTAATGGATCACAGACTGTCCTAGGTTTTATGTGTCCGTGTCATTGCATTGGATCTGATGTGATAGCATGATGACTAATGTAATGTTGTCTCCAGTCATTTTACTTCACAGGTGTGACTGGTACAGTGTATCACATGAGGTTTTTGTATTAGCATTGACATGACAATTTACTCCTAATGGTTATTTGCCTCTGTTTCAGGTCTCCCTCCCAGCAGTTCCCATCCTCTCCTTCCATCACCTGATCACCCTTTTGTGTCTGTCATTTGTACTCAGACCAAGGGGCTATTTGGAGGTGGAACCCTTTGAGCATCACACCACTCTGATGAAGAAAGGTACGGCCAGTCCTTGACAGGCTTGTACCCAATATTACTGCTGCATTACAGGTGACATCATTAATAGTGTCATTTTGAGTCCTTGCCAATGCACATGTATGTTTGACAGTGCTCCATGGGCTCACAATGTAATTAACTCATGTTGTGAATGACGTGTGTTTTTTTTAAGATTCTGCCGCCTTCATGTCAATGGACATGTCCTTCTAATGTGCATGTTTAGTATTTGGCATGTAGTATGCTTATGCTTGTTATGTGTTGACGTGTCCAGCGGGCACATGCATGGTGTTTGGAAAGGCTGTAATACTATATTTTGTGTAAGGTTGATGGCTTTGTAGCAGCTGTTTAGCTTTCCATACATTAGCTGTAGTCTACACCTGCTGACGCTGTGTGTCCTGTGCCCCACTTGTCTGTAAGGGCCCTGATACAGTGACTGTGATCTTTGGTCATTACTGTGCCATTTTATTTGCAGTGACCCCGAGTGAGTCAGACACTCCTGCCTTCACATTCACATGTAACTCTGTGGCTTGCAAATGCCCTTGCGGTATGTGCCCATTTGGCAAGTTGTCACACCCCTCCTGCCGTCATGTCTTCACTCATTGTTGCTGCATGCACAGGCACGATGCAGCACACACGATCCAGGTACACAGACACCTACAGGATGACCCTCCTTCCATCCTTTTGTAGAGCATGCTCCTGCCACCCTACACACAGACACACCAGACAATCACCCTCCTGGTATCACAATGCTTCTGACTCAGCCACTGCAGCTTATGTGTTTGTGTGTGCAGCACATACTGGCACAACTATGCAGACTCACATGACATTGGGTCTACGTACCACCAGGTCAAGTGCCGTTTACAGCACACACACACCTTCCATAGGCACAATATTGTACATTGTTACCTTGTCAACACCACGGCAGGAAAAATCATCTTGCTAACAGTCACGTGGCAGTACACAACCTGGTCACACCACTTCGACATAGCTGTCACAATCAGTCAAGTTGCCACAGGGGACACACACCATGACCACGTCTCTTGGGTGTGGTGTGATTTACCCAGTCTGGTGTAGGTATGTGTAAGACGTGGGTAGTTGTTCTGTATGCGTTGCTCCCATAACAGGAGTCTAGTACTTGTAGCTACATAGGGGTAGGTCACCTAGTCAGGTGTGCTTGTGTAGAGTGCAACAGCCCATTGCCCACAGTCTGTCCTGGCACCCTTGTCCTTTGTGCCATTCATGACATCCACAGTACTGCATCATGTTGATGATAGTTCACATAACCCTAGGACACAATTGTAGGTACTCCCTACGTGGACAACTAGTTTTGTCACAATGATCTGTACACCTCAATGTGACTCTCCTTGGCCTGGCTGTGATAGCAGTTTGGCATCCAAACCCCCTCCAGCATTTACTATCCCACACAGGTGTGTCTTGCCATCCATGTATGTAGTTGTTAGTGATTTCTGACCGATGTGTGTCCTCACACGGAATCTGAGACAAGTGTGTGGATTGCTGCTGTTTGTTGGATACCCTTGTATTGTATACATTTGCACACACATATCATTTTATGCTGTGGTTCAAAGATAAATCGACAAATGCGTATGTGGTTCAGTGTATTTATTTGGTGATCTTGTGCAGGAAACGTGAATAGGTGCTGTACATAAAGGGGTTGAATCCAAAGTTCAGTGGTGGAGATGAGATACCTTACAGTTACTGTCAACATAGTCCAGGCCACAGTGCTTGGCATCATCGGGTAGACTGTGACCAGCAAGTCCATGTGGGAGAGTCGCATAGGGGATACTGTTGCACCCAGGGGCAATATGCCAGGTCCTCTGTCCTGGGAGTTGTGCATGGCCCACTGCCCCTCAACGTCTTAGCCGTGGATGACCCACCTTCCTTGGGGGACCCTCAGGTGCAGGCCTGGACGATGCATGGGACGCTACGTCAGAGAGTTCCTCCTCCTCCGCCTCCCCCCTCCCTGCGGCTGGTGTCACACTTTGTCGTGATGTTGCTGGCCTTGTGACACAGGGAGGGTGCTGCATGTTGGCAGCTATCTGACGTAGCGATTGGCTAATTTCCCGATGCACCGTCAAGAGCTGAGCCAGACTTTCCTCCATCCGTCCATAATGTTGTTGTTGCCTGGCTATTTGCTCTGCCTGCTGTTCTTTCACCTGGTTGAGGACCTCCGCAAGCTGGCCTACCTCCCTGGTGTCCCGCTGGTATGCCTCCAGGATGTTAGTGAGTTCAGGCATACCGGGCCCTGCAGCTGGCTGGCCAGATTCCCGCCTCCGTCTTGCACCTCTCCCACCACCCTGACCCACATGTGCACCGCCTGCGCTTGTGGGCACATCTGGTCGACGGGCCCCCCGAGTGCTGGCAGAGTGGAGGTTGTCTGCCACCTCAGGGGCGCCCGACAAAGGGTGTCCCTCATCTTCAGACAGGCCCTCTGATGGATCATGTGCAGGGCTCTGACCTGTCTGCTGTGATGTGTTGGGAATGGTTCCGGTGGTTGGCAGAGATGTAGCTGGTACAGTTGCTGCAGGTGTTTGGGATCCAGAGGTGCCAGGTTGGTTGGGGTCATCCACAGTGCGTTGAGTGGCGTGGCTGTCGGTGGGGTCTGTGTCCGGCTGAGCCTGGGACTGGGATCCTTCTCCCCCCGGGGGGGGGGGCTCCACACGTTGCCCTGTGTGTGGGAGAGAGAGACACTGTTAAGGCACTATCAAGTGACATATTGTTTATTTATCCATTATCTGCATCACTGTTCCACATGCTTTAGATTGTTGTCATTGTTCAGTTGTGCATGTAGTGGTAGTAAATTGACATGAACTCAGGGGTATTTTCGTTCTTCCATTCTCTTGACAATGACTGACACAGCCATTGCTGTGTCTTGTCTTGCCGGCACAACACATGTTAAGCATTGCTCAGGTTCTCGCAACATCCAGGATATGGTGAAAATCCTTATGTCTGCGTCAAGCATGCACAGAGTTTAGATGCAGCATGTTGAAGTAAGACACAGGGCATCATTAATTTGCATAACATCAACTACTTTGGATGTATTTTGCTTTTCCGTGATGGCCACACAATGCCAACACCCCTGGACCTGTACACACACTTATCGATCATGGCTTTTGAACGTGTCACTTCTCTAAGACGCATCACCTTGTCAATACCCATATCCATGTTGTTACTTACGTGCATCCACATCAGTCATGAGATGGGGCACGTGCATTGTTTGAGAGGCACAATGGACTGGAGCTTCTTCAACGTGCATGTATTACTTGTATGCGTATTCATATGAGTGAGTGTTTAGTTGTGATACATGACAATTGTGACATTGTTGCACTCCTATGCTTGTCCCCAGGGGATGAGTTTCTGTAAGGGGGGTGTATGACAGGCCATGTTAGTAGTTTGCGTGTGATTTGCAAGCGTCCATCGTTCATTATTTGGCTGCCCCCTGATGTGGCATGCTGGCATATTTGTGATTTTGGGTTCATGCACAGGATGTGTGACCTTGTCCTGGTGTTTGTGTTTGCAGTGATCACATGAGAGACTTGTGGTGCCTACACCTGTGCCCATTGTGTACTACAGAGCATTCCCAAATGTGTGTCCTGACACAGTACATTGTCCACTGCAAATGGTGGGTGTGTTGCAGGCAATTAGTAGATGACTGCTGTCCCTGGACATTCATCTCTATGGTGTTTTGAAGGCCTATGCAGTGCTTGGGTGCAACTGTCTGCGTGCCCAGGGGGCTGAGGTGAGGTGACTGAAGCAGGTAGACAGAGGGATGGAGGGAGAGAGGGAGTGCAACAGGGGGAGGGTGCGACAGGGGGAGGGGGCGACAGAGGGAGAGGGCAACAGAGGGAGTGGGCGACAGTGGGAGTGGGAGGGAGAGGGAGACAGGGATGGAGCCAGGTTATTTGTGCGTGCTTGCTCACTACACTGCCTTACTGTGCCACAAAATGTTGCTTCTCTGGAAGGTGTGTCCACCACATGAAATTGTTTGGCAACTGTAGTATACTATCTTGTGTGATATTTCCCTATCCCTGTGCATTGGGCATGGTGCTTGGGTGTGTCCCTGGGACATATGGGATGGGAGTAGCCTCCTACCCTCCACCTTCCCCCCTTTGTGCCTCCCCCTTGCATCAATCCCCATGTTGTTTAGTCATGCTGGGACTCATGGCCACCCACCCATGCTGCTGGGCACTGTTGTAAGTTCACCCCTGTAACATGTTTTTCTTGTACACTCACCAGGTTCAACGGCTCCTCCTATTCCGTGTACTCCCACTGGTGCCAGCAGCTCCATGACTTTCTGCTCCCAGGGATGGTATACAGGAGGTCTGCGGGGACCACCACCTCCAGTGTAGTGTGCATTGGCGTAGTCCTGGTCCATCTTCTTCTTGACCATCCTCCGCAGATCATACCACCTGTTCTGGCATTCCCCCTTGGTGTGCCTGATGGGTACAACAGCATTGACCCAGTCTACGATCCTCTCCCACAGGCGAGTTTTTTCTGCCATGCTGGTCTGTCTGACCAATGCGCCAAACAGCTGTGGCTCGACTCTGATGATTTCATCTGTAAGGATCTCCATCTCCGGGTTAGAGACCTTTGGATTCTTGTGTGTGCTCATGGTGTGGGGATGTATGTGATTGAGGGGATGATGGTGTGTATGGATGAGGGTGTGTGGTTCTGATTGTGAAGGGGGTGGTGTGGGTGTAGATGTGATAGGGTGTATGTGTGAAGGTATGTTGCTGCAATTGTTGGTGTGCTCTCAGTTTCTTCGCAATAATGGGTATGTTGCAAAGGATGATGGGTTGTATGTGTGGACCCTTTTATTGGTGAAGAAGTGGGTGTGACTTATTTTGAATTGGTTGGGTGTGTCATATATGGGGTGGGTGTCAGTGTTGACCTCTGTTTGCCTGTTTAGCTGTGACCAGTTCATTCTTACTCAATGGTGTGTACACAGGAGATATGTTTGGTGTTGTTGTGCTGGTTTGGGTGTTGGCGTTGTGTGCGTGTGGTACTTTTGCGTGCGAGCGAGTTGCTTGGGGTGATGCGTGCGGTACTTGGGCGTGCGATCAAATTGTACGGGCCATTTGCGGGTGGGGGGCTCGTGTACGCTTGTTGGGGGTGTGTGCGTGCGGTACTTGGGTGTGCGATCGAGTTGCTTGGGGTGGTGCGTGCGGTACATGTGCGTGCGATCGAGTTGTACGGGCCGTTGGTGGATGGGCTCGCGTACGCTTGTTGGGGGTGTGTGCGTGCGGTACTTGGGCATGCGATCGAGTTGTACGGGCCGTTGGTGGGTCGGGGAGGCTCGCGTACGCTTGTTGGGGGGGTGGTGCGTATGGTACTTGGGCGTGCGATCGAGTTGTACGGGCCTTTGGGGGGGGCTTGCGTACGCTTGTTGGGGGGGTGTGCGTACGGTACTTGGGCGTGCGATCGAGTTGTACGGGCCATTGGGGGGGCTCGCGTACACTTGTTTGGGGGGTGTGCGTGCGGTACTTGGGCGTGCGATCAAGTTGTATGGGCCGTTGGCGGGTGGGGGGCTCGCGTACACTTATTGGGGGGGTGTGTGTGCGGTACTTGTGCATGCGAGCGAGTTGCTTGGGGTGGTGCGTGCGGTACATGTGCGTGCGATCGAGTTCTACAGGCCATTGGCGGGGGGGCTTGCATACGCTTGTTGGGGGTGTGTGCGTGCGGTACTTGGGCTTGCGATCGAGTTGCTTGGGGTGGTGCGTGCGGTACATGTGCGTGCGATCGAGTTCTACAGGCCATTGGCGGGGGGGCTTGCATACGCTTGTTGGGGGTGTGTGCGTGCGGTACTTGGGCTTGCGATCGAGTTGTACGGGCCGTTGGCGGGTCGGGGGGCTCGCGTACGCTTGTTGGGGGGGTGCGTACGGTACTTGGGCGTGCGATCGAGTTGTACGGGCCGTTGGGGGGGGGCTCACGTACGCTTGTTGGGGGGGTGTGCGTGCGGTACTTGGGCGTGCGATCAAGTTGTATGGGCCGTTGGCGGGTGGGGGGCTCGCGTACGCTTGTTTGGGGGGTGTGCGTGCGGTACTTGGGCATGCGAGCGAGTTGCTTGGGGTGGTGCGTGTGGTACATGTGCGTGCGATCGAGTTGTACGGGCCGTTGGCGGGGGGGGCTCACGTACGCTTGTTGGGGGGGTGTGCGTGCGGTACTTGTGCATGCGAGCGAGTTGCTTGGGGTGGTGCGTGCGGTACATGTGCGTGCGATTGAGTTGTACGGACCGTTGGCAGGGGGGGGCTCGCGTACGCTTGTTGGGGGGGTGTGCGTGCGGTACTTGGGCGTGCGATCGAGTTGTACGGGCCGTTGGCGGGTCGGGGGGGCTCGCGTACGCTTGTTGGGGGGGTGGTGCGTATGGTACTTGGGCGTGCGATCGAATTGTACGGGCCGTTGGGGGGGGGGCTCGCGTATGCTTGTTGGGGGGGTGTGTGTACGGTACTTGGGCGTGCGATCGAGTTATACGGGCCGTTGGGGGGGCTCGCGTACGCTTGTTGGGGGGGTGTGCGTGCGGTACTTGGGCATGCGATCAAGTTGTACGGGCCGTTGGCGGGTGGGGGGCTCACGTACGCTTGTTGGGGGGGTGTGCATGGGGTACTTGTGCATGCGAGCGAGTTGCTTGGGGTGGTGCGTGCGGTACATGTGCGTGCGATCGAGTTCTACAGGCCGTTGGCGGGGGGGCTTGCATACACTTGTTGGGGGGGTGTGTGTGCGGTACTTGGGCGTGCGATCGAGTTGTATGGGCCGTTGGCGGGTCGGGGGGGCTCTCGTACTCTTGTTGGGGGGTGGTGCGTACGGTACTTGGGCGTGCGATCGAGTTGTATGGGCCGTTGGGGGGGGCTCACATACACTTGTTGGGGGGGGTGCATGCGGTACTTGGGCGTGCGATCGAGTTGTACGGGCCGTTGGGGGGGGCGCGCGTACGCTTGTTGGGGGGTTGTGCGTGCAGTACTTGGGCGTGCGATCAAGTTGTACGGGCCGTTGGCGGGTGGGGGGCTTCCGTACACTTGTTGGGGAGGTGTGTGTGCGGTACTTGTGCGTGCGAGCGAGTTGCTTGGGGTGGTGTGTGCGGTACATGTGCGTGCGATCGAGTTCTACAGGCCGTTGGCGGGGGGGCTTGCATACGCTTGTTGGGGGGGTGTGCGTGCGGTACTTGGGCGTGCGATCGAGTTGTACGGGCCGTTGGCGGGTCGGGGGGGCTCGCATACGCTTGTTGGGGGGGTGGTGCATAGGGTACTTGGGCGTGCAATCGAGTTGTATGGGCCGTTGGGGGGGGGCTCACGTACGCTTGTTTGGGGGGTGTGCATGCAGTACTTGGGCGTGCGATCAAGTTGTACGGGCCGTTGGCGGGTGGGGGCTCGCGTACGCTTGTTGGGGGGTGTGCGTGCGGTACTTGGGCGTGCGAGCGAGTTGCTTGGGGTGGTGCGTGCGGTACATGTGCGTGCGATCGAGTTGTACGGGCCGTTGGCGGGGGGGGGCTCGCGTACGCTTGTTGGGGGGGTGTGTGTGCTGTACTTGTGCGTGCGAGCGAGTTGCTTGGGGTGGTGCGTGCGGTACATGTGCGTGCGATCGAGTTGTACAGGCCGTTGGCGGGGGGGCTCGCGTACGCTTGTTGGGGGGTGTGCTTGCGGTACATGGGCATGCGATCGAGTTGTACGGGCCGTTGGTGGGTCGGGGGGCTCGCGTACGCTTGTTGGGGGGGTGGTGCGTATGGTACTTGGGCGTGCGATCAAGTTGTACGGGCCGTTGGGGGGGGACTCGCGTACGCTTGTTGGGGGGGTGTGCGTACGGTACTTGGGTGTGCGATCGAGTTGTACGGGCCGTTGGCGGGGGGGCTCGCGTACGCTTGTTGGGGGGGTGTGCGTGCGGTACTTGGGCGTGCGATCAAGTTGTACGGGCCGTTGGCGGGTGGGGGGCTCGCGTACGCTTGTTGGGGGTGTGTGCGTGCGGTTCTTGTGCGTGCGAGCGAGTTGCTTGGGGTGGTGCGTGCGGTACATGTGCGTGAGATCGAGTTGTACGGGCCGTTGGCGGGGGGCTCGCGTACGCTTGTTGGGGGGGTGCGTGCGGTACTTTGGCATGCGATCGAGTTGTACGGGCCGTTGGCGGGTCGGGGGGCTTGCATACGCTTGTTGGGGGGGTGGTGCGTACGGTACTTGGGCGTGCGATCGAGTTGTATGGGCCGTTGGGGGGGCTCGCGTAGGCTTGCGCGAGGGGTACACGTGTGGTATGTATTGATTGCGCTGGCTGTGAGGCATGGGATCCCGTACGAATCCATCTTCATACGCGACTACTTTGGCCCGTACGAATCGCATACTGGGTTCCCCAACTGGATCGTACTTGTGTGGTTGTACGGCAGGTTTACAAATCGTACGTTTTGATTTCCGACGCAGAGTCGTACGGGGCTTCGACTGTTGCTCGTACGGATGGCTGATATTCGTACGGGAATAGGCGTAAAAGGATCGTACTACGCAGGTCATAGGGTTTTTTTCTATTCGTACGGATTCGGCTACGAATACGAATCGTATGGAGGATTTTTTTACCGGATCGGAATCGAGCCCCAAATGTCAGCTTTGCTATGGACTGGGTCCTGTTTAGGGCATGATTGTACCTCTGCTGGAATTCTGTCTGGTTTTTTAGGAGTCATCACCCACGGCTGCAGATCATATCCTTGGTCAGCTGCAAAGACAAGAGGGGTAAAATTAGTTAAAAGTCATGACACGGAATGGCTCCACGTTCATGGACATTCTAGATGTGTCCTAAATGGCTCATACACATTGAGCACTGTAAGAGATCGTGCTAGGACATTGTGCAGCATCCACGCATGTAGGAATTGGACATGACTGACACTTTACTAAGCATACAAGTGTGCTGTCCTCCGTGATTCACTTACTAGTTGCCATACATGCCTTGAAGGTGATGATTTTTCACCAGTAAGGAAGGTCAATTAGCCATTGAATAAGCAAATCGCTCACACTCATCTATTGTTTCTGTTATTGACTACTATTGCCATTTTTGAACTAATGGATGTCTGATTTTACAACCTGTAGCTGGAGCAGGTGATGTTGCTCTCTTCAGTGACACATATTTCGCAGGGCGGTACAAAAGGGGGTGGTAATGGACGGAGCATCTGAACTAATCAAACACTCACACCCAGTCAAAAGATCTGGGTTTAATCCATCACCGTTCTTTAGCCCACTCTGCCACCCCAGTTCAGACATGGCTATATGCAAATCAGTCTGACCCTGTGCCTCATGGGACCAGTCCAGCCCGAACTGCCAAGCCATGCCTTCCCTGGACCGGAAACAAGCTTCCGAAGACCGGTTTCTGGCATTCCAGCCATCTTCAGCCCGGCTTGCTTGAATCCAGTGGCAAAGTGAGCAAGGGACTCACGTCTGAGCATACCCTGCCACACTTATGGCGGCCAAAAGTGGTACAAAAGGGGGTGGAAATGGACGGAGCATCTGAACCAATCAAACACTCACACCCAGTCAAAAGATCTGGGTTTAATCCATCACCGTTTTTTAGCCCACTCTGCCACCCCAGTTCAGACATGTCTATATGCAACTCAGTCTGACCCTGTGCCTCATGGGAACAGTCCAGCCCGAACTGCCAAGCCATGCCTTCCCTGGACCGGAAACAAGCTTCCGAGGACCGGTTTCTGGCATTCCAGCCGTCTTCAGCCCGGCTTGCTTGAATCCAGTGGCAAAGTTAGCAGGGGACTCACGTCTGAGCATACTCTGCCACACTTATGGCGGCCAAAAGCGGTACAAAAGGGGGTGGTAATGGACGGAGCATCTGAACCAATCAAACACTCACACCCAGTCAAAAGATCTGGGTTTAATCCATCACCGTTCTGTAGCCCACTCTGCCACCCCAGTTCAGACATGGCTATATGCAAATCAGTCTGACCCTGTGCCTCATGGAACACAGTCCAGCCCGAACTGCCAAGCCATGCCTTCCCTGGACTGGAAACAAGCTTCCGAGGACCGGTTTCTGGCATTCCAGAGTCTTCAGCCCGGCTTGCTTGAATCCAGTGGCAAAGTGAGCAAGGGACTCACGTCTGAGCATACCCTGCCACACTTATGGCGCCCAAAAGCGGTACAAAAGGGGGTGGTAATGGACGGAGCATCTGAACCAATCAAACACTCACATCCAGTCAAAAGATCTGAGTTTAATCCATCACCGTTCTTTAGCCCACTCTGCCACCCCAGTTCAGACATGGCTATATGCAAATCAGTCTGACCCTGTGCCTCATGGGAACAGTCCAGCCCGAACTGCCAAGCCTTCCCTGGACCGGAAACAAGCTTCCGAGGACCGGTTTCTGGCATTCCAGCCATCTTCAGCCGGCTTGCTTGAATCCAGTGGCAAAGTGAGCAAGGGACTCATGTCTGAGCATACCCTGCCACACTTATGGCGGCCAAAAGCGGTATAAAAGGGGGTGGTATTGGACGGAGCATCTGAACCAATCAAACACTCACACCCAGTCAAAAAATCTGGGTTTAATCCATCACCGTTCTTTAGCCCACTCTCCCACCCCAGTTCAGACATGGCTATATGCAAATCACTCTGACCCTGTGTCTCATGGGAACAGTCCAGCCCGAACTGCCAAGCCATGCCTTCCCTGGACCGGAAACAAGCTTCCGAGGACCGGTTTCTGGCATTCCAGCCGTCTTCAGCCCGGCTTGCTTGAATCCAGTGGCAAAGTGAGCAAGAGACTCACGTCTGAGCATACCCTGCCACACTTATGGCGGCCAAAAGCGGTACAAATGGGGGTGGTAATGGACGGAGCATCTGAACCAATCAAACACTCACACCCAGTCAAAAGATCTGGGTTTAATCCATCACCGTTCTTTAGCCCACTCTGCCACCCCAGTTCATACATGGCTATATGCAAATCAGTCTGACCCTGTGCCTCATGGGAACAGTCCAGCCCGAACTGCCAAGCCATGCCTTCCCTGGACTGGAAACAAGCTTCCGAGGACCGGTTTCTGTCATTCCAGCTGTCTTCAGCCGGCTTGCTTGAATCAAGTGGCAAAGTGAGCAAGGGACTCACGTCTGAGCATACCCTGCCACTGAGCATACCCTGCTACACTTATGGCGGGCAAAAGCCATAAGGGGTTGTGTTTTTTGCAATTTTCACCCCGAGTGGGCTGGGTATGCTCAGACGTGAGTCCCAGGCTCTCCACACCACTGGAGTCAAGCTATCCGGACTGAAGAAGGCTGATAGCCAGAAACCAGTCCTTGGATGCTTGATTCCGGTCTGGGAAAGACATGGCTTGGTAGTTCGGACTGGACTGTTCCCATGAGGCACAGGGTCAGAGCTGATTTGCATAGAGCCAGTGTCTAACCCAGGGTGGTGTGGAGTGCAAAAAAACGATGGATTTAGGCCCAGATCCTTGTACTGGGGTGAATGTATGACATTGTTCTACATTCTGTCCATCAACTGTGTTTTTTACATATTTCGCAGGAAGCATTGGAGTCAATGTTGTTCAATGTGTTTTGCCATTGGGAGGGCAGGGAGTGGATATCAATGTGGGAGATGATAGTGTACACATGGCAGTGCACTGCGTCCACTATGTTGTCTGTATACAAGGGGTTTGAGTTTTGTGGGAGTCATGCGCTGTACAGTGCTATTGGTAGGCTAACCATACAACACTGCTACACATCTTGGGGGCAGTGTAGGACATATTTTCCAGATGATTCTGTGTCCAGTGTTTGGTGCCTGCACTGGCAGAAACTGTGCAGCATTGCTCCAAGACAGCCATATTATTCCCAAAATGATTGTCATGGGAGATGTATGCATGAGGCTCTACCTTTCACAGTCTGGAGTCTTGGTGGACTGATAGAGTGGCTTGTGTGCTGCAAAACAGTGTGCACATAAGATAGGATGTGCGTTTATAATGAATGATGTAATGTAGCATGGTAGACATGATTTTGTGAGATTAAAATATGATGACATTTCTCAGTTTCACAGGTCTTTGAAACATCATATGCCTCATGACCATGGGATTTACCTGTGGACACACAGACAAAAGAATAGGAATACCTTACTTCAACATAACACACCATTTCACATAGTGTAGCATTATTGATGCTCTTTCAAACAATTGAATGCACACACAGGGCCTTATTTAGCGACAGGGTAGCACTGGATGTCCTCTTACTGCGCTGAACTGCATCCAAAGTGAAGGGCTGGAATGTGTCATATTCCTAACATATAGCACATCCATGGTTCCTTCACATATGCACCATTGCATATTAGGGACTAGCGCCAACAACTTCCCTTGTACCATGGTGCACATATGTCAGCGTTGTGTCCTCAAACAACGTAATGCTTTAAGGGACAAATTCCTACACCAAAGCAAACAATCTATTCTATTTCCTCATTCAATGTGTCCTGCAGAATCCACAGTGGTGTAGGTGGTCTTAACATGTGTGACTTGTAGGACTGTGTTCTGCATATGCCATGTAGATTGGTGCAAGTATGTAGGCCATCACCTACTATGTATCCACTGTCTCATTCAGCCCAAAATTACTATGGTAACGTATTACAACATAATTGACTATCATGTGGTCTGTCATGTGCTCCAGAAATACTTACCAACCAGTAGATCATTCCCATATGTCCCATTCTAGATGCGCTTGTTGAGGTTGGAATGACGGAAGATGAAGGGAATCATGAGCACTGTTCAGGTACTCTGCGAGGACGTTGATGAAGAGACCCAGATGGTCCACAATTACCTACACGTTCATGGCATGCATGTGCTTCCCATTGCAGTACAGGTGTGATGTGGCCACTGGAGGCGCAAGCTGCATATGTGTGTAGTCCAATGCTCCCAACACATGTGGAATCCTGCAAATGCATAAAAGCCTTGCTTGCTTTCCTTTTCCCTTTGTTTCTGTGTTGTGTTAGGGAAGAAGCGGCAATGGGTTGTGAGGCTATGATGGCATTCGGTATGGAGGGAAGGAATGATGAGAAAGATGGCTGGGATACTCCTGCCATTGTGATTGTGTTTGGTTGGTAAGTTCCAAATGCCAGCATGTAAAGGAGAGCCAGTAGCTTGGACTGCAGAGGGATGTTGGTGCACTACTGCAATGTTGGCTGCAGCCTTGGCACAATCTGGTGCAGGAGGCGGACAATGGACTACTTCCTGAGCATGTAATTGCCAATGACGTCCTCCTCTCTGAGGTCAATGAGGGCAATCCTCTAGTGCTATGCCTGCTCCCTTTTCCTGTGCAGCCTCCATGGTGATGATGGTGGTGCTGGTGTTCTTGGTGCTATGAGCTGCAGTAGAAGTGAGTCCATGGTGCTGTAGAGCGTGCCAGAGTGATTTGGATATGTTCTGCTCTTATACTAGTGGACATGAATCATTTTGGTTTTCCCTAGAGTTAACCTTTTGCCACTATTGGGACTCTGTGCCTCTTTTGCGAAAGTCGTGTCATTTTCCCAAATCGTTCTAAATACGACTGCGTCAGTTTTGCATAGCTTTTTAAGAGGGAACGCCTACCTTGCATAAATTTATAGCTATCTGCCACACCCAGATCTGGAGTTGTGAAAAATTGGCGCAGGAGTGGTGAAAGTGACGCTAAAGACCTCTAGCATCACTTTGTAAATATGACACCAAAAAAAAGCACCCGCAGCATCAAAAAAATTATGCTGTGGCAGTGCTAGCTCCTTATAAATATGCTCGCAGGTTTTTTGAGTCCTGACTCAAGAAAGAACACAGCTTTTATTACTCCTGATGGCTGTTTTCAGTTTATATTGGTGCTTTTCGGGCTCGCGTCTGCTGCAGCTGTTTTCCAGAGGTTAATTTTTTATTTATTTGGTAAAGAAAGTGGCATAATCTTCTTTCAAGGTGACATTCTGGTATTCGGGAAAAGTATTAAAGAACATGATACTAAATTGACCAGAGAAACCAAAGGTTTGACAGTGGAATTGTCGAAATGCAAATTTGTTGAGAGAAGTTTAACGTATTAGGCCACTTGATTGATGAGTCAGGAGTTAAATCTAAACCATCTTTGGTTCAAGCCATTATGAATGCTGCCACACCTAATTCTAAAGATGATGTACGATCCTTTCTTGGGCTGTCAGAGTTTTGTACTAAGTTTATTCCCAAATTTGTGGAGAAATGCTACCATATTAGATAGCTTTTGAAACAATGGAGAACATGTGTGTGGTCATAACAATTTGAGCAAGATCTTCCTATTATAAAAGATCGTATTACTAATGCTACTTAATTGTACAGTTTTGACCCAACTGTTGTATTATAACAACTAGTGATGGCTGGTGCTGCTGAGAGTGGGCAGGCGGCGGGTAGGGGCAGTCGACAGACGATGACGAGGGAAAATAAATAAAAGAAAAGAAAAGCACTTACCTTGCACATGTCACATTGCCAAGTGGTGTTCCTTTTTTTTCCCTCATCATTGTCTGTCGGCTCCCCCCTGCCCCCGCCCCACTGCTATTACCTGCACCCGCCGCCACTGATAACTACCTATACAAGCAACAAGGGTTTGGGTGCTATGCTAAGGCAAGGTAATAAAAAAGGAGTTGAAAGTGTGATAGTTTTTGCGTCTAGGTCATTAACACCTACTGAGGAGAGGTATCGAACTATAGAGAAATAAGCATTAGCATGTGCCGGGGCTCTACAACATTTTTGGGCATTTGTGTGGAAGAAGACCTATTCATTGTGACCATAAGCCCCTGGTGAAGTTACTGACCACAGAAAGAAGAGTATCAGCCGAAATAGATCGAATTTCAATGCGCATGCAGGATTTTGTTTATAATACCAGGAAAGGATAACATGGAAGCAGGTTGCTTATCTCGTATGCTAACACAGTTGGAGGAATGTGAGGATGAGAATGATTGTCATGTTCCTTTGATATACTGTAGTGGGTGTCCTGCAGTGAAGAAAGATGATTAGGAGAAGCAGTATAAAGATGACATGTTATTGTAAGAGGTTAATACATTTATTGAGGGGGTCAATGGTGCAACAAAAGGAACTTGTCAGACAAGGGTAAACCCTTTTGGGAGGTGTGATCTGAATTATTGTTTGGTGGTGGCATGATTTTAGGAGGGGAGAGAATAGTGCCTCCTTTGAATCTACGGGATAGCATACTGCAGTTATGTCATGAGGGCCATTTTGGCATTATACGTAGCAAGGCTGTTGTAAAAAAGTTATTCTGCTGGCCGGGGCTGGATACTGCAATAGAGCGCATGGTCAGAAAGTGCATGAAATGCTCCAGAGCTGACAAGTCTTTGTAAACATTAAGACCTCCAATGAGTGAGGGACATATTCCAAAGAACCCTTGGGAATCTATAGTCATTGTTATTATGGGACCTTTAGGACCATTACAAGAGTAAGTCATAGCGATTATGGATCTTTACCCTAGATGGCCTTTAGTCAAAGTGGCGCAAAAGGCAGGCCCTAATGCCATTTTGATTTTTTTGGACCATGTTTTCAGTTTGGAGGGAATTCCAGCCACTACTTTGAGTGACAATGGGGTGCAATTCCAGTCTAATGCATTCAAGCAGTATTGTGACAGGATTGGAGTTAAGTTAAAGACCACTTCTCTTTCCAGCGCAAGTGGGATTTACATAGTTGAGCTGTTCAACGGTGTCGTTAAGGGGGTAGTTCAAACTGCATGTGCTCGTAATAAGGATTTGGTGGTCCAATTACTTGAAAGCTGTATGGGCTTGTAGAGTCACTAGGAATGAGGCAACCGTGTTTTCACCTTTTTAGTGCTCGCGCTCTGCGTTGCACTGCCCAGCAGTGCTCACACAGCAAGAGTCCATTTTTATTCCGGGGTTCAGAAATGGACCCTGGAATTGTAGACGCTTGTGCGTGTGTCTTTTGTTTTGTGTTATGTAATTGGGCTTTGAGTGCGTGTTTTGTTTCAACAGAGCACGTAATAGGCCAAAGCTGGGCACATTGCTCAGCCCACGGCCTATTGGTCTCTGTTACGTGCGCCAAAGCTCATGTGGTTTCAATTATCGTGCCCAGACACTGGCGCGATAATTGAAAACACATGTATGAGCGCGCACAACTAGCGGGCGTGTTTTTTTTTTTTTACGTAGCTCTGTCCCTGCTGGCACCTGCTTCTACCCTCGTGATATTCTCATCTTAAATCTGCATCATATCTGCCTGTATCTTGCCTTCACTACTCGGCGCTGTCCCTCCTCGCTCAACGTGCCTCCCGAGACGCGTGTTTTGGAAATGTAAGTGCTGAACTCCTCTTGAAGCTATAATATGCGGTAGCGCTGTGACAGTGGCGCGCTGCCTACTACTTGTGTGCTCAGTGCCAGGCCAGGGGAGGAGATATCACACACAAAAGGCGCAGCTTCTGCGCCAGAGATGACAATTGACAGATTCTGATACAACGGTCATCTGTGCCGAGCTGAAAGGGAAAGTGAGGGCTGCATCGGGCCTGAAATTGAAGTCATTATCAGGCTAATTTGGGTGTCAGTCAAGATGGCGGGTCAATGGAAGCGCGCTGCTGAAGTGTGGAGTGTTGTGACAACCCAGTGCCAGTGCGTCCACTGTCAAGGCATGTGTCTGCTGGCTGTGCTGTTGTACTGTAAATTGCGCATTGACCTTTGAACTTTTATGATAAACACCAGTCTGGTGTTTAAGTGCTGTTGCCAACGAACACCTGTGGAATGCATGGGTGTGTTGCTCTCTCTGCCCAGTTTAAGAAACACTCAAGGAGGGGAGGCCAGCGCTCACACACCGTTCCAGACGTGCATGAGCAACACCGGCTGCAGCCGGCGTGAGGCGGGCAAGGGCAGGGCACAGAGCGGGCACAGAGCAGGGCATGGGTCTGAACCGTGAACTCCATATAAAGTTGACTTGACTGAAGCGGCGCAGACGCTGGTAGCCCGGAGGCCAGAGGAGGTGGCTGATGGACTGTGGTTGGTGGTGCAGGGGTCTGTGGTGGCACAGTGGATAGTGGTCTGTGTATTATGTTTCTTTCCACGGTGAGGGCTGTAGTTAGTTGGGCCATATTTCATTTCTTAAGCCTACCTGGCGGTCGGCCGGAGGGTGAAACAGACACCGCTGGTGCCCAATTGTGTGTCCCCCTTTTTCAGGCGGTGTGTCCAAGGCAGGGCTTCCCGTCATTTCCCCGTGGCGAGTGCATCAGTGTGGGGGGGGGCCATGGAGGCACCTGATCCGGCGGCGGTCCGCGCCGAGCTTTTGGTCTTTGGCCGGGCTGGGAGGGCTGACCTCCTGCAGCCCGGCGTCCTGGATAAGGCGTGGGTTGGTATGACCCGCACGCCGAAGTCTGCGTCTGCCGGAGTCGCCACGGCGGTGGCGTCGTGCTTGGAGGAGCCACCACCGTCACGTACTGGTATGTCTAGGCGGGGGCGGGGGAAGAAGCAGACTGATGCTCCCAAACATGGCGGGCAGCGTCAGAGCCTCCCCGTGTGCCCCATCAGTGTACCGGTGGCTTTGGAGGGGACTGTGGGCCTGGGCGAAGGAGGCGGGGCAGCGCCATCAGCGCGCACAGCCCCAGTGAGCTTGGCAGGTGGCTCAGCTCACGCAGGCTTATTGGCTGGTGGGCTGGGCCTGGAGGGCCCCGAGGAAGCATTTGGTGATGGCAGTGAGGTCAGCGAGGGGGAGGGTGAGAGCGCCACGGAGGAGCCGGCCGGGGAGGAATTCACTTTGCTCCTCTCTGAGGGGGAGTCAGGGGAAGAGGAGGGGGCCCCCTGGGGGAGCAGCCAATTGATCTGCCATGCAGCATGAAGGGTATAGTCAAGCCCCATGGTTCTAATGGGAAGGGCCCCTTGAAGGTACAAAAGCCACAGCCTGCAAGGGAGCCCCCGGTAGGGGGCCTCATGGCCCCTCGACTAGGGGTGGAGGGGTGGGTCAGTTTGCTGAGGTAGTCAGCCAGGTTTCCTGGTACGAGAGGTGGGAGCACATGACCTCAGGGGAAGGGGGCCGCGACCAGCGTCGCATTATAGAGGAGTCAGAGCGCGCATGGCAGCTTTTGTGTGCCTCTAGGGATGCAGGGTCAGGTGGGGTGCCCGGGGGCAAAGAGGCTCTGGCACCCGTGCGCGAGAGTAGGTCTGGTAGGGGACGGGCAAAAGGGACCCCAGGGTCTCGTGGCGAGTGGGTCTGGGTAGAGGGGGCAGGGACTGCTTTGGCGGCGCAGAGACCTGAAGGCACTGGGGCCTCCCCAGGCGCAGACGGCCTGGGGGGGTGGTGGGAGCAGGCCAGCAGGGGTTGCTGGCAGAGGCCGGGGAGGGCCGGCGGGGCACAAAACGGCCTCCAAACACCAGGACAAAGCAGCAGAGGGGTCCGCAGTGGCCTGCCCTCCATTGAGGGAGCGGGCAGCAGCTGTTCTGGAGTGCGAGTTTTGTGCCTGGAGTGAAAGGGAAAGGTGCAAAGAGAATGGTGAGCGAAGAGAGGAGAGCTGTGGTGGAAGAGGTGGATGAGGAGCAACTGGACTATGAGGAGAATGGTGAGGATTTGGAAGAGGGTGAAGTGTGTGATGAGGGAGATTAGGAGAGGAGTAGAGCGGCAACAGGAAAGCTTGGTGTTTTACAGGTGGCGCAGCCCCAGCACAGGCCGGGTCGCCAAGGAGGGGCAGATGTCGGCGGATGCCAGGATGAAGGACGGGAGGTGCCTGTGACTCTTTCAGGTGAGGGTGCCTGGTGGGATGCGTGGGACGAAGGTCCTAAGGGGGGGCGTAAAAAGGCCTGCCAGTCGGTGGGTGTGGGGGATGGGTCTGTCCGGGATGCGGGGGCCCTGGCAAAGGATGGTAAGACGCAGGTTGTGGTGGCCAGCGCGTAGACTGACAAAACTGACAACCAGGTTGGTAAGGAGGACGGTGGGGACAAGCATCGGAAGAAGTTGCCATATATGGGTTTGTGGATGCCACTCAGGTCTCACTTGTCGGAGAAGACTAAGGCCAGGATTTGGAAACATGAGTACCTCGACGTTTTTAAATTATTACATAGGGAGATTTAGGCTAAGGAAGGTTCGAAGGAGGAAGCATGGGAGTTGACGAGGAGGCTGAGGGTGCATGTCACTATGGAGAATTGGACATCGGCGTTTTTGATCTACGGCAGTATCTATTGTGAGAAGCATGTGGACAGGGCGATAGCTTTGTTTAAGTATATGGATGTGATCAGTAAGGCGCAGATGCATTTCGGGGGGTTTGTCGGCCGTTTCAGTCGCGTCCCGTCCAGTCTGGGGTGGGGTGGGTGGACAAAGAGCTTCCGCAGGGACAGAGAGTCAGGGGACTTACGCAGGAACCGCTGGTCAGCAACCCAAACCCGGGGGAGCGAACACTGGGGCATGCTGCAACTTTCATAAAGGGTTATGCACACGACACCCGTGCAGGTTTAAGCATGAGTGTTCCAAGCGCGGAGGACGCCACCCGGTCACGCAATGCCTTACGCTGGCCACACCCTCTGAACAGTGGAGGATTACTAAAGGACAGGGACAAGCTGGGTCAAAGGGTCCCTACTCCGGTTGATCTGGAGGCCATGGGTCCTTGGCTCTCTCGGTACCCTGATAGAGAGGCAGTGCTGAAGTTGCATTGGGGGTTCATTGCGGGGTTTCGCGTAGGTTATCAGGGTCCTCGGGAGAGACGATGGGCAGAGAATTTGTGCTCTGCAAAGGAATTACCAGGGGTGGTGGCGAAGAAATTGCAGAAGGAAGTGTTGGAAGGCAGGATTTTGGGCCCGTTTGACACGTGGCCGGTGCCAGTCCTCATCATTTCACCATTGGGGGTGGTTCCTAAGAAAGAACGAGGGGAGTTCAGGTTGATTCACCATCTGTCCTGGCGGGAAGGGAGTTCAGTGAATGATTTCATTGCGGAGGAGGATTCCAGGGTGTTGTATGCGTCGGTGGATGATGCCATTGGGCTGGTGCGGGTTTGTGGTAGGGGGGCGGAGTTGGCTAAATGTGACATCAAGTCGGCCTTTCGCCTCCTTCCCATTCACCCGGCTAATTTCTCCTTGCTGGGCATGCAGTTTGAGGGGGCCATCTTTGTGGACAGGGTTCTGCCGATGGGCTGTGCGATTTCATGTGTGCTTTTTGAAACCTTTAGCTCCTTTTTGCAGTGGGCCTTCGTGGACAGGAGTGGGCATCGGCTGGTGTCGCAGTATCTTGATGACTTTTTGTTTGTAGGGAAGGGTCAGACGGGGGAGTGCGGTGTGGCTCTGGGGCAGTTTCAGTTGTTGGCTCAGGAGTTTGGGGTTCTGTTGGCGCCGGAGAAGACGGCGGGACCTAGTTGCTGTTTGACCTTTTTGGGTATTGAGCTTGATTCTGTAGCATGGCTGACACGTTTGCCAGCGCAGAAGGTGGCGGAGATGCAGGCTTTTCTGTCCCATGTCATCGGGGTTCGCAGGATTGATTTGAGGTCAGTGCAGTGTCTTCTGGGGTTGCTGAACTTTGCTTGCAGGGTGGTGAGGGCAGGGAGGACATTTTGTACGCGCCTCGGCATGGCCATGTCAGGGGCGGTACTCCCTCACCACAGAGTCAGAGTCACGATGGGGGTCCGGTCGGATCTCTGGTGTGTGGCTGACCTTTTTGGAGGATTTCAATGGGGTGTCCATGGATTTTGGACATGAACAACCAGAAGACGAGGGACCGGATGGTATTGCACTTGCTGCAAAGCTTTATGCTGCTGTGTTTGCGTTTACATGTGCTGTTTCGCGCTAAACATGTCCCAGGTGCAAGCAATGGCATTGCGGATGCGTTGTCTCGTTCGTAGTGGCAGCGTTTCAGGAGGCTGGCGCCGGGAGCGGAAGCTTGCAAGACCAAGGTGCCGGGGGGTATCTGGGCCTGGGGGGAGTGAGAGTAGTGGGGTTGGTTGAAAGATCTATAGCTGACTCCACGCGGCGCTCCTATAGATTGGCATGGTCTGAATTTGGTGCGTTTTTGGGTTGGACCAGGAGCGCATGGTGTATGCCAGAGAGTGAATGTGTAACTAACAACACAGGTGCTAATACTGTTGACCTTAGTTCCTTGTTTTAATTATACGAAACATACGAATTAAACACTATGTTTCCTTGAAATTTCTTTTCTGAGTAAATCATTCTTTATTTTTATTTCCTTTACTTCATTACTTTGGTTATAATTTCACCAATTTTAGAATTCAAAAACCATCTGTACAAAACATATAGAATATTATACAAAAATTCTCATAAAACAATACTCTTGGATCATTCATAAACACTCTCACCAGACTCTTATTCATCGACATTCACTCCCATACATACATAAACATCACATATTATTTACACTGGAATTATAATATTCATAGTAAGCCATAGGCTCTCTTTCATAGAAATTTGTAACAGTTCGAGCACAGTTTGATGTTCTTATGGCCCAAATAGTAGCCTACGCATTTCGAACTCGTAAAGATTAAGGAGTTCTTATCAGGACAAGAAGCTCAATAACTTAGAGCCAGTATGGTGGCTTATTTCAAGACCCGACGCTGAACCATTCAGAGAATCAGCGGTCGGCACTCCTAATTAAGAGGAACTGCCTGGCCTTGAAGTTAATCGTGCCAGCGTTTTGTACAACGATGGTGAATTGTTGGACTGCCTGGTGGCAATTGTCAGGGCGTCTGAAGGAAGGATTCAATTCGGCGCGTAGAGAGTGAATGTGAGCTGGGTGTGGTTCATTTTGTGTTGCATTGCATGTATAAGGGGCTGTCTCAGACGACGATTTCAGGCAAACTGGCAGGGATTTCTTTTTACAGCATGGTGTATTGGGGTTTTGATCCAGCTAGGTCTCCTTTGCTGAGTAGAATGCTGAAAGGTTGGGGTCGTTTAAGGGGGTGCATGGGGGGGAGGGGCCGCGGAAGCCATTATGTTTGAGTTCTTGCAGGGTCTTTTGGCGGAGTTGCCCCATTGTTGTTATGATGAGCAGGAAGTGGCGCTATTTAGTTTGTGCATGATTTGGATGTTTTTTGGGGCTTTCACGGTGTCGGAGTTGATTGAAACGAGGGGTGCGCCTGGGCGTAAGTTTGGGTCGTAAAATCATTGGTCAGACACACTAGATAGTCGGTCAGGGGATTGGGGGTTCAACTTCTGTTCGACTGAGCTACGTCGAAAGTCGAACTGCACCTATCATCAACAATGTCCTATTTCTCTTGTCCATACTTCTTTGTGTGCAGAACAGTCCCTGAAACACTAGTGGTATGGGATGTGCTCCTCTCAAATCAAAAAGGCAACTGCTACCTTTTACTTGGTGTAAACAATGACATTTTGTTGTTGGAAATTGTCAAAGCACTTACATTAAGAAGACTGGAATAGACAGCAAGTGCAACCCAGAGGATTGCACTCAGTGCCTAGAGCTATTGCTGGATCCGAGTTTTGTTTCACACCATTTGCCGACTGGGCAAGCTTAGCTACCTACGCAGACCGACTCATAATCGTAAATAGTAGTAGCACAGAGAGTGATGGTAGAGGCAGGATAAGAATGTAGCAAGTAGTCTACATTAGAAGAAGATCAAAGACTATTTTGTAAAACATAGAATTATTAGGAAACAGTTTGTAATGAATAGGAGCTGTAAAAGTTAGGGAAGTATAAGTATTAATATAACAATAGAACAGCTTACTGGGGCCAGCAGAAGAGCCTGCAAGGGACTGATCCTGTCCACCTTCTTCCACCGGAGTCTCAGTCGCCGCCTCGCCCCTGGGAGCTTCTGGTAAACATGAAATAAAGAAACACAAAATGGATGATTGTTTTTTGGGAAATATTTGATTTCTTAGTACCCAATCTAAAATTATGTCGGGGAAACAAATTAACAACAATTGCATCTGATCTGGTCAACTAGGAGGATAGTAGTACAGTATTGCAGGATTCGCAGACCGTCTAATAGGAAAGTTATGTAATTCACTAACTACACCAACAACAAAAAGGTTCTAGTACGACTGCCATCACTCAGCAGCACGAGACGTCGAGTGACAGACACAGTCCGTCATCATGATTGCAGACCACTAACAAATGTCCTATAACAAGTAATAAATAATATACTCAACATATCAATCCGCCACTATCTCTTCAAAGTGGCAGCAGCAGGAGTACAAAGAAGGACTAGACTTGAGTCTACTGTCTCTACCATTACGCAGTAATGCTCTAAAATTAGTAAAAAGTTGCAAACAAGTAAGCATAGTAGCCAATAACCAGGGGAGCACCTGCAATGACAGAAGCTATTTAAAGATTAATTTACCTGCAATGTAATCGAATCAGCAGCATTCGTACTCTTCAGGAAAGAAATGGATTAGCAATATAACAGAGCAAAAGAAAAAAAAGTTGTTATTAAATAGCTACTTACCAAGGCCAGGGATCTCCAATCCTAGCAGGTCGAGCATGTCATGCTCCCGGTCCAGGATGTCAGTCTACCGGTGCGTCGCTTGCTGGTAGGTGCGCCGGACCCCAGACTCCTTCCACATGTGCCGGCACACCTTCTCCCACAGCTGGCGATGCCCCGGAGGCCGTAATCGGAAGCAATCCGCCCACCTGCTGCCACGGTCTTAGGGAGGTGGACTTTGACAAAAACCATCAAGGCGGCCACCTCTACCGCAGAGAAGATCTCTCTGGCCTGGACTAGCTCCCCCATCAAATGCCCGCAAGGGAGCCAGGTACGGGGTGCTGGGCCCTTCCCCTTGCCCTTGTCGGCTCCCTTTGCCATGGTCCTGGGCACAAGAAAAAGGAAAGAAGAATAGGTGTGAAAAAAAATAAGAGAGAGAGCGAAAGAAATAAAATCAGTAATAAAGTAACAAAAAGTAAAAAAAAAAACACAAAATATAGATGTAGGAAACTGTAGAGATAGATAAAAAGCAAAAAAAAGTTCAGAAAAACATAGGATTACAAAGATGTAAGATGGATAGAAAGGTAGCATGCACAAAAACCATAGCAATGAATGAAAAACAAGATGGCCGCGCCCATAGAGGACCGCGTGGGTAAGTTTGTACGATATTTTCCCCGCGAGCATGCAAAAACACAGGCGAACTCGTAATAGCGCGCCGCACACAACGCAAGATTGCCAATAGCGCCCGGAACCGGAAATACGCAACACGCACAAGATGGCCACGCCCATGTACGACCACATGGGTAACTTCGCGGTCGGAGCGCTGCAAGCGGCTTGCGAAGGCGCAAAAAACCCTGCCAACACGCAAAAAACAATAAATCCGCTAATTTGCACGAATTTGAGTTCGATTTAGCACGAATTCGCGCCCCGCGAATCTCGCGAAATTGCACAAAAACTAATTTTGCAAAACTGAAAGCACTTAGCAGGTGCAAAAGTTCAAGCTAATTTGTAACAATTCCCTGTAGTGCTTCCTGAGGGGCCCCTCCAAAGTTCAGTTGCCTACTTGCAACTATTCTCTGACCCTGCTCTGACCCTCAAAGCAGGGTCAGAGAATAGTTACAAGTATGGCGCAATGCTCCTGTAAAAAAAATTAAACTGCAACAGGAAGCACTTACAGCTAAGGAAGCAGGTGTCAGACTTCAAGCTCAAATTCAGTGATACATTAACCAGCCCCAAATTAATTCATCTCAGTTGAGGCTGGGCAGGTGTGCTTTCCCCCCATAATCAACAGTGGTGAACCAGAGGGTGCTGTGATGAACCAGAGGGTGGCAGTGATGAACCAGAGGGCGCTGTGATGAACCAGAGGATGGCAGTGATCAACCAGAGGGTGGCAGTCTTGAACCAGAGGGTGGCAGTGATGAACCAGAGGGTGGCACGGGTGAACCAGAGGGTGGCAGTGCGGAACCAGAGGGTGGCAGTGATGAACCAGAGGGGGGCAGGGATGAACCAGAGGATGGCAGTGATCAACCAGAGGGCGGCAGCCTTGAACCAGAGGGTTCTGAATCATTTTTGTCCACCATAAGCGTGGAAGGGTATACTCAGATGTGAGTCCCTTGCTCATTGCACCATCAGGATTCAAGCAAGCCGGGCCGAAGACGGCTGAAATGCCAGAAACCGGTCCCCGGAAGCTTGTTTCCTTCCCAGTATAAGAATTGGCTTGGTAGTTTGGTCTGCCCTGTTCCCATGATGCACTGGGCCAGGGTCAGACTAATTTGCATATAGCCAAGTTCTGAGCTGGGATGGTGCAGTGAGCTAAAAAACGGTGATGGATCAAGCCCTTATCTTTGGACTGGGTAAGAGTGGTCTGCTTAATTCGGACACTCTGTTCATCACCACCCCCTTTTCTGAATCATTGAACCAGAGGGTGGCAGTGATCAACCAGAGGGTGGCAGTGATGAACCAGAGGGTGGCACTGGTGAACCAGAGGGTGGCAGTGATGATCCAGAGGGTGGCAGTGGCAACACAGAGGGTTGCAGTGATGAACCAGAGGGTGGCAGTGATGATCCAGAGGGTGGCAGTGGCGAACCAGAGGGTGGCAGTGGCAAACCAGAGGGTGGCAGTGGCGAACCAGAGGGTGGCAGTGATGAACCAGAGGGTGGCAGTGATGATCCAGAGGGTGGCAGTGGTGAACCGGAGGGTGGCAGTAATGAACCAGAGGGCGGCAGTGATGATCCAGAGGGTGGCAGTTGCGAACCAGAGGGTGGCAGTAATGAACCAGAGGGTGGCAGTGATGAACCAGAGGGTGGCAGGGATGAACCAGAGGATGGCAGTGATCAACCAGAGGGTGGCAGCCTTGAACCAGAGGGTGGCAGTGATCAACCAGAGGGTGGCAGTGATCAACCAGAGGGTGGCAGTGGTGAACCAGAGGGTGGCAGTGATGATCCAGAGGGTGGCAGTGGCAGTGGCAAACCAGAGGGTGGCAGTGATGAACCAGAGGGTGGCAGTGATTATCCAGATGGTGGCAGTGGCGAACCAGAGGGTGGCAGTGATAAACCAGAGGGTGGCAGTGGTGAACCACAAGGTGATGAACCAGAGGATAGCAGTGATGAACCAGAGGGTGGCAGTGATGATCCAGAGGGTGGCAGTGGCAAACCAGAGGGTGGCAGTGATGAACCAGAGGGTGGCAATGGCAAACCAGGGGGTGGCAGTGATGAACCAGAGGGTGGCAGTGATGATCCAGAGGGTGGCAGTGGCGAACCAGAGGGTGGCAGTGATGAACCAGAGGGTGGCCGTGGTGATCCAGAGGGTGGCAGTGGCGAACCAGAGGGTGGCAGTAATGAACCAGAGGGTGGCACTGGTGAACCAGAGGGTGGCAGTGATGATCCAGAGGGTGGCAGTGGCAAACCATAGGGTGGCAGTGATGAACCAGAGGGTGGCAGTGATGATCCAGAGGGTGGCAGTGGTGAACCAGAGGGTGGCAGTAATGAACCAGAGGGTGGCAGTGGCAAACCAGAGGGTGGCAGTGATGAAACAGAGGGTGGCAGTGATGATCCAGAGGGTGGCAGTGGTGAACCACAGGGGGCTGTGATGAACCAGAGGTTGGCAGTGATCAACCAGAGGGTGGCAGTCTTGAACCAGAGGGTGGCAGTGGGGAACCAGAGGGTGCTGTGATGAACCAGAGGGTGGCAGTGGTGAACCAGAGGGTGGTAGTGGTGAACCAGCGGGTGACAGTGGTGAACCAGAGAGTGACAGTGGTGAACCAGAGAGTGGCAGTGGTGAACCAGAGGGTGCTGTGATGAACCAGAGGGTGGCAGTGGTGAACCAGAGGGTGATAGTGATGAACGAAAGGGTGGCATTAGTGAACCAGAGGGTGGCAGTGATGAACCGGAGGGTGGCCGCGATGAACCACAGGGTCGCAAAAAAAGCTGGATACGTAGAAACAACATGGTCGCGACCATTGCGACCACACAATTAAGTTCGAGTTTCCGAATTTGTAAAAAACCCTCGCGAACTGGCAAAAACCCTTGCGAACGCGCAAAAAACCCAAATTCGCAAATTCGCGGATTTTGTGAATTGCGAGTTCGCTTTGCACGAATTCACGGACCGCAAAATCGCACATTTCTCCCATACTTACTGTTCTTCTGGACTTAAGATGAATTGGGGCAACGGTCCAAGGCACTACCAACAGGTCACCTTGGTCGGCTCTGGGAAGTCCAGGTGCAGAGGTGCTTCACGTGTTGCGTGCCCCGTTTAAGTCAATGGGAAAAGTACCTATAAGAAAGATGCTGCAAGCGGGGACTGGGGTGCCAGTTGGTTGTTTGGTTGAGCCTAAAGGGGGTCTTGGGTCTTGAGGGTCTCTGTGTCACAAGGAAATCATCAGCTGACTTGAACTCGGGTTGTGGGGCTTGTGTACAGTGCTGCTTTGTCCAGTGGGGCGACGCTGTGAGAGAATCTTGCGGTTGTCAGTCTCTGACAAAAGAGGCTGCAGGTGGGCACTTGAGAGATCACTCTGGCTAAACCTAAAGGTGGGGCTCAGCTCTCAAGGACATCAGGACCCCGTAGGCACAGTCGGTTCACTTGGACTCAGCCTGGAGAGACTCAGTGCAGAGGTGCTTTGAGGCGTCAGGTCGCAATGGTCAGACTCTTACTTCAGAGGTCGACCTGGAAATGGGGACAAAACAGGACAGCTGGGCCACTCACAGTACTGGCCTCAGCGGGGCTGACATCCCTAGTTTGCTGGTTGGTCTTTGCAGGGTTGCTGTCTGGATTGGACCATCAACAAGTCTTGGCTACTGCAAGGGGTCCAGTAGCATAGGCATTGGCCCCGGAGGGCTCCTGCACGGTCCAGCATCTGGTTATTCGCTGGGGAGAATGGGCAGACCCCTAATGCAGCAGACACCCAGGAGGAGGTGTCCCGTGCTCCCAGAGAGTCCGGTGGTCAGCAGTCCAGGGAACCGTGGCTTGCATTCGGTACCTGCAGGCTGCAAGGAAGTAGCTCCACTACTCCATGGGAGATGGTGGCTGTTTGGCGAAAGGCTAGAAGTCCTCCCGGGCTTTTGGAGGTCCACAGTGGCAGGACAAATCATTGCAATTGTCGGGGAGTAGCAGGCAGATTGGCACCGAGTAAGTCACAGGTCCTCACTTCTTGCTTCTTCGGCTCTTCTTTGTCCTTCTACTTCTTCTTGAGTCAGTCGATTCTGCCTCTCCCTTGCCAGGGGCTCCCCTAAATACTACATGTGGGTGTGTTAAAGGGAGTAAAGGGTAGTAGCCAATGAGTTACTTACCCTTGTGGTCACTACACCCCCTATATGACCACTTCCTGTGAGGAATGGGCATAACCCTGTCCCAGAGTTTCTAATTCCACCAAAATCAAGATGGTGGAATCATTCTTTTGTGGGTCACATCAGGTAGCCCAACTTAGGGGTGTGACTGGCCTGATAGTCCACCATGCCTCCCTACATCTCGAATTTCCAGCCTGTCCTGGTGGTAAATGGGCCTCAGGGCAGAGAGTGGCATCTCCCAGGTCTGGCGGAAGCTAGGTTCGCATCAAAGGTGTCAGGGACCTTAAAGTCCCTGGCCCTGATATGCTAAATCACTAGCCATCCTCCTGGAGGAGGTGTGAATGCCTTTCTCCAGAGCAGGCATTGCTTGTGGCCTCAGAGAGCATGGGCTCTACCATGAGAAGGGCAGAAACTGGTCTCCTGTAGTTTAGTTTGCTACCACAGTCATCCAGCACATAAGAAGCTAGTAGGTTTGTAATGGGCACCTCTAAGGTGCCCTCTTGGCGGATGTCTTAATAAATCCAGTATTGAAATCAGTATGGAGTTATTAAGACAATGTGTTTGTTAATAGGTTTCAGTGAAGCAATTATGTAGCTGGGTAACTCATAATGATCAGTGCCCAGTACACACCTTAACAATACTTCCCTGTTGACTTACAATATCTAGTAATCTGGACTAGAAATCATAAGAGCATATCTGCTCATGCAGATATGTCCTCACGTAGGATATAATGCACCTTGCTTTAGGGCTGTAAGGCGTGCTGTGGGGGTGACTTACATATATCATATGTAGTGACTTGGGCATGGCACACAGGTGTGCGTGCCATGTTGTGTTTTCACCGTGGTTTGCACCATGTCCCGCAGCCTGCAATGGCAGCCTGCATGAAATTTGTATGGGGGGTCCTTTATGGGTGGCATAATACATGCTGTAGCTCTGAGACCCTCTGTGGTACCCCTGCCCTAGGTGCCAGGGAGCACCATTTACTAGGGACTTACAAGGGTGGTACAGTGTGTGCCAATTGTATCACAATGGTATCCGATTATCTTGTTTAGGGAAATAGTTTTGACACTGGAGCCTGGTTAGAAGACTTCCAGTGCACTCCCGGTCAAAAACATCTGCATTGGCGAACAATAAGTGGGAGTGACCATGACAAAAAGGGGCAATTTCCTACAGGGTTTGAAACCACACAGCTGCAAGATCAAAACAGTCTTGTTCTATGATAATATCACTGCTCCTATGCTGTTCTTATGGCAACAGTACTATTGCTATGTCATGAGATCAACCGCTACAACACGCGCTTGGAACTACTCAAAATTGCACAAGCTACCAAACATTAACCCACTTAATTAACCAAGGGATCAAATCTGTAAGTTGCAGTTACACATATGTCTTACCAGGAGGTGCTATAACCAGCCCTGCTCTTTAACCAAGGCGCGCAACTGTGTGCCGTGTAAGTTGTAAACATATCTATTTATGCAGCGCCATGGGAGACCTCTGCGCTGCAGTAGTTAGACCTGTAACTTGCAGTTTACACACAGACGCTCTCCTCCCCCCTCAAAAACACAAATCTTTACAGTACCATGCAGCAGGCAAACACACACACATACACACCTGCAGTCTGCTGGAGCACCCCCTTATATGTTTGTCATACACATACTTTCCCAGTAGTTTGATCCTCCAGGAGTTTCCCTTTGCCCAAGTTATGGCTATTGGTCTACGGTAGCACAGTCTGGGAGCCTGTCCCAGAAGCAGGAAGAGCACGATGAAGCAGACAGTGGCGATCAGGTACGTTTATTTATTTTATTTATCAATTTTTCCCCTGAAACCTCTCCCCCAACCCACCTCCCCCCAGTTCCCTTCTTCGGCCCACCCCACCACTTAGGCAGGAGGCGGGCTGCTGCAGGCAAGAATATAGTGCACAGATTAAGCATCACTTTCAGTTTTCCTGAAGCTCCTTATTATCCCTGTTATGTATCGGTGATCTATGTATGCTTGACTAATGCATTTTAGTACAGTGTTGCAGACACCAGCACTAATGTTTTAATCTAATCCCTGATGTGTGGTAATTGGCAGGCTTGCCTCTAAGGCAGGCATGTTCAGCACTATAAGGTAATCCCAATAGGAGAAATCCCAAACTCTTGCTGCCATGAGAAAACAACCACACACATGCACAATCCCCATCCACCCATTACTGGGCACATGAAATGCAAAAATCCCACATACAAACAAAATTGCATCCTCAATGAGGCAGCAGTCTATTTTTTCCTTGGGTGTTACTCCAATAGTAGATTTAGAAAAAAACACAGCACACAATCATTACAGCTCAATTGTGCTTTTAATGTCTCCAATAACACAAACTAGACAAACAATATAGCACAGGCATGCAAAATAGTTGGGTGTTGATGTGCTCACAACAGTAATACCCACAACACACTCCACCCAACTGCAGCACACACGGAGACAGAACTCTGAGCGTATATCCAACACAGCCCACATATGCAACTGACTGGCTGTTAAGGCATCCAATAGAACTTAATACCATCAGAAGCCTACTACACCTACATTTGCTGGGTTGTGGGCACTCATACCAGCAAGGAACTATATAAGCATTGTAATACAAAGAACCTCCAGGCATAGAACGGTTCTTGATAAGCTTTAAGGATGCCTCACACAATTAAAAGGCTGGACAACTGTTGCCATCCTACCTGATGATTGTATCGTGTCATCATCGGCCAATGATGACACAATACAATCATCAGGTAGGATGGCAACAGTTGTCCAGCCTTTTAATTGTGTGAGGCATCCTTAATTCCGTCAAGGGATTACCTTATTCCCTGTTGCACGACCAAATACTTTTCCAGAGAGAGAGTCACTCCCTTATTTATTTACTCTATGTTGTGTGGGGAACTCTGTACACGCTTTTTGTACCAAGCTTTATTGACACCCAACAGGATGGCAAGTGGTCACAGCAAAGTCCAGGCTCCAACTGCCCTTTGCTTGACCAACAACATTCTTTCTCTGTCAAGACACATTCCTCATAAGAAATGCTCACTCTTAAAAGAAAAGATACAACACATCTCCCCCTTTACAATACAAAACATAATAAAAATAACAGGAATAAGAAAGTGATAAAAAGAAGATAAACTAAAACAACCTATAATAAAACAAGAAAGTAATACAAGATAATAATATAGTAATCACTTGGATCAAAATCATAGTAAGTCACTTGGAACAATAATCTTGTAAATACAGAGGGGGTCTCCTAATTCTACTGCTGCGGAGAGGAATGTTCTGCGTCAAATGGTTGAAAAATTTTGATTTTACAAAACAACCAGAACCTGGCTTTACAGAAACATCAGAATGTTCCCCAATACCATTCTCCCCAGCACACTTGGATAAGCGAGACATACTCCATACATCTCCCCCTGCAAGCATCACAACATTTTTCATAGCCTTCACAATACGCCTGGGTCCAAAATTTTTAGATTCACCTTTTGGTGACCATGCCGCCTTCTTAAGGTAAACAAGGTCACCTATTTTCCATGAGATATCCGTAGCTCCTTTCCTGATTTCAAACCTCCTCTTGTAGTTGTCCTGATAATTTTTTACCCTCTAATCACTAACAGCACAACCTCTTTCTTTTACACATAATCATAAAGGATTCAACTTAGAACCAGCCACTCTTCCTTTCAATTTTTTTAAAGGTGACAAACCGGTCACACTATTGGGAGTGTTCCTGTGTGCCCACAATTTTTCTCTAAGAATAGGTTTGAGAGGGACCCTCATTTCCAAAGCAGTCTGGGCGCAAGCTCTGATTAATCTATTCATGCTCTCCACCAAACCATTTGCCTGGGGAGCATAAAGGGCGGTCCTCTGATGGGTGATGGATAACTCATTCAAAAATTCTGTCATCTCTTGTGAGGTAAACTGAACCTCATTATCAGATACCAGAACATCAGGGACCCCATCACAAGTGAAAGCATCCTTAAGAAACTCAATAATGTTTCTGCTCAACACTGAACCCATAAAAGAAGCAGATAACCACTTCGACGTATAGTCCACCAGAAAAACAACAAACCTCTCAGAAGGAGCTAAATTCTCAAAAGGACCAACAATGTCCACAGCCAGTTTAGACCAAGGAAGCTCCGGAATAGCAACAGGTGAGAGAGGGGTGACCCTCACCTTCTTGGACTTATCATTGCTAGCACAAATGATGCAATCTCAAACAACAGACTCCACTTCACGGTCCAAATCAGGCCACCAATATGACTCCCTGACCCTTGCCTTCGTAAGGCTACGCCCAAGATGACCTTCATGCGCTAAATTTGTGATTTTCTCCCAGATCATCAAAGGAGGAATGAATCTGTCATCCCTAAATAATTCGCCCTGTACAATATTTACTTAATCTCTTACATTCCAATAACCTTTAAATGGATCAGGAACCTCCCTCAAAGCTGGCCAACCATTTACAGTAAATCTCATAACCACATCCCTAGCTGGATCACTGGAAAAGCAATCTTTCCACTCCACTTCATTCAAAGCTGACTCTTTTACCCAGGAAATACTTTGAACTTCAGGATCAAACCCCACAAACTTTTCCAGAGGCGATCTAGACAGAAAATCAGCAGGTATATTCTTAAAACCCGGCAAATATTCTACTAAAAAATTGTACTCCATGAGTCCTTCAACCCATCTCTTGATCCGGGGAGTCGTGAATTCAACACTCCTACAAGAAAACAACTGTACAAGAGGTTTGTGGTCCGATCTAACAATAAAAGGTATGCCCCATAAATAAAATCTGAAATGCTTGATAGCCCAAAAACAAGCCAGAGCCTCACGCTCTATAACAGAATAACGTTCCTCAGCACCTTTAAGTGAGCGAGCAGCAAATCCAATGACCCTTTCTGATCCATCAACAATCTGCAAAAGTACAGCCCCCAACCCACATAAACTTGAATCAGTAGTCAAAATAGTTTTCTTGTATATATCAAAATGTCCCAAGGTTGGCATTTTCGCAATTTCAGATTTCACGGTTTCAAAAACCTCAGAACATTCCTTGTCCCAATTAAAAACAGCACCTTTTTTTAATAGAAGTCTAATTGGCTGCATCATGCTTGCGAAATTACGAATACATTTAGAGTAGTACTCTGACAATCCATTGAAGGATTTTACCTGATCCTTATCTGAAGGAGGCTGAGCTTGCAAGATAGCCTCAGCCAAATCAATTTTGGGACTAATACCCTCCCCTGAAATGGAGTGTCCCAGATAAGATACAGAACTCACTCTAAATTTGCATTTATCACATTTTAACGTCAACCCACATTCTTTCAACTTGGACAGAACTCCAAATAAAATGTCATCATGTTTGCCCATGTCACTCCCATACACTAAAATATCGTCCTGAAAGAACAATTCAGAGTTAATACCAGATAAAACATTTTTCATCACCCTCTGAAAACAAGCAGCTGCACTTGCCAAACCGAACGGCATTCTGACAAATCTGTAAGCACCAACCGGTGTTACAAAAGATGTCAGATGTCTAGAATCTTCATGGAGCAAAATCTGATGATACCCCGCCGATAAATCCATTACACTAAACACAGTGGCACCACCTACTCTCGTCAAAATCTCATTATTATTCAGCAAAGGCTGCCTGCGAACCCAAATTGAACTGTTCAGACTCCTCAGGTCCACACACATCCTAATTTTGCTACCCTTGTTTTTGGAGCCAAAACAATGGGCGTAAGCCATTCTGAGAATTCTATTTCCTCAATCACCCCAAGTTTTAACAACCTATCTATTTCATCCTGGAGTGGTTTCAACATAAGATTAGGTACCTTCCTTACTTTGTGTACCACAGGTTTTGCATTACTTTTTAGAATTATTTTATGTTTAAATCCCTTCAAAAGACCTAACTCCTCAGTGAAAACTTCAGGAAATTTCTCCAGAATATCTAGAATATCATTTTGTTGAGAAACCAACATAACTTGTTCAGGAGCATTTGGATTCAAAATGATCCTAAGGTCCCTCTGATGATGCCAGCCAAGAAGATTATCCCCCCTTTTAGCAACATAAACCTTGCCCACAGTTTCTCTTCCCTTAAACAAAATGGTATGAAAAGAATATCCAAGTAGATCAATTCTTTGTCTTGCATATCCAACAGGATTGACATCAGGAGCCAAAAGCTTGATTTTGTCAGTCCCAAAATTAGAAAACCAAAACTTGTCACTAATAAGCGTAAATAGTGAGCCGCCAGAATCGGCTAGTACAGGAACCACCTTATCTGCAATACAAATGTCACAAGTGGGCTTGGTTACAACATCAGTGTCTATCGGCTTTACATCATTCACCACTTCAACAACATTTGCTTTATTTGGTTCCACAACTTCCACAACCTCAACGACATCAGTATCAATCGTTTTTACATCATTCACAACTTCAAATGATGGTTCCATGACACAATGAACAGCATGTTAAATCCATTCCTCTTCTTCGTCAACAAAATTCACTTTGCTGTTCTTACACATTCTTGCGTAATGCCCCTTTTTGCCACAATTCCTGCAAACAGTACTTTTTGCAAAACAGTTCGGGTAATTCGGACCATGCTTTTCACTTCCACATCTGGGGCATCTAAACCTACAGTCTTTATTACAACTAAAAGTTTGTCTAGGTTTCTCAGATCTTAGGGAAATCTTCTCTTGTTTCATGGGAATTTTACCTACAGCTGCAACATTTACTTCAGGTTGAAAGATTTGTCGATTTTCACTGTTAATGCAAGAAACAGGGTCTAATTGACTAGGACCCTTCCTTATCTCTTCACCCAATTGGAGGTGTGCTCAACGCTTTCAACTATAAGTATGGCCTCTTTCAAACTGGGATTCTTGGACAGTAATTTTTCTTGGATCTTTTGATCATTTGTGCAACGTACAAGTTGGTCTCGAATGAGCGAGTGAGTCAGTTGATCAAATTCACAGGTTTGTGCAAGAGACTTAAGTGCGGCTACATAATTTCCTACCCTCTCACATTTCCCTTGCGTACGCATGAAAAACTTATGTCTCTCCATGACTACATTGATGCGTGCTCCAAAATGATTTTTCAAAAGGAGAACAAGCATCTCGTACACATCACTGGGTTCGCCTGCACCTCTGCCAATGGGTATAGGATCCAAACTGTCATAGATATTTCTTCCTTCAATTCCCAAATTGTTTAGTAAGACAGCTTGTTTCCTGACAGCAGAACATTTTTCACCACCAATAGCAAGCAGATACGAGTCAAAAATTGGTTTCCATTTCTTCCAGGGTAGGATTGGTTCACCCTGTTGTGAGAAGTTGGCCTGATATATGATGTTTCCAATTCTGGAACCACCTTGTATCAGTCCAAACAATCCCTTATGGTGTCTGGTTGTAAGTCAACCTTATAGAGAAGCTATCTTAATGGTAGCATGGACTAAGCAGCCTTAAAGGCTAAACTCAAGAGGTCATATTAAGCGAGCTGTTTTACCAATCACAATCCTGTAATACCAAATGAAAGGACACCACACAAGTATATATTATAAATATATATGTGTTTATTTCTAAAATAATCCCCAGTACTCGTTATGAGCAAAGGGGCACAAGCGTTAAATCAAAAGCACAGTATATCATATGAAAGTTGCACAATTATGGATGAGGGCGGGTAGCCACTCAAACCATATATTAAGAAAGTGGTATAAGAGATACCAATTGAACAGTGGTTAGGCCTAGGGCCTAGGGAATCGCTGGGAGCAGTCGGGACAAGCAATGCTGAAGTCGTGAAAAGCCAGCGGGATTTGGGTGCAGCGCTTAAAGCACACGCATGCACCAATGTTAAGTCAATGGTGCGTAAAAGTTACACAAATAGAGTTTAAGGATACTTCCGCTGAACCTCGAAGGACAAAACTTTAGACACAGGCCCTAGAGGTGTGTACCAGTGTGGAAACACCGGCGTTGCTGAGTTACCTCACCCACAGGAAGCGGGTGCATAGGGTCGAAGTGGCGTTGGGTTTCGTCACGCAGGTTCTTGGTACTTGAAGCTGAAGATGCTGCAGGCGATGAGAAGTGTCCGGTGTGATCCAAGGGTGTATCAGAGTAGAAAAGTACCTGAAAGCAGAGGGGGCAGAGTCTGGGTCACTCAGCAGTGACCAGGGTGGAACCAGGATGGAACCAGGCAATGTCGGGCGCAATCAGGTGGTTGTTGAGGAGCTTCTCTCCACTGCCACGTGGGCTCTGGGGCATCTGCGATGTCCAGGAGCGGGTCACGAGCTGTCTCACGCAGGCTCTCAGCGTCGGCGCTGTCGGCTTCAAGATCGGAGCAAAGAACAATTGGCAAGAGCAATCCACGCAGGACTGGAAGATTGCTTCTCACTCGGACCAGGAGGGTCAGAGCGGGTGCTCCTTTTCAGAAGAGCGGGTGCAAGTCTGGAGCAACCAGAATCACAAGTCGGTTTTAGGTTTTCGCCAGCACAGGGGCCACAAGCCAGCTGGCAAGTGACCGGGCCAACGCGTTGAGCCAAAGAAAGCAGAAGGGCCCCACACAGCACTTGTCAAGTGTAGAGGGGTGAGCTTCGGTGCAAGAGTGGCTCAGGGTTGGGGCTTCTTAAACCCCGGTGTACAGCTTCGAGGGTCACTCGTGGGCTGCATAGTCAGCGTCTCGTGGTCTTTTCAAGATGGCGTGCCCCACGCTTCCGGTCGCCTCCACGGGTCTCAGCTCTGCAGGGACTGTGGATCGGGCTGTAAGAAGGCAGGCAAACTTGATCTTGTTGATCTCTGTCGCTCGAGTTCTGGCGGGAACTGCAACAAAGCAGACGTCAAGGTGCTGGATGGTGCCTGTTTGCACAGGGTGGTCACTCCTTGACCACAAGGGAGATTCTTCAGTCTTCTACGTTGAGTAGGATGTCGAAGGGTCCAGAGTTTTGTTTCAAATGTTTCATCAGGATAATCTGAGTGCGTTGGCACTGCTCCCATTCTTATACCAATCTAGGGGGCTGGATTACCTGCTAGGTCCCCTCCTATGGGTGGGACTCAGGAAGGGGGTGGATACACCCCTTTCCTTTGATCCAGGCCACGCTGGGACTGGGGCTGGTGTGCCCCAGAACCGGTTTGGCCGGATTATGCAAGGGGCAGCCTTGTGATCCCCAGGCAGTGTCTGGTTTCTTTCAAACCTCCCTGCTACAATCCACTATCTCCTGTCTGGGGTGGTGTAACACCTCCCTGCGACAGGAAAGCCTTTGTCCAGGCCTCCTCTGCTGAGTTTAGGTCAGCAGCAGGAGGTCAGAATCGTGTCTGTGGCAGAAGCATCCATTTTGTGGGTCTGAGGCTCTTTTAAAAATCAACTGCGTTTCAGTAAAGTAACATGTCTTCTCCCTCTACAGGGGTGGAATGCTATCCACGTCAACAGGACTGTCGAGGGGATAGTATTCCAAATCGTATGACACCTTACATGACATGTTTTGATAAAGCCAAACCAAAGTTGCTATATTACCGCCAGGATTATAATGCACTTAATAGTATATGGTATGGCATTATCCCGAAACAGCTTAGGGAGTTTTTCCCCACAGCTGCAGACAGGCTCAGCTCATGCTAGAGCTCCATCTCACATTAAACCACCCACTCTGCCTCCAGGATTGATAAGGCCTTCCATAGGAGTGGCTCACAGGTTTATATGGGTTTAGATATAGGTATACTATATCTAAGCAAGAGGTGATTACACCAACTTGCCCCAGCTGAGTGATCAGCCAGTTGTGTCAATTTAAGAACCAGCCAGGGGTGGCAAAAGCTATGCTGCAGCCCCTGGTAGGCCTTGGTGGCTCTTATGCCCTGAGCACCTATAGTGCATGGTACAGGGGCTGACAAGGAGTCCATTTCCTTGAAAGTTCTTTTTTTCTTTTTTTATTTCATCATCAGAAAAACAAAGTGTAAACAATTGATTATTTTGACATATATATCAGTTATAACAGAAATTATTCAATTAGTACTTAGTCACTTAAAGTACCAAACGAAATGTACAACATATTCTTAAGAGGCAAAGTTTAAATAAGAGCAGAAACCCAAAACAAGAAAAAATAAAAAAAGATAAAAAATAAAAAGAAGTCCATTTCCAATTGTGTTATGTACCTATAGCACATGTATTACGAATTTAGAGAGAGAACAGCAGGCTGGGGGTCTGATTAGCAGGCCCACAGCCTCAGTATGTCGAAAACCAGGGAAGCAAAAAGCACAAATTTGGGGTGACCATAGGATAGCAGACCCTACTCTCCTACATAACCCCCCCCCCCTCAAACGCAAGGACATTAAACTTAACCTTGACCAGATAAGTCTTCATGTTCTAAGTGTAAGTACCTGGAGAGACCATCTGCATTACCATGGTCAGTCCCTGGGCAGTGCTCCACTGTAAAGTTCATCCCCTGTAGGGAAATGGACCACCTGAGCAGTTTGGGATTTTCACCCTTCATCTGATTTAGCCATAAGAGGGGCTTATGGTCTGTCTGAATTTTGAAGTGAGTTCCAAACAAGTATGGCCTCAACTTCTTCAGGGCCCAAACCACAGCAAAGGCCTCCCTCTCAATAGCTGACCAGCGTTTCTTCCTGGGGGTCAGCCTTCTGCTAATAAAAGCAATGGGCTGGCCTTGACCATCTGTATTCAGTTGTGAAAGCACAGCTCCCACCCCCAACTCAGAAGCATCTGTCTGTACAATGAACTGTTTGGAGTAGTCAGGACTCTTCAGGATAGGTGCAGAGCACATGGCCTTCTTCAGGTCATCAAATGCCTTTTGACAGCTAACTGTCCACGGAACCTTTTTGGGCATCTTCTTGGATGTCAAGTCATTCAATGGTGTCACAATGGACCCATAGTTCTTTACAAATTTTCTGTAATACCCAGTCAGGCCCAAGAAGGCTCTGACTTGTGTCTGGGTAGTTGGAGGAGCCGAGTCCTGTATGGTCTGGATTTTGCTCTCCAATGGTTGAACCTGACCCCCACCTACTAGGTGGCCCAGGTACACAACCTTGCTCTGCCCTATCTGGCACTTAGTAGCCTTGATAGTCAGGCCTGCCTTTTGCAGGGCCTCCAGAACCTTCTTCAGGTGGATCAGGTGATCCTCCCAGGTGGAGCTAAAGACAGCAATATCATCTAGATATGCTGCGCAAAAGCCATCCAACCCAGCAAGGACTTGATTCACCAACCTTTAGAAGGTGGCAGGTGCATTCTTCAAACCAAAGGGCATTACCACAAACTGATAATGTCCACTAGGGGTAGAGAATGCTGTCTTGGCTTTTGACTCTTCAGCTAGCCTGATCTGCCAGTAGCCAGATGTCAAATCAAATGTGCTCAGAAACTTGACAGAAGCCAATTCATCAATGAGCTCATCTGCTCTTGGAATGGGATGTGCATCTGTCCTAGTGACAGCATTGAGACCTCTGAACCCCACACAAAACCTCATTTCTCTCTTTCCATCTTTGGTATGAGGTTTTGGCACAAGGACCACTGGGCTAGCCCATGGGTTCTCTGATGGCTCAAGCACTCCAAGCTTCAACATCTTTTGCACCTCAGCCTTTATACAATCCCTGACATGGTCAGGTTGCCTGTAGATCTTATTCTTCACAGGCAGACTGTCACCAGTGTCCACCTCATGGGTGCACCAGTTAGTTTGACTGGGTGTGAGTGAAAACATATGTCTTTGGGCTTGCAACACCTGTCTGCAGTCCACCTGTTGCTGCTCAGTGAGGCTGCCTGCCAAGGCTACTCCATCAACTGAACCATCATCAGGGTTCTGGGAAAGCAGGTCTGGGAGAGGGTCACTCTCTTCCTCCTGATCCCCATCTGTGGCCACGAGCAAGCTCATTTCCTCCCTGTCCACAAATGCTTTCAAACGATTCACATGGAGCACCCTGTGGGGGCTCCTAGGGTTCCAAAGTCAACCAAATAGGTGACTTCTCCCTTCTTCTCAACAATAGGGTAGGGTCCAGTCCATTTGTCCTGGATTGCTGCTGGGGCCACTGGCTCCAACACCCACACCTTCTGCCCTGGCTGGAACTCAACCAGAACAGCCTTTTGGTCATGCCAAGCTTTCTGTAATTCTTGACTGGCCTCCAGGTTTTTGGATGCTCTTTCCATAAACTCAGCCATCCTGGAGTGGAGACCAAGTACATAGTCCACAACATCTAGCTTAGGCTTTTTGAGAGGTAACTCCCATCCTTCCTTCACCAAACATAGTGGACCCCTCACAGGGTGGCCAAACAAAAGTTCAAAAGGGCTGTAGCCAACCCCCTTCTGTGGGACCTCTCTGTAAGCAAAGAGCAAGCAGGGTGAAAGGGTGTCCCATTTCCGCCTAAGCTTCTCTGGTAATCCTTTTATCATTCCCTTGAGGGTCTTGTTGAATCTCTCCACAAGCCCATTGCACTGTTGGTGATAGGGTGTGGTAAACTTGTAGTTTACTCCACACTCCTTCCACATTGCCTTTAAGTATCCAGACATGAAGTTGGTACCTCTGTCTGAAAGAACCTCCTTTGGAAAGCCCACTCTTGAGAAAACTGCAATGAGGGCTTTTGCTACAACAGGTGCTGTTGTGGTCCTCAGGGGAATTACCTCTGGATACCTGGTGGCATGATCCACTACCACCATTATAAATCTGTGTCTAGATGCTGTTTGAGGATCCATGGGACCCACAATGTCTATTCCAACTCTTTCAAAGGGTACCCGCCCCTCAGGTAGTGGTATCAGGGGGGCCTTTGTTGTGCCACCTGACTTACCACTGGCTTGGCAAGTGACACAGGAGCGACACAACTCCTTGACATTTTCTGACATATGAGGCCAGTGAAAGTGAGGAACAAGCCTGTCCCAAGTCTTGTTCTGGCCCAAGTGTCCTGCAAGGGGAATATCATGGGCCAAGGTGAGAAGGAAACCCCTAAACTTCAAAGGTATAACCAACCTCCTGGTGGTACCAGGCTTGGGGTCTCTAGCCTCTGAGTAAAGGAGTCCATCATCCCAATATACTTTATGGGCACCTTGAGCATTCCCTGCAGCCTCAGCAGCAGCTTGCTGTCTGAGGGGTTCAAGTGAAGGGCAATCTAATTGGGCCTGCCCCAGGTCTGCCCTTGAGGGTCCCCCTGTCGCCAGAAACTCAACCTGGTCAGGCTCAAGTTCTTCAGAGACAGCCTCCTCTTGGACTGCAGAATCAGTTTCCTGTGAAATCTGATCCTCAACCTGGGGCAAGTGGGAAGGCACAGCCTTGACCCTCTTGCTCCTTCTCTTGGGTTGTGGTTGGTCTAATGTTCCAAGATCCACCACTGGTTCAGGGGGGCACTTTTTAGCCTGAGACCTTGTCACTGCAAGGACATGAGCTGAAATCCCTAGCATTTCTGCATGAGTCCTGTACTCCACTTCTGACCAAACTGAGCTTTCAGGATCATTGCCTAACAGACAGTCTACTGGGAGGTCTGCACTTACCACAACTTTCTTTAGGCCATTTACCCCTCCCCAGGAGAAGTTCACAACAGCCACACTATGTGTAGTGGGGAGTTGCTTGCATTGGTCACTAGGTAATTCTCACCTAGTACAATCTGACCAGGGTCCACAAAGTCAGGTGTTACCATAGTGACACTGGCACAAGTGTCCCTATAGGCCTGAGCCAGTTTCTCATTTATCAAAGGCGTCTGCCTATATTTGCCCAGGTTACTGGGACTCACTGTAGTGGACAAAGATAAGTCCACATCATATAGGAGACTGGCTGAGTAGGGAATCTGACTAGGCCAGATTCCATCTCAGTACCCAGGGTTAACCCTACTATACCCTTTGGCTGTGTACCCCCACTGTTAACTGTACTAGGGGGTGCAGGTGCTTTAGGAGCTGCAGTGGTGGGGACTGGATTTTTCTTGGTGCATTCACTGCCCCAGTGTGAAACTGATTTGCAGGTATTACACCAAGGTTTCTTTGGGCCATCGTTCTTCTTTTTCTTGTTTCCATTTTGGGAACCACCCTCCTTATTACTAGTTTGGGGGCCTGAAGACTTCTGGTCCTTTTCTTTATCTTTCTGATTCCCACCCTTCTGGTCTGTTTTCTTCTGGTCACCACCTTGGTTCTGGGGTTTCTGCTTAATCCTTGTTCTGACCCATTTGTCTGCCTTCTTTCCCAATTCTTGGGGAGAGGTCAGATCAGAGTCAATAAGGTATTGATGCAACAGCTGGTTCTGACAGTTATTAAGGGGCTGACAGGGGCTGACAAGGAGTCCATTTCCAATTGTGCTATGTACCTATAGCACATGTATTACGAATTTAGAGAGAGAACAGTAGGCTGGGGGTCTGATTAGCAGGCCCACAGCCTCAGTAAGTCGAAAACCAGTGAAGCAAAAAGCAAAAATTTGGGGTGACCATAGGATAGCAGACCCTACTCTCCTACACCCGTTCACTTAGAAACTGAGGCGGCTGGTTCATCCCACTTGTTGATGATGACATTCTGATAACTAAATTGCTGAACAAGCTAAAACAACAATCTAAAATAATAATTTAAAATAATTACTGAAAACAACAAGCTAAATCAAAGATGCACAGCTGAAAATATGACTACTTCAAACAAAATGGAAACAAAATGCAAGAAAATAAATTTAACAGAATCCAAAATGGTGGTTCTTTCCTTACTTCTTATGTGTGATACTTCTCAATTTACTCCACTTGCCTCGTTCTTGATAAATCACTTCCAACAGTATCACACTAAATTTCAAAATGACACCCTGTGATGCGCTGTAGTTGCTGACTCCGTCTTCACTGAGCAACAAAGCGCATTTCCAGAACAACAGAGTACGACGCTCTCACACGGCAACAGAGCAGATTTCCTAGCAACAGACTGTGTTCTGGTATCCAAGCGTGTCATGCCACGTCGCGTGGTTACGTCACAAATCCTGCTCTCCTCACTGTGAACACGGAAACAGAATGCGTCATGCGTTCGTGCACTGTCCGTTCACGTTTTTAAATGACGCCACGACAAGTAAGTTAAGTACTTCTAAATAGCTTAACTTTTCAAAACACAAAAGTCTTACAATCGGCGTGGTAATCTTGGTCGCAAGACTCATGTACTGCAACTCTTTGAAATGGTACGCTCATCTTTAAACGCACCCGATAGTCAGTAAAACATTCACAAAAAATAGCAAATAATTCAAAAATGCTAGTTCTCACGCACGCTGGGTTCCTCAGTTCCTGCTGGGTGGTTTCCTTTGTCGCCAGTAATACAAAGATCCTCCAGGCATGGAAAGGTTCTTGATAAGCTTTATTGACACCCAACAGGGAGGCAAGTGGTCACAGCAAAGTCCAGGCTCCAACTGCCCTTTGCTTGACCAACAACATTCTCTGACAAGACACATTCCTCATAAAGAATGCTCACTCTTAAAGGAAAAGATACAACACATTGTACTTACGATCTCAACCACCCAAAAAAAACTACAGCTCATTAATTCTCACATGCTGACTCTAATGACAGCTTATCTTCACAAAACTGAACCTGATGCCATTCTATAAATGACTAAAAGAGATAAACCTTAGACATTTGTTAAAGTGCATTCTGGAAAGTGGGATTGTTGGTTTCTTCAATGCCCAGACACTGAATTCGTAATAATTGGAATCTTGCCTGCTGGCTACACGAACAAAAAGTAAAAAATGGCCAACGTGCTTCTGGAGGTGAGGTATGCAGGTTTATTCGTTTGCAGATACGCAAACAGCCCAGTGTGTTTCGGCTTAAACCTTGCTCATAGTTAGGGATATGGTGGAAACACATTTAATATAGTCATGATTTCTCGACTAGTTGATTACCAGGAGCTCCACACAGTGGGCAGTGGGTCGTACGGGAAGTGCAAGGAGGGGATGAGGAAATCTGATGGCAAGGTGAGGTGGGCGAGTGAGACCAGGGGTGCTCGCGTGCACTCCGGTAGGTAGAGCAGAGGGACATCAGTGAGGGTGAATCGGTGCCGACGTGCACAGCTTTGCTGTCATTAGCAGTTTCTCTGGCAGTTTGGAACTGAGTATTTATGAAGCGGGGTTATTGAGTGCTATAGAGTTCAGTGACGTGACAAAGTACTCCCCCCGGCCCCTTGGGGAGCTGGGGCCAAGATTCAGAGGGCCCACTTAGCACAGTACCCTGGTGTGACAGCTCCTGACTGAGCTTGGAGTGGGGACCTTCCATGTAGTTTTTGTAGTGGTCAGCGCTCTTGTGTTTCTGGCTCCTTGCTGAAAACACACACAGACACGCACCCACGTCATCCGCAGGCCAGGCGTGGCCTGCAGGGGTTAATATATGGGAAGAACAGGCTCGGGGTTACTTCCGACACAGTCACTAAGTCTTGTGTGTCTAATTTGGGGTGCCCATACCTGTGTCCTGTTGCAGGCCCACACACCACATGTCCCGTCGGCGCCCATCTCCAAAATGGTGACGAGCGTGGGGGCCACAATCCTCGCCCCCATACCACTTTACCTGACACAGCCGCACTGTGTCCTGCGGCTCTGCCCTGCGCGAGGAGCCCCGCTAGTGCTTTCATCAACGCCACGCTGGTGTTCTCCTCAACGGCACGTGATTGCATGCACTCGGCGGCATCACATCACGAGACCACGCACAGCGCAAGGAGCCGTACTCTTGCCCCTCACCAGTCAAGTAAGTGCCTCCTGTTTGCTGTCTGCTTTTGGCCCTGCTCTACGTCGTCCTGCTGCCGGCCCTGACTTGCACAACAGCAGCTTTGGCCTTTCATCATCCCTCTCCAGGCCCCGTAGCTTGCCATTGCTACGCGGGCACAACTACTGCCCAGAACCTCCATGGGAGATGATGCCCCTGCCCGGTCCATGTCCCGGTCCAACATGCGGCGTCAGGGGTGCTGCTGCCATTCAGTGAGTTGGAGTACCCTGCCACAGCTTCTCCCAGATGGTAAGTAAGTAAGTAAGTAAGTAAATTTTAAACGCCTCAACAACTACTTTGTTGCCACCAGAGAAACCGATGAAGCAGTGAAATGGTCACTCTTCCTCCATTACACAGGTGATGAGATTTTCAAGCTCTTCAAACACCTACCGAACACAGGGGCGGCAATGGATTATGGCTCAGCAGTCGCCGCCTTGAACGCTGACTTTGACCCCCAACTCAACCCGGATTTTGAACGCTTCAAACTTCGCCAAGCCAGCCAAAGAAGAGGGGAGTCAATAGACGTTTTCTACGCATGTCTGCTTGAACTAGAGAGCATGTGCACTGAAGACGATTAACCAAAAGAAATTAGATTTATGCGCACCATCAACAAGATGTTCCGTATTGTGTTGCTGGAACAGGTCGACCCGGAGAAGCGACTCCACGAGTTCCTAAAGGAATACAGGAGTACCTCGCACTGCACCATGCAGCGAAGCCCCTGGTCACTAATGCTACAAGGCACAAGGAGAGACCTCATCACCACCTGCCGCGGGTGAACGCACTCACCACTTTAGGGGCAAGAAGTGCAAGACCGACCGGAACGACGGAACATACAAGCCAGCACCCGATGCCGCGCAGCGTCACGGACTCTCCGACAGTGAACAACTGTCATCCTCAGGGATCGCCGGCCAGGGGGCAAATTCCAGACGACCTACGAACCCGGCACATGGACCATAGTTGCCAGCTATGGAACCATGGTAACGGCCAGGAAGGGAGACGAAGAAGTTTCTAGAAATGTTTCCTGGTTCAAAGAAGTCCCCACCGACACCTTGTGTGAGGCAGCTGGCGGCCAACCAGTAATTGCAGTAGTCCCAGCCCAAGAGGCCGCAGACAGGGAACCAGCGGGTGAAGACAACCTCGTGGAGCCAAACACCAACACCCTGTTGCTCCCTCACCTGTTTCCAGCCAAGGTGCCACCCGAGGACACCCGCCACAGAGGCCTCCTCTAAAGGTACAGTCTGCGACCCAATCCTCGCCCGAGCTAACAACTCCGAGACTTTGCATGCTGAGTTCACAGAGGCTGATGCCATCAAACTGCATGCAAGTACCCTGAACTCTACTCATTTAATTGCAGTAACTGTGTAACATTGTTTGTTCAAGAGAGAAAAAAAAGACTGAGTTGGAAAGGGATGCAGTGGTCAGCGATCTTGTGTTTCTGGATCCTTGCCGGAAACACACAAAGACACGCACCCACGTCATCGGCAGGCCAGGCATGGCCTGCGGGGGTTAATAAATGGGAAGAACCCACTCGGGGGTTACTTCCGACACATTCACTGAGTCTCGTGTGTCTTATTTGGGGTGCCCATGCCTGTGTCCTGTCGCAGGCCCACACACCACGTGTCCTGTCAGCGCCCATCTCCACAGTTTGCAAGGGGGAACCTCAAGTATTGCTACGCTAGTGATAGGGTTTGTGGGTGAAGGTGTGTGTCTGGTGTTTACCATGGAGTCAGGAATCTTTGATGTTCGTTTCCCCATTGTGCAATGACTGTTTCCATTGTGCTTAGCTTCTTGTATCACGGTGGTATGTTGCAACTTGACCAACAAAGCAGCTTCACAGCTTTTCTGACTTTAAAAATGGGTGAAATTAAATTATAGAAAGCAAGATTTATTACTTCATTGTATTCTCATGGGGTGTGTGTTCCTTACCTGAGATCCTCCTCTGTCTGACGCAGGAGCCATTTTTCAGCTGCAGTGTGTCTGGGCAAGCCGGAGAAGGATTTGGCAGGGGGAGTTTAAGAATCGCCCCTGGTTGCAGTTGTTTGGTGGTCTCCGGGGGTGTAGACAGGGATTAACTGGTGTCTTCAACATTATAGACCACTCTCCTGAGTTTACATGCTTATTTTTATTATGCTTTTCTATACCACTGTGTTGGATAAGAATTGATGATTTGGCAAGGTCATGAATTGGTGCAGCACAGGCTTCAAGAGGTGGAGGTGGTTGCTCCTATTGTTTGCTGGTTAGTTCAAGCCTCGGGGACCAAAACAAATGTCAAAGATGTTTACCACATATCCATGCACATCCAGTGGTGTAACGAAACTTGAGGGGGACCCCTGCAAAGTACACAGAGGGCCCCCTCCGGACTCACTCAGGAGCTCCAAGGCCAGGTTACTGTGCTGAGGGGCCCCCCTGGAGCTCCCCACCCGCACTGCAAGGGTTGCGTGGGCCTTTGTTATGCCACTGTACACGCCATAGACTGCGGAAACAAGAGTAAGATGGTTTTCAGCGGAACACTGATTGGGAGGGGGAAACTATCTATGATAAAGCAAATGGTATCTCATCTGAAAATGTGGAATATCTACTTTACAATAATAATGACATTTCAAAACGACCCAGTAAACTCCTTTCAAGTGCAACTTCATTAATTCATCCATCCTGACTTTATGCATCACAAAAACATCAACAATTTCAGAAATAATTTTACTGGACATTGCACATTTTTTTTAAACGCTACTGCAGTATGAGATGCTAATTATTAATATGTTGTATTGATGGATCTTTACCGATCAGTCTCAAATACCCTGTTGCAGGCTTACTTGTGAATAACTCTGAATCACTACAGAATCATGCAAATCCTAAAGGTAAGATTTACAAATGCTAATAACAGCATTGGTGTAGACTTATTGTGGGTGCCTCCCACCTCTTAAGTCGTTGTCTACAATTGTCTTCAATTGCTTCACTATTGAATTACAAAAAAAATACTTAAAGTACAGCAACTCTTGAAAGTATGAGTTTATTAAATGCAACCTAAATCTACATATATTACCTTGTGTATACATATATATCTTCCATGTACTTATGCACCTTTATATGTATTACTTTACTTCAAATTCAGCATCTTCAATCACTACTCTACATCTCACCCTACACCTATGTCAATATATTCTCTACCTCCACTCTCTGGCTCATTCCAAACCCCATTCTACTACTATGATCCCCAAAATAACCATTTCTAGACTCTTCCCTCCTCTGTCCCTCCCTGCATCATCTCAGACCTCTTTTACTATTCAGATCTCTCAAGCAAGCCTTTCTAAACACTTCCCTATCACTCTTCCCTCTCCACCTCCCCTTTACTCATCCCAAACTTCCTCCTACTGCAATGAACTCCAAAAATAAAACACTATGTATACCCTTCCCTTTCTATCCCTCCACTATCCTTTTCAATCCAACTAACAGACTAACATGTCCACCGCTCAAATAAATTTCCTATTTCCCTATACTAATCATGTTTGGGTTTTGGAATAGCGTGATATCCACGAAAAACACTTTGACACCTTATCAGGTGTAGCAAGCACTATATTAATGCAAACTCTTCCCTCTTCTATTCCTCCACTATCCTTTTTCAATCCAAATAACAAACTCACATGTCCACCACTGAAACTAATTTCATACCTCCCTATGCTAATTCACCGCAAATCGTCTTTGGGTTCTGGAGCAACATACTACTAGCCAAAAAAGCTCTTCAACGCCTCGTCAGGGATAGTAGGCGCTATATGAATGCAATTACAAGTACAATTGTATACAACCGAACAATCCTATTAAAAAAAATTATATAAAAATGTCTTCTCGTTTTTTTTTGTCCTTCCAGTGCTGACAACTTCTTCCTGCCTGTTGCTTGTTTGTTATAGCTTTTTTTTGTTATGGGGGGGGGGAGGGGGGGGGGGGGGGGGGAGGATGGGAAATAGTACCTGATTGACAACACGAGCAGTGGACGGACACTAGCGGAGAATCCACATATGCCAGATTCCAAGGGCAGACTGAGGTGGTGCTGAGTGATGCTGAGGTGGTGGTGTACTGGTGCGGCTATGATGCTCAGGTGATGCATAGTGATATTGAGGTGGTGCTGAGAGATGATAAGGTGGTGCTGAGTGATGCTGAGGTGGCGATGCTGCATCAGTCTCCGTGCTCCTCTACTGGAGAGGAGAGGTGGCATCAAAACAAGCTGGCACTGTCCCTTTGCACACAGTGTCCATTCATAGGCTACTTACGGAGTCACTAACATATCAGCACAATGTGCCCCTCCATATACTGCCCACAAGCAAAATGAGGGCATCAGGATGGTCTAGGTCTGATTGTGCATGCAGTAACCCTCCTCCATCGCCTTTCAATGGAGATGGGGCATCAGCACCCAACACCATGTCGGTTTTCACTAGCCTTTACACCTTATCCCTATTTTGCCTGTGGCGTGCATCTTTGTGAGCAAGACTAGGTGGGATACCTAATACAAAAAAATGCAAAACATAGTTTGTGTATATCTGCGATAATAAGATTAGTATTTTTTTTTATATATAAAATAGGTGTGTGATAGGTACTGACTATTTTGAACAGATCATTCCAGTGAAACTTGTGTGTAACTGGATTAAGAAGCAACAATTATAAGCAGTCAGTTCTTCAGACAAGATAGTCTTTCAGGCCTTTTAACATTTTTTTTTTTAATAACACAAACTCGACTCGAAGGTTGTCAGAGCACTTTACACGAGCACCAGTGGTATTACAGACGGACATGTTCAGTTTTTAGGCACTGGAGATTACGTTGATTTGTCCACAATCACAGGATGTTTGAGCCTCCCGCCAGACTCAAACCTGGTTCACCAGCTTCAAAGTCAGCCGTCCTAGTCGTTAAGCCGCACCCTCTCCCTAATAATTGTTGCTAAGCAACAATTTCCTCAGGTATCCAAGTAAAGCTCAGTCAAAACAATCCCGATGTCAGGGGTTTCTAGAGAGACCCTAACTAACAGCATGATCTGGGTTGATGGCCATTCCTTAATTTAGGAACATCTCATCACTTCATTTGTAGGGAATCACTCAGAGTGCTTCAAGAATCCAGATTCGACCACAAAAGTGAGTTTGTGTAAACCAGGTTGTAGTAATGGGACCACAATATCAGATATAACAACAGTAAAATCTGGCCCACCAGACCATAAAACAGGCCCACAAACAGCCAAAAAACAACCCACACACTGACCTGTCAGACCAGGTCTTCTGGCACAGCTAGTTTGCCCTACGGGCAGAGCCACTGGAATTATGTGGCTGGGGAATGACCGAATTACATGGCAAGGTGACGAAATTATATGACAAGGTGTCTAAACTATGCTGCAAGAAGAAGCAAATAATGTGGCATAATGTAGCCCATTCAGTGTTACTATTAGCTCATTATTTTGAAATGTTTACACATGTTAACACTACCTGGGCAAAGGTTCCACTTTATTAGTACCACTTAGTACCACTTAGGCAGCCAAATACAACAAGCATTTACAATGCAATGGTTTCGCCTTTGGAAAAGTTTGAGCTATTGGCATTGTAAATGACAAAATTTGTATTTATGTGTTGGTTTTGAAAACAGATAAATAAATGGCATTGTCATTTACATTGCCATTAGCTTAATCTCTCGCAAATGTGAGACCTATTGTACCCTACGGACGAGCTCAGCAGACAGCAATTACTACCACACAAACACACCCAGAGCCAGCCACACACACACACCCAGAGCCAGCCACACACAAACACCCAGAGCCAGCCACACACACACACCCAGAGCCACACACACACACACACACACAGAGCCACACACACACCCAGAGCCACACACACACACGCAGAGCCACACACACACACACACCCAAAGCCACACACACACCCAGAGCCACACACACACACCCATCCAGAGCCACACACACACACCCAGAGCCACACACACACACACACACCCAGAGCCACACACACCTACCCAGAGCCACACACACCCACCCAGAGCCACACACACCCACCCAGAGCCACACACACCCACCCAGAGCCACACACACACTCCGCGGGCAGGGAAGCAAGCACAGCGAGGGGGCAGGGAAGCAAGCACAGCGAGGGGTTTTAGGCTATGTAAGATACACTATAGGGTAGCTTTTCCTCAACACAGTATCTAGAAACATGACTTGCCCCTGTGTCACTGTGATCAAGTTTCCACACAAAGCACAAGTCACTTTATACTGTTTTGCCCCTTATACTCTGATTATAGGCAAGATAATTTATTTCTGTTTCAAAGAATTCTAATTCAAGAATGCATAAAGAGGACTTGACCTTCTTAAAGAAACTTTCTACCCATTAGATATACTAAATTAGATAAGAAACGTCCCTGAACTAAGGAAATATATGAAATGCTGGCATTATGAGTAACATTTGTAATTAAGAATTTTAACCTTGGTATAGTGCTGGTGATGTAATCTGTTTGAGTTTGAGTTTTAGAAAATAACAAAATATTGTCGAATTGGTGCATTATGAGAATCAGTCCAATTTTTAGTAAAATGTGAACGAATTTAAATGCTTAATAAACAAGCAGCAGACAAGCAGCAGGCATTAGAGGCAGACGCAAAACCGGAGCACAAGCATCAGGCAACAGAGGCAGACGTAAAAACGGAGCACAAGCAGCAGGCAACAGAGGCAGACGCAAAACCGGAGCACAAGCAGCAGGCAACAGAGGCAGATGCAAAACAGGAGCACAAGCAGCAGGCAACAGAGGCATATGCAAAACCGGAGCACAAGCAGCAGGCAACAGAGGCACACGAAAAACGGGATGTCGTTTCCGTGACGACCTGGAGTGAGGTGGTCACCTTATATAGGACTGTGGGGGTGACCAGTAAGATCACGAGGCCTAACAGAAGGTTGCAGCTGCATGCCAGAGAGAAACCGAGGAGAAACAGTGAAAGACAGAAGAGTGCTATTTAAAAAAAATGCAGACTAAGCTACACAAAGATAAGAAATAAGAAAGACGAGATGGGTAGAGAGAGGAGAGATAAGGAGACAGGGAGAGAGAAAAAGAGACAGTTTAGTATAGTGTGAGAGAGAGGATCTATGGAAAGAGGGATGGATAGGGGAGATAGATCGAGAGAGAGATGGGCTCTAGCACATGTATGCCCCCACGAGCCTCCGTGGCTCTGAAGTAGAATGCCTCCAGTCGTTGGAGTCCCTCATGGGGGACTCAAAAGAATTGCCCCCGCTTTGGAAGAGCCTTGTGGGCTCTGAAAACAAAATGCCCCTGAAGATGCTAAGATGCCCGCACTCACCGGGAGCTTCTGGCGAACACAGCGCTCTTCTGCCTGTATGCTCCGTGGCTCTTCCTTGCTCCAGGGGGACGGGCTCACGGACAGCGGGAGGGGGGGACGGGCTCACGGACAACCAACCCTAGTTTATCCGAGCCCAAACACAGGGTTTTGGTGAACCAAAACACTTTACTTGCTGCTTGCATCCTGTTAATGTTGTCCCTTCCCAAAGGTCGAGTTATTTCACAGCCCAGGATTCAATTTGCTACAAATGTGAGTACAAGGAATGTTAATTTTAAGGTGAAGTCTTCTCTTGCTCTCAAAGCCATTTTTCAAGTTAGTGTCAAGGAGAAACATAGGCCTACGGTGGCTGGCAGGCCTCTATTCCGCCATAGAAAGCAGAAGACGAATTTGTCCAACATGACTGCTTCCTAGTGGTACTATGGTGCTCCTTTAGGGTGAGCATGACATTCTCAGCAGGAAATACAATCCTGCTCTGCTATGGTGTCTCTGGTAGTCGTGGTTCTTATTATCAATACATTCTAGAGTCCAATATTCAATCCAAAGGTGAAGATAGTCTTTTCTTAGCAATTGCTTGGATAGTGTGCGACTGCATTCTGTGCTTCTGCCATTTCTAAGCACTGTAAATAACATAAGTTCGAATAGGCTTGCTCACATTCCGACTGACCCACATATCACACAGACGTCAGCAGAGGGCATTCAACTCACTGAGCTATCTTTTGGCATCATGGTCTGACTTAAGGCACCTGATGAAAAAAGGAAATTGTGAGGATAAAGGACTGTGCCAGTGGTGCGCTAATAAATAAATGGAGCTGCCCTGTAAGTGATGGCAGCCGTCTCTTGAAGAGCAGTCGCCCGCTGGCAGCATCATACTTGCTATCCAGTAGTGCTCTAAGTGGATTAGCGCGCGCTGAACACGCAAGTCACTTCCCTTCCAGTTTCTAACACGACTGCTTACAGCGGTGTCGGGCGTGATTGATGAACAGTAGTTACACTGCAATTCCGCCAATAACGTTCGGACATTAGAAGGTTGTGGGAGATTCCGACAGGGGGTGGAAGTGTTAACCAAAGTCACTTTGAAATAACAATTGGTAGGCGCCTTTTGGTGCCTGTTTTATAGCCGGGGGGCTCTGCGTGGTAATGAGCACAAAAGGGGCGGTCCTTGAGTTTCAGTTAATTCTTACTTTGTTTAACAGGACATGTTGACGTATCGTGAAAGCCTTCTTAAATTATTTCCATGCTGCGTAAAGCAGGTGACCCTAAATGGTTAATACACGGATTCACAGAGGTCTATGTTTTTGCTGCAGCACCCTTCAGTAGTATAGATGTGGCGTTTCAGCCCACGAGCAAGCGACAATGCCCGGAAGACAAACACGACAGGGAAAGTGCGAGGCTCTGTTCTTCTGTGCAGCTTCGGCGAGGGGACCAGAGAAACAGAGCGAGTTAGAGATCCATATGGAGCCTGACCGGATGCTGCCGCGTACAGCAATCATTCCCTCGCTGCATATGTGTGCATAATGTGCAAATACTCTATAACTGCAGCCTTCCGTAGGGCAAACGATGGCCACGATGAACCCTGCTCGAACGTTGCTAAAAGGCTGCCAACCATGCAGCGGACCTCCGGCTGGAATCCTCTTCCGGCGCACCGGGGCGGAGAAGAGCTGCGGCAGAGGGAAGGGGGGGGCAAAGCGAGAGTGGGACGGACAGCGTGGGGGTGGGGGGGGACAAAGACACGGACATTGGGAGGGGGGACGGACAGCGGGATACTACCATACGGGGCCAGGAGATCTTAGCAATGAGGAAAGAACATCCATTTAAAAAAAAAATAGCACACGCCCACAGTGGCCCACGTCTTCATGACGATCGCAAAGGGGCGGGATGAGTAAAAATCGCGGGAAAGCCCACGAATCTGCTCCAGCCATGACGGACAGATGTCTGTTCCAATGGCTAGCCTCCATTTATGGAGCTAGCCAATGGAACAGAGAGGCAGAACAAAGCCACACAGTCTAAGACATAAGATTTCGCTCTGCGCAAAAGTCTGCTGCACAGCTTTCGGCGAGGCGAAACCTAAAAATGCGCAACAGAATGAATAGTAACTTTGGATCCTTTTGAGCCCAAAAATTTTTTTTGTTGAAATCTGCAGATTAGGCAGCACATGATGCATAATGTGACAAATGTGGCCAAGCCATAATTATGTGGAAATTCGCATAGTTCCGGTGGCCCTGTCTATAGGTCAGCCCAACACTGATTCATTGTTCTCTCTCTCTCTCTCTCAAAAAAGTGTAATAAGAGCTTGCTCATTTTTCTGCTCCGGTGCAAAATGTTGCACCGGATTTATTCATTATTATGAGAGCAGGAACATGTATTTTTTCATTTTTTACCACTTAGTGCAAAAACTTATGTAAATTGGTTTCGGTGTAAATCAAAGATGTGCCTGGCATTTCCTGGAGTATGTCAGTGCAGTTTTTTTGTGTATACCGTCCAAAACAGACATGAATAATTTACACATTTTGACAGCGCATACACATTTTTGTGTATCTGCCATCCTTACGCATAGATGTTCGTATGTTTATTCTCTGTCAAAAATATATTAAAACTGCTGCATTATTTTTAAAAACCTATCATCTGGCAATCAAAAGTCTTGATTAGGAGGACGTTCACAGGTTCTATACAGAATGACAATATATGCACAATTTTCTGTCTCAATAATATCGTTCATTTTGCTTCCGTTTACTGAGGAAAATGCCAGAAAATGCATTTGAGGAAGCAAACCTGTTTTGATTTCAGAGTTTTCCAGCGGCGACAAATTTTGCTAAGTCTGATCACTTGCAGAATGTGTAAAAGAATACAACTATATAAAGATTTATTGCAGTCAAAGTGTGTGTGCCGTGTGCCGGTGTCGCGTGGGCTTCTGGGCAGAAACCACTGCCTCGACCCCCAGAAACATGTCACGCAGATTACTTGGTAAAAGCGAGGAAGTGTTTCAATACTTCATGTAATTTTACACAACCGCAACGCAGGCACAAATTGAAAAGAGGTCAAGTTGCACCACAACAGTAGGCTGCTCATACAGTCACACGCTGTTGACCTAAAAACTGATGCCGGTGGGAAGGCCTCCAATTTTCACTGCTCTCCACCAGGGTAGGGTCCTTCACAAAATTCACTGACCCTGTATGTAGTACACACCACAAACTGAGCAAGCATTGGCATAGCCAATAGGTCTCGCTTTTGGGACCTTATAAGTATTTAGTTATGCAGCACAATATCCTTGGTGCAACATTAACTGTTGCATGGCTAAACAATTATACGTCTGTAATGCACTGTTCTGTCGAGAATAGTGTCTCCCCAGAGCACTCTAAATCAAATGTTCAATAATTTGTTCAATAAAGTTCAAAAAAGTTCAAAAAACATGTGATTCAATTTCAAAGCTTTTCTTTACTGGTTATTCATTTCATGATTCCTCTCATGGTGTATAATTATTCAAATCATTGGCCTAATGCATTTCGGGCTGTGCCCTTCATCGGGGGCCCTGTGCAATTCTGTAATAATAACAAATAAAGTACAGTTTCAACAAACAAATTAATTTCTCCACATTTGTTCATGTTAGTTTATGCAAAGTCAAACATTGTGCAATTTTTCTACACATGCAACGGAGGAAGGAAATGGGTGTCGATGGTATAGACTGTATTGAAAAATGGAAGACACTAGTGGTGTGAAAAAATGGGGTGCTCTATTTACAATAATACTCGTGAGTGTTGGTGAATTGGGGGTGCCTAGGGAATATTAATAGCGGTGTGAAAGTGCTCTGAAAGCTCGCAAATTCAAACCTGGTTTGGCGTTTGTAATGCCACACAGGCGTCAGATAATATCTGTAACGAAAGAGGAAAAAGGGAAATGCAATTATGAGCTGTTGTCGGTCAGCGCGTTAATCTGGAAATTGGAACGGAAATCGTCTGTCAAAGCTCGTCTCCGTTTGTAAAGCAAGCTTACCGGGTAAAGTGTTCTCGCTGAATCCTTAATGGGATTCCGGTTGAGCAGTGTGCGTTAGAAAATTCTTCCGCGTTCTGTAGTTTGAATACGGGCGGAAAGCTCCTATATTGTCAAGGAGAAGCTGATTTGCCGGGTGTGTACGTTGTGCCGAATGATGCCATTGGCTACCCATAAATCACGTGTCGAAAACAGTCCGTGACGTTTTGTTTACAAATCGATTGATTTGCCTAATGTGTATCGTGTGTACCGATAATCGCGTGGACATGAAGGAATTTATATGTAATACGGGATACTCACACGATGGGGTAAAAAACTGTTAAGGAGGAAGGGGGGTGAAGAACAGAGTGGAAGAAATTAAATAAAAATAATAATAAAGTGCATAGTGTGTGGATTCTGAATGGTGTCGTAAAACTCATGTCTTAAAACTTTCACACCAGTAGCATATGTTCAAATGACAGGGAAATTCATTTTTCATCAAATCGTAATAATACATTTATCTACAGATAGCAACTGAATTCCAAACGTTCATTAAGACCTCTTGGGGCTGTGGATGACAGTCTATTGATCCAATATAGTTCGCGTCTTAACAAGTATTGATCATTGTCTCTTCCTGGAAGTAATGGTGCTATTTCTAAAATACAAAACTTCAGTTGGCTAGGATTATGATGATGATCATTGAAATGTACTGCCACGGTGGATTTGCTGGATTTGAGGCGAATGTTACTGCAGTGTTCTGTCAGTCTGGTTTTTATTTTTCTGGATGTCTTGCCCACGTATGGGAGTCCACATGGACATTTAAGCATGTACACAAGGTTGGTGCTATCACAAGTGCCATTGACTTTCAATTTAATTTTACTTCCGCTGGATGGGTGGTTGATTTCATTCCCTCTGATAATGGAATTACAATTTCCACAATTGAGGCAGGCCAACGTGCCTTTGTATGTGGTAGGAGTTTGCATGGTTTTTGGTTTCAATAGTTCTTTGAGGTTTCTCGTCCGTTCATATGCAAATCTGGGATTTGAAGAGAAAATCCCCTTAAAATCGTCTTCCAAGGCCAGTAACGGCCAGTGTTTTAGTATGATTTTTTTGATGTTGTAACTCCTTGTGGAGTATTTTGAAATGAACACGGATCTCCGTTCCTCCCTCGGAGTGGATGGTATCAGAAGTTGTTGTCTATTCATTTGTTTTATTCTCTCCACAGCTGGTTCCAGTATGGTTTCAGGGTATCCCCGGTCCCTGAATTTCTTAATCATATTTTCTTTTTGCTCTTCATACAATTGTGGTGAGGAGGCAATGCGTTTTACTCGTAGCAGTTGAGAGTAAGGAAGATGCTTTTTTAGTGGAGGTTGATGGAAACTTTGGAAATGCAACAAGTTGTTTCTGTCTGTAGGTTTCTGAAATACTGTGGTGTGTAATTTGTCTTGATCTTTAATGATTAGTACATCCAAAAATGATAATTGTTTGTGATTGATGTTGTAGGTGAATTGGATCCGGTCATTGACATTGTTGAGATCTTGAATGGCTGATGTTAGTTCGGTAGTTGATCCTTTCCACAGTAAAAAAATGTCGTCTATGTATCTTTTGTACAATATAAGATTATCTTTCCATGATTGATTATTGAGAATGTGCTCTGTTTCATAGAAGTGCATAAAGATGTTTGCATATGCCGGGGCGGCACAATTTCCCATGGAAGTCCCGTTACATTGTCCAAAAAATTAATTGTTGTACTGAAAATAACTGTGGAATAGTGTAAAATGCATTAATTCCATGATTAGCAATTTCAGGTTTGTTTCCACCGTTTCACTGTTAATTAAAGTGATCTCAAGTGCTGTTAGTCCTAAGTCATGAGGAATTGAAGTGTATAATGCCTTCACATCAATGCTGGTCAGAATCATCTCGGTGGTGAATGAAGACTTATGATCTTCTAGAATGTTCAAAAAATGGGTGGTGTCCTTGATATATGTTGGAATCTGTTGTACTAATGGTTGTAAATGTTTGTCAATGAATTTTCCTACTGGTTCATGGATTGAATTGACTGTAGAAACAATTGGCCGGAATGGAGGAACAGTGGGGTGTTTGTGTATTTTTGGAATCATGTAAATATAGGGTACAGATGGATTTTGTTTGATGAGGTATTCTTTTTCCTTGTTGCCAATGATTCCTGTTTCAGTTGCTTTTTGAATGATGGTAATCAGGATTTTTTTGTATTCGTTGGTTGGGTCTCCTCTCAATTTCATGTAGGTGTTACTGTCGTTCACATGGTCCTTCACGTTCGTTTCATAAAACTCAGTGTCCATGATTATAAGGGCGCCGCCCTTATCTGCCTGACGTATGGTGATGTTTTTGTTTTCCGCCAAATTTTGAATTGCCAGTCTCTCTTTCTGGGTGAAGTTGGTTCTTTTGGGTCTGGGTGCTTTGAAGATTTTTAAGACATCTTGATTTACAACTTTTTCAAAGGCGTCAAGTACCTTGTGGCTCACTGGTGGTATGAAGCGGCTGGGGTTCCTGAGTCCCATCAGTTTGTCAGTTTCGGTATCTGTGATTGGTTTCTCTACCACATTAGAAAAGAAATGTCTGAGGCGTAAGTTCCTTAGGAATTTGTAAACACAGATTTGTGTTTCTAACAAGTTTGAGTGGTAAGTAGGGACAAATGATGTGCCTTTTTGTAAAGTTTTGGTTTGAAACTCATTGATGTTCTGACTTGAAATGTTGATTACTAGGTCCTGTGACTTCTGGTGTTCTGTGCTATGCTTTCTGGTTGTTGACCTTTAGTTGCTCCTGCTTCTCCCCCTCCTGGTTCTTTTGGGCGTCCATGGCCTCTCTCTAAAAAAGGAGTCGATGTGGTAGTAGAAGTTGAATCCAACAGAAGAGGTCCTACAACTTCAAAAAATGTTCAAAGATCCAGAGATGAAAATCAAACACTCGACTCAAACCAACAACAAGCAACGACTTCTACTACCACATCGACTCCTTTTTTAGAGAGAGGCATAGCACAGAACACCAGAAGTCACAGGACCTAGTAATCAACATTTCAAGTCAGAACATCAATGAGTTTCAAACCAAAACTTTACAAAAAGGCACATCATTTGTCCCTACTTACCACTCGAACTTGTTAGAAACACAAATCTGTGTTTACAAATTCCTAAGGAACTTACGCCTCAGACATTTCTTTTCTAATGTGGTAGAGAAACCAATCACAGATACCGAAACTGACAAACTGATGGGACTCAGGAACCCCAGCCGCTTCATACCACCAGTGAGCCACAAGGTACTTGACGCCTTTGAAAAAGTTGTAAATCAAGATGTCTTAAAGATCTTCAAAGCACCCAGACCCAAAAGAACCAACTTCACCCAGAAAGAGAGACTGGCCATTCAAAATTTGGCGGAAAACAAAAACATCACCATACGTCAGGCAGATAAGGGCGGCGCCCTTATAATCATGGACACTGAGTTTTATGAAACGAACGTGAAGGACCATGTGAACGACAGTAACACCTACATGAAATTGAGAGGAGACCCAACCAACGAATACAAAAAAATCCTGATTACCATCATTCAAAAAGCAACTGAAACAGGAATCATTGGCAACAAGGAAAAAGAATACCTCATCAAACAAAATCCATCTGTACCCTATATTTACATGATTCCAAAAATACACAAACACCCCACTGTTCCTCCATTCCGGCCAATTGTTTCTACAGTCAATTCAATCCATGAACCAGTAGGAAAATTCATTGACAAACATTTACAACCATTAGTACAACAGATTCCAACATATATCAAGGACACCACCCATTTTTTGAACATTCTAGAAGATCATAAGTCTTCATTCACCACCGAGATGATTCTGACCAGCATTGATGTGAAGGCATTATACACTTCAATTCCTCATGACTTAGGACTAACAGCACTTGAGAACACTTTAATTAACAGTGAAACGGTGGAAACAAACCTGAAATTGCTAATCATGGAATTAATGCATTTTACACTATTCCACAGTTATTTTCAGTACAACAATGAATTTTTTGGACAATGTAACGGGACTTCCATGGGAAATTGTGCCGCCCCGGCATATGCAAACATCTTTATGCACTTCTATGAAACAGAGCACATTCTCAATAATCAATCATGGAAAGATAATCTTATATTGTACAAAAGATACATAGACGAAATTTTTTTACTGTGGAAAGGATCAACTACCGAACTAACATCAGCCATTCAAGATCTCAACAATGTCAATGACCGGATCCAATTCACCTACAACATCAATCACAAACAATTATCATTTTTGGATGTACTAATCATTAAAGATCAAGACAAATTACACACCACAGTATTTCAGAAACCTACAGACAGAAACAACTTGTTGCATTTCCAAAGTTTCCATCAACCTCCACTAAAAAAGCATCTTCCTTACTCTCAACTGCTACGAGTAAAACGCATCGCCTCCTCACCACAATTGTATGAAGAGCAAAAAGAAAATATGATTAAGAAATTCAGGGACCGGGGATACCCTGAAACCATACTGGAACCAGCTGTGGAGAGAATAAAACAAATGAATAGACAACAACTTCTGATACCATCCACTCCGAGGGAGGAACGGAGATCCGTGTTCATTTCAAAATACTCCACAAGGAGTTACAATATCAAAAAAATCATACTAAAACACTGGCCGTTACTGGCCTTGGAAGACGATTTTAAGGGGATTTTCTCTGCAAATCCCAGATTTGCATATGAACGGACGAGAAACCTCAAAGAACTATTGAAACCAAAAACCATGCAAACTCCTACCACATACAAAGGCACGTTGGCCTGCCACAATTGTGGAAATTGTAATTCCATTATCAGAGGAATGAAATCAACCACCCATCCAGCGGAAGTAAAATTAAATTGAAAGTCAATGGCACTTGTGATAGCACCAACCTTGTGTACATGCTTAAATGTCCATGTGGACTCCCATACGTGGGCAAGACATCCAGAAAAATAAAAAACAGACTGACAGAACACCGCAGTAACATTCGCCTCAAATCCAGCAGATCCACCGTGGCAGTACATTTCAATGATCATCATCATAATCCTAGCCAACTGAAGTTTTGTATTTTAGAAATAGCACCATTACTTCCAGGAAGAGACAATGATCAATACTTGTTAAGACGCGAACTATATTGGATCAATAGACTGTCATCCACAGCCCCAAGAGGTCTTAATGAACGTTTGGAATTCAGTTGCTATCTGTAGATAAATGTATTATTACGATTTGATGAAAAATGAATTTCCCTGTCATTTGAACATATGCTACTGGTGTGAAAGTTTTAAGACATGAGTTTTACGACACCATTCAGAATCCACACACTATACACTTTATTATTATTTTTATTTAATTTCTTCCACTCTGTTCTTCACCCCCCTTCCTCCTTAACAGTTTTTTACCCCATCGTGTGAGTATCCCGTATTACATATAAATTCCTTCATGTCCACGCGATTATCGGTACACACGATACACATTAGGCAAATCACTCAATTTGTAAACAAAACGTCACGGACTGTTTTCGACACGTGATTTACGGGTAGCCAATGGCATCATTCGGCACAACGTACACACCCGGCAAATCAGCTTCTCCTTGACAATATAGGAGCTTTCCGCCCGTATTCAAACTACAGAACGCGGAAGAATTTTCGAACGCACACTGCTCAACCGGAATCCCATTAAGGATTCAGCGAGAACACTTTACCCGGTAAGCTTGCTTTACAAACGGAGACGAGCTTTGACAGACGATTTCCGTTCCAATTTCCAGATTAACGCGCTGACCGACAACAGCTCATAATTGCATTTCCCTTTTTCCTCTTTCGTTACAGATATTATTTGACGCCTGTGTGGCATTACAAACGCCAAACTAGGTTTGAATTTGCGAGCTTTCAGAGCACTTTCACACCGCTATTAATATTCCCTAGGCACCCCCAATTCACCAACACTCACGAGTATTATTGTAAATAGAGCACCCCATTTTTTCACACCACTAGTGTCTTCCATTTTTCAATACAGTCTATACCATCGACACCCATTTCCTTCCTCCGTTGCATGTGTAGAAAAATTGCACAATGTTTGACTTTGCATAAACTAACATGAACAAATGTGGAGAAATTAATTTGTTTGTTGAAACTGTACTTTATTTGTTATTATTACAGAATTGCACAGGGCCCCCGATGAAGGGCACAGCCCGAAATGCATTGGGCCAATGATTTGAATAATTATACACCATGAGAGGAATCATGAAATGAATAACCAGTAAAGAAAAGCTTTGAAATTGAATCACATGTTTTTTGAACTTTTTTTAACTTTATTGAACAAATTATTGAACATTTGATTTAGAGTGCTCTGGGGAGACACTATTCTCGACAGAACAGTGCATTACAGAGTTGTATTTAACCCAAGTACAGAGGGTTTAACCTCAGGGGCACCACCCACCTTTAACGAACTCACCAAACACATTAAACCACAGGAGTGCGCATCCCAACTTCCAATTCTGGATTTGTGATCTTACCAATTTCTGTACTAAAAACAGTGGATACAGCACCCAAAGACCAACATGCAATTTGACGACCTATCTCACTCAACTGATCAAAGAGCCGACAATTTGGCATTCACGGAAGACGACTCAAATAGAATCTATGCTCTAATTCTGGAGGATGAAAGCTCTGGCACCAGTACAGGTTCAACGCAAGCAAACATAAAGCAACTACTGTACATGTCTAAACGCATAGTTAACCATTGATTACACGCAAGTACTTTAATAAAGTATCACAAGGCACAGCGAATTCCACGAGGTCTACGGATATCCCTAAAATCAACCTTGTGCAAGAACAATGCTCGCTTCACAGAAAAATGGTTCGCAATATTGAATAAGTGCTCCCTCGACCTAATACTACTCATCATCGAAGAACTGGCCAAACTTATTGAAGATTTAAACAGAGAAACAGCCACACTCAAGGATGAATTAAACACCATGTTATCCAAGGAAGAATGGGACGAGGTACTAACAGACATCAACAAACAAATTGATATCTACACCAAAGAGATAAATGAACGTAAAGTTAGAAAGTTTAAAAGGGACATTACGGATTATCGTACCGGAGAGGTATACAATTGGGCAGACATATATGCCCGTAGACGACAACAAAAACCTCAGTATAAATCATCGGACGAGACTTCATCTGATGATTCACAATCCAACAGAAGAGGTCCTACAACTTCAAAAAATGTTCAAAGATCCAGGGATGAAAATCAAACACTCGACTCAAACCAACAACAAGCAACGACTTCTACTACCACATCGACTCCTTTTTTAGAGAGAGGCCATGGACGCCCAAAAGAACCAGGAGGGGGAGAAGCAGGAGCAACAAAAGGTCAACAACCAGAAAGCATAGCACAGAACACCAGAAGTCACAGGACCTAGTAATCAACATTTCAAGTCAGAACATCAATGAGTTTCAAACCAAAACTTTACAAAAAGGCACATCATTTGTCCCTACTTACCACTCGAACTTGTTAGAAACACAAATCTGTGTTTACAAATTCCTAAGGAACTTACGCCTCAGACATTTCTTTTCTAATGTGGTAGAGAAACCAATCACAGATACCGAAACTGAAAAACTGATGGGACTCAGGAACCCCAGCCGCTTCATACCACCAGTGAGCCACAAGGTACTTGACGCCTTTGAAAAAGTTGTAAATCAAGATGTCTTAAAAATCTTCAAAGCACTCAGACCCAAAAGAACCAACTTCACCCAGAAAGAGAGACTGGCCATTCAAAATTTGGCGGAAAACAAAAACATCACCATACGTCAGGCAGATAAGGGCGGCGCCCTTATAATCATGGACACTGAGTTTTATGAAACGAACGTGAAGGACCATGTGAACGACAGTAACACCTACATGAAATTGAGAGGAGACCCAACCAACGAATACAAAAAAAATCCTGATTACCATCATTCAAAAAGCAACTGAAACAGGAATCATTGGCAACAAGGAAAAACAATACCTCATCAAACAAAATCCATCTGTACCCTATATTTACATGATTCCAAAAATACACAAACACCCCACTGTTCCTCCATTCCGGCCAATTGTTTCTACAGTCAATTCAATCCATGAACCAGTAGGAAAATTCATTGACAAACATTTACAACCATTAGTACAACAGATTCTAACATATATCAAGGACACCACCCATTTTTTGAACATTCTAGAAGATCCTAAGTCTTCATTCACCACCGAGATGATTCTGACCAGCATTGATGTGAAGGCATTATACACTTCAATTCCTCATGACTTAGGACTAACAGCACTTGAGAACACTTTAATTAACAGTGAAACGGTGGAAACAAACCTGAAATTGCTAATCATGGAATTAATGCATTTTACACTATTCCACAGTTATTTTCAGTACAACAATGAATTTTTTGGACAATGTAACGGGACTTCCATGGGAAATTGTGCCGCCCCGGCATATGCAAACATCTTTATGCACTTCTATGAAACAGAGCACATTCTCAATAATCAATCATGGAAAGATAATCTTATATTGTACAAAAGATACATAGACGAAATTTTTTTACTGTGGAAAGGATCAACTACCGAACTAACATCAGCCATTCAAGATCTCAACAATGTCAATGACCGGATCCAATTCACCTACAACATCAATCACAAACAATTATCATTTTTGGATGTACTAATCATTAAAGATCAAGACAAATTACACACCACAGTATTTCAGAAACCTACAGACAGAAACAACTTGTTGCATTTTCCAAAGTTTCCATCAACCTCCACTAAAAAAGCATCTTCCTTACTCTCAACTGCTACGAGTAAAACGCATCGCCTCCTCACCACAATTGTATGAAGAGCAAAAATAAAATATGATTAAGAAATTCAGGGACCGGGGATACCCTGAAACCATACTGGAATCAGCTGTGGAGAGAATAAAACAAATGAATAGACAACAACTTCTGATACTATCCACTCCGAGGGAGGAACGGAGATCCGTGTTCATTTCAAAATACTCCACAAGGAGTTACAACATCAAAAAAATCATACTAAAACACTGGCCGTTACTGGCCTTGGAAGACGATTTTAAGGGGATTTTCTCTTCTAAATCCCAGATTTGCATATGAACGGACGAGAAACCTCAAAGAACTATTGAAACCAAAAACCATGCAAACTCCTACCACATACAAAGGCACGTTGGCCTGCCACAATTGTGGAAATTGTAATTCCATTATCAGAGGGAATGAAATCAACCACCCATCCAGCGGAAGTAAAATTAAATTGAAAGTCAATGGCACTTGTGATAGCACCAACCTTGTGTACATGCTTAAATGTCCATGTGGACTCCCATACGTGGGCAAGACATCCAGAAAAATAAAAACCAGACTGACAGAACACCGCAGTAACATTCGCCTCAAATCCAGCAAATCCACTGTGGCAGTACATTTCAATGATCATCATCATAATCCTAGCCAACTGAAGTTTTGTATTTTAGAAATAGCACCATTACTTCCAGGAAGAGACAATGATCAATACTTGTGAAGACGCGAACTATATTGGATCAATAGACTGTCATCCACAGCCCCAAGAGGTCTTAATGAACGTTTGGAATTCAGTTGCTATCTGTAGATAAATGTATTATTACGATTTGATGAAAAATGAATTTCCCTGTCATTTGAACATATGCTACTGGTGTGAAAGTTTTAAGACATGAGTTTTACAACATCATTCAGAATCCACACACTATGCACTTTATTATTATTTTTATTTAATTTCTTCCACTCTGTTCTTCACCCCCCTTCCTCCTTAACAGTTTTTTACCCCATCGTGTGAGTATCCCGTATTACATATAAATTCCTTCATGTCCACGCGATTATCGGTACACACGATACACATTAGGCAAATCACTCGATTTGTAAACAAAACGTCACGGACTGTTTTCGACACATGATTTATGGGTAGCCAATGGCATCATTCGGCACAACGTACACACCCGGCAAATCAGCTTCTCCTTGACAATATAGGAGCTTTCCGCCCGTATTCAAACTACAGAACGCTGAAGAATTTTCGAACGCACACTGCTCAACCGGAATCCCATTAAGGATTCAGCGAGAACACTTTACCCGGTAAGCTTGCTTTACAAACGGAGACGAGCTTTGACAGACGATTTCCGTTCCAATTTCCAGATTAACGCGCTGACCGACAACAGCTCATAATTGCATTTCCCTTTTTCCTCTTTCGTTACAGATATTATCTGACGCCTGTGTGGCATTACAAACGCCAAACCAGGTTTGAATTTGCGAGCTTTCAGAGCACTTTCCCACCGCTATTAATATTCCCTAGGCACCCCCAATTCACCAACACTCACGAGTATTATTGTAAATAGAGCACCCCATTTTTTCACACCACTAGTGTCTTCCATTTTTCAATACAGTCTATACCATCGACACCCATTTCCTTCCTCCGTTGCATGTGTAGAAAAATTGCACAATGTTTGACTTTGCATAAACTAACATGAACAAATGTGGAGAAATTAATTTGTTTGTTGAAACTGTACTTTATTTGTTATTATTACAGAATTGCACAGGGCCCCCGATGAAGGGCACAGCCCGAAATGCATTGGGCCAATTATTTGAATAATTATACACCATGAGAGGAATCATGAAATGAATAACCAGTAAAGAAAAGCTTTGAAATTGAATCACATGTTTTTTGAACTTTTTTGAACTTTATTGAACAAATTATTGAACATTTGATTTAGAGTGCTCTGGGGAGACACTATTCTCGACAGAACAGTGCATTACAGAGTTGTATTTAACCCAAGTACCGAGGGTTTAACCTCAGGGGCACCACCCACCTTTAACGAACTCACCAAACACATTAAACCACAGGAGTGCGCATCCCAACTTCCAATTCTGGATTTGTGATCTTACCAATTTCTGTACTAAAAACAGTGGATACAGCACCCAAAGACCAACATGCAATTTGACGACCTATCTCACTCAACTGATCAAAGAGCCGACACTTTGGCATTCACGGAAGACGACTCAAAGAGAATCTATGCTCTAATTCAGGAGGATGAAAGCTCTGGCACCAGTACAGGTTCAACGCAAGCAAACATAAAGCAACTACTGTACATGTCTAAACGCATAGTTAACCAACGATTACACGCAAGTACTTTAATAAAGTATCACAAGGCACAGCGAATTCCACGAGGTCTACGGATATCCCTAAAATCAACCTTGTGCAAGAACAATGCTCGCTTCACAGAAAAATGGTTCGCAATATTGAATAAGTGCTCCCTCGACCTAATACTACTCATCATCGAAGAACTGGCCAAACTTATTGAAGATTTAAACAGAGAAACAGCCACACTCAAGGATGAATTAAACACCATGTTATCCAAGGAAGAATGGGACGAGGTACTAACAGACATCAACAAACAACTTGATATCTACACCAAAGAGATAAATGAACGTAAAGTTAGAAAGTTTAAAAGGGACACTACGGATTATCGTACCGGAGAGGTATACAATTGGGCAGACATATATGCCCGTAGACGACAACAAAAACCTCAGTATAAATCATCGGACGAGACTTCATCTGATGATTCACAATCCAACAGAAGAGGTCCTACAACTTCAAAAAATGTTCAAAGATCCAGAGATGAAAATCAAACACTCGACTCAAACCAACAACAAGCAACGACTTCTACTACCACTTCGACTCCTTTTTTAGAGAGAGGCCATGGACGCCCAAAAGAACCAGGAGGGGGAGAAGCAGGAGCAACAAAAGGTCAACAACCAGAAAGCATAGCACAGAACACCAGAAGTCACAGGACCTAGTAATCAACATTTCAAGTCAGAACATCAATGAGTTTCAAACCAAAACTTTACAAAAAGGCACATCATTTGTCCCTACTTACCACTCGAACTTGTTAGAAACACAAATCTGTGTTTACAAATTCCTAAGGAACTTACGCCTCAGACATTTCTTTTCTAATGTGGTAGAGAAACCAATCACAGATACCGAAACTGACAAACTGATGGGACTCAGGAACCCCAGCCGCTTCATACCACCAGTGAGCCACAAGGTACTTGACGCCTTTGAAAAAGTTGTAAATCAAGATGTCTTAAAAATCTTCAAAGCACCCAGACCCAAAAGAACCAACTTCACCCAGAAAGAGAGACTGGCCATTCAAAATTTGGCGGAAAACAAAAACATCACCATACGTCAGGCAGATAAGGGCGGCGCCCCTATAATCATGGACACTGAGTTTTATGAAACGAACGTGAAGGACCATGTGAACGACAGTAACACCTACATGAAATTGAGAGGAGACCCAACCAACGAATACAAAAAAATCCTGATTACCATCATTCAAAAAGCAACTGAAACAGGAATCATTGGCAACAAGGAAAAAGAATACCTCATCAAACAAAATCCATCTGTACCCTATATTTACATGATTCCAAAAATACACAAACACCCCACTGTTCCTCCATTCCGGCCAATTGTTTCTACAGTCAATTCAATCCATGAACCAGTAGGAAAATTAATTGACAAACATTTACAACCATTAGTACAACAGATTCCAACATATATCAAGGACACCACCCATTTTTTGAACATTCTAGAAGATCATAAGTCTTCATTCACCACCGAGATGATTCTGACCAGCATTGATGTGAAGGCATTATACACTTCAATTCCTCATGACTTAGGACTAACAGCACTTGAGAACACTTTAATTAACAGTGAAACGGTGGAAACAAACCTGAAATTGCTAATCATGGAATTAATGCATTTTACACTATTCCACAGTTATTTTCAGTACAACAATGAATTTTTTGGACAATGTAACGGGACTTCCATGGGAAATTGTGCCGCCGCGGCATATGCAAACATCTTTATGCACTTCTATGAAACAGAGCACATTCTCAATAATCAATCATGGAAAGATAATCTTATATTGTACAAAAGATACATAGACGAAATTTTTTTTACTGTGGAAAGGATCAACTACCGAACTAACATCAGCCATTCAAGATCTCAACAATGTCAATGACCGGATCCAATTCACCTACAACATCAATCACAAACAATTATCATTTTTGGATGTACTAATCATTAAAGATCAAGACAAATTACACACCACAGTATTTCAGAAACCTACAGACAGAAACAACTTGTTGCATTTCCAAAGTTTCCATCAACCTCCACTAAAAAAGCATCTTCCTTACTCTCAACTGCTACGAGTAAAACGCATCGCCTCCTCACCACAATTGTATGAAGAGCAAAAAGAAAATATGATTAAGAAATTCAGGGACCGGGGATACCCTGAAACCATACTGGAACCAGCTGTGGAGAGAATAAAACAAATGAATAGACAACAACTTCTGATACCATCCACTCCGAGGGAGGAACGGAGATCCGTGTTCATTTCAAAATACTCCACAAGGAGTTACAACATCAAAAAAATCATACTAAAACACTGGCCGTTACTGGCCTTGGAAGACGATTTTAAGGGGATTTTCTCTTCAAATCCCAGATTTGCATATGAACGGACGAGAAACCTCAAAGAACTATTGAAACCAAAAACCATGCAAACTCCTACCACATACAAAGGCACGTTGGCCTGCCACAATTGTGGAAATTGTAATTCCATTATCAGAGGGAATGAAATCAACCACCCATCCAGCGGAAGTAAAATTAAATTGAAAGTCAATGGCACTTGTGATAGCACCAACCTTTTGTACATGCTTAAATGTCCATGTGGACTCCCATACGTGGGCAAGACATCCAGAAAAATAAAAACCAGACTGACAGAACACCGCAGTAACATTCGCCTCAAATCCAGCAAATCCACCGTGGCAGTACATTTCAATGATCATCATCATAATCCTAGCCAACTGAAGTTTTGTATTTTAGAAATAGCACCATTACTTCCAGGAAGAGACAATGATCAATACTTGTTAAGACGCGAACTAAATTGGATCAATAGACTGTCATCCACAGCCCCAAGAGGTCTTAATGAACGTTTGGAATTCAGTTGCTATCTGTAGATAAATGTATTATTACGATTTGATGAAAAATGAATTTCCCTGTCATTTGAACATATGCTACTGGTGTGAAAGTTTTAAGACATGAGTTTTACGACACTATTCAGAATCTACACACTATGCACTTTATTATTATTTTTATTTAATTTCTTCCACTCTGTTCTTCACCCCCCTTCCTCCTTAACAGTTTTTTACCCCATCGTGTGAGTATCCCGTATTACATATAAATTCCTTCATGTCCACGCGATTATCGGTACACACGATACACATTAGGCAAATCACTCGATTTGTAAACAAAACGTCACGGACTGTTTTCGACACGTGATTTACGGGTAGCCAATGGCATCATTCGGCACAACGTACACACCCGGCAAATCAGCTTCTCCTTGACAATATAGGAGCTTTCCGCCCGTATTCAAACTACAGAACGCGGAAGAATTTTCGAACGCACACTGCTCAACCTGAATCCCATTAAGGATTCAGCGAGAACACTTTACCCGGTAAGCTTGCTTTACAAACGGAGACGAGCTTTGACAGACGATTTCCGTTCCAATTTCCAGATTAACGCGCTGACCGACAACAGCTCATAATTGCATTTCCCTTTTTCCTCTTTCGTTACAGATATTATCTGACGCCTGTGTGGCATTACAAACGCCAAACCAGGTTTGAATTTGCGAGCTTTCAGAGCACTTTCACACCGCTATTAATATTCCCTAGGCACCCCCAATTCACCAACACTCACGAGTATTATTGTAAATAGAGCACCCCATTTTTTCACACCACTAGTGTCTTCCATTTTTCAATACAGTCTATACCATCGACACCCATTTCCTTCCTCCGTTGCATGTGTAGAAAAATTGCACAATGTTTGACTTTGCATAAACTAACATGAACAAAGTGGAGAAATTAATTTGTTTGTTGAAACTGTACTTTATTTGTTATTATTACAGAATTGCACAGGGCCCCCGATGAAGGGCACAGCCCGAAATGCATTGGGCCAATGATTTGAATAATTATACACCATGAGAGGAATCATGAAATGAATAACCAGTAAAGAAAAGCTTTGAAATTGAATCACATGTTTTTGAACTTTTTGAACTTTATTGAACAAATTATTGAACATTTGATTTAGAGTGCTCTGGGGAGACACTATTCTCGACAGAACAGTGCATTACAGAGTTGTATTTAACCCAAGTACAGAGGGTTGAACCTCAGGGGCACCACCCCCCCTTTAACGAACTCACCAAACACATTAAACCACAGGAGTGCGCATCCCAACTTCCGTTTCTGGATTTGTGATCTTACCAATTTCTGTACTAAAAACAGTGGATACATGCACCCAAAGACCAACATGCAATTTGACGACCTATCTCACTCAACTGATCAAAGAGCCGACTTTGGCATTCACGGAAGACGACTCAAAGAGAATCTATGCTCTAATTCAGGAGGATGAAAGCTCTGGCACCAGTACAGGTTCAACGCAAGCAAACATAAAGCAACTACTGTACATGTCTAAACGCATAGTTAACCAACGATTACACGCAAGTACTTTAATAAAGTATCACAAGGCACAGCGAATTCCACGAGGTCTACGGATATCCCTAAAATCAACCTTGTGCAAGAACAATGCTCGCTTCACAGAAAAATGGCTTGCAATATTGAATAAGTGCTCCCTCGACCTAATACTACTCATCATCGAAGAACTGGCCAAACTTATTGAAGATTTAAACAGAGAAACAGCCACACTCAAGGATGAATTAAACACCATGTTATCCAAGGAAGAATGGGACGAGGTACTAACAGACATCAACAAACAACTTGATATCTACACCAAAGAGATAAATGAACGTAAAGTTAGAAAGTTTAAAAGGGACACTACGGATTATCGTACCGGAGAGGTATACAATTGGGCAGACATATATGCCCGTAGACGACAACAAAAACCTCAGTATAAATCATCGGACGAGACTTCATCTGATGATTCACAATCCAACAGAAGAGGTCCTACAACTTCAAAAAATGTTCAAAGATCCAGAGATGAAAATCAAACACTCGACTCAAACCAACAACAAGCAACGACTTCTACTACCACATCGACTCCTTTTTTAGAGAGAGGCCATGGACGCCCAAAAGAACCAGGAGGGGGAGAAGCAGGAGCAACAAAAGGTCAACAACCAGAAAGCATAGCACAGAACACCAGAAGTCACAGGACCTAGTAATCAACATTTCAAGTCAGAACATCAATGAGTTTCAAACCAAAACTTTACAAAAAGGCACATCATTTGTCCCTACTTACCACTCGAACTTGTTAGAAACACAAATCTGTGTTTACAAATTCCTAAGGAACTTACGCCTCAGACATTTCTTTTCTAATGTGGTAGAGAAACCAATCACAGATACCGAAACTGACAAACTGATGGGACTCAGGAACCCCAGCCGCTTCATACCACCAGTGAGCCACAAGGTACTTGACGCCTATGAAAAAGTTGTAAATCAAGATGTCTTAAAAATCTTCAAAGCACCCAGACCCAAAAGAACCAACTTCACCCAGAAAGAGAGACTGGCCATTCAAAATTTGGCGGAAAACAAAAACATCACCATACGTCAGGCAGATAAGGGCGGCGCCCTTATAATCATGGACACTGAGTTTTATGAAACGAACGTGAAGGACCATGTGAACGACAGTAACACCTACATGAAATTGAGAGGAGACCCAACCAACGAATACAAAAAAATCCTGATTACCATCATTCAAAAAGCAACTGAAACAGGAATCATTGGCAACAAGGAAAAAGAATACCTCATCAAACAAAATCCATCTGTACCCTATATTTACATGATTCCAAAAATACACAAACACCCCACTGTTCCTCCATTCCGGCCAATTGTTTCTACAGTCAATTCAATCCATGAACCAGTAGGAAAATTCATTGACAAACATTTACAACCATTAGTACAACAGATTCCAACATATATCAAGGACACCACCCATTTTTTGAACATTCTAGAAGATCATAAGTCTTCATTCACCACCGAGATGATTCTGACCAGCATTGATGTGAAGGCATTATACACTTCAATTCCTCATGACTTAGGACTAACAGCACTTGAGAACACTTTAATTAACAGTGAAACGGTGGAAACAAACCTGAAATTGCTAATCATGGAATTAATGCATTTTACACTATTCCACAGTTATTTTCAGTACAACAATGAATTTTTTGGACAATGTAACGGGACTTCCATGGGAAATTGTGCCGCCCCGGCATATGCAAACATCTTTATGCACTTCTATGAAACAGAGCACATTCTCAATAATCAATCATGGAAAGATAATCTTATATTGTACAAAAGATACATAGACGAAATTTTTTTACTGTGGAAAGGATCAACTACCGAACTAACATCAGCCATTCAAGATCTCAACAATGTCAATGACCGGATCCAATTCACCTACAACATCAATCACAAACAATTATCATTTTTGGATGTACTAATCATTAAAGATCAAGACAAATTACACACCACAGTATTTCAGAAACCTACAGACAGAAACAACTTGTTGCATTTCCAAAGTTTCCATCAACCTCCACTAAAAAAGCATCTTCCTTACTCTCAACTGCTACGAGTAAAACGCATCGCCTCCTCACCACAATTGTATGAAGAGCAAAAAGAAAATATGATTAAGAAATTCAGGGACCGGGGATACCCTGAAACCATACTGGAACCAGCTGTGGAGAGAATAAAACAAATGAATAGACAACAACTTCTGATACCATCCACTCCGAGGGAGGAACGGAGATCCGTGTTCATTTCAAAATACTCCACAAGGAGTTACAATATCAAAAAAATCATACTAAAACACTGGCCGTTACTGGCCTTGGAAGACGATTTTAAGGGGATTTTCTCTGCAAATCCCAGATTTGCATATGAACGGACGAGAAACCTCAAAGAACTATTGAAACCAAAAACCATGCAAACTCCTACCACATACAAAGGCACGTTGGCCTGCCACAATTGTGGAAATTGTAATTCCATTATCAGAGGAATGAAATCAACCACCCATCCAGCGGAAGTAAAATTAAATTGAAAGTCAATGGCACTTGTGATAGCACCAACCTTGTGTACATGCTTAAATGTCCATGTGGACTCCCATACGTGGGCAAGACATCCAGAAAAATAAAAACCAGACTGACAGAACACCGCAGTAACATTCGCCTCAAATCCAGCAGATCCACCGTGGCAGTACATTTCAATGATCATCATCATAATCCTAGCCAACTGAAGTTTTGTATTTTAGAAATAGCACCATTACTTCCAGGAAGAGACAATGATCAATACTTGTTAAGACGCGAACTATATTGGATCAATAGACTGTCATCCACAGCCCCAAGAGGTCTTAATGAACGTTTGGAATTCAGTTGCTATCTGTAGATAAATGTATTATTACGATTTGATGAAAAATGAATTTCCCTGTCATTTGAACATATGCTACTGGTGTGAAAGTTTTAAGACATGAGTTTTACGACACCATTCAGAATCCACACACTATACACTTTATTATTATTTTTATTTAATTTCTTCCACTCTGTTCTTCACCCCCCTTCCTCCTTAACAGTTTTTTACCCCATCGTGTGAGTATCCCGTATTACATATAAATTCCTTCATGTCCACGCGATTATCGGTACACACGATACACATTAGGCAAATCACTCAATTTGTAAACAAAACGTCACGGACTGTTTTCGACACGTGATTTACGGGTAGCCAATGGCATCATTCGGCACAACGTACACACCCGGCAAATCAGCTTCTCCTTGACAATATAGGAGCTTTCCGCCCGTATTCAAACTACAGAACGCGGAAGAATTTTCGAACGCACACTGCTCAACCGGAATCCCATTAAGGATTCAGCGAGAACACTTTACCCGGTAAGCTTGCTTTACAAACGGAGACGAGCTTTGACAGACGATTTCCGTTCCAATTTCCAGATTAACGCGCTGACCGACAACAGCTCATAATTGCATTTCCCTTTTTCCTCTTTCGTTACAGATATTATTTGACGCCTGTGTGGCATTACAAACGCCAAACTAGGTTTGAATTTGCGAGCTTTCAGAGCACTTTCACACCGCTATTAATATTCCCTAGGCACCCCCAATTCACCAACACTCACGAGTATTATTGTAAATAGAGCACCCCATTTTTTCACACCACTAGTGTCTTCCATTTTTCAATACAGTCTATACCATCGACACCCATTTCCTTCCTCCGTTGCATGTGTAGAAAAATTGCACAATGTTTGACTTTGCATAAACTAACATGAACAAATGTGGAGAAATTAATTTGTTTGTTGAAACTGTACTTTATTTGTTATTATTACAGAATTGCACAGGGCCCCCGATGAAGGGCACAGCCCGAAATGCATTGGGCCAATGATTTGAATAATTATACACCATGAGAGGAATCATGAAATGAATAACCAGTAAAGAAAAGCTTTGAAATTGAATCACATGTTTTTTGAACTTTTTTTAACTTTATTGAACAAATTATTGAACATTTGATTTAGAGTGCTCTGGGGAGACACTATTCTCGACAGAACAGTGCATTACAGAGTTGTATTTAACCCAAGTACAGAGGGTTTAACCTCAGGGGCACCACCCACCTTTAACAAACTCACCAAACACATTAAACCACAGGAGTGCGCATCCCAACTTCCAATTCTGGATTTGTGATCTTACCAATTTCTGTACTAAAAACAGTGGATACAGCACCCAAAGACCAACATGCAATTTGACGACCTATCTCACTCAACTGATCAAAGAGCCGACAATTTGGCATTCACGGAAGACGACTCAAATAGAATCTATGCTCTAATTCTGGAGGATGAAAGCTCTGGCACCAGTACAGGTTCAACGCAAGCAAACATAAAGCAACTACTGTACATGTCTAAACGCATAGTTAACCAACGATTACACGCAAGTACTTTAATAAAGTATCACAAGGCACAGCGAATTCCACGAGGTCTACGGATATCCCTAAAATCAACCTTGTGCAAGAACAATGCTCGCTTCACAGAAAAATGGTTCGCAATATTGAATAAGTGCTCCCTCGACCTAATACTACTCATCATCGAAGAACTGGCCAAACTTATTGAAGATTTAAACAGAGAAACAGCCACACTCAAGGATGAATTAAACACCATGTTATCCAAGGAAGAATGGGACGAGGTACTAACAGACATCAACAAACAAATTGATATCTACACCAAAGAGATAAATGAACGTAAAGTTAGAAAGTTTAAAAGGGACATTACGGATTATCGTACCGGAGAGGTATACAATTGGGCAGACATATATGCCCGTAGACGACAACAAAAACCTCAGTATAAATCATCGGACGAGACTTCATCTGATGATTCACAATCCAACAGAAGAGGTCCTACAACTTCAAAAAATGTTCAAAGATCCAGGGATGAAAATCAAACACTCGACTCAAACCAACAACAAGCAACGACTTCTACTACCACATCGACTCCTTTTTTAGAGAGAGGCCATGGACGCCCAAAAGAACCAGGAGGGGGAGAAGCAGGAGCAACAAAAGGTCAACAACCAGAAAGCATAGCACAGAACACCAGAAGTCACAGGACCTAGTAATCAACATTTCAAGTCAGAACATCAATGAGTTTCAAACCAAAACTTTACAAAAAGGCACATCATTTGTCCCTACTTACCACTCGAACTTGTTAGAAACACAAATCTGTGTTTACAAATTCCTAAGGAACTTACGCCTCAGACATTTCTTTTCTAATGTGGTAGAGAAACCAATCACAGATACCGAAACTGACAAACTGATGGGACTCAGGAACCCCAGCCGCTTCATACCACCAGTGAGCCACAAGGTACTTGACGCCTTTGAAAAAGTTGTAAATCAAGATGTCTTAAAAATCTTCAAAGCACTCAGACCCAAAAGAACCAACTTCACCCAGAAAGAGAGACTGGCCATTCAAAATTTGGCGGAAAACAAAAACATCACCATACGTCAGGCAGATAAGGGCGGCGCCCTTATAATCATGGACACTGAGTTTTATGAAACGAACGTGAAGGACCATGTGAACGACAGTAACACCTACATGAAATTGAGAGGAGACCCAACCAACGAATACAAAAAAAATCCTGATTACCATCATTCAAAAAGCAACTGAAACAGGAATCATTGGCAACAAGGAAAAACAATACCTCATCAAACAAAATCCATCTGTACCCTATATTTACATGATTCCAAAAATACACAAACACCCCACTGTTCCTCCATTCCGGCCAATTGTTTCTACAGTCAATTCAATCCATGAACCAGTAGGAAAATTCATTGACAAACATTTACAACCATTAGTACAACAGATTCCAACATATATCAAGGACACCACCCATTTTTTGAACATTCTAGAAGATCCTAAGTCTTCATTCACCACCGAGATGATTCTGACCAGCATTGATGTGAAGGCATTATACACTTCAATTCCTCATGACTTAGGACTAACAGCACTTGAGAACACTTTAATTAACAGTGAAACGGTGGAAACAAACCTGAAATTGCTAATCATGGAATTAATGCATTTTACACTATTCCACAGTTATTTTCAGTACAACAATGAATTTTTTGGACAATGTAACGGGACTTCCATGGGAAATTGTGCCGCCCCGGCATATGCAAACATCTTTATGCACTTCTATGAAACAGAGCACATTCTCAATAATCAATCATGGAAAGATAATCTTATATTGTACAAAAGATACATAGACGAAATTTTTTTACTGTGGAAAGGATCAACTACCGAACTAACATCAGCCATTCAAGATCTCAACAATGTCAATGACCGGATCCAATTCACCTACAACATCAATCACAAACAATTATCATTTTTGGATGTACTAATCATTAAAGATCAAGACAAATTACACACCACAGTATTTCAGAAACCTACAGACAGAAACAACTTGTTGCATTTTCCAAAGTTTCCATCAACCTCCACTAAAAAAGCATCTTCCTTACTCTCAACTGCTACGAGTAAAACGCATCGCCTCCTCACCACAATTGTATGAAGAGCAAAAAGAAAATATGATTAAGAAATTCAGGGACCGGGGATACCCTGAAACCATACTGGAATCAGCTGTGGAGAGAATAAAACAAATGAATAGACAACAACTTCTGATACCATCCACTCCGAGGGAGGAACGGAGATCCGTGTTCATTTCAAAATACTCCACAAGGAGTTACAACATCAAAAAAATCATACTAAAACACTGGCCGTTACTGGCCTTGGAAGACGATTTTAAGGGGATTTTCTCTTCTAAATCCCAGATTTGCATATGAACGGACGAGAAACCTCAAAGAACTATTGAAACCAAAAACCATGCAAACTCCTACCACATACAAAGGCACGTTGGCCTGCCACAATTGTGGAAATTGTAATTCCATTATCAGAGGGAATGAAATCAACCACCCATCCAGCGGAAGTAAAATTAAATTGAAAGTCAATGGCACTTGTGATAGCACCAACCTTGTGTACATGCTTAAATGTCCATGTGGACTCCCATACGTGGGCAAGACATCCAGAAAAATAAAAACCAGACTGACAGAACACCGCAGTAACATTCGCCTCAAATCCAGCAAATCCACTGTGGAAGTACATTTCAATGATCATCATCATAATCCTAGCCAACTGAAGTTTTGTATTTTAGAAATAGCACCATTACTTCCAGGAAGAGACAATGATCAATACTTGTTAAGACGCGAACTATATTGGATCAATAGACTGTCATCCACAGCCCCAAGAGGTCTTAATGAACGTTTGGAATTCAGTTGCTATCTGTAGATAAATGTATTATTACGATTTGATGAAAAATGAATTTCCCTGTCATTTGAACATATGCTACTGGTGTGAAAGTTTTAAGTCATGAGTTTTACAACATCATTCAGAATCCACACACTATGCACTTTATTATTATTTTTATTTAATTTCTTCCACTCTGTTCTTCACCCCCCTTCCTCCTTAACAGTTTTTTACCCCATCGTGTGAGTATCCCGTATTACATATAAATTCCTTCATGTCCACGCGATTATCGGTACACACGATACACATTAGGCAAATCACTCGATTTGTAAACAAAACGTCACGGACTGTTTTCGACACATGATTTATGGGTAGCCAATGGCATCATTCGGCACAACGTACACACCCGGCAAATCAGCTTCTCCTTGACAATATAGGAGCTTTCCGCCCGTATTCAAACTACAGAACGCTGAAGAATTTTCGAACGCACACTGCTCAACCGGAATCCCATTAAGGATTCAGCGAGAACACTTTACCCGGTAAGCTTGCTTTACAAACGGAGACGAGCTTTGACAGACGATTTCCGTTCCAATTTCCAGATTAACGCGCTGACCGACAACAGCTCATAATTGCATTTCCCTTTTTCCTCTTTCGTTACAGATATTATCTGACGCCTGTGTGGCATTACAAACGCCAAACCAGGTTTGAATTTGCGAGCTTTCAGAGCACTTTCACACCGCTATGAATATTCCCTAGGCACCCCCAATTCACCAACACTCACGAGTATTATTGTAAATAGAGCACCCCATTTTTTCACACCACTAGTGTCTTCCATTTTTCAATACAGTCTATACCAGCGACACCCATTTCCTTCCTCCGTTGCATGTGTAGAAAAATTGCACAATGTTTGACTTTGCATAAACTAACATGAACAAATGTGGAGAAATTAATTTGTTTGTTGAAACTGTACTTTATTTGTTATTATTACAGAATTGCACAGGGCCCCCGATGAAGGGCACAGCCCGAAATGCATTGGGCCAATTATTTGAATAATTATACACCATGAGAGGAATCATGAAATGAATAACCAGTAAAGAAAAGCTTTGAAATTGAATCACATGTTTTTTGAACTTTTTTGAACTTTATTGAACAAATTATTGAACATTTGATTTAGAGTGCTCTGGGGAGACACTATTCTCGACAGAACAGTGCATTACAGAGTTGTATTTAACCCAAGTACCGAGGGTTTAACCTCAGGGGCACCACCCACCTTTAACGAACTCACCAAACACATTAAACCACAGGAGTGCGCATCCCAACTTCCAATTCTGGATTTGTGATCTTACCAATTTCTGTACTAAAAACAGTGGATACAGCACCCAAAGACCAACATGCAATTTGACGACCTATCTCACTCAACTGATCAAAGAGCCGACACTTTGGCATTCACGGAAGACGACTCAAAGAGAATCTATGCTCTAATTCAGGAGGATGAAAGCTCTGGCACCAGTACAGGTTCAACGCAAGCAAACATAAAGCAACTACTGTACATGTCTAAACGCATAGTTAACCAACGATTACACGCAAGTACTTTAATAAAGTATCACAAGGCACAGCGAATTCCACGAGGTCTACGGATATCCCTAAAATCAACCTTGTGCAAGAACAATGCTCGCTTCACAGAAAAATGGTTCGCAATATTGAATAAGTGCTCCCTCGACCTAATACTACTCATCATCGAAGAACTGGCCAAACTTATTGAAGATTTAAACAGAGAAACAGCCACACTCAAGGATGAATTAAACACCATGTTATCCAAGGAAGAATGGGACGAGGTACTAACAGACATCAACAAACAACTTGATATCTACACCAAAGAGATAAATGAACGTAAAGTTAGAAAGTTTAAAAGGGACACTACGGATTATCGTACCGGAGAGGTATACAATTGGGCAGACATATATGCCCGTAGACGACAACAAAAACCTCAGTATAAATCATCGGACGAGACTTCATCTGATGATTCACAATCCAACAGAAGAGGTCCTACAACTTCAAAAAATGTTCAAAGATCCAGAGATGAAAATCAAACACTCGACTCAAACCAACAACAAGCAACGACTTCTACTACCACATCGACTCCTTTTTTAGAGAGAGGCCATGGACGCCCAAAAGAACCAGGAGGGGGAGAAGCAGGAGCAACAAAAGGTCAACAACCAGAAAGCATAGCACAGAACACCAGAAGTCACAGGACCTAGTAATCAACATTTCAAGTCAGAACATCAATGAGTTTCAAACCAAAACTTTACAAAAAGGCACATCATTTGTCCCTACTTACCACTCGAACTTGTTAGAAACACAAATCTGTGTTTACAAATTCCTAAGGAACTTACGCCTCAGACATTTCTTTTCTAATGTGGTAGAGAAACCAATCACAGATACCGAAACTGACAAACTGATGGGACTCAGGAACCCCAGCCGCTTCATACCACCAGTGAGCCACAAGGTACTTGACGCCTTTGAAAAAGTTGTAAATCAAGATGTCTTAAAAATCTTCAAAGCACCCAGACCCAAAAGAACCAACTTCACCCAGAAAGAGAGACTGGCCATTCAAAATTTGGCGGAAAACAAAAACATCACCATACGTCAGGCAGATAAGGGCGCCCCTATAATCATGGACACTGAGTTTTATGAAACGAACGTGAAGGACCATGTGAACGACAGTAACACCTACATGAAATTGAGAGGAGACCCAACCAACGAATACAAAAAAATCCTGATTACCATCATTCAAAAAGCAACTGAAACAGGAATCATTGGCAACAAGGAAAAAGAATACCTCATCAAACAAAATCCATCTGTACCCTATATTTACATGATTCCAAAAATACACAAACACCCCACTGTTCCTCCATTCCGGCCAATTGTTTCTACAGTCAATTCAATCCATGAACCAGTAGGAAAATTAATTGACAAACATTTACAACCATTAGTACAACAGATTCCAACATATATCAAGGACACCACCCATTTTTTGAACATTCTAGAAGATCATAAGTCTTCATTCACCACCGAGATGATTCTGACCAGCATTGATGTGAAGGCATTATACACTTCAATTCCTCATGACTTAGGACTAACAGCACTTGAGAACACTTTAATTAACAGTGAAACGGTGGAAACAAACCTGAAATTGCTAATCATGGAATTAATGCATTTTACACTATTCCACAGTTATTTTCAGTACAACAATGAATTTTTTGGACAATGTAACGGGACTTCCATGGGAAATTGTGCCGCCGCGGCATATGCAAACATCTTTATGCACTTCTATGAAACAGAGCACATTCTCAATAATCAATCATGGAAAGATAATCTTATATTGTACAAAAGATACATAGACGAAATTTTTTTTACTGTGGAAAGGATCAACTACCGAACTAACATCAGCCATTCAAGATCTCAACAATGTCAATGACCGGATCCAATTCACCTACAACATCAATCACAAACAATTATCATTTTTGGATGTACTAATCATTAAAGATCAAGACAAATTACACACCACAGTATTTCAGAAACCTACAGACAGAAACAACTTGTTGCATTTCCAAAGTTTCCATCAACCTCCACTAAAAAAGCATCTTCCTTACTCTCAACTGCTACGAGTAAAACGCATCGCCTCCTCACCACAATTGTATGAAGAGCAAAAAGAAAATATGATTAAGAAATTCAGGGACCGGGGATACCCTGAAACCATACTGGAACCAGCTGTGGAGAGAATAAAACAAATGAATAGACAACAACTTCTGATACCATCCACTCCGAGGGAGGAACGGAGATCCGTGTTCATTTCAAAATACTCCACAAGGAGTTACAACATCAAAAAAATCATACTAAAACACTGGCCGTTACTGGCCTTGGAAGACGATTTTAAGGGGATTTTCTCTTCAAATCCCAGATTTGCATATGAACGGACGAGAAACCTCAAAGAACTATTGAAACCAAAAACCATGCAAACTCCTACCACATACAAAGGCACGTTGGCCTGCCACAATTGTGGAAATTGTAATTCCATTATCAGAGGGAATGAAATCAACCACCCATCCAGCGGAAGTAAAATTAAATTGAAAGTCAATGGCACTTGTGATAGCACCAACCTTTTGTACATGCTTAAATGTCCATGTGGACTCCCATACGTGGGCAAGACATCCAGAAAAATAAAAACCAGACTGACAGAACACCGCAGTAACATTCGCCTCAAATCCAGCAAATCCACCGTGGCAGTACATTTCAATGATCATCATCATAATCCTAGCCAACTGAAGTTTTGTATTTTAGAAATAGCACCATTACTTCCAGGAAGAGACAATGATCAATACTTGTTAAGACGCGAACTATATTGGATCAATAGACTGTCATCCACAGCCCCAAGAGGTCTTAATGAACGTTTGGAATTCAGTTGCTATCTGTAGATAAATGTATTATTACGATTTGATGAAAATGAATTTCCCTGTCATTTGAACATATGCTACTGGTGTGAAAGTTTTAAGACATGAGTTTTACGACACTATTCAGAATCTACACACTATGCACTTTATTATTATTTTTATTTAATTTCTTCCACTCTGTTCTTCACCCCCCTTCCTCCTTAACAGTTTTTTACCCCATCGTGTGAGTATCCCGTATTACATATAAATTCCTTCATGTCCACGCGATTATCGGTACACACGATACACATTAGGCAAATCACTCGATTTGTAAACAAAACGTCACGGACTGTTTTCGACACGTGATTTACGGGTAGCCAATGGCATCATTCGGCACAACGTACACACCCGGCAAATCAGCTTCTCCTTGACAATATAGGAGCTTTCCGCCCGTATTCAAACTACAGAACGCGGAAGAATTTTCGAACGCACACTGCTCAACCTGAATCCCATTAAGGATTCAGCGAGAACACTTTACCCGGTAAGCTTGCTTTACAAACGGAGACGAGCTTTGACAGACGATTTCCGTTCCAATTTCCAGATTAACGCGCTGACCGACAACAGCTCATAATTGCATTTACCTTTTTCCTCTTTCGTTACAGATATTATCTGACGCCTGTGTGGCATTACAAACGCCAAACCAGGTTTGAATTTGCGAGCTTTCAGAGCACTTTCACACCGCTATTAATATTCCCTAGGCACCCCCAATTCACCAACACTCACGAGTATTATTGTAAATAGAGCACCCCATTTTTTCACACCACTAGTGTCTTCCATTTTTCAATACAGTCTATACCATCGACACCCATTTCCTTCCTCCGTTGCATGTGTAGAAAAATTGCACAATGTTTGACTTTGCATAAACTAACATGAACAAATGTGGAGAAATTAATTTGTTTGTTGAAACTGTACTTTATTTGTTATTATTACAGAATTGCACAGGGCCCCCGATGAAGGGCACAGCCCGAAATGCATTGGGCCAATGATTTGAATAATTATACACCATGAGAGGAATCATGAAATGAATAACCAGTAAAGAAAAGCTTTGAAATTGAATCACATGTTTTTTGAACTTTTTTGAACTTTATTGAACAAATTATTGAACATTTGATTTAGAGTGCTCTGGGGAGACACTATTCTCGACAGAACAGTGCATTACAGAGTTGTATTTAACCCAAGTACAGAGGGTTGAACCTCAGGGGCACCACCCACCTTTAACGAACTCACCAAACACATTAAACCACAGGAGTGCGCATCCCAACTTCCGTTTCTGGATTTGTGATCTTACCAATTTCTGTACTAAAAACAGTGGATACAGCACCCAAAGACCAACATGCAATTTGACGACCTATCTCACTCAACTGATCAAAGAGCCGACACTTTGGCATTCACGGAAGACGACTCAAAGAGAATCTATGCTCTAATTCAGGAGGATGAAAGCTCTGGCACCAGTACAGGTTCAACGCAAGCAAACATAAAGCAACTACTGTACATGTCTAAACGCATAGTTAACCAACGATTACACGCAAGTACTTTAATAAAGTATCACAAGGCACAGCGAATTCCACGAGGTCTACGGATATCCCTAAAATCAACCTTGTGCAAGAACAATGCTCGCTTCACAGAAAAATGGCTTGCAATATTGAATAAGTGCTCCCTCGACCTAATACTACTCATCATCGAAGAACTGGCCAAACTTATTGAAGATTTAAACAGAGAAACAGCCACACTCAAGGATGAATTAAACACCATGTTATCCAAGGAAGAATGGGACGAGGTACTAACAGACATCAACAAACAACTTGATATCTACACCAAAGAGATAAATGAACGTAAAGTTAGAAAGTTTAAAAGGGACACTACGGATTATCGTACCGGAGAGGTATACAATTGGGCAGACATATATGCCCGTAGACGACAACAAAAACCTCAGTATAAATCATCGGACGAGACTTCATCTGATGATTCACAATCCAACAGAAGAGGTCCTACAACTTCAAAAAATGTTCAAAGATCCAGAGATGAAAATCAAACACTCGACTCAAACCAACAACAAGCAACGACTTCTACTACCACATCGACTCCTTTTTTAGAGAGAGGCCATGGACGCCCAAAAGAACCAGGAGGGGGAGAAGCAGGAGCAACAAAAGGTCAACAACCAGAAAGCATAGCACAGAACACCAGATGTCACAGGACCTAGTAATCAACATTTCAAGTCAGAACATCAATGAGTTTCAAACCAAAACTTTACAAAAAGGCACATCATTTGTCCCTACTTACCACTCGAACTTGTTAGAAACACAAATCTGTGTTTACAAATTCCTAAGGAACTTACGCCTCAGACATTTCTTTTCTAATGTGGTAGAGAAACCAATCACAGATACCGAAACTGACAAACTGATGGGACTCAGGAACCCCAGCCGCTTCATACCACCAGTGAGCCACAAGGTACTTGACGCCTTTGAAAAAGTTGTAAATCAAGATGTCTTAAAAATCTTCAAAGCACCCAGACCCAAAAGAACCAACTTCACCCAGAAAGAGAGACTGGCCATTCAAAATTTGGCGGAAAACAAAAACATCACCATACGTCAGGCAGATAAGGGCGGCGCCCTTATAATCATGGACACTGAGTTTTATGAAACGAACGTGAAGGACCATGTGAACGACAGTAACACCTACATGAAATTGAGAGGAGACCCAACCAACGAATACAAAAAAATCCTGATTACCATCATTCAAAAAGCAACTGAAACAGGAATCATTGGCAACAAGGAAAAAGAATACCTCATCAAACAAAATCCATCTGTACCCTATATTTACATGATTCCAAAAATACACAAACACCCCACTGTTCCTCCATTCCGGCCAATTGTTTCTACAGTCAATTCAATCCATGAACCAGTAGGAAAATTCATTGACAAACATTTACAACCATTAGTACAACAGATTCCAACATATATCAAGGACACCACCCATTTTTTGAACATTCTAGAAGATCATAAGTCTTCATTCACTACCGAGATGATTCTGACCAGCATTGATGTGAAGGCATTATACACTTCAATTCCTCATGACTTAGGACTAACAGCACTTGAGAACACTTTAATTAACAGTGAAACGGTGGAAACAAACCTGAAATTGCTAATCATGGAATTAATGCATTTTACACTATTCCACAGTTATTTTCAGTACAACAATGAATTTTTTGGACAATGTAACGGGACTTCCATGGGAAATTGTGCCGCCCCGGCATATGCAAACATCTTTATGCACTTCTATGAAACAGAGCACATTCTCAATAATCAATCATGGAAAGATAATCTTATATTGTACAAAAGATACATAGACGACATTTTTTTACTGTGGAAAGGATCAACTACCGAACTAACATCAGCCATTCAAGATCTCAACAATGTCAATGACCGGATCCAATTCACCTACAACATCAATCACAAACAATTATCATTTTTGGATGTACTAATCATTAAAGATCAAGACAAATTACACACCACAGTATTTCAGAAACCTACAGACAGAAACAACTTGTTGCATTTCCAAAGTTTCCATCAACCTCCACTAAAAAAGCATCTTCCTTACTCTCAACTGCTACGAGTAAAACGCATCGCCTCCTCACCACAATTGTATGAAGAGCAAAAAGAAAATATGATTAAGAAATTCAGGGACCGGGGATACCCTGAAACCATACTGGAACCAGCTGTGGAGAGAATAAAACAAATGAATAGACAACAACTTCTGATACCATCCACTCCGAGGGAGGAACGGAGATCCGTGTTCATTTCAAAATACTCCACAAGGAGTTACAACATCAAAACAATCATACTAAAACACTGGCCGTTACTGGCCTTGGAAGACGATTTTAAGGGGATTTTCTCTTCAAATCCCAGATTTGCATATGAACGGACGAGAAACCTCAAAGAACTATTGAAACCAAAAACCATGCAAACTCCTACCACATACAAAGGCACGTTGGCCTGCCACAATTGTGGAAATTGTAATTCCATTATCAGAGGGAATGAAATCAACCACCCATCCAGCGGAAGTAAAATTAAATTGAAAGTCAATGGCACTTGTGATAGCACCAACCTTGTGTACATGCTTAAATGTCCATGTGGACTCCCATACGTGGGCAAGACATCCAGAAAAATAAAAACCAGACTGACAGAACACCGCAGTAACATTCGCCTCAAATCCAGCAAATCCACCGTGGCAATACATTTCAATGATCATCATCATAATCCTAGCCAACTGAAGTTTTGTATTTTAGAAATAGCACCATTACTTCCAGGAAGAGACAATGATCAATACTTGTTAAGACGCGAACTATATTGGATCAATAGACTGTCATCCACAGCCCCAAGAGGTCTTAATGAACGTTTGGAATTCAGTTGCTATCTGTAGATAAATGTATTATTACGATTTGATGAAAAATGAATTTCCCTGTCATTTGAACATATGCTACTGGTGTGAAAGTTTTAAGACATGAGTTTTACGACACCATTCAGAATCCACACACTATGCACTTTATTATTATTTTTATTTAATTTCTTCCACTCTGTTCTTCACCCCCCTTCCTCCTTAACAGTTTTTTACCCCATCGTGTGAGTATCCCGTATTACATATAAATTCCTTCATGTCCACGCGATTATCGGTACACACGATATACATTAGGCAAATCACTCGATTTGTAAACAAAACGTCACGGACTGTTTTCGACACGTGATTTACGGGTAGCCAATGGCATCATTCGGCACAACGTACACACCCGGCAAATCAGCTTCTCCTTGACAATATAGGAGCTTTCCGCCCGTATTCAAACTACAGAACGCGGAAGAATTTTCGAACGCACACTGCTCAACCGGAATCCCACTAAGGATTCAGCGAGAACACTTTACCCGGTAAGCTTGCTTTACAAACGGAGACGAGCTTTGACAGACGATTTCCGTTCCAATTTCCAGATTAACGCGCTGACCGACAACAGCTCATAATTGCATTTCCCTTTTTCCTCTTTCGTTACAGATATTATCTGATGCCTGTGTGGCATTACAAACGCCAAACCAGGTTTGAATTTGCGAGCTTTCAGAGCACTTTCACACCGCTATTAATATTCCCTAGGCACCCCCAATTCACCAACACTCACGAGTATTATTGTAAATAGAGCACCCCATTTTTTCACACCACTAGTGTCTTCCATTTTTCAATACAGTCTATACCATCGACACCCATTTCCTTCCTCCGTTGCATGTGTAGAAAAATTGCACAATGTTTGACTTTGCATAAACTAACATGAACAAATGTGGAGAAATTAATTTGTTTGTTGAAACTGTACTTTATTTGTTATTATTACAGAATTGCACAGGGCCCCCGATGAAGGGCACAGCCCGAAATGCATTGGGCCAATGATTTGAATAATTATACACCATGAGAGGAATCATGAAATGAATAACCGGTAAAGAAAAGCTTTGAAATTGAATCACATGTTTTTTGAACTTTTTTGAACTTTATTGAACAAATTATTGAACATTTGATTTAGAGTGCTCTGGGGAGACACTATTCTCGACAGAACAGTGCATTACAGAGTTGTATTTAACCCAAGTACATTGGGTTTAACCTCAGGGGCACCACCCACCTTTAACGAACTCACCAACCACATTAAACCACAGGAGTGCGCATCCCAACTTCCAATTCTGGATTTGTGATCTAAACAATTATAAGGTCACAAAGGTGAGACCTATTGGCTATGCCAATGCTTGTTCTTCCATTCCGCCAACTCCAGCTTGGAGGTTCCTCCCACAATTGCCTCGACGGAAATGCACTTCATAATCTGGATGGCAGGAATCTTGGCAGGACTCACTCCAACAGCAGCTTCTGCCTCTGACGTCGTAGGAGAAAGATTCTGGCAGAGGCGACGGTCTTACGTCCAGTGTCCAGCCAACATCTAAATCGAGTGGGCAGACCGACAAGGCGGCGTGCAGGAAGACTGTCGAAAAGGCGAAGGCTAGACCAGATTTAAATCAGGCCCTAAGTCACACCTAGAGTTGTGATTTGCTATTGGGACTAAAACATCAAAAATTATCGGAACACTGAAGCAGTGGAGTATTACAAAAGCAACTGCTTTACATACTCAGAACAATAACTGTCCATTCTGCGTTATCACATGGTACCCAGGTTCACAGGTAGCAAAAGAAAAACAAGCGTTGGCATAGCCAATTGGTCTCGCTTTTGGGACCTTATAAGTATTTAGTTATGCAGCACAATATCCTTGGTGCAACACCATCAACTGTTGCATGGCTAAACACATTTAAGGTCCCAAAGGTGAGACCTATTGGCTATGCCAATGCTTGTTTGTTCAGTATTTATTCACTTTTTTTTTTTTAACTGTCCTATGTCACACTTTTACTTCAATGGCAGCTGCGCCCCGTTTCTTAGACGAGCCGCATCTAAGGAAAGATGTGTGGTCGCCATTAAAGTGAAACCGGGCATTGAGGTGTTTTTACAAAAAGGAGCATTTGTTTGTCAACTCGATGCACACATTTTATTTTTGTAAAAACGCCCCATACAGCGCTTTCATTATAATGGCAGCTTCGCCCCTTTCTTCAGGCATGTCTCATCTAAGGAAAAGGGTATGGTTGACATTTAAGTTAAAGCACCACATGGGCTCTTTTACAAACAAGCATTTCCAATGCATTAGGTATCACATTTATGAGAGTTCTATAAATGCGAGACCTATTGTGTTGCAAATGCTTGTTTTGCAGTAGGCCTGGAGCAAATTGGATAGTTGGGATGATGACACGAGTAAGCAAAGGATAATACTGAATATCCTGAGGAAACATTTTAAAAGTAACTCTAATGCTTTATTGATTGGCTAATTTTTTCTACTTCTTCTGTCCTAATCCTGATGGGAAAACGGAAGATTATGCGAGATGTACACATTAATGGGAGGCTGAGCAAGAAGCTAGAGGGACTCTCTGACAGGGAACAACTGTCATCCTCAGGGATCGCCGGCCAGGGAGCAAATTCCAGACGACCTACGAACCCGGCACATGGACCATAGTTGCCAGCTATGGAACCATGGTAACGGCCAGGAAGGGAGACGAAGAAGTTTCTAGAAATGTTTCCTGGTTCAAAGAAGTCCCCACCGACACCTTGTGTGAGGCAGCTGGCGAGCCAACTAGTAATTGCAATAGTCCCAGCCCAAGAGGCCACAGACAGAGAACCAGCGGGTGGAGACAACCACGTGGAGCCGGACACCAACACCCTGTTGCTCCCTCACCTGTCTCCAGCCAAGGCGCCACACGAGGACACCCGTCACAGAGGCCTCCTCTAGAGGTACAGTCTGCGACCCATTCCTCTCCCGAGCCAACGACTCCGAGACGTTGCATGCTGAGTTCACAGAGGCTGATGCCATCAGACTCCACGCAAGTACCCTGAACTCTACTCATTTAATCGCAGTAACTGTGTAACATTGTTTGTTCAAGAGAGAAAAAAAAGACTGAGTTGGAAAGGGATGCAGTGGTCAGAGATCTTGTGTTTCTGGATCCTTGCCGGAAACACACAAAGACACGCACCCACGTCATCGGCGGGCCAGGCGTGGCCTGCAGGGGTTAATAAATGGGAAGAACCCGCTCGGGGGTTACTTCCGACACAGTCACTGAGTCTCGTGTGTCTAATTTGGGGTGCCCATGCCTGTGTCCTGTCGCAGGCCCGCACACCACATGTCCTGTCAGCGCCCATCTCCACAGTTTACAGGGGGAGCTTCAAGTATTGCTACGCTAGTGAGAGGTTTTGTGGGTGAAGGTGCTCGTCTAGTGTTTACCATGGAGTCGGGAATCTTTGATGTTTGTTTCCCCATTGTGCAATGACTGTTTCCATTGTGCTTAGCTTCTTGTATCACGGTGGTATGTTGCAACTTGACCAACAAAGCAGCTTCACAGTTTTTCTGACTCTAAAAATGGGTGAAATAAAATTATAGAAAGCAAGATTTATTACTTCATTGTAATCTCATGGGGCATGTGTTCCTTACCTGAGATCCTCCTCTGTCTGACGCAGGAGCCATTTTTCAGCTACAGTGTGTCTGGCAAGCCGGAGAAGGATTTGGCAGGGCAAGTTTAAGAATCGCCCCTAGTTGCAGTTGTTTGGAGGTCTCCGGGGGTGTAGAGAGGGATTAACTGGTGTCTTCAACATTATAGACAACTCTCCTGAGTTTACATGCTTATTTTTATTATGCTTTTCAATACCACTGTGTTGCATAAGAATAGATGATTTGGCAAGGTCGTGAATTGGTGCAGCACAGGCTTCAAGAGGTGGAGGTGGTTGCTCCTATTGTTTGCTTGTTAGTTCACGCCTCGGGGACCAAAACAAATGTCAAAGACGTTTACCACATATCCATACACATCCAGTGGTGTAACGAAACTTGAGGGGGACCCCTGCAAACTACACAAAGGGCACCCTCTGGTCTCACTCAGGAGCTCCAATGCCAGGTTACTGTGCTGTGGGGCCCCCCTGGAGCTCCCCACCCGCACTGCAGGGGTTGCGGGGGCCTTTGCTACTCCACTGTACACGCCATAAACTGCGGAAACAAGAGGTTTGCAGCGGCACACTGATTGGGAGGGGGAAACTGTATCTATGTTAAAACAAATGGTATCTCATCTGAAAATATGGAATATCTACTTTACAATAATAATGACATTTCAAAACGACCCAGTAAACTCCTTTCAAGTGCAACTTCATTAATTCATCCATCCTGACTTTATGCATCACAAAAACATCAACAATTTCAGAAATAATTTTACTGGACATTGCACATTTTTTTTAAACGCTACTGCAGTATGAGATGCTAATTATTAATATGTTGTGTTGATGGATCTTTACCGATCAGTCTCAAATACCCTGTTGCAGGCTTACTTGTGAATAACTCTGAATCACTACAGAACCATGTCCTAAAGGTAAGATTTACAAATGCTAATAACAGCATTGGTGTAGACTTATTGTGGGTGCCTCACACCTCTTAAGTCGTTGTCTACAATTGTCTTCAATTGCTTCACTATTGAATTACAAAAAAAAAATACTTAAAGTACAGCAACTCTTGAAAGTATGAGTTTATTAAATGCAACCTAAATCTACATATATTACCTTGTGTATACATATATATCTTCCATGTACTTCTGCACCTTTATATGTATTACTTTACTTCAAATTCAGCATCTTCAATCACTACTCTACATCTCACCCTACACCTATGTCAATATATTCTCTACCTCCACTCTCTGGCTCATTCCAAACCCCATTCTACTACTATGATCCCCAAAATAACCATTTCTAGACTCTTCCCTCCTCTGTCCCTCCCTGCATCATCTCAGACCTCTTTTACTATTCAGATCTCTCAAGCAAGCCTTTCTAAACACTTCCCTATCACTCTTCCCTCTCCACCTCCCCTTTACTCATCCCAAACTTCCTCCTACTGCAATGAACTCCAAAAATAAAACACTATGTATACCCTTCCCTTTCTATCCCTCCACTATCCTTTTCAATCCAACTAACAGACTAACATGTCCACCGCTCAAATAAATTTCCTATTTCCCTATACTAATCATGTTTGGGTTTTGGAATAGCGTGATATCCACGAAAAACACTTTGACACCTTATCAGGTGTAGCAAGCACTATATTAATGCAAACTCTTCCCTCTTCTATTCCTCCACTATCCTTTTTCAATCCAAATAACAAACTCACATGTCCACCACTGAAACTAATTTCATACCTCCCTATGCTAATTCACCGCAAATCGTCTTTGGGTTCTGGAGCAACATACTACTAGCCAAAAAAGCTCTTCAACGCCTCGTCAGGGATAGTTGGCGCTATATGAATGCAAATACAATTGCAATTGTATACAACCGAACAATCCTATTAAAAAAAAATTATATAAAAATGTCTTCTAGTTTTTTTTTGTCCTTCCAGTGCTGACAACTTCTTCCTGCCTGTTGCTTGTTTGTTATAGCTTTTTTTTGTTATGGGGGGGGGGGGGGGGGGGGGTGGAGGATGGGAAATAGTACCTGATTGACAACACGAGCAGTGGACGGACACTAGCGGAGAATCCACATATGCCAGATTCCAAGGGCAGACTGAGGTGGTGCTGAGTGATGCTGAGGTGGTGGTGTACTGGTGCGGCTATGATGCTCAGGTGATGCATAGTGATATTGAGGTGGTGCTGAGCGATGATAAGGTGGTGCTGAGTGATGCTGAGGTGGCGATGCTGCATCAGTCTCCGTGCTCCTCTACTGGAGAGGAAAGGTGGCATCAAAACAAGCTGGCACTGTCCCTTTGCACACAGTGTCCATTCATAGGCTACTTACGGAGTCACTAACATATCAGCACAATGTGCCCCTCCATATACTGCCCACAAGCAAAATGAGGGCATCAGGATGGTCTAGGTCTGATTGTGCATGCAGTAACCCTCCTCCATCGCCTTTCAATGGAGATGGGGCATCAGCACCCAACACCATGTCGGTTTTCACTAGCCTTTACACCTTATCCCTGTTTTGCCTGTGGTGTGCATCTTTGTGAGCAAGACTAGGTGGGATACCTAATACAAAAAAATGCAAAACATAGTTTGTGTACATCTGCGATAATAAGATTAGTATTTTTTTTATATATAAAATAGGTGTGTGATAGGTACTGACTATTTTGAACAGATCATTCCAGTGAAACTTGTGTGTAACTGGATTAAGAAGCAACAATTATAAGCAGTCAGTTCTTCAGACAAGATAGTCTTTCAGGCCTTGGTGTTAATATTTTTTTAACATTTTTTTTTTTTAATAACACAAACTCGACTCGAAGGTTGTCAGAGCACTTTACACGAGCACCAGTGGTATTACAGACGGACATGTTCAGTTTTTAGGCACTGGAGATTAAGTTGATTTGTCCACAATCACAGGATGTTTGAGCCTCCCGCCAGACTCAAACCTGGTTCACCAGCTTCAAAGTCAGCCATCCTAGTCGTTAAGCCGCACCCTCTCCCTAATAATTGTTGCTAAGCAACAATTTCCTCAGGTATCCAAGTAAAGCTCAGTCAAAACAATCCCGATGTCAGGGGTTTCTAGAGAGACCCTAACTAACAGCATGATCTGGGTTGATGGCCATTCCTTAATTTAGGAACATCTCATCACTTCATTTGTAGGGAATCACTCAGAGTGCTTCAAGAATCCAGATTCGACCACAAAAGTGAGTTTGTGTAAACCAGGTTGTAGTAATGGGACCACAATATCAGATATAACAATAGTAAAATCTGGCCCACCAGACCATAAAACAGGCCCACAAACAGCCAAAAAACAACCCACACACTGACCTGTCAGACCAGGTCTTCTGGCACAGTTAGTGTGCCCTACGGGCAGAGCCACTGGAATTATGTGGCTGGGGAACGACCGAATTACATGGTAAGGTGACGAAATTATATGACAAGGTGTCTAAACTATGCTGCAAGAAGAAGCAAATAATGTGGCATAATGTAGCCCATTCAGTGTTACTATTAGCTCATTATTTTGAAATGTTTACACATGTTAACACTACCTGGGCAAAGGTTCCACTTTATTAGTACCACTTAGTACCACTTAGGCAGCCAAATACAACAAGCATTTACAATGCAATGGTTTCGCCTTTGGAAAAGTTTGAGCTATTGGCATTGTAAATGACAAAATTTGTATTTATGTGTTGGTTTTGAAAACAGATAAATAAATGGCATTGTCATTTACATTGCCATTAGCTTAATCTCTCGCAAATGTGAGACCTATTGTACCCTACGGGCGAGCTCAGCAGACAGCAATTACTACCACACAAACACACCCAGAGCCAGCCACACACACACACCCAGAGCCAGCCACACACAAACACCCAGAGCCAGCCACACACACACACCCAGAGCCACACACACACACACACACAGAGCCACACACACACCCAGAGCCACACACACACACGCAGAGCCACACACACACACACACACCCAAAGCCACACACACACCCAGAGCCACACACACACACCCATCCAGAGCCACACACACACACCCACCCAGAGCCACACACACACACACAGCCAGAGCCACACACACCTACCCAGAGCCACACACACCCACCCAGAGCCACACACACACACCCAGAGCCACACACACCCACCCAGAGCCACACACACACTCCGCGGGCAGGGAAGCAAGCACAGCGAGGGGGCAGGGAAGCAAGCACAGCGAGGGGTTTTAGGCTATGTAAGATACACTATAGGGTAGCTTTTCCTCAACACAGTATCTAGAAACATGACTTGCCCCTGTGTCACTGTGATCAAGTTTCCACACAAAGCACAAGTCACTTTATACTGTTTTGCCCCTTATACTCTGATTATAGGCAAGATCATTTATTTCTGTTTCAAATAATTCTAATTCAAGAATGCATAAAGAGGACTTGAACTTCTTAAAGAAACTTTCGACCCATGAGATATACTAAATTAGATAAGAAACGTCCCTGAACTAAGGAAATATATGAAATGCTGGCATTATGAGTAACATTTGTAATTAAGAATTTTTAACCTTGGTATAGTGCTGGTGATGTAATCTGTTTGAGTTTGAGTTTTAGAAAATAACAAAATATTGTCGAATTGGTGCATTATGAGAATCAGTCCAATTTTTAGTAAAATGTGAACGAATTTAAATGCTTAATAAACAAGCAGCAGACAAGCAGCAGGCAACAGAGGCAGACGCAAAACCGGAGCACAAGCAGCAGGCAACAGAGGCAGACGTAAAAACGGAGCACAAGCAGCAGGCAACAGAGGCAGACGCAAAACCGGAGCACAAGCAGCAGGCAACAGAGGCAGATGCAAAACAGGAGCACAAGCAGCAGGCAACAGAGGCACATGCAAAACCGGAGCACAAGCAGCAGGCAACAGAGGCACACGAAAAACGGGATGTCGTTTCCGTGATGACCTGGAGTGAGGTGGTCACCTTATATAGGACTGTGGGGGTGACCAGTAAGATCACGAGGCCTAACAGAAGGTTGCAGCTGCATGCCAGAGAGAAACCGAGGAGAAACAGTGAAAGACAGAAGAGAGCTATTTAAAAAAAATGCAGACTAAGCTACACAAAGATAAGAAATAAGAAAGACGAGATGGGTAGAGAGAGGAGAGATAAGGAGACAGGGAGAGAGAAAAAGAGACAGTTTAGTATAGTGTGAGAGAGAGGATCTATGGAAAGAGAGATGGATAGGGGAGATAGATCGAGAGAGAGATGGGCTCTAGCACAATTATGCCCCCACGAGCCTCCGTGGCTCTGAAGAAGAATTCCTTCAGTCGTTGGAGTCCCTCATGGGGGACTCAAAAGAATTGCCCCCGCTTTGGAAGAGCCTTGTGGGCTCTGAAAACAAAATGCCCCTGAAGCTGCTAAGATGCCCGCACTCACCGGGAGCTTCTGGCGAACACAGCGCTCTTCTGCCTGTATGCTCCATGGCTCTTCCTTGCTCTAGGGGGACGGGCTCACGGACAGCGGGAGGGGGGGACGGGCTCACGGACAACCAACCCTAGTTTATCCGAGCCCAAACACAGGGTTTTGGTGAACCAAAACACTTTACTTGCTGCTTGCATCCTGTTAATGTTGTCCCTTCCCAAAGGTCGAGTTAGTTCACAGCCCAGGATTCAATTTGCTACAAATGTGAGTACAAGGAATGTTAATTTTAAGGTAAAGTCTTCTCTTGCTCTCAAAGCCATTTTTCAAGTTAGTGTCAAGGAGAAACATAGGCCTACGGTGGCTGGCAGGCCTCTATTCCGCCATAGAAAGCAGAAGACGAATTCGTCCAACATGACTGCTTCCTAGTGGTACTATGGTGCTCCTTTGGGGTGAGCATGACATTCTCAGCAGGAAATACAATCCTGCTCTGCTATGGTGTCTCTGGTAGTCGTGGTTCTTATTATCAATACATTCTAGAGTCCAATATTCAATCCAAAGGTGAAGATAGTCTTTTCTTAGCAATTGCTTGGGTAGTGCGCGACTGCATTCTGTGCTTCTGCCATTTCTAAGCACTGTAAATAACATAAGTTCGAATAGGCTTGCTCACATTCCGACTGACCCACATATCACACAGACGTCAGCAGAGGGCATTCAACTCACTGAGTAAGATTTTGGCATCATGGTCTGACTTAAGGCACCTGATGAAAAAAGGAAATTGTGAGGATAAAGGACTGTGCCAGTGGTGCGCTAATAAATAAATGGAGCTGCCCTGTAAGTGATGGCAGCCGTCTCTTGAAGAGCAGTCGCCCGCTGGCAGCATCATACTTGCTATCCAGTAGTGCTCTAAGTGAAATAGCGCGCGCTGAACACGCAAGTCACTTCCCTTCCAGTTTCTAACACGACTGCTTACAGCGGTGTCGGGCGTGATTGATGAACAGTAGTTACACTGCAATTCCGCCAATAATGTTCAGACATTAGAAGGTTGTGGGAGATTCCGACAGGGGGTGGAAGTGTTAACCAAAGTCACTTTGAAATAACAATTGGTAGGCGCCTTTTGGTGCCTGTTTTATAGCCGGGGGGCTCTGCGTGGTAATGAGCACAAAAGGGGCGGTCCTTGAGTTTCAGTTAATTCTTACTTTGTTTAACAGGACATGTTGACGTATCGTGAAAGCCTTCTTAAATTATTTCCATGCTGCGTAAAGCAGGTGACCCTAAATGGTTAATACACGGATTCACAGAGGTCTGTGTTTTTGCTGCAGCGCCCTTCAGTAGTATAGATGTGGCGTTTCAGCCCACGAGCAAGCGACATTGCCAGGAAGACAAACACGACAGGGAAAGTGCGAGGCTCTGTTCTTCTGTGCAGCTTCGGCGAGGGGACCAGAGAAACAGAGCGAGTTAGAGATCCATATGGAGCCTGACCGGATGCTGCCGCGTACAGCAATCATTCCCTCGCTGCATATGTGTGCATAATGTGCAAATACTCTATAACTGCAGCCTTCCGTAGGGCAAACGATGGCCACGACGAACCCTGCTCGAACGTTGCTAAAAGGCTGCCAACCATGCAGCGGGCCTCCGGCTGGAATCCTCTTCCGGCGCACCGGGGCGGAGAAGAGCTGCGGCAGAGGGAAGGGGGGGGCGAAGCGAGAGTGGGACGGACAGCGCGGGGGTGGGGGGGGACAAAGACACGGACAGTGGGAGGGGGGACGGACAGCGGGATACTACCATACGGGGCCAGGAGACCTTAGCAATGAGGAAAGAACATCCATTAAAAAAAAAAAAATAGTACACGCCCACAGTGGCCCACGTCTTCATGACGATCGCAAAGGGGCGGGATGAGTAAAAATCGCGGGAAAGCCCACGAATCTGCTCCGGCCATGACGGGCAGATGTCTGTTCCAATGGCTAGCCTCCATTTATGGAGCTAGCCAATGGAACAGAGAGGCAGAACAAAGCCACACAGTCTAAGACATAAGATTTCGCTCTGCGCGAAAGTCTGCTGCGCAGCTTTCGGCGAGGCGAAACGTAAAAATGCGCAACAGAATGAATAGTAACTTTGGATCCTTTTGAGCCCAAAAAATGTTTTTGTTGAAATCTGCAGATGAGGCAGCACATGATGCATAATGTGACAAATGTGGCCAAGCCATAATTATGTGGAAATTCGCATAGTTCCAGTGGCCCTGTCTATAGGTCAGCCCAACACTGATTCATTGTTCTCTCTCTCTCTCTCTCTCTCTCTCTCTCTCAAAAAAGTGTAATAAGAGCTTGCTCACTTTTCTGCTCCGGTGCTAAATGTTGCACCGGATTTATTAATTATTATGAGAGCAGGAACATGTATTTTTTCATTTTTTACCACTTAGTGCAAAAACTTATGTAAATTGGTTTCGGTGTAAATCAAAGATGTGCCTGGCATTTCCCGGAGTATGTCAGTGCAGTTTTTTTGTGTATACCGTCCAAAACAGACATGAATAATTTACACATTTTGACAGCGCATACACATTTTTGTGTATCTGCCATCCTTATGCATAGATGTTCGTATGTTTATTCTCTGTCAAAAATATATTAAAACTGCTGCATTATTTTTAAAAACCTATCATCTGGCAATCGAAAGTCTTGATTAGGAGGACGTTCACAGGTTCTATACAGAATGACAATATATGCACAATTTTCTGTCTCAATAATATCGTTCATTTTGCTTCCGTTTACTGAGGAAAATGCCAGAAAATGCATTTGAGGAAGCAAACCTGTTTTGATTTCAGAGTTTTCCAGCGGCGACAAATTTTGCTAAGTCTGATCACTTGCAGAATGTGTAAAAGAATACAACTTTATAAAGATTTATTGCAGTCAAAGTGTGTGTGCCGTGTGCCGTGTGCCGTGTGCCGGTGTCGCTTGGGCTTCTGGGCAGAAACCACTGCTTCGACCCCCAGAAACATGTCACGCAGATTACTTGGTAAAAGCGAGGAAGTGTTTCAATACTTCATGTAATTTTACACAACCGCAACGCAGGCACACATTGAAAAGAGGTCAAGTTGCACCACAACAGAAGGCTGCTCATAAAGTCACACGCTGTTGACCTAAAAACTGATGCCGGTGGGAAGGCCTCCAATTTTCACTGCTCTCCACCAGGGTAGGGTCCTTCACACAATTCACTGACCCTGTATGTAGTACACACCACAAACTGAGCAAGCATTGGCATAGCCAATAGGTCTCGCTTTTGGGACCTTATAAGTATTTAGTTATGCAGCACAATATCCTTGGTGCAACCTCAACTGTTGCATGGCTAAACAATTATAAGGTCACAAAGGTGAGACCTATTGGCTATGCCAATGCTTGTTCTTCCATTCCGCCAACTCCAGCTTGGAGGTTCCTCCCACAATTGCCTCGACGGAAATGCACTTCATAATCTGGATGGCAGGAATCTTGGCAGGACTCACTCCAACAGCAGCTTCTGCCTCTGACGTCGTAGGAGAAAGATTCTGGCAGAGGCGACGGTCTTACGTCCAGTGTCCAGCCAACATCTAAATCGAGTGGGCAGACCGACAAGGCGGCGTGCAGGAAGACTGTCGAAAAGGCGAAGGCTAGACCAGATTTAAATCAGGCCCTAAGTCACACTTAGAGTTGTGATTTGCTATTGGGACTAAAACATCAAAAATTATCGGAACACTGAAGCAGTGGAGTATTACAAAAGCAACTGCTTTACATACTCAGAACAATAACTGTCCATTCTGCGTTATCACATGGTACCCAGGTTCACAGGTAGCAAAAGAAAAACAAGCGTTGGCATAGCCAATTGGTCTCGCTTTTGGGACCTTATAAGTATTTAGTTATGCAGCACAATATCCTTGGTGCAACACCATCAACTGTTGCATGGCTAAACACATTTAAGGTCCCAAAGGTGAGACCTATTGGCTATGCCAATGCTTGTTTGTTCAGTATTTATTCACTTTTTTTTTTTTTTACTGTCCTATGTCACACTTTTACTTCAATGGCAGCTGCGCCCCGTTTCTTAGACGAGCCGCATCTAAGGAAAGATGTGTGGTCGCCATTAAAGTGAAACCGGGCATTGAGGTGTTTTTACAAAAAGGAGCATTTGTTTGTCAACTTGATGCACACATTTTATTTTTGTAAAAACGCCCCATACAGCGCTTTCATTATAATGGCAGCTTCGCCCCTTTCTTCAGGCATGTCTCGTCTAAGGAAAAGGGTATGGTTGACATTTAAGTTAAAGCACCACATGGGCTCTTTTACAAACAAGCATTTCCAATGCATTAGGTATCACATTTATGAGAGTTCTATAAATGCGAGACCTATTGTGTTGCAAATGCTTGTTTTGCAGTAGGCCTGGAGCAAATTGGATAGTTGGGATGATGACACGAGTAAGCAAAGGATAATACTGAATATCCTGAGGAAACATTTTAAAAGTAACTCTAATGCTTTATTGATTGGCTAATTTTTTCTACTTCTTCTGTCCTAATCCTGATGGGAAAACGGAAGATTATGCGAGATGTACACATTAATGGGAGGCTGAGCAAGAAGCTAGAGGGACTCTCTGACAGGGAACAACTGTCATCCTCAGGGATCGCCAGCCAGGGAGCAAATTCCAGACGACCTACGAACCCGGCACATGGACCATAGTTGCCAGCTGTGGAACCATGGTAACGGCCAGGAAGGGAGACGAAGAAGTTTCTAGAAATGTTTCCTGGTTCAAAGAAGTCCCCACCGACACCTTGTGTGAGGCAGCTGGCGAGCCAACTAGTAATTGCAATAGTCCCAGCCCAAGAGGCCACAGACAGAGAACCAGCGGGTGGAGACAACCACGTGGAGCCGGACACCAACACCCTGTTGTTCCCTCACCTGTCTCCAGCCAAGGCGCCACCCGAGGACACCCGTCACAGAGGCCTCCTCTAGAGGTACAGTCTGCGACCCATTCCTCTCCCGAGCCAACGACTCCGAGACGTTGCATGTTGAGTTCACAGAGGCTGATGCCATCAGACTCCACGCAAGTACCCTGAACTCTACTCATTTAATCGCAGTAACTGTGTAACATTGTTTGTTCAAGAGAGAAAAAAAAGACTGAGTTGGAAAGGGATGCAGTGGTCAGAGATCTTGTGTTTCTGGATCCTTGCCGGAAACACACAAAGACACGCACCCACGTCATCGGCGGGCCAGGCGTGGCCTGCAGGGGTTAATAAATGGGAAGAACCCGCTCGGGGGTTACTTCCGACACAGTCACTGAGTCTCGTGTGTCTAATTTGGGGTGCCCATGCCTGTGTCCTGTCGCAGGCCCACACACCACGTGTCCTGTCAGCGCCCATCTCCACAGTTTACAGGGGGAGCTTCAAGTATTGCTACGCTAGTGAGAGGTTTTTTGGGTGAAGGTGCGCGTCTAGGATTTACCATGGAGTCAGGAATCTTTGATGTTTGTTTCCCCATTGTGCAATGACTGTTTCCATTGTGCTTAGCTTCTTGTATCACGGTGGTATGTTGCAACTTGGCCAACTAAGCAGCTTCACAGTTTTTCTGACTTTAAAAATGGGTGAAATAAAATTATAGAAAGCAAGATTTATTACTTCATTGTAATCTCATGGAGCGTGTGTTCCTTACCTGAGATCCTCCTCTGTCTGACGCAGGAGCCATTTTTCAGCTACAGTGTGTCTGGGCAAGCCGGAGAAGGATTTGGCAGGGCAAGTTTAAGAATCGCCCCTGGTTGCAGTTGTTTGGAGGTCTCCGGGGATGTAGAGAGGGATTAACTGGTGTCTTCAACATTATAGACAACTCTCCTGAGTTTACATGCTTATTTTTATTATGCTTTTCAATACCACTGTGTTGGATAAGAATAGATGATTTGGCAAGGTCGTGAATTGGTGCAGCACAGGCTTCAAGAGGTGGAGGTGGTTGCTCCTATTGTTTGCTGGTTAGTTCACGCCTCGGGGACCAAAACAAATGTCAAAGACGTTTACCACATATCCATACACATCCAGTGGTGTAACGAAACTTGAGGGGGACCCCTGCAAACTACACAGAGGGCACCCTCTGGTCTCACTCAGGAGCTCCAAGGCCAGGTTACTGTGCAGAGGGGCCCCCCTGTAGCTCCCCACCCGCACTGCAGGGGTTGCGGGGGCCTTTGCTACGCCACTGTACACGCCATAAACTGCGGAAACAAGAGGAAGATGGTTTGCAGCGGCACACTGATTGGGAGGGGGAAACTGTATCTATGTTAAAGCAAATGGTATCTCATCTGAAAATGTGGAATATATACTTCACAATATTAATGACATTTCAAAACGACTCAGTAAACTCCTTTCAAGTGCAACTTCATTAATTCATCCATCCTGACTCTATGCATCACAAAAACATCAACAATTTCAGAAATAATTTTACTGGACATTGCACATTTTTTTAAACGCTACTGCAGTATGAGATGCTAATTATTAATAGATTGCATTGATGGATCTTTACCGGTCAGTCTCAAATACCCTGTTGGAGGCTGACTTGTGAATAACTCTGAATCACTACAGAACCATGCAAATCCTAAAAGTAAGATGTACAAATGCTAATAACGGCATTGGTGTAGACATGTTATGGGTGCCTCACACCTCTTAAATCGTTGTCTACAATTGTCTACAATTGCTTCACTATTGAATTACAAAACAAAATACTTAAAGTATAGCGACTCTTGAAAGTCTGAGTTTATTAAATGCAACCTAAATCTACATATATTACCTTGTTTATACATATATATCTTCCATGTACTTATGTATCTTTATATATATATTACTTTACTTCAAATTCAGCATCTTCAATGCACTACTCTACATCTCACCCCCTACACCTATCTCAATATATTCTCTACCTCCACTCTCTGGCTCATTCCAAACCCCATTCTACTACTATGATCCCCAAAATAACCCTTTCTAGACTCTTCCCTTCTCTGTCCATCCCTGCATCTTCTCAGACCTCTTTTACTATTCAGATCTCTCAAGCAAGCCTTTCTAAACACTTCCCTCTGACTCGTCCCTCTCCACCTCCCCTTTACTCATCCCAAACTTCCTCCTACTGCTATGAACTTCAAAAATAAAACACTATGTATTCCCTTCCCTTTCTATCCCTCGCTATCCTTTTTCAATCCAACTAACAGACTAACATGTCCACCCCTCAAATTAATTTCATATTTCCCTATACTATTCCTGTTTGGGTTCCGGAATAGCGTGCTATCCACCAAAAAACACTTTGACACCTTATCAGGTGTAGCAAGCGCTATATTAATGCAAACTCTTCACTCTTCTATTCCTCTACTATCCTTTTTCAATCCAAATAACAAACTCACATGTCCACCACTCAAATTAATTTCATACCTGCCTGTTGCTTCTTTGTTATAGCTTTTTTTTGTTCTGGGGGGTGGAGGATGGGAAATAGTACCTGATTGACAACACGAGCAGTGGACGGACACTAGGGAAGAATCCACATATGCCAGATTCCAAGGGCAGACAGAGGTGGTGCTGAGTGATGCTGAGGTGGTGGTGTACTGGTGCGGCTGTGATGCTCAGGTGATGCATAGTGATATTGCGGTGGTGCTGTGCGATGCTGAGGTGGTGCTGAATGATGCTCAGGTGGCGATGCTGCATCAGTCTCCGAGCTCCTCTACTGGAGAGGAGAGGTGGCATCAAAACAAGCTGGTGCTGTCCCTTTGCACACAGTGTCCATTCATAGGCTACTTATGGAGTCAATAACGTATCAGCACAATGTGCCCCTCCATATACTGCCCAAAGGAGAGATGAGGGCATCAGCATGGTCTAGGTCTGATTGTGCATGCAGTAACCCTCCTCCATCGCCTTTCAATGGAGATGGGGCATCAGCACCCAACACCATGTCGGTTTGCACTAGCCTTTAAACCTTCTCCTTATTTTGCCTGTGGTGTGCATCTTTGTGAGCGAGACTAGGTGGGATACATAATACAAAAAAATGCAAAACATAGTTTGTGTATATATAAGATAATAAGATTATTATAATTTTTTTTAAATGTATAAAATAGGAGTGTGACAGATACTATTTTGAACAGATCATTCCAGTGAAACTTGTGAGTAACTGGATTAAGGAGCAAAAATTATAAGCAGTCAGTTTTTCAGACAAGATAGTCTTTCAGGCCTTGGTGTTAAGTTTATTTTTACATTTTGTTTTTTTATAACATAAACTCGACTCGAAGGTTGTCAGAGGACTTTACACGAGCACCAGTTGTATTACAGACGGACATGTTCAGTTTTTAGGCACTGGAGATTAAGTTGATTTGCCCACAATCACAGGATGTTTGAGCCTCCCGCCAGACTCAAACCTGGTTCCCCAGCTTCAAAGTCGGCCGTCCTAGTCGTTAAGCCACACCCTCTCCCTAATAATTGTTGCTAAGCAACAATTTCATCAGGTATCTAAGTAAAGTTCAGTCAAAACTACCCCCAATATCAGGGGTTTCTAGAGAGACCCTAACTAACAACATGATCTGGGTTGATGGCCATTCCTTAATTTAGGAACATCGCATCACTTCATTTGTAGGGAATCACTCAGAGTGCTTCAAGAATCCAGATTCGACCACAAAAGTGAGTTTGTGTAAACCCGGTTGTAGTAATGGAACCGTAATATCAGATATAACAACAGTAAAATCTGGCCCACCAGACCATAAAACAGGCCCACAAACAGCCAAAAAACAACCCACACACTGACCTGTCAGACCAGGTCTTCTGGCACAGTTAGTTTGCCCTACAGGCAGAGCCACTGGAATTATGTGGCTGGGGAAGGACCAAATTATGTGGCAAGGTGACGAAATTATATGACAAGGTGTCTAGATTATGCGGCAAGAAGAAGCAAATAATGTGGCATAATGTAGCCCATTCAGTGTTACTATTAGCTCATTATTTTGAAATGTTTACACATGTTAACACTACCTGGGCAAAGGTTCCACCTCATTAGTACCACTTAGGCAGCCAAATACAAAAATAAGCAACAGAAGGAATAGTAACTTTGGATCCGTTTGAGCCCCAAAAATGTTTTTGGTGGAAATCTGCAGATTAAGCAGCACATGATGCATAATGTGACAAATGTGGCTAAGCCATAATTATGTGGAATTTGCGTAGTTCCAGTTGCCCTGTCTATAGGTCAGCCCAACACTGATTCATTGTTCTCTCTCTCTCTCTCTCTCTCTCTCTCTCTCTCTCTCTCTCTCTCTCAAAAAAAAGTTTAATAAGAGCTTGCTCATTTTTCTGCTCCGGTGAAAAATGTTACACCGGATTTATTCATTATTATGAGAGCAGGAAAATGTATTTTTTCATTTTTTACCACTTTTTTTCTTTTTTCTAAATTTTATTTTATTAATTTTTATGGCAGTGGAAAGTTGCATGATACAGAAAATACACAGATAGAATATACGTTTCTTACAGAACAAAATAATATGTCTCAGAGAATCAATAAAAGACACATACATGAGAAATTTACGATATCCGATTAACAGAAAGGTTAAAAAAAAAAAAGAAAATACAGAGCAGGCAAATTAAATCCAATTACTGATCGGTAACCATAGTTTTTGGCCAAATGCTTTTTTTCCGGCCCTTAAGTTTATATACTGTATTCTCAAGCTGATAAATACCTATCAATTTGGATTGCCACTAATAAAAGACTGGGGGATCGGAGTCTAGCCAGCGTGAAGTTATGCAATATCTATATATGGACATGGCTATAAATAAAAAGCCTTCTTCTTCAGTAGTTTTATAACCAATTTGATCAGTTTGAATTCCAAATATGACTAATTCCGGTGACAGTACACATGATGACTCTAAAATACTATTCAAAAAGCCTTGTATATCTATAATAAATTGTATTAATTTCGGGCAACTAAAAAACATATGGATCGAGTCAGCGGCTGAGCATCCACAGCGCCTATAATTGATACCTTTCTTAGCCTTCCATTTCATCAGTTTTAACGGTGTATAATACAAATCAAAAATGGCCATAAAATTCTGGCTTTTAAGTGACCCATTGAATAAAACCTTACTAGCCATTTCAAAGGACCTGGATATATCTACTTTTTCAATACCGAGATTTCTTTGCCATTTCTCTATATACACATCTAAATTGTCTTGCATTCTATTTAACATCATTTGGTATATCATACCAATTCTATTTTCTCTCCTACAGCTTTCTAAAACATCTATTTTACTCATAGAGCTGGTATTTAATAAAGCTTTTGTCTAAAAAAAACTCTGAATTTGGAGAAATGTAAAGAAATCTCCTCTTGTCAGGTTGTATTTACTCTGTAAATAAAAATATGATACAAATTGTTCATCCTGATACAAGTCTCCAAATGAACATATTTTGACATCATTCCATCTTTTCATGACGGGATCTCTAAAAATTTTGGGAAGCAGAGGATTCTTCAAAAATGGTGTATAATAGTTCAAGTTTATACAGAAACGGAGTCGCTTTTTAAATTGTTTCCAAAATTGTGAGGCCGATATCATAACTTTGAACTTTGTTTTTTTATAATAACTCAGCTCTATCAACCTGAGCAAACATTGTTGGGCTTCTGTTCCCAACAACATCTCATAAATTGAAGGCATAAATGCTTCATCCAAACTAAAATCTGAAAAAATTAAAATACCCTTTAATCTTAATGAAATTGCCCAAGAGTATAATCGGAAGTTTGGAACCCCCCATCCTCCTTTCAATTTTGGTAAAGTACACCATTTGAGAGATCTTCTAGCTCTACGATAGCCCCATAAGAACCTTGAGATAATTCTATCCAATTTGTTAAAGGAAACAGAGAGGAATAATAACGGTATAGTACGAAATCAGTAAAGAAATTTGGGAAATATAATCATTTTGATTGCATTGGTGCGGCCATATAGAGATAAATGTAAATTATTAAATCGCTCAAGGGTACTGTTAACAGAAAATAATAAAGGATCTGAATTTAGCCTTACAATGTCCTCCACTTTGGTAGAAAGTGTCACACCGAGATATGAGGCTGTATGTGTAAATACAACATCTTCTGGTTTGTCTTCAACTGAGTGAATTAACGGAGTCTTCGAGATATTTAACTTGTATCCAGACAACTCACCGAACTCTTGATCAAGTTCGATGATTTTAGGTAAAGACGACTCGACGTTGCAGGTGACGATCGCAACGTCGTCCGCATATGCGAAGACTTTGTATTCTATTTGATGTAGTATAACCGGGGAGATTCCATTTTCTTTTATTAATCTATTCAGGTAGGGCTCTATATATAGCGCGAACAACAAGGGGGAGCAAGGGCACCCTTGCCTTGTCCCCCTTGTGATCAAGAAAGAATGAGACATATCCGTAGCTAACCTGATTGCAGCTTTAGAATTGGTGTATAATGCCTGGACAGCATGAATGTATTCTTAATGAAATCCCTTCCATACCAGCACAGACCAAAGGAACCCCCAGTCGACCCTGTTGAAAGCTTTTTCGGCATCCAACAGGACAACGCCGACCCGGGATCCCGTGGCCTGCGCCCAATCCAAAAGAGTGATAATCCTTTTAATGTGATCCGTAGTATCCCTTTTTTTAATAAAACCGTGTTGAATCTTAGAGACCAAAGCCGGCATTATGTCATTTAATCTATTAGCTAATATTTTCGAAAATATTTTGCTGTCTGATGTTATAAGAGATATCGGCCTGTAGGATCCTAATTCAGTGCCATCTTTTCCTTTCTTCTTAAATACTACTATGGTCGCCAGAGACCAAGAGATAGGCGGATGTCCTGGAAAAGCATGCTGAAAGATCTTGAGTAGCTCGGGTTTAAGCATATTACGGAAAGCCCGGTAGAATTCCATAGGAATTTTATCTGGCCCCATCGCTTTACCCGAAGCTAGACCTAAAATTGCTGTCTCGATCTCATCCCAAGTGATAGAAGCGGCTAATACTGCAATATCTGCTTCAGTAATCACAGTGTTGTCAATATTTTCCAAATAATCTGTTGGATCCCTCACTTCGCTGTTTCCATTATTAGGCTTATTGTATAGTGATTTGTAAAAGCCACTAAACGCCTTAAATAAGTATCCCAGCTTTACATTCTTGAGTTATTCTTTCTAAATCAACAACTTTAGTTATGTCATTCAGAGCTGCCTTTTGCCTTAACCTTTGAGCTAAACTGTACAGTTGGGTGGCGGCCGGCTATGGTGGAGTTCCACGCCTCCTCCTATCACCTGTGCTCCCCTCACCTGACCCACCGGATCCATGCCCCTCCCATCCTGAGAGCGAGAGCGAGAGCCATGGCGGAATACGAGTGGCGTTTAGAAGGCGTCTTTGGATTTTCCAGGCGAATGCGGACTCCGGCATTTTCCGCTAGACTACGGACTGTGATTTGTGACTTGAGGTAGTACTGCGGCTCAGTGGTTGTGCGGCGGCAGGGCACTGAGGAGGACGGTCATTTTCGCTCGTTTTGGCAGACATTGAACAGCGGCGGAGACGAGTGCGGGTTCGAGACCAGGACCGGGAGCTGGTGCACGCAGTCTGAGTACAGACCACAGAGCACGGTGAGCGTTTGTTCCCTGCGCTGATTGATAAAAACGGAAACTCTTACTACAGGGACTTCAGCAATGTGACAGCGTTGTGACTGTATCACTGGACTCTGTGCTACTCCCTGTAATTTTGGGCTGAGATGGACTGAAAGGAGGTGGATGTGTGTACTCGGCAACTAGTTGGTTGTGCGCTGATTGCTCGGCACTGGAGCTTGTGTTTAATTCCGCGCTGAAAACAGACACTGTTACAGTTATCCTCTTACAGGTGGCTTCTTCTGGGAAGGTAAGGATTCCAAGTTTGCGCGGCACAGCGATAGAGGGGTTGTTGCTAGAAAGGTGAAGACTCTGCATCTAAAAAAAAACAAAACAACCAAAAGTTGGGGAAATAAAGCAGACTATACTTCCCATTTCCCACCGACATTTCTTCATTTTTTTTGGGAATACGGAACGGAACAGAATGGAATAGTACCGCCTTAATGGGCAAACTTACTGGAGTTTGAGCCAGAGCCCGTCACCTCCAAGCGAAAGAAGAAGCAGCAGCCGCAGCCAGATTAGCGGCTGAAGAAGGCAAGGAGGAGGATTCTTTTGTGACCTCCGAGGAAGAGACATTTGGGAACATTAGTACCCTAGAAGTACACCAAGAGACCTCGGAGGGTAATCTACATTTAAGAAGTACAATGACTGCCAATAAGCCATTGAAACAGTTTCCTCTTTTTGATGCCAAGCTCAACTCATTAGCTGCTAATAACTCTGCTATAACTATTTCAGATCCAGACCCCGGCCCTGGCCCTGGCCCTGCCCTAGCAATTGCAGTCTCAGATACAGAGCCCTCGCAGACTGATGTTTTATCTCTTAATGCCGATGCACCGCTGTCTTATCCTTCAAATCTAAAGGCAGTACCTTCCTTAGCAGGGGTGGTAACCGCTTCAATGCATAATACAGATAATCCAGCAGGCTCAGCCGTTACTTATACGACAACCTGTTCAACTGAAGGGGCGGGAGTACTAAGCCCTATTCTAGACATGGATTCAGAAACCACCCAGACGGTCGGGTCACTGCAACTATCAGTTAAAGACATGCTAAATAGGATATTAGATGAGATACGCGAAGTCAAGCAATTCCAAAGGGCTGAATTGGTTGGGATCCAGAATCGTTTGGATAAAATTGAGGACCTTGTATCCACTCTTCCCCCCCCGCCTTCAGGAAGTCGAAGCTAGGATTTCAGTCCTAGAGGATGAGATGTCTCAGGTCAAAAAGGATGGTCAAAGTACTTCTAAATCTTCTAGGGCCTTAGAAGTCAAGCTTGATGAACTTGAAAACTTTAATCGTCGATCAAACCTCAGGATAGTCGGGGTTCCCGAGAAAATTGAGGGGACTGATATGGTCAAATGGGTGTCCTCTTTTTTGCTACATGAAGTCATACCGGAGTTCAAAGGTGACCTGACGATTACCCAAGCTCATCGGGTACCTGCCCAACCTTTTCCCAATTCTGATCTTCCTCGTACGATCCTGCTGAATTTTGCTGATATCCGAATAAAAGAGACCATTCTATCAAGGGCCATTAAACAAGGTCAATTCGTAGTCAGTGCTACAGCAAAATGCAGGATATTTTCAGACATGTCTGCGGCTGCGGCTCGCCTCAGAAAAGAGTTCGTTAAACTACTTCATTTGTTTAAGGCTAAGGGAGCTCAGGCCGCAATCGCCTGGTTAAAGATAAGTGACGGAATTCTGGAGGGCACGGCTGGGAGGCTATGGGGTGTTATACCAAGACACCTCTAGGATAGGGGAAGAGCACCGGTGGCCAGCGTGGGAGAGTACAGGAAGAAGAAGGCCACAGGTGAAGGTGGGGTGGGGGTTGGGATAATGGGGGAAAAATTTGGAAAAATTGAGGTTGATTGCAGTAGAACTATTTTTTTGTACAAATTCAATTGCTAGGCACTTTGGTGAAATAAGGTATTTTGTGATTAAAATCTTTGTATTATTTTCTGCAGTAAATCATGTATCATGTCGCTAAATAAGGGGTTGAAATTGGTATCATTTAATGTGAATGGTTTGAATAACGGTAGAAAAATGCGAGCAATAGAATCTTGTATTAGGACTGAAAATCCTGCAGTGGTAATGTTACAGGAGACTCATATTACTGCTTCTAAAAAAGAGGATTTTAATATGTTTAAAACTTGGGCTATGTTCCGGGGTTTCTCATGTGTAATGGGTTCACAACTTGGAGTTGCTCTCTTTTTGAATAAAAATTTAGAGACTGAGATTGTCCAGACAGAAAGTGATCCATTGGGTCGCTGGTGCTGGCTTCATGCAAATTCAAATCTCACCGTACTCCAATTACTTTTGTTTGTTTTTATGCTCCTATAGAGGACAGTCCCCAGATATATAAAATTCTGTTTCAATCTCTGTTATTGGTAGGTGGAGACATCATTATAGGTGGTGATTTCAATATACTTATGAACTCTAATTTAGATTCCACTTCATCCCTTAAAAGACAGTCTAAGCCTAGATCTTTTAGGACTATGCTAAACTACATATCTATATTAGGATTGTGTGACCCGTGGCGTCCTGAGAAATCCACGGAAAATGGAGTTTACCTGCTGGTCTGGTAGGTTTAAATCCTCATCCCGCATAGATTTTTTTATGGCCTCCATACAGCTCAAATTTCGTTCTCAGAAATTCTACCATAATGGTTTTTCAGATCATGACATGCTGGTGATCAATTTCGACTTTGAAGAGAACATTAAAGTTGCGAAAAGATGGATGTTTAACAACATTTATTTACAGGATTTGAATTGGGTATCTGCGTTAAAGTTAGAGATTGTAGAATATATTGATCGAAATACAGGTACAGCCCCTCTTCATATAATCTGGGATTCTTTAAAGGCCTTTATACGGGGTATACTTATTAGCAAAGATGCGGCTGAGTGGTCTGCTGTGAAAATCTCTAGGAACTCTCTGCTACAAAAGATTCAGGAGCTCACATTACGTCAACATAGTAAACCAAATGGTGATGTTTTAAATCAACTGAGAGAAGCCAAACATGAGCTTAGTGCCCATTACTATGAACAAAGCTAAAAGGTCTTTCAAAAACAATCACAAAAAGTATACGAAGAGAGTAACTTTACAGGAAATTTTTTAGCCTGGCGGTGACCATGGTCCCTTGAATCCGCTCTACTACCCACACCTCGGGCTCGTTAGGTGTTCGGAATTCCCATCCCGGGTGTCGATCCCGAACCACCACGGTGTCTCCGACTTGCAGTGTAGGCTCTTTGGCGTGACGTGCCACGCTCGCTTTCAGATTGGTGGCTCGCCTCCGAGCCTGAATGGCCTCGTCATCTCTGTCTCCAGGCACCCATGTGCTGTCGGTCGGAATGCTGTCTCTGGGTGCTCTTTTGAACAGTATATGTGCTGGGGCACATTTGGTGGTACTGTGCGGCGTTTGCCAATAGGCCCCTAAAAACTGATCCAGGGCTGCTTCGGGATCCTCTCCATTGTCTACTGCAATCCTCAGGGCTCGATTGAGTGTCCTCATCAATCTGTCGACCTCCCCATTAGCCTGGGGCCATAGAGGGGTAATCTTCCGGTGTTTGATCTGGAGACTCTTGAGATAGTTCTGAAACTCTCTCCCTTGGAAGGGTGGCCCATTGTCTGATTTGACTTCGTCCGGAAGACCCATGGTGGCGAAGATGCGATTCAGGGCTTTCTTGACCTGGGGAAACGCCGTTGAGGATATTACTTCCACCACAGGGAATTTGGAGAATGAATCAACCAGGACTAACGTGTGCCGTCCGTGGGGGAAGCTCCCAAAGTTGATGCTTAGGTGTGACCACGGCGTCTGGGTGGTGTCCTCTGTGATCACTGGAGCGGGTGCCGGATCGCTGCCGGTGATGGTGCAGGCGTGACAGGATGACACCATTTCGTCAACCAGACTGTCCATGGCGGGGGACCAGACCTTGCTTCTCAGGCGGGCTTTCGTCTTGGCCATTCCCTGATGACCTATATGAGCTAGCGCTAGTATCCTCTTCTGGAGGCTCTCAGGTATTACGATCAGATGTCCTCTAAGGATGACCCCTTCGTCTCCCTCGCTTAGCTCGCTCCTGACTTGCCACAGCTGTTGGCGTGTGTGTCTGATCTCTCGCCAGAGGGTTTGCGCTCCGTCGAGGAAGTGTGCCCAGCGGTTCCCTTCAAGCGTGTGGCGCACTCTGGATAGCGTTTCGTCCTTTGCAGTCGCTTCCCCTATCTCCTTCAGTGTCATGGTCTCAGGACACACGGCTTGCGATATCATGTGGACGAACTCTTCTGCCTCCGTTCCATCTTCCCGTGGCGGGCCTTGACTGGTGGCGTCGGGGTACCGGGATAGATAATCAGCGGGGTTGTGTGCTCCAGGTCGGAAGACGATCTTGAAGTTGCACCCTTGTAGTTGTACGGCCCAGCGTTCTATCCGTGGGGGCGCTAGCCTGGAGGACCCCGTGTACAGTGGCAGCGGCGGTTTGTGGTCCGTTACTACAGTGAATTCTTGGCAACATAGATATAGGTGGAAATGCTGACACGCCCATTTTATGGCTAAGGCCTCTCTTTTGATTTGGGTGTACCGCGTTTCTGTGTCTGATAAAGCTTTGCTTGCGTATGCTAGTCGCTTCCATACCTCCGACCCGTGTTCCTGGAGTAGTACTGCCCCTAGGCCTACCGGGCTGGCGTCCACTATCAGCTCTGTTTTGCAACGTGGTTGAAAATAGGCCATCACTGTTGTGTCCAGGAGATTAGCTTTGATGTCTTGAAATGCTTTATTTGCTGACGCCGTCCACTCCCATTTGTGGTCCACCCGCGTGAGGGCTCTCAAGGGCTCTGCGAGAGCTGCCAGGTCGACCTTCTCCTCCTTGATCGGCGTTGTTCTAGTCATAGCCAGTGCAACCACCGGTGTTCGTAGATCGACCTCCATTTCCTCCGCCCTTGCGTCCGAAAGCTCGTGTGGATCACTATTTCATCCAGCGATATGCCAGGTTGTCGGAGAATACGTTTCCTCAATTATTTTGAGCGGCACCCCACTATTATCTGGTCTCGGATTTCTTATCTCGGATTGGTGAACGGGCAGGTTTTTGCCAGTCGACGCAGCCAGGCATAGAACATGTCCATTGATTCAGATACGGTCTGCCACGCCCTTTTGAATTTGAATTTTTCAAAGCCGTTGTTGAGTTGGGGATAAAATTGCGCGTCAAGTGCAGCGACCGCGGCATCGTAGTCGTGCTCTGGTCCGATGTTAGGGAGTGTTTCGAACCGGTCGTAGATCTCTGGACCCCCATACAGGATAAGGAGCGACCTCTTGACTGTCCCGTCGGTCTCCCTGGTGCCTTTGAAGTAGAGGTTTAGCCTTCCTACCCACACCTTCCATCTCGGCGCCGCCGTCGCAGGATCTGCCGCCTCGCTGAATGGTGGGATTGGCGCTGCGCCTGAGTGCATGTGGGTGTGTGGCATTGCTGCAATGGCCCCGGCCTGGTTCTGGCCTGGTGGCGGTGGTGCGACTACCACGGGTGGCGGGGCGACCACCACGGGTGGATTCTGTCCTGCCCCGGCTTGACCGGCTCCCGGTGCTGTATTAGACATTCTCAGGCTCTATGCTGGTCCTCTGGTACCTGCCTGAGAGGATCTTGCGTGCTGTGACCTTTTGCCAAGACTGTTGACTTGTCCAGTGCTTGTTTGTTAGGCATAGAGGGTCAATTGCTGTTTGTGTTCTTTCTCCTCATGTTCAGAGCTAACCGCTGAGCTGGGTCGCTGTGGGGATAGGGCTATGAACGTCAATGTGTGTGCCCTTGGATTATCCTCTGCTCCCTGGGTTTTGCCAATGCTTGATGAGGGTGTGGGGTACGAGGCTTCTTCCCACCCCTGCCGGCACGTTCAGCGGTTTCCCTCGCTGTTGGGAGGCGTACCCAGGGCCTCCCTGCATCGAGCGGTGCTCGGGCGCTCCTTACAGCGTGTAGCTCCTCCCCTATTAGGCCGCGAGCGGGACGTCGGCTCTTGCGGACCTCCGGGCAGCAGAAGAGAGTTCCCCAGGCCAGGAAGGCCGCGTGAGGCTGCGCGGGCGGGGTAAGAGGGAGGTTGGACTCACCCGCACCAGCTGGCGGTTCGGCGGCAGCGGGAGGACCTCACGGCGAGCCCCGCCAGCTGAAGGCGCTCCCGACGGGGAGACGAGTGGGCGGGCCTCAGAGCCGGAGTCAGCCACCGGACAGAAAGCGGGTGGGCTCCTCAGTCCGAAGCAGGCACAATGTTACTCAGCAGTTCGGGGGTGGCCAGGCACGCGAGTGTCCAGACCGGCCTCGTCACCAGTGTGACGGGCCAAGGTCAGGGCCTAGCACGTGGCTGCTGGGCTGCGGGAATAAAGGACACGGGCACAGTATTGTTGGTTAGCCGGAAAGACCCCGAGCGGTCTTCCGCCTTCTTTATTTATACCCCGGTGCGAGCCCGCCCCGGGGTATGCGTGGATGCGTGGTGCAGTGGCAACATTGTGTGGGAGAGCCCGGGTGGCTCTCTACACTGACATCTTGGAGCCCTTGTTCTTGCCAGGACTCTGGCAGGTCACATAAGTTTCATGGTTCATATCTGCCAACGCTGACTATTGGTGATTGCTTTAATATTTATATAGGGTCGTATTCGCTCACAGAACGAGGCAAGACAAACCCAAGAAATGCGCCGCCTGTGCTGCTGCCATTTACCAAGGCACCGAAACTGATCCAAAAATGTAATCCCGGAGACGATAAATAATTTTTCCCCCAACACAAAAAAGGAATTTATAACAGTCAAAAAATTATAGTAACGCCTTCAAAAAAGTGTGAGAAATATAATCATCTCTACGTCTTCATAACATGTCAAAAAAGAAGTTGTACCTGCCGAAAACTAGAAGAACTGAGGCACGCAATTTGAAAGTGGCATCGTACACCTTCCGCATTATGTGTCAACAGAAGTCGTACCAAGGAGGAGTCTTTTATCAGCATGCACCAGTACTCCATACATGCTTGGGGAAAAAAACACAGGGTACCTCGGTTCCCCTAACCTCGATGTCGGCTACTTCCTGGAAGTTGGTGGGAACATCTCTGGAAGCTCGTTCGATAGGCGCCAATTCTGAAACTAGGGAATTCTTTTCCGCCTTTGAGCTGAATTTCTTTGGGAGGACGAGAAGGGATGAAAGGGGTGCCAGGCCGTGCAGAACCAGAAGTCGTCTGGAAAGGTAGAGCGATGACAGCAGAGTGCCCGGCTTTTGCTAGGAGCGCAGCAAGGGCAGCGTGGAGAGATTTGCCAGAACAATGATCTGGGGACAAGTATGATGGGAAGATGCTTAAAATAGAACGCACTGGTGCTCGCTGTCTCAGCGCCTTTACCTAGGCCCTTATTTATGAGGCCTTGCGTCAGTTTTGCGCCGCCGGTGCGTCACTTTTTGTGACGCACCAGCGGCGTAAAATATGCGCCTTGTTGCGCCATATTTAAAAAGTGACGCATCTAGGTAGATGCGTCACTTTTTAAACCCCTGCGCCACATTATACCTGCGTCAGGTATAATGTATGCAGAGGGGGCGTTCCCCCGCAAAAAGCCTCGTAATAGTGACGCAGTGAAATCTATGAGATTTCACTGCATCACTTTTAGGATGCTGTTGCGTCAAAATCTTGCGCCTGCCTCGCAGCAGGCGTAAGACTGACGCAAGCCCTTTCACATGGGGATTTCCCCATGTGAAAGGACGCATTGCTGGAGTTGCGTCACTTTTGTGACACACTCCAGCAATGCGTCACTTTTGCGCTTACAGATACGTCAGAAATACTGACGTATCTGTAAGTCCTTGCGACATGATGCATCATACATTAAATATGACGCATCATTGGTGTCGCAAGGAGTGCGCAGTGAAAAGTGACGCATCGCTGTTTTCACGCAGCGATGCGTCACTTTTCATAAATGAGGCCCCTTGTTCTTTTAAATAGTTTCTTTTTTCCAGAGTGGAAACTGTCTCTGTCCAGACAGCTTGAGTATCGTGTCGTGTTACCCCAAGGCTCCTAACGATACAGTCCTAGGTAAAAGATCAACGCAGGTAAAGCCACACAATCTGGCCGATAGAGAAGAGGCTGCTGACCTGTGTACATGCCATGACCCACTCCTGGTTTGTGAAGGGGTCACCGAGGTCATCATCCCACAACTAACATGTTTGTATAGTATCAGTGCATTGGTCTAGCTTGCGCACCATATACAGAGGAGCAAGATCATACTCCTGCTGGAGCCATGTCCAAGATGAGCCGCAGCAACTGAGATTCCCGTGGCTCTGCTAGAAATGCAGGCCACAGTTCCCGAATCGCCCAACCACCTTATTTAAATAAAAATGACATTTTGTATGCTGTAGATCGATAGTGCAAGTCACTATTTTTAAGAGCTATGGACAATAAAGTTGGTATTTTCCTGAAGGCATTTTTACTCCAAACCAGTTAGGTAGAGAATACAGGCATTTTTGTGGATAGGCGTAAATGCATTTTAAAACATAGTTTTGCTGCCTGTTGTAGCTGCTCTGGTATTTATCTATGGCTTAAATATTGGTGGTCTGTAAAAGCAGCCATATTTCAGAGTTGGACATCTGGGATGGGTGGTATTTAGTTACATTCAGCACTACTTGGTTTGTGCATAGTTGGCAGGTAAAGTGACCAATAAAAGGACTGTGGGGCATATTATCAAGCCTGTGCGCTAAAATTATCGCCGCTTTATCGGCCGAAAACGGCCGATAAAGCGGCGATAATGGGCTTGATAATATGCTCTATGGAATTCCAATCGAAGCACATGTTAGATGTGAAGACATCTAACATGGGCTTCGATTGAAATTCCACAGAGCATATTATCAAGCCCATTATCGCCGCTTTATCGGCCGTTTTCGGCCGATAAAGCGGCGATAATTTTAGCGCACAGGCTTGTAGGTCTTTATTCATGCTTCTAGAAACTCGCCTATGCTGAAAACTGCTCTGAGAATGCTGGGTAACTTGTACGATATTTATGTAGTCTGAGCCTGTGCCCGTTCGCACTTTTCATAAGTTGCATCAGTTCACCACACTATGTTCATGCCCAGTGCTACGATAACTAGGATTGTGAAGGATAGTCTCCACTGAGTTGAATTACAGCAACACACAGACTATCGTAATGCTAGGGCCCAGTACCGCTTGCCGCCTCCCTCTCCCCCTGTAGAGACGCAGACCAACACAGTTTGCGTGGAGAGCCAAACACATAATCTAGACATATACAAGAAATATAAGGCCCTCAAAGGTGAAATACTCCTACAAGTAGGCCCACAAGTAAACAAACTCTACCACGTAGAGCCCAAGATTACGGCGCCTAAAGGATGACGCTCAAAAAGACCAAGTCCAGCACGGAGGAGGAGGGGATGGTGGTGAACCCTGAAAACACGGCACAAAAAAGAGTCACTCGAAGCACTAGCACCCAAAAATCCCAGGACTCAGTCTCTGGCAACTCCCTCCCACAAGGTCTCATTACTCAATTCTTTCAGGCCCCCAGTGGCCCGACAGCCCCGGACGCGAGACAACCTGGTCCCGAGGGCAGTGCCAAACCGGGGTCACCAAAGCCCAACTAAGATCAGATGGGCCTTCATTCCAGCGAGCTAGCCAACACCGGAAAAATCGGAAGCCCGGAAGCACGACCCCAGCCTGTTGCCAGGGTGAAGAGCCCGTTAAGGATCACAGCCGACGTTCACACGACACCCACTGTGGGGGCAAACAGGGAGACAGACATTGCAAAGCAAAACGTGGCTACCGCACCCCCTTCCCCAAAGAGCATTGGGAGGCGACCGAACACAACGGAGACACCCCGGATAATAATGAAGTCGACCTCTCCGGGTATGGTCGCGCTAACGGCATCGCTCCTACAAAAATTAGAACAGTCAATAGAACGCACACTTGAAGCCACACCTATAAACTCAGGTAGAATCAATGCCATGAGAACATCACAGACGGAGGAATGGAGCCCCTTGGGCCTGACACAACATCAAGACTCTATCGACGGACTCACCGTCAAAGATTTAAACCTGACTGTAATAAGAGAAGTTTAAGAGACAATGGCTAGGGCCTTACTATGGCAGTCCACGAAGATGGAAGTTCAAGTCGATCTCCTGCATTCAATTGCCCAGCACTTGGTGCGCCAAGATGATAAATTGGCAAAGCTAGAGGCTTTATTCGACGCCCAACACGCCCACGCGGTAAATATCAACTCTTGTGCCGCAATTATAGAAAAATGGGCAAGTCTACCCGAAGTTCTAAAAGACATGCTTGCACTAGCCAAGGGTCTGGGAGAGAGGTCCCCTCAAGTACATGCCGCACAAAAGTTACCAGCTCTGACGAAAGTGCATGTCGAAATGACCGACCACTGCAACGCGGTTATTAGCTCACCAAAAGATCCACTGGTAGGGCCATGCAGTAATTTCATCTTGGCAGAACAAGGGAGTGGGGACCTTGAGTTCTTGGACCACGACACTGAAAGTGACGACTCATCCATCACCATACCTCTCTCGTAGAAGGCCAAAGGTGCACCGGCTAGTGTAAATGCTCCGCTGTCAAGGAGAGCCAAAAAAAGACTAAAGAAACAACTAAAGAAATCTAAAGTCAAAAGCAGGAATATATCACCAGACACACTAACCTCTGGCGCCACCGAAATTAAAAGTAGCCTTAAACCACCCTTTCCCATTTTTATCCCTAAACAAGCACCCAAGACCGACAAGCCTAGCGATGCACCTTTCGTCCCATGCGAGGCCCTCAGACATCAAATCCCTCACCTGGAGGAACAATCCAACGTGGAGGCTCAATTAAGGTCTTCACAGGTGGTAAACAGCGCACAACCCAGCGCCACCGGCCCAATTGGTTGGGCACTTCAACGTAAGACAGTAACAAATCTTTCACTAAACCAGGGGGCGCAGTTGGGACAGTCCTGTCTGGTAGGACCACCAACCGAGGCACCTGGCAGTCAGCAGCCAGGAGTTACATACAAAAACCTCCCACACCAGAATGCAAGCAATGACGAGTGGCAAGGACCGTCAAGAGAGGTAGGATTATCAATCGTGGTGTCAGACAGACAGCGGCCAGGAGAAACCCATAAAAACCTTCCACCCTCAATTCATCAGAGGCCCACGTCCTTGGGAGAAGGGGTAAAACGGTGCTCCACCGAATATAAAAATCCATCAGAAATACATGAGCTGCTGTTTACTCCTAGATACATAGCCATAGGCTCCTTTGACACTCTGAACAGGTCCAATATTGTCCGACTCTTCGGCCATATTGATTCCCTGGCACATATCACCTCGGAGACGATTGAATGGGTGATGTTTAAGAGTCTGGAGACAGACACCCATGGTGACTCCACCATAGTCGGATTTGCGAATCAGCAAGCCCAACAGGCTGTCCTCAACGAAGTAACACAACTGGCAGAATGGGGCATCGAAGTCACCGCCCCAGGGCACCAATATACCCACATGTCCTCAGACCTCATTACGGCCTTCAAGAACCTATCTCTGTTCTCAAAGGCACCAAATCTACCAGTCCAGACGGGGGATTGAAATCAGGGAGGCCCAGAACCCCGCTAAAAATAAAAATCCTGCTAAAAGAAAAGCAGCGTAGAGTGCAGCGGCCTCAGCAAGGACTGGCTCACACGGAGGACACATGGAGACAGGGACCCTAACCCTGCCTATACCCATGAAAACAGAGCACGCGTAAATCCATCAAGGGGCCAAGATCGCAATCTAACTATCATCTCATGGAACATCGCGGGGCTACGGAATATTTTCAGGGACACGACCACTCTTGATTACCTTGCACAGGGGGACGTATTGTGCATTCAGGAGACCTGGGCGAGGTCAACGACCCCAATAGCTGGCTTTTACGAACATTTTAAATCAGCAACCAAAAGGACAATCTTTGGTCGCCTGTCAGGGGGACTTTCCATCTTCGTAAGCCATGCCTGCAGATTCAATGTAAAAGAACTAAATCTTGAGTCACCTGACCTGCAAGTCATCACAATAGAGGGGTTGAGAGCGGATCAAACACCCCACCCGCTTTTATTAATCAACTGCTATCTCAACCCAGCAAAACTTCAATCCCCTCACGCTTTGGAATCACTCACCATCGCTCTGGAAGACCTACTAATAAGCTGCTTGCACCATGATGTAATAATAGCGGGTGACTTTAACCTGAGAGGCCTGGACCTGATCCCTGTGGCACCCCCAAGTAAGAAGTCAGCCCCATTGATTGAACTTCTCTTAAACTATAATCTGCAATCCACCCGCGGGACACAAAAAATGAGCCACCCCGCATGGACCGCTAATCCGACCTTTAGGAACGTCTCCACTATAGATTATATCTTTACCAATGAAGGACTGGCTCACAAACTTTGCAATTTTACCGTGGATGACAGAGTCGAAAGTGACCATAGGCCCCTCCGTGCCATATTTAATCTGACACGTGAACAGGTGGACTCCCACGAAGTAATTAGTACGACCACAGGCGAAGAACATCATCTAGTCCTCAAAAGAATAAAATGGTCGTCCAATCTCAGCCATAGACTTTCGGCATATGTAGCCAGCAGGGTGGTAGAACTAAGGCCACAAGACAGTGAGAATATCATACACCTATGGGAAACACTGACCAAGGATATATTGAAGTGCCTGGGCAACACTCACCAACCAAGAAGCTGCCAAAAAAACACCAGGCCAAGCCGCTTAAAATGCAGAGCATGAGTCAGATTAAGCGTGCACTCAACAAGGCAGCTAGGGCAAAAAAGAAAGGCACTCACCTGCCAGGGGGGCCCCCCATTGCCGTTTTGGGAGCCAACTACAAAAAGAAAATCTGGGAATTGAAAAGACAGCGGCCCGAACAGAACTGGCTGACAGTGTTTTCCTTAATCAAAGAAAAAGACAACAGCAAGCTCTGGCGCTATATCAATAGCTTGTCCCCTGAAGGCGCGCACATGGAAAACAGTGTTGCAGGGAAAGTGTGGGAACAGTATGCAAAGGGGCTGTATACCTGTGAGCCAAATCGGCCAACTCCCTGCATAACCGCGTGGTCCAAGGCGGCAGCCGCTACCATCAAAACTGAAAGCACCTTGACAGAAGACCTAAGACCGACCCGACCCGGAAAACTTTCAGAGGCGGAGATAGTAAAGTACATCAAGGCCATCAGAACCGACAGCGCCCCTGGCCCAAACGGGATCCCCGCCCAGGTTTTTAAGACCACCCCAGCCTTCTTTGCAACCACACTTACTCCTTTATACAACCATACATTTGCAACCGCAATCTTGCCAACTTCCTGGAAAGGCTCAATCCGATTTCCCATTCATAAAAAAGGTGACCACTTGAACCCGGCTAATTACAGACTCATAGCCCTTCTTGACATTGAAGCTAAGGTATATGCCCGCCTTCTCTTAAAGGACCTGGAGACCTGGGTGGATAAGAACAGCATTCTTCCGCCTTCACAGACCGGCTTTAGGGCTAACAGTTCCACTCTGGATAACATCATAGCGCTTACTTACCTCGCGAAGAAGGCTAACACGAGGAATAAGTTGCCCTTTTTCTGTTGCTTCATAGACTATTCTACGGCCTTTGACCGAGTGAACAGAAGCCGGCTTTGGGTAAAACTAGAGTCCTTGGGGCTCCCCAAAGCACTATAAAAGCACTTTATGAGGGTACTTGGGTCCAGGTGAAACTAAGCCCTACAATCACAACAACAAGGATTGCCACCAACTCTGGTTTAAAGCAGGGGTGCGTTTTGGCCCCCCTACTTTTTAATCTATATACAGCGGACATGGTGCAAGCCCTGAAAGATGCCAACCTAGCACCTCAAAAACTGGGGAAGCTGGTCTTGGGAACGCTCCAGTACGCAGATGATACGGTAATCATGGACCACACCAGGGTAGGGCTCTAAAGAGCCTTAAATAGTCTTGCCACCTACAACACGGAGAATGATCTATGTATCAACGTGTGCAAAACCAAGATAGTAATCTTTGGCAAATACCATCACAAAAAAAAGCTTCATGGTCCCTGGGGGAGAACCGAATCACCACGGCCCCATCTTACAACTATATGGGCATATGGGTATCTGAGAGGGCCACCGCAGTTAAACATCTGAAGGAGCTTAAACCAAAAATAGACAAAATAATATTGTCTTTAAGATGCTTAAGCCATGGCCTGGCCAGTCCCTCAGCAGAACCGATGCTGACAGTACTCAGGGCTAAACTGATCCCCGCCATCACGTACGGCCACATAGCCTACCCAGGGGCATTCGAGAAAGTGGTCCACGCGGCCCAGGCGAAAGCATATAAGATGGTGCTACGGGCCCCTAGACAGGCACGGAATATCAGGCTAAGACTAGAAATAGGCCTGAAACGACCAGAGCTGGCACTACTGGGGGATTTGCTAAAATATTACATTAGAGTACTGAAATCGCCCGAAAACACCTTAAAGCACTTCCTAAAAACCATCTTTGGCGATGCAGGCTCCCCATGGCATTCCAAGGTGGAACTAGCCATTGTTGTTCTGAAAATCGAGGGAAGGAGCCTGCATCTTCACGAAATTCCATATTTTGCCTGGGCCCAAGCCGTTAAGCGCCAAGTCCAGTCCATCTCTTTTGAGCTTGACCTTTCTTCGCTCCGGCACAACCCACTAACTCTGGCCCCGGACAAGTCCTATATTCCCGGCAAACCCCAACCATACCTGCAAGATTCATTAACAACCCATCAAGACAGAAAATTCTGTTTCTGTGCCTTTTGGCACTCGGGATCGCGGACTTCAACCCAAATTGGGCACGAACGGATGGAGCCATTGCTTGCCGACTTTGCAACTATCGTAGAGAATCCTGGCTACATCTGTTGCTACACAAAGTTAGCCAGCGATCGACACCGATTGCTGCGCCCGGCATTTCGGAACCTGGGCCGTAGAACATGCAGAGAGGCCTCAGACTGGTGCTTCTCAGAAACTACGACCTGCTTGTTAGCTAGGGTCGGCAAGTTCATCCATCAAACCTTCGGACTGAGGTATTTAATCTGGGTTGGCTAAGGGTCTGATGCAGAATCTACTCACTGTCAACTGGCTCCGCAGCGTGACTGAAGATGCCGAACTTCTACACGTCTCTCAGACTCTAGTAGGCGTAGACTCATGTAGAAATCAAAACTCTTATTCTTTTAATAGAACCCTGATTGGACAATAGCAGTTAACACAGTCAGTTTTGTAACTATATTCTGGACGAAGGAGGATCAGTGGCAGTGATCCTCCTGGACCTCAGTGCGGCCTTCGACACTGTCAACCACCGGGTTTTAATCCAGCGACTCAGAGACATCGGGGTGGAGGGCACTGCCCTAGCTTGGTTTTCATCATTCATAAACCACCGCTCCTTTCAGGTTTGGGAAAACGATGCCCGCTCCCCAGCAGTTCCCCTCCAGTGCGGAGTGCCGCAGGGCTCTTCGCTAAGCCCGACATTATTTAATGTCTACATGTCCCCACTGGAGGAGGTAGTCACCCCGTTCGGAGTGAAAATCATTAGCTACGCTGACGACACTCAGCTTGTGGTGTCCTTATCCCATCCCAACCAAGAACCATCTAATCTCCACAGCTGCCTCTCCGAAATCCAGGGGTGGATGAATAACTCAGCGTTGAAACTCAACAGGACCAAGACTGAAATCCTGCTTTTTGGTCAAAAAGGACTCTCCCTTCCCCCCAACCTCTGGCCCTCCTGTCTAGGGGAACCCCCGGCCCCCAAAACCGAGATTAAGAGCCTGGGAATCTGGCTAGAGGAAGACCTGTCCTTCAAAACCCAAGCTAAAAAAAAACGCTGGGATTTGTTTTGAGCTTCTTAGATCAGTCAGGAAAATCCCCCCCAGCTCCCTCCCATCTCCCGCAAACTGCTGATCCAAGGCCTTATTCTATCTAGGCTGGATTACAGCAATGCCATCTACCTGGGAGCTCCCGAAGTCACCTTCAATAAATTACAAAGAATTCAAAACGCCGCGGCCCGGCTTCTCACCAACACTCCGGCCAGATCCTCGGCAAAACCAGCTTTGAAACTCCTGCACTGGCTCCCAGTAAGAGAAAGAGTCAAGTTCAAGGCTCTCTGCCTGGCTCACAAACTCTTGCAGGACAAGGGCCCCCCCATCCTCAAAAACTTCATCACACCCTATAAGGCCACAAGATCCCTTAGTTCAGATCACGAACGCCTTATCACAGTCCACAGAGTGAAAAAGGCCCGCACAGGCGGGCAGCGATTCTCAGTGAACACGGCCAGCCTATGGAACTCCCTCCCCCGGAAACTAAGGATGGAATCTGACCACCTCCGTTTCAGGATACTTTTGAAAATGCACCTCTTCCCTTGATTTCCCTTTTCTCTCTGGCTCACCACTCTCTCGACTGTCTTGGTTTAGCGCTGGGATGCTTACGGGTTACTATGCGCTCTACAAAACCCAATTAATAATAATATTAATAATATGGTTGCACTCTCGGTTTTACTTGGAGTTGGGCGCGACAGGGGGGGGTATTTCATCGTATTTTACTGTAGTTCATTGTATTTTATACTGTAAAGATTTTAAGTAATCGCACAGTTTATTAATAAAAACAATAAATAAAACAAATATAGCTAGGGCCCAGTATCATAGAAAACACTACTGGGTTTGGGCTCCCAACAGTAAGGCCAAGCCACTGACCTAATAATAAACTGAACAATCGCCAATACTGTTATCCTCAATCCCTCTTATTTATCACAACACATTGGAATTAAACCAATTATGGGTCCAAGTCTTATAATTCAATCTGAATAAATCATTGTTTTTATTTTTCACTTAAAGTACATTTGTTGGTTAATTTACACCATTTGAACAATTTTTCAAATCCCTACAATCAACATACGAAAACAATTCATACAATGAATAGTGAATAAAACTGTACATATTCCAAAACATTCATCCCTCACAGTCAGTCAGCACATTCCACATTCAAACATTCACTCTCACACCCAAGGAAAAGGATCTATTTACAGTAAGAATTTGATAATATAGATACACAAAACCATAGAAAATACGTTTTTCTGATGCTTAATTTTTTGAATACTGTTATAAATTTAGATATCTTATGGCGTAAAAACTAGCGGTCTACGCATTTCGAACTCCTAATTGGTAGGGAGTTCTCATCAGGACCTCACAGTTCTTACTGGAGAAGAGCCTCATAAATAAACCCGACGTGAAACAATCAAGCCCACACCTCGTGGGCACATCTGGGAATTGAATTAAATGCAGAGACTTTGTAATGATGTCTCCTCTCTTTGATTGTAGGTGCAGACTCACAGTTGTACCTTCCTGGAGTAGTTGGGGTGCGCGTCTCAGTCCACAATGCGTTCTGCATTCAACATGCAATCAAAGAGAGGAGACATCATTACAAGCGCCGGGCAGGGGCTGGAGACTGCCATCACAACTCAGTGAGGCCGCGGTTGGTCCCCGCGGGCTCCTGCAGGAAGAAGGCAGACTGGGTGGGCTTCAAGTATGGCAGCGCTCTGCCGTTGGGGAAGCACTTGAGCCTGCAAGGAGCAGTGGGAGGGGGCGGGCCCTGCTGAGCTGGCCTGGCATTGCACTGGGACCGGGAGTTGGGATTTATTGAGCACAGAGGCTGGAAGGAGCGAGGGGAACTGGAGGCATGCAGGCTCTCAATTTATCCTGGCATAGAGCAGACCAGGGATATGAAGTGGGTCAATGGGAGGACACTCCCATTGATCTCATGTGGAGGCCCCTATTAAAGAATTCACAGCAGAGTGGGGGAACTTGGGCCCCCCAGTCAAGGACACAGAAGGCCTCGGGGGGACTGGGGATGTGACACACAAGGGTGAGAGGACAGGCGGTATGGGTGGGGGGGGCAAAGCCCCCGCCCATCCTGCCCAGATGGTAGGGCATGTCCCTGGAGGACAAGATCAGGGAGCAGCGTAGTATTATACAGGAGTCTGAGGCCAGGTGGGAGGAGCTTTTTGTATTTAGGGAGGGGAAGGGTTGCAACACCTCGGCTGTGGGGCCCCCACACCCGCGTCGGATGAGGAGGCTTGGGCCAACCTGGAGGCAGGGGCGGCAGAGTCTAGGGGCAAGTGGGTGTGGGTGGAGGAAGGTAGTCACCGGGGTAGGGACAGCCATGACGGCGGAGAGACCTGATGGTGCTAGGGCCCCCTCAGGTTGGAGCAGCCTGTGGGGTTTCAAGCTGGCGGCGGCTGGCAAGAAGGCCGGGTGGCCGGCGGGGCACAAAATGGTCCCAAGACGCCTGCTGGAAGCAGCTGTGGGTTCCACGGTGGCCTTCCCTCCAACGAGGGAGCGGGCATCGGTGGCGTGTGCGGAGGAATGTGGTGGTGCACCTGCAAAGAAAAGGAAAGGTGTGCAGAGAAGTGTCGTGGACGCCTGCGGAGTGTGAGTCTGAGTTGCCATTGGATTACGGCGAAGAGAGTGATGAGCTGGAAGAAGGGGAACTGCATGATGAGGGGGATGTGATGGTGAGACCTGCGGGTGGTGGGGGAAAGGAAACCAGACACCTTGGTGTTTTGAAGGAGGCCTCTGCAGCCAAAGGCAAGTCGAGGTTGGGCAATCTGAAGAAAAGAAGCGCCAAAGGAAAAGATGGAGAACCACAATGAAACCTGACAGGTGAGGACGATTAGTGGGCTGTTTGGGATGGCGGTCCAAAATAGGGGCAGAAGAAAGCCTGCCGGTCGGTGGGTGTGGGAGAAGGATCGGTTAGGGACACGAGGGTGCTACCATGCACACCGGCTGTACCAGCGACAGGGGAAAAAGACGCTGGGGCAAAGAGATTGGTGGTAGCGAGTGTCCAGACCAACAAACTTGAAGGGGTAGAGGGTAAAGAGGCCATGCCGTTAGGGTCCCACTTATCGGACAAAACAAGAGGCAGGATTTGGAGGCACGAATGTGTGGATGTTTTCAAGCTCTTAAATAGAGAGATCCAAGTAAAGGAGGGCTCCAAAGAAGAAGAGTGGGAACTCACAAGGAGGCCCAGGGTTCCAGTGAACATGGAGCACTGAACCTCAGCGCTTCTAATGTGTGCAAGGTTTTATTGCAAGAAGCTGTAGTGTTGTTCCTATATTCCCAACAGGCTCTGTGCATTGGAATAATATATCCTATACATTAGCCGTAGTACTGAGGTCGACTAGGTCTCTATCGAATATGCTAAACTTAATAGTGAGTGCCAGCTAGCTCAGAGGTTACTAGAAACTTTCTCGAAATCACAAGAAGAGATTTGTTTCTGACAACCGCATAAACATGACAACTTTGTTTCCCAAGAATAAGAAATATATCTCTCAGAGTCGTAGAAACAATAGATAAGTATTTCACTCAGTCAATCGTGCATGCTTCTTTTCAACAGAGTTGTAGAGAAATAGAGAGACAGGCATTTTCAATAAAAAGGTTTATTGAACAGTCTTCTTTCTCATACAAGAGAAGTGAACTGCTACAATTGTTAAGCAGACTGCAAAGTATAATGCGTACAGTGAGAATAGTATTATAAAATAATACTGTAAAAGCATTGTATGGTTTCTAAGCCATATAAAAATACATACATAAATAACATTGACTAAAAATACTCAACTGGTGCTTCTAAATACCCCTACCCCAATGTACCTAACCTAAGTCTAGTACGCGGGAAGAAGTAAGTATTGTGTAGCATAGGTTTAGTTGTTTTTGCCAAGATTCTACCCAAGGTTTCTCAAGGTTCTAATCAGCTCCATAACTTAGTTAGAATGAAGGAGGTCTGGTATCTCAGTCTCGGGACTCGATTTCCCAACACCCCGCAATGGGAGCTTGGAAACACCGGAGCTGGATTCTCAGCGAGAGAAGGGCAGCCTCTTGATCAGTGCGTCAGCTGGAGGGTCAGCTTCCTTCGGCACCCGCTGTAGCGAGCTGCGTCGGGAAATTAGATAGTCAAACTGCTCCGAACCACCGTAGTTTGCCATAGCAAGTGAAGGTATATTTATACCTTGAAGGTGTTTAGGAATGCCATAGTTTGACGTAAAGTCAGGCATATGAACGTCAGGAAAGAACCCCTAGGGAATAGTTGTTCTTTGCAAAGTACATGAGTTCTTGGACAAATCAATATTCAAGCAAGGGGAAGTTCCCTAACTGCTTAAGCCAATTGTCCAAGAAATCATTGTGATGTTTGGTGGAAGTAGCCATGCCTGTATTTGGGTTGCATGGCCTATGCCTAAATAAGGGATTGATTTCTATGACATATATAAGGGCATGAATCGGGAAAATTCACTGGGAGTTCTAAACGCCACACAACAAAGCACCTCGACAGGGCCATAGCTTTGTTAAAATACATGGATATCATCAGAAAGGCCCAGATGCATTTTGAGGGGTTTGCGTGGTTAAGTTATGATGAGGAATTTAGGGCTAGGATCAGCATTAACCTGGACAAACAATGGGGTGAAGTAGACAAGGAGTTGTGGATGCAGTGGATGCCATTCACACACTTGTCTGCATCTGCACACACAGCCAATGGCCTGCCAGTGAGGTATCGGTCTTTTCCGGCACATCCCACCCAGGCTGAGGCGGGAAGGGAGTAACGGTAGAATGAGAAATACAGGTCCATCACCTAAGCAGGGGGGCTGCACCACAGGAGCCTGTTCGAACTTCAACAAGGGTTTTTGTTCAAGACACCTCTGCAAATTTAAGGGAAAGATCTAAATGTGGGGGAAGACTCGTGCTCACACAGTATTTCACCTTGGCTATGCCGTCAGAGCAGTGGCGGGCCACTAAGGGCAGAGGACAGGCTGGGCCAAAGGGCTCCTACTCCAGTGAGGATTAAGGCCATGGGCCCGTGGCTCTCGAAGTACCCAGAAAGAGAAGCTGCACTGGAGATTTAATGGGGCTGTTAGAAATGGGATCCCTGGCTGGCCAGGGCTTGCGCCAGAGTCAGTCAGAGACCACCACTCCTAAGTCAGGGCAAGGGAGCTACACACCAAGATAACCCCTGCTCACCCTCTAGGTAACGTGGTGCGAGCAGCAAGGCTAAACTTGGAGGCGATGTGAGTTAAGTATTTGCGCATGCACCCCAACAACAACACCCAAGGCCCACCACAAAGGGAACTCCACACAAGGTTATATATAAAAATAGCCTTTGTATTATACCAAAACACATTAGATAAAACACACACTTTACAATGTGCCAACAGGCACGGGCAGAATTTACAGGGGAAATGTACAAGACAGGGCCACATGGACCACTGTCAGGAATCTGCACTTTTAGAACTTAGCACTAGGTAGAATTAGCACTTAGAACATGGAATATAAATCACTGTAGCACAAAAAAGAACATAAAGCACACAACCAGTAACTACTGGTAACCGGTAAGTACCACCTACGCAATCCTAACCACCTTAGGAACAGGTCACGCAGGGAACCGGGACCTCACTAGCACCACCTGTATCAGCAAGAAGAACCACCTAAGTATCACAATACCTGTAGGGGTATAAGCACATAACACATGATGCATAAAAACATTCAGAGGTGTAGGAAAGAAAACACAATTGCGCAGAAATTCACATTAGTCACCACCTGTGACTGTCCCTAGGCCAACTGGCCTCTCTAGGACTAGGATGCCCTGTGTCCCAGTGTCAAGGCCTAAACGTGGCAGCTGCCCACGAAGTGCTGGGCAGCTGTGAAGCAATGATGGTGGGGACAACGTTGGAGCCTCTCAGGCTCTGCACACCGCACTTGTGTCCCCCAAGAGCCTCATGGCTCTAACCAAACAGAATGGCCCTCCGGAGCCTCTCAGGCTCTTAAACACAATGTGGGCACTCAAGAGCCCCTCTCAGGGCTGTAGAACAAGAAATGCCCCTGAAGCCTCTCCTAGGCTCGAAAACAAAGTGATGCCACCTGGAGCCTCTCAGCGTTCGAAACAGAATGCGACACTTAAGAGCCTCTCGTGGCTCTAACTCTAGGATGCCCCCTGAGCCCTTTGTGGGCTAAAAATGATCAAATGCTCCTGGAGCAGGAGTAACACCACGGGGGCGGGCACCGGCAATGTGCCCCGACGCCTCCCTCTTGCTCTGACGGTAATGGGGACTCTGAGCCTGGCTCGGCTCTAAACAAATGACTGCCCCCCAAGAGCCTCTCGGGCTCTAAACCGAAGCTATGCACCTGAGCCTCAATAGGCGCTTCACACTGGAGGGGGGGCGGGCACCGGCAATGTGCCCCCACATCCCCCCTCTCTCTAAGTGGCCTGTGCACTCATCGGCTTCTCTGTGCGGCGGAGGCAATCTCTGGGCTCTCCCGGTACTCTTCCTGCGCTCTCTGGGGCTCTCCCTCGCACTTGGGAGTCCCGGGGGAGGGAGAGATGCCGGCTGCCTTCCTCGTCGTGGTTGCAGGGCGGGACTTGCGCCTTTCCTCACAGGGCCGCACTGCTATTGGCCAGCAAACTAGCTGCTTCCGGGTGGTCGCAGGCAGCGCGGCGGCCCGGCGGGGGATAAGCAGCCAATGCCGGGTGGGCACCGGCTCTTCTTCAATAATATTAAATCGAGGTGGGCACTCGTAGATAAATAACTAACGCAGCCAAAGAGGGGCAATGTGCCGAAAATCGGCAAAACGGGTCCAATGCCGGGTGGGCACCGGCTTTTACAAGTAAAGCGCTCCCCAAGCGCTACAAGCCACAATAAAGCGCTCTTAAGCGCTAGAAGCAGAACAAAGCACTCCCAGGCACTAGGAGGAATATGCAAGCGCTTCTAGGCGCTGGGTGGGGTGAAAGTATAGCGCTCCCAGGCGCTAGCAGGAAACACAAAAGTCCAGCAAAGTTCTTCAGGGGGGCAAGGCTGGGCCCAGAGCCAGCTCACTGGGTCTCCAGGCAGGGAGACAATCCAAGTGGCGGTCCTCCTGCCCAGCAACAGCAGCATCCACCTCAGGATCCTGGAAGAGAACAACCTCTAAGGGGACACAGCCCCTTCTTGTACTAGTAAATCCTTTGTTCTGGCACAGGGGGAGGGGAGAAACCAGTCGCAGCTGGTTGGTGAGCACTCTTGATGTGCTCAATCACCCTTTTCATTCACTGGCAGGACTAGGGTCCTCAGTCGCACCACAAGGGGCGGAGCCAGCATTGTGTGGGGAAGCCCAGCCCATTCAGGAACCAGGTGCAGCCCTCCCCAGCCATCAGCATGATAATCTCACACTCAACACCGGGCAGACCCATCCAGACTTCCTGGAGCCAGGCTCACCAGCCAGCTCCAGCCAATCAAACGCCAGGCATATTTTACACTAATATGCCAACTCCTAGAAGTGGCACTTAAGCACAAGACTCACTCATGCCACATACATCACTGCGAAGCATTCAATCACACAAGTTTGCACATACCAAACTCGAGCATGCACACCTCACGCATCAGAAACTACCAGGGACACAGACATTCCCCATGCATTCCTATGGGAGGACAGGCCAACCTTAATCCATGCACTCAGAGTGCACACACACTTTCCACTGGGACACAGTGAAAGTGCGCAGAACCCCAAAAATCACCATCACCAGGTCACCATTAAAAGCAAAAAGTTTAGGGTTGAACCTGCCAGAAGGGCCAAGTCCAACACAACCCCCTTCCAGTCAAAATGCAGGGGAGACCAATCACCACCGTGATGTACTTTCCTGCTTGGGGCGATAGAACACGGACGTGGGCCCGCAACTGCAGGGACACCCTCCTGTTCTACGCCACGGTGAACCCATGGGGTTCCTTCTAAAAACACTGTCTGGACCTACTGGACTACCCCACTGGTACTCCCGAGCTGTCCGCGGCCAAGACCGGGCCGTGAGCCACCCAGGTGCCACCGGTCCTTGCCTATTCGCAGAGTGGGGGGTAGTAACCACTGGCACATAGTAGCCATTCTCCACTCTTCTTGTCTGCAAGACAGGACTAGACTGCCACTGGTTCTCCAGCCTAAGGTCTACACCCTCAGGCAGACCAGGAGTCTCAGGGAAGGCTCTGCTCCCCCTACCTCTTCTTCTAGGGTTCCTCCTCCTCCTGCGAGGGGTACCCTTACAACGCCACTCCAACCCAGGGTTTAACCCCTCAGGTTGCACCGGGGTCAGAGGTGGGCTCTCCCACCCTCTGCACCCCCTTGCAGAGGTCTGCCCTCTCTTAACTGGAGAGGTTCCTCTGGAAGAAGAACCAGTCAGGACACTGGTTACAGTCGTCCTACCCTTCAGGTCAGGCTGATCCTGAACCTGGCCTCCCAACCTCTGGTCTAAAACCTTTGGTCGAACAATTGCCTGGCACTCCAGGACTTCTGGGGATTCACACACCATCCCCCTGAGGCTAACAAATGACACATATGTTGTGTGACTGTCTGTCTGGCACAGATCTCCTGTCCCCTGTCCACCTGACAGTGCGTGAAGATCCCACAGACCAGAAGTGGCGCCACCCGGGTCCACCCCAAGAAGATCTAGCCCAACTGGCTAGTCCCTGGTCCACTGGTGCATCCACTGGGAAACTCATCCCCGATCACTCCTCACTTCGGACTTCTGTGCACTCCCTCCTGTAGTAGCACTGCCATACACTGGAACCCCTGGAGCTCTAGTTACAGATGCTCCAGGTTCCCTAGACACTAGGAGATCTTCCTCACATGGACTAACAGGACAGTCTAGGTCCCCAACCTGGTGTTCCCTCAAGAAACCATCTAAGTCCTGAGGCAGGGCTTCGGGCGTCTGGGGAACCTCGGTCTCCCTCTCACTCCTGCTCCACTGAGCCAGGCAGTGAGCCCCTACACCCTCCTCGCTATCCTGGGACATAGCTGGGCTACACTGAGCCTCCACCACCACACTGGGCTGGAGGATACCTGAACCACTACTTTTGGAGTCAATCACTAATGACTCTAGAGAACATCTAGCCCTTTCCCAGCGGTCTGCTTCATCTGCAAGCTCACATGCATCAAACAATCCACACCCCAACAGGTGTTGGCGCAACCCTGTTGAACAACAACTGAGCACCTGCTCTTTGAAAACCATATTAAGCAGTGTGTCAAAATCAGAGTCAGTGTGAACCTCTACCCAAGCCCACAGTGTTCTACAACATTCATCCTCAAACTCCTCCCAAGACTGGTGAGACAGCTTCCTACTGACCCTGAATTTCAACCTATACACCTCTTCCTGGGAAACAGGTACCATACTCTGGGAACTGGGAGTGGGACTGCTCGCACTGGGCTCTATATAGCTGCCACCACTGGACTCAACCCGCCCTGGGGATTCCAGAAAATTAAAACTGCGCGCAGGGGATAGTCTACCCTCCAGAGCTACTTTGCCTCTGGTGGAGGCCCTCTCAGCCTCCTCTATCCTTTCCTGCGCTAAGACCCTCTCAGTCTCTAGCTGTTGCTTTCTAACGCCCAGCTGTGCCATAGCCTGGGCATGCTCTAACCTGAGCTTTTCTAAAGCCAGCTGGTGCTCCCTTTCTCTCCTCCTATCCTCTAACTCCTCTGGGGACAGGGAAAGGGAGGAGGCGCTGCCTCCTACGCTGGACCCAGCAAGGGACTCCCTACCTATGGGGTCTTCACTCTCTACTGGCGTCCAGGTACTGGCATCTTCTTCCTCCTCTTCTGAATCTTCAGGGCTCCCTACAGACGCACCACCCTCCTGGTGTGAGGCCCGGGCCCTTTCCTCACTGCGCTCAAGATCCCTTTGTTCCTTACACCATTGGACCAGGTAGTTCCTAAGTTCGTACTTAGTATCTGACCCATCCACCCCTATGTCTCTCTCTCTACAGAACCTTTCCAACTCCTACATACTGTACCAAACTAGATCACTGAGATCAAAAATAGGCTCCTTCTTGGCAGGACATTCTAGAGACAAGATTACACAGGGAACCTAGGGGTCTGAGCTTAACACAGGAGTTCACAATTCACAAGGTATTCAGCAAGCTCTATATCCCAGAGAACTCACACTCACTTGTCTAGTGCAACACACCATTCATCCACACACAACCCCCCCCTCAGACTGGTAAGGCATTTTCTACCACCCCTGATTCCTCAACCTGACCACACGTGACACAGGTACCAAACTCTGGGCGCAGGGCGGGGGAACAAATGTACTGGACACAATTAAACAATGATACCTTCAGGAGAACAAATATGGAGCTTCAAAAAACAATAATCCCCAAAAAAAGGCCCTGCTCACCCTCTAGGTAACGTGGCGCGAGCAGCAAGGCTAAACTTGGAGGCGATGTGAGTTAAGTATTTGCGCATGCACCCCAGCAACAACACCCAAGGCCCACCACAAAGGGAACTCCACACAAGGTTATATATAAAAATAGCCTTTGTATTATACCAAAACACATTAGATAAAACACACACTTTACAATGTGCTAACAGGCACGGGCAGAATTTACAGGGGATATGTACAAGACAGGGCCACATGGACCACTGTCAGGAATCAGCACTTTTAGAACTTAGCACTAGGTACAATTAGCACTTAGAACATGGAATATTAATCAATGTAGCACAAAATAAAACATAAAGCACACAACCAGTAACTACTGGTAACCGGTAAGTACCACCTACGCAATCCTAACCACCTTAGGAACAGGTCACGCAGGGAACCGGGACCTCACTAGCACCACCTGTACTAGCAAGAATAATCACTTAAGTATCACATTACCTGTAGGGGTATAAGTACATAACAAATGATGCATAACAACATTCAGAGGTGTAGGAAAGAAAACACAATTGCGCAGAAATTCACATTAGTCACCACCTGTGACTGTCCCTAGGCCAACTGGCCTCTCTAGGGCTAGGATGCCCTGTGTCCCAGTGTCAAGGCCTAAACGTGGCATCTGCCCACGAAGTGCTGGGCAGCTGTGAAGCAATGATGGTGGGGACAACGTTGGAGCCTCTCAGGCTCTGCACACCGCAATTGTGTCCCCCAAGAGCCTCATGGCTCTAACCAAACAGAATGGCCCTCCAGAGCCTCTCAGGCTCTTAACACAATGTGGGCACTCAAGAGCCCCTCTCAGGGCTGTAGAACAAGAAATGCCCCTGGAGCCTCTCCTAGGCTCGAAAACAAAGTGATGCCACGTGGAGCCTCTCAGGGCACGAAACAGAATGCGACACTTAAGAGCCTCTTGTGGCTCTAACTCTAAGATGCCCCCCTGAGCCCTTCATGGGCTAAAAATGATCAAATGCTCCCGGAGCAGGAGTAACACCACGGGGGGGGCGGGCACTGGTAATGTGCCCCGACGCCTCCCTCTTGCTTTGACGGTAATGGGCACTCTGAGCCTGGCTCGGCTCTAAACAAATGACTGCCCCCCAAGAGCCTCTCGGGCTCTAAACTGAAGCTATGCACCTGAGCCTCTATAGGCGCTTCACACTGGAGGGGGGTGGGCACTGGCAATGTGCCCCGACGTCCCCCCTGTCTCTAAACGGCCCGTGCACTCACCGGCTTCTCAGTGTGGCGGCGGCTCTCTCTGGGCTCTCCCGGCACTGTTCCTGCGCTCTCTGGGGCTCTCCCTCGCACTTGGGAGCCCCGGGGGGAGGGAGAGACGCCGGCTGCCTTCCTCGTGGCGGCTGCAGGGCGGGACTTCCGCCTTTCCTCACAGGGCCACGCTGCTATTGGCCAGCCAACTAGCTGCTTCCGGGTCGTCGCAGGCAGCGCGGCGGCCCGGCGGGGGATAAGCAGCAAATGCCGGGTGGGCACCGGCTCTTCTTCAATAATATTAAATTGAGGTGGGCACTCGTCGATAAATAACTAACGCAGCCAAAGAGGGGCAATGCGCCGAAAATCGGCAAAACGGGTCCAATGCCGGGCGGGCACCGGCTTTTACAAATAAAGCGCTCCCCAAGCGCTACAAGCCACAATAAAGCGCTCTTAAGCGCTAGAAGCAGAACAAAGCGCTCCCAGGCGCTAGGAGGAATATGCAAGCGCTTCTAGGCGCTGGTGGGGGTGAAAGTATAGCGCTCCCAGGCGCTAGCAGGAAACACAAAAGTCCAGCAAAGTTCTTCAGGGGGGCAGGGCTGGGCCCAGAGCCAGCTCACTGGGTCTCCAGGCAGGGAGACAATCCAAGTGGCGGTCCTCCTGCCCAGCAACAGCAGCAGCCCCCTCAGGATCCTGGAAGAGAACAACCTCTAAGGGGACACAGCCCCTTTTTATACTAGTAAATCCTTTGTTCTGGCACAGGGTGAGGGGAGAAACCAGTCGCAGCTGGTTGGTGAGCACTCTTGATGTGCTCAATCACCCTTTTCATTCACTGGCAGGACTAGGGTCCTCAGTCGCACCACAGGGGGCGGAGCCAGCATTGTGTGGGGAAGCCCAGCCCATTCAGGAACCAGGTGCAGCCCTCCCCAGCCATCAGCATGCTAATCTCACACTCTCCACCGGGCAGACCCATCCAGACTTCCTGGAGCCAGGCTCACCAGCCAGCTCCAGCCAATCACACGCCAGGCATATTTTATACTAATATGCCAACTCCTAGAAGTGGCACTTCCGCACAAGACACACTCATGCCACATACATCACTGCGAAGCATTCAATCACATGAGTTCGCACATACCAAACTCGAGCATGCACACCTCACGCATCAGGAACTACCAGGGACACAGACATTCCCAATGCATTCCTATGGGAGGGCAGGCCAACCTTACTCCATGCACTCAGAGTGCGCACGCACTTTCCACTGGGACACAGTGAAAGTGCGCAGAACCCCAAAAATCACCATCACCAGGTCACCATTAAAAGCAAAAAGTTTAGGGGTGAACCTGCCAGAAGGGCCAAGTCCAACAGGGGGTTTACCAAAGGTTTCCGGGTGGGATCTCAGGGCCCTAGAGAAAGAAAGTGGGCAGAATTTTTTTTATCAGCCAGAGACTTGCCTGTAGTGGTAGCAGCAAAACTGAGAACAGAAGTTGAAGAAGGCAGGATAGCAGGCCCGTTTGTCGACTGGCCGGTAGAAGACTTGATTATTTCACCTCTAGGGGTGGTCCCTTAGAAAGAGCCAGGTAAGTATAGGATGATACACCACTCAGCCTGGCCAGAAGGGAAATCTGTCAACGACTTCATTGCGGAGGAGGATTCAAGGGTGATGTATGCCTCAGTAGATGACACGATCCGCCTAGTACGATTGTGTGGGCAGGGGGCGGAAAAGGCTCAAAGGTGATGTGAGGGACACGAGGGTGCTGCCATGCACACCAACGGCACCAGCGACAGTGGAATAAGACGCTGGGGCAAAGAGGTTGGTGGTAGCGAGTGTCCAGACCGACAAACTTAAAGGGATAGAGGGAAAAGAGGGCACAGGGGAGGACAAATATCACAAAAAACTACCTTATATGGATGGGTCTGGCCATGCCGTTAGGGTCTCACTTATCGGACAAAACGAGAGGCAGGATTTGGAGTCACGAATATGTGGATGTCTTCAAGCTATTAAATAGAGAGATCCAAGCAAAGGAAGGCTCCAAAGAAAAAGAGTGGGAACTCACAAGGAGGCCCAGGGTTTCAGTGAACATGGAGCACTGGGCCTGAGCGTTTCTAATATACGCAAGGTTTTATTGCAAGAAGCACATCGACAGGGCCATAGCTTTGTTAAAATACATGGATATCATCAGGAAGGCCCAGATGCATTTTGGGGATTTTGCGTGGTTAAGTTATGATGAGGAGTTTAGGGCTAGGATTAGCATTAACCCGGAAAAACCATGGGGCAAAGTAGACCAGGAGTTGTGGATACAATGGATGCCATTCAGGCAGTCGTCTGTATCTACACACACAGCCAGTGGGCTGCCGGTGATGTATTGGTCTTTTTCGGCGCATCTCACCCAGGCTGGGGTGGAAGGGAGTAATGCTAGTATGGGAAATACAGGTCCATCACCTAAGCAGGGTGGGGCCACCACAGGAGCCAATTGGAACTTCATCAGGGTTTCTTTTCAAGATGCCCCTGCAAATTTAAGCATGAATGCTATAAATGTGGGGGAAGACTCACGCTCACGCAGTATTTCACCTTGGCTACACCGTCAGAGCAGTGGTGGGCCACAAAGGGCAGAGGATAGGCTGGGCCAAAGGGCTCCTACCCCAGTTAGGATCGAGGCCATGGGCCCGTGGCTCTAAGAGTACCCAGATAGAGAAGCTGCACTGAAGTTCCAATGTGGGTTTACTGAAGGTTTCCGGGTGGGATATCAGAGCCCTAGAGAAAGAAGGTGGGCAGAAAATTTAAAATCAGCCAGCGAGTTGCCTGTAGTGGTAGCAGCAAAACTGAGAAAAGAAGTTGAAGAAGGCAGGATAGCAGGCCCGTTTGTTGACTGGCCGGTAGAAGACTTGTTTATTTCACCTCTAGGGGTGGTCCCTTAGAAAGAGCCAGGTGAGTATAGGATGATACACCACTTATCCTGGCCAGAAGGGAAGTCCGTCAACGACTTCATTGCGGAGGAGGATTCAAGGGTGATGTATGCCTCAATAGATGACGTGATCCACCTAGTATGGTTGTGTTTGCAGGGAGTGGAAATGGCTAAATGTGATGTGAAATCAGCTTTCAGTTTACTGCCTATACATCCTGTGGATTTCTCGTTGCTGGGGATGCAGTTTGAAGGGGCCATTTTCATAGACAAGGTCTTACCAATGGGCTTTGCAATCTCTTGCACTTTGTTTGAGATGTTACACACATTCCTGCAGTGGGCATTCATGAAGATAAGTGGTCATAGGGAAGTGTCTCATTACCTGGATGATTTCTTATTCATCGGCAGAGGACATTCAGGAGATTGTGGGAAGGCGTTGCAACAATTTCAGACCAGAGTGCAGTGTTTTGGGGTTCCCCTAAGCCAGAGAAAACAGCTGGGTCCAGCTGTAGATTGACGTTCCTGGGTATCGAGCTGGACTCGGTCCGTTGGTTAGCCAGGTTGCCCGTTGGGAAGGTGATGGAAATCCAGGCTTTCCTGCTATGGGTGATTGGTGAAAAGAAGTTTGATTTGATGATGGTACAACAACTCATGGGTTTCTTGAATTTTGCTTGCCGGGTAGTGAAAGCTGGGAGGACGTTTTGCCGACTCCTCGGCATAGCCATGTCTGGGGCAGTGCTAGCACACCACAGAGTCAGGATTTCGTTGGGTGTCAGAACGGATTTGAGAGTATGGCAGACATTTTTGACTGACTTTATTGGGGTGTCCCTGGACTTTGTGGAAGACAGGACGATCTGGCAAGTTAAATTGTTATTTGATGCAGCAGGGGCTTCTGGTTTTGGCGTCTACTGGGATGGTCAATGGTACTCTGTAGAATGGCCGGGCCATTGGGTGAAACATGGGAGGAGCATAGCTTTCCTAGATTGTTTTCAGTTGCTGGTGGCTTTAGCTGTGTGGGGCCCAGAATTTTAGAATAGGTTGGTGCTGTTCCATGTAGACAACATGATGGTAGTTGAGCTAGTGAACAAACAGAAAGCTAAGGATTTGAGGGTCTTGTAGCGGCTACGTAGTTTCATGCTGAAATGCCTGCAATTTAATGTAGTTTTTCGGGAGAAGCATGTTCCAGGGGCAAGTAATGACATTGCTGATGCTTTGTCTCATTCGCAGTGGCGGCGATTCAGACGACTGGCACCTGGAGCGGATGCATGCAAGACAGAGCTGCTGGATGGCATCTGGGAATGTGGGGAGTGAGAGTGATTGTCCTGGTTGAGAAGTCTATAGCAGAATCTACGAGGCACAGCTATAGGCTGGCTTGGGCTGAATTTGGATCCTTTATTGGCTGGACCGTGGATACATGGAACATGTCCCATCAAGAAACTGAACAGGGAGTGATACATTTTGTTCTACGTTGCATTGATAAGAGTTTGTCGCAGACGACAATAGGAGGGAAATTGGCAGGGATCTCCTTTTACAGTAATTTGTACATGGGGTTTGACCGTGCGAAGGATGAGCTCCTCAGCAGGATGCTAAAGGGTTGGGGACAAGAGAGGGGTGAAGGGACAGGGGGGGCGCCACGGGAGGCAATTACACTTGACTTATTGCAGAGTTTGCTGGGAATGTTGCCCAGTTGTTGTTATGATGGTTAAGAGGTTTCAGTTTTTCGTTTATGTATGGTGTGGATGTTTTTGGGAGTGTTTCGGGTTTCTGAGTTGTTCGGCATAAGGTGGCGGGGGAAACATACGAGGAAACAAGACTGGACGGAGATCGATTGGGGATTTGAAAGGGACATTCTAAAACAGATCAAGTAGGAAGGGGTAAACAGGTGTGGTTGAATGAGAGTGGATGCAAGGAAGCATGCCTGGTGCGAGAATGGCGAATTTTCTTGAACAGGTCAAGAAGGCCGTCGGGTGAAATATTTTGTCCTGCGTCCAAGGAGAGGTTGACTGCGTTTCACTTGATGGTGGTGTTGCACATGGCAGTAAGGCATTTGGGTAGGGACCCTGCTAGATATGGCACACACTCTTCCGAATTGGGGCAGCTATGGCTGCAGCACGCCTGGGCTGGTCATGGCACAGAATCCGGCAAATTGGGAGGTGGCGGTCCAGGTGCTGCGAGAGATATGTGCAAAAATATGCTTTGATTTGTTTGGGGAACAGTTAGGGACTGTGAAGAAGGTAGAGGGAGCAATATGTGGTACACTAACATATTTTTCTTGTCATAGATTGTATGGGTGGCCCAGGGGCCAAGACTGTCACCTGGATAGTTGGACACTCGTTTGTACATTGGGCAGCCAGATATGCAGATCGATAGGTATACGGCCGCAACCTGGGTCTGAAAAGCAGTCATCATGAGGTGCATTGGCTGAGAAAAATAATATTGCAAGAGGATGTACCGATTTGTTGGTCCTTCATCTGGGCGAAAATGACTTGATACGATTGTTGGGTTTGGCAATCCTGCAGCAGATGTAGAGGGATCTGGAGGTCATGAAACAGAATCTGACGGGGACATTCATTGTGTGAACTGAATTTGTGCCACAAAGAATATGGAAAGGGGCAGTGAAATATGCTGCGGTGAAAAAAACCTGAAGAAAACTAAACAGGACAATGAGAGTTTTTTGTACTTCAAAGGACATTAAAGTAGTTGCTAATGTGGGGCTACGGTTGGAGGAACCTTTACTTTTCAGGGATGATGGGGTGCACATTTCGCAACTCAGGAATGCTTATTATATGACGGAGATGCGTGACGTGATAGGCAAATTGTAGAATGAGTCCATCTGGTGTCACAGGGAGGGCAGGGAGTGATGGCAAAAGGTGCACAGAACTGAAGGGGGGGCAGGTAACTACCCAAAAGGGGGTTTCCTGGTTGGCAGTGCTTTGGAGGGGGAGTCACTGATGGGCACACCCACCCCTCAGGGGGGAAGGGTGAATGATGGGGGTGCGGGATGCATGAGTGTGATGGCAGGAGATACAGGAGAGGATGTTCGAAGACAAGTGAAGAAGTGGCTGGAGAGATGGAGGGGCTCACGGAGTGAAATGGGAAGAGAGATTTGGAGCAATGGGAAATTGATGGAGTGAATGAAAGGTTGATGTTGGGGATTGTTATGGTTAATTTTTGTGTTTTACAATCTTGTCCTAATAAATGGCCTTTTACGATTCAAGTATAGCGTGGAGTGTGTTTATTGCACGATGACGGCCCCCAGGGGAAGTAGGGTCGCAGACGAGTCTTCCACGGGGTGTTCGCGCAGGAAGGACAAGCTGTAGGGGTCAAGGGGTGGTATAAGGGGGTGGGCTTTGGGGAGAGGTATAAGGGTGCAGGGGAGGAATGCTCTTCCTCTTCATGCACTCAGCACCATTGGGGAGGGTTAGAGAATTTATTGGACCATCCGCCCACCCTGCACAATTTAGGGTTGAGGTGAGGGGTTGGTTGGAGCATGCCAGTTTAGGATGGGTTGTAGGTTTTATGTTGGCAGTACTTTGAAGGGGTGGGGGAGTCACTGATGGACTCCCCCACCTCTCGGGGTAAGGGTGAATGATGGGGGTGCGGGATGCATGAGTGCAATGGCAGGAAATACGGAACAGGATGTTTGAAGATAAGTGAAGAAGTGGATGTAGAGATGGAGGGGGTCACGGAGAGAAATGGGAAGAGAGATTTGGAGCAATGGGAAATGGATGGAGTGAATGAAAGGTTGATGTTAGGGATTGTTATGGTTAAATGATCTTTTGGTTAATTATTGTGTTTTACAACCTTGTCCTAATAAATGGCCTTTTACGCTTCAAGTACAGCCTGGAGTGTGTTTCTTGCGCGATAGAGACAGGGGCAAACACAGACCTTATCTTCAGAGCATAATGCTCAGAGAAAGACACCAAAACTGCTCAACTCCACAGCACACCGAGACTCCAGTAAAGGAATACACCTGAGGACCCAGGTCGCTCATAGCCTGCACCACACTTTACAGATGGGCAGTGCCACACGCCAGAGCCTATTCCTTCCATGAAGGCTGTCACCTACCTCTACAGATACTGCCCACTGTCCTTCCTCGGACCGACCATGGGCCAGACTCTGCCTGAACCTTGGCAACTCTCCTGCCCCATCCCTCGCCAAGCCTGCCACCGTACACCTCTCCTGAGCACAATATCCAGGAAATGTGTCTCCTCTGCTGTAGGATTGAGTAAAGGAAGACGCCAGGCTATGGCAGGGGGCAGGGGGACACATCTAGCCTGGGCCGGAAGGGCACCATCACTGCCCAGTTTAAAGAGTACAGGGGAGAGAGAAGGGGCCGAGAAAGAGAGGCAAGGCCATAGAGGATAGGAAGGATTACTGGATGGGAGGAGGGATGGACAACGGAAGGGGAATGTGAGACGGGCACGAAGAATCCAAGGATCGGAGAGACAGAGGAGGGCCAAGGAAGAGGACAAGGAGCAAGGAACCTTAGTGCATGTGAGGGGCAGAGAAAAGTTGCTGAGGTGAAAGCAAAGGCATTCATCACAACATCAGCTAGTTGTAAACGTATAAGGAAGACTGCTCCAAACAAGCACTGACAACACAGTCAATAATGCACCTCGGAATTGAAGGTGTGAAATAGCTGGGGCAATAAGGAGTTGGGGGATGGAGGGAACAAATTTGAAGACAGGAAGAGGAGGAAGGAAGAGAGCCAGTTAGGGGCCAGGGTGGAGCTGAAGAACAGAACTATACTTCCCCAGGGAGAAGACGGGCCGGACCATGAAGGATCAAATCTACCAGCAGCAGCAAGACCTAGAAGAACACGTACTCCTTTGCTGCCCTGCACCAGAGACCCCTTGGAGTGGCTCTGCTTGCCACATTCAGTGTGAGGAATACCATTTCTAGAAGAGGCATAACTCCGCTTCCTACTTGGAGGAACACACATGTGTGGGAAGGGGAATGAAAAGTGCGGCCCTGTCTGCCACACAGGTGGCATGAAGTGCCTGAAAAATAGGAAGTTTCTCAGACAGCCAAGAGGCTATGTGCAAAACAGTAATTCCGCTACAACTTGCCATGGCAATAAAGTATTTGTTTGTATCGCACTGAAGGGTGAAGCGATCATGAGGTATGGACAGGAAAGGAGAAGCCAACACCAAGGGACTCAGAGAGAAAGGGAGAGCAGAATGGGTAGAAAAAGCTGGAATGTGCATAGAGAAACAAGGCAGGCATAAGAGACAAGTGGAGGAAGGAGCAAATGTGAGAAGGGCATAGAATGGAGAAGGATAGTGATGAAGAGGCCAAGGGCAAGTTCAAATGGTGGTAGATTGAAGCCTGACAACAGCACACCATGGCTGGTATGGTCACGCATAAAATAAATGTAAAAAGTAGTCCATAAACAATGCCAGCTGCATATCTTTCATAGTAGTTGGGCGATGCACTCGGGGGCAGGATAAACACCGGAAGAGGCAATACTTATGCATGCCCTTGTCAAATGGGAAGAGCGCAAAATGGAACGACATGGGAGCGATCGAATGGCAAGCATATGGGTGGGCTGTAAGCCCACGAAGTAGACATGCCATGACTCGGTTCGGGACAGTGCATGCGTGCCATCTAGAGCTGAACCTAAACAAACTAGTAATTAAAATACTAAAGCATCCGATTTGCCTTGTAATTTTTACAGCAGACACTCAGTGTTGATGTAAATATACGTACCCCAAATTGTTAGCAAAAAATATATCTTCTTTACCTGTGGCATATTGGGCTAAATTAAACATTGTACACACTAGCGATATGCCCTGATCTGCAGTATGGAACTCACTAGCTTTCCATTAGACACCTTCTACTCTCGGTAGCCACATGCAAGAAATGAACTTATTACTTACCTAATATATATATATATACTCAGAACCAGGAGCTACCCATTGCAGTCATCACTTGTGAAGCTCTGCCCTCCTGCCAGTACATTCTCACGTCCTTTCTCTGCCAAAGAATTAATCCTGCTACATTTTTTGTAATACATCCCATAGGGCTTTCCCTTTTCCTCAGGCACTTACTATCTTTACAAACTATATTTATCAGTGTCCTGACAGGAGGGAGGGCTCGGAATCAGAATGCGATGGAACTCCTTATTTAGAGAACTGAAGATTATTCGGTAACTAATAAGGTAATTACCTCTTCAGCCTCACTCTTCATCCCAGTCATCACATATGAGGATATACACAAGCCACTAACGCAACAATAACATTATAATTATTTATTCAGCTAAACATTTCCACTCACAACAGTTTCTATACAATTACTTTGTTACGGCTTTCAAATCTCCTGTGGCATAGTTCAAAGAATCACCCTTATTTAGTTCTAATCTATAATGTGTTACTAAAGCATTAGGAATGAATCAAATAGCTTTAATATATATCTCCTATATAGACACCCCAGCTTACTCTTCCTAGAGCGTAGAAACTGCAGCCTTAGAGAGCCCTAAAAATTCTCTGTAACCACAGAACCAGATCAAACATAAGCTGAGTGGGCGGCTTGCGCGCCGAGGAATTATGGCGGACCCGGCGTGAGCTCTGCCGCATCACGGAGCTCGGAAGCTGTTTTTGGACACTGTATCCTGCCTACGGAGCGCAAAAGTTATGGGCGCTTGAATCGGAAGCCGCAGTGAGTTTATAGACCGCGTTGCTAAATGGATTCTCGCCCGCTTTAAGCCTCTTCTCATCTGCGGTGTTTCATTCCTGTCAGAGACGCGAGCGGCCGCCATTTTAGGTCGCTGCGCTCGCGTCTCTGTAAAACACCGGTTTTGACGGCGTTTCATCCGAATCTTATTTAAATACGCTATAGTGGCGTGTTGAAGTGCCATTTCAGTGATGCACTGCTGTACCTCGGATTGTGGCTCATAAGGTTCCTTTTTTGAGGCATCATTCCATTTTGACGTGCAATTCCTGCCTTAAACTGATATTTTCACCTGAGGGAGCCTATTCAATTGTTTTTGTGATATTCAGAGGCTGCGTGAAAATAAAAATCTTAGTCTGGCACCAACAACGCTATCTTTTCAGCAACTACAAGACATATACTTGTTACCTCACAAGAAGTATCAACAACATGGCAGCATGAGATATAGTAGTGGATTTACTTTTCGCCCTCTAATGTATAACTGAAATAAGTTTCTACTGGCATTTTAGCTGCTATCTTCACTTGTCACTCCTCCTGCTCTTACCAATTAAATATGATCATGACGCAGCCTTTTCCACGCACCAGCATTTGTTTCTTCTGAGGTATTTTTGCGCAATTTCATTGATCTTTGTGCATTTTTGATGGAGTCGTTGCTTTTTTTTGGGGTCAACGTGATAAATAGTGAGAATCATCTATTTTTTCTCTAGCGGTGTGGTAACTCTTCTTATATATTACAATAGCTAATGATTCTCATTCTAACACAAAAGATGATGGACGTAATGTTGCATAATGGCAAAACATTCACCACAGTCACAGATCTGGGTTTAATCCATCGTTATTTTGCTCACCAAGCCACCCCAGTTCAGACATGGCCATATGCAAATCAGTCTTGACCCTGTGCCTCATGGGAACAGTCCAGCCCGAACTGCCAAATATGCCTTCCCTGGACCGGAATCAAGCATCCTAGGACCGGTTTCTGGCTATCAGCCGTCTTCAGCCAGGATAGCTTGACTCCAGTGGCTTAGTGAGCACGGGACCCACATCTGGGCATACCCTTCCCACATAGGGTGACCAGAAAAACACACAAGATGATGGACAGAATGTTGCACAATGACAAAACATTCACCCCCAGTCACAGATCTGGGTTTAATCCATCACTTTTTTTGCTCACCAAGCCGCCCAAGTTCAGACATGGCCATATGCAAATCAGTCTTGACCCTGTGCCTCATGGGAACAGTCCAGCCCAAACTGCCAAGCCAGGTTTTCCCTGGACCGGAATCAAGCATCCTAGGACCGGTTTCTGGCTATCAGCCCAGCCGTCTTCAGCCAGGATAGCTTGACTCCAGTGGCTTAGTGAGCACGGGACCCACGTCTGGGCATACCCTTCCCACATAGGGTGAACAGCAAAACACAGAAGATGATGAACGGAATGTTGCACAATGGCAAAACATTCACCCTCAGTCACAGATCTGGGTTTAATCCATCGTTATTTTGCTCACCAAGCCACCCAATTTATACATGGCCATATGAAAATCAGTCTTGACCCTGTGCCTCATGGGAACAGTCCAGCCCTAACTGCCAATCCATGTCTTCCCTGGACCGTAATCAAGCATCCTAGGACCGGTTTCTGGCTATCAGCTATCTTCAGCCAGGATAGCTTGACTCCAGTTGCTTAGCGGTCAACGGTGTGAGGGTCCCAAAATGCACAAGGTGTCCTTACCTAGGTGTCCTGATGGACCATCGACTTAACTGGGCTGCACTTTTACAGAAAAAAAGAGGTGAGGTCAAGAGGGCAAATGCGGCCCTTCTTGGCTTTGCATCTAAAATGGGCAATCGTCCAGTGGCAGCAATGGTAAAAATCTACCAGGCCAAGTGTATAGCCATAGCCAGCTATGTAAGCGACCTTTGGGGATTTTGTGACCTAGAGGGCCTACAGGTAATAGAGAACAACTTTCTAAAGCGGCTATTGAGCGTACCAAAGGGGACCACAAATCTGTCTGTCCATGAAGAACTGGGCATGCCATTTATATGTGATACTTTAGCCCTACATCCCCTTACCTTTTCGCTGCATTGTTGGCTTAATAAACGTGTTGGTCTCACCCACAGTATTTTAAGAGAAGCCCTGAGCCTAGATCACATGATGAACATTCCCTGGTTTAAGTATTTAAAAACTTGTTTTACGATGTTGGGGCGACCCGATTTGTTCTTAAAGCCTGAAGGTATAACAAGAATGGACATTAAGCACATAAAGTACTCCTTCTCACAAAGAAAACAAATGGAAATAGAGGAGAGAGAATCGTTGAAATCCAGTGTGAGGACACATTTGCTGCTTAAAACTTCCTTGAATATGGAGCCGTACTTGACTTGGCCGCTTCCAGCCTACAAGCGATTTCTTTTAGTCAGGTTTAGGTTTAACCTTTTTCATTTTTTATTAGCAGTTCCTAGGGGTAGTCATAGGGGAACGGTGTTAGCATCCTGTGGCTGCGACAATAAGTCTCCACAGGATTTGCTTCACTTTGTCTTCTTTTGTAAATATTATGAATTTCCAAGGACGTTTTATCTTAAATCGCTCTTAAGACAGTTACATTCCGTGCAAGTACGCCCAGCACTATTGTATCTGCAACTACTTAAACCAGATTTTATCCCTGATGTGGCCGGTCTTTTGAAATGCGCAATGAACCTCAGGAAAAGTTGGGACTTTTAACAAGTTATTGTATTTTATTGCTTTTATTTGTGGCTTTTATTTATTCCCTCTCCTTAGTGCTAATGATGTTGGTATTAACTCACCATTGCTTTTATACAATTTTAAACATGTAATTAGCTGTACTGTATCTTTTATGGTTTCTACAATTGAATACCGAATAAAGTATTATGAATTGAATTGACTTGTAATCCTGATTTAATTGAGTCTACTTTTTTCTCTAATGTACATCACACCCATTCTAGGATTGATTATATTTTGACCAGTAAATCTTTGCTCACCTCTTTCCAAAAATCTGTAATTGGATCCATTTTTATATCGGATCATGCCCCTGTTTACGCTGTTTTGGATCTCTCACTTACCTCTTCTCAATTTAGCTGATGGAAATTTAATACTTTCTTATTAACAGACACGGTTTTTGTCAAAGAAGCTACCACTTTTATTAATGAATTTTACAGTATCAATGACCCATTGGACACTTCTCTTCCTAATAACTGGGATACTTTTAAAGCTGCTTTTCGTGCCTTCACCATTTCTTATGTATCGAAAAAGAAGAAATCCACAAGGAAGAAATATGAAGATCAGCTACAAAAACTCAAAAACTTAGAACATGAGTATTTTACTTCTCGCTCATCTGATACCCTTCATGATTTGATTAAGGCAAAAACTGAGCTTAACAAATTAGCACCGACTGGAGCATGCCATATTTTACTTAAAATGAAATCTAAATGCCATGGAGGGTAAAATGTTGGCTAATTATTTAAAAATGAAATCTGAACGTAAGACTATTGGCCCTATTCTTAATGAATCCACTACAAAACTTGCATCATCAGATGAAGACATTGCTGAGGTTTTCAATGAATACTATAAATCTCTTTACTCTGACGATACCTTTCCCACTACCCAAACTTTAAACACCTTCTTCTCAAGCCTACCTTCCCCTACATCTCTCCCTGATGAATTTAACGTGTTAAAAAAAGACATCACTCTTCAAGAGGTAACCAATACTATCAAATCCCTAAAAAAGTCAAAAGCCCCAGGACCTGATGGCTTTTCTGTAGAGTTTTACAACACCTTTAAGTCCATTTTTGTCCCCAAGCTCCTCCAACTTTTTTAACTCTTTTATTGCTGACACAAAAGCATCTCCTTTTTTTATGGATGCCTTAATTATTATCATACCTAAACCTGATAGAGATCACACTTATTGCAAAAACTATCGCCCTATATCATTAATTAATTATGATTGTAACATTTTTGCCCAAATTCTCGCATCCCGACTTGAAACTATTATTCCGCTTTTGATTAAAACTGATCAAGTTGGATTCGTGAAAGGCAGATTGGCATCTGACAATGCTCGGAAGTTTGCTCATATCATTTCCTATGGCAAAAAATATAAATCTCCACTTGCAGCCCTGTCTTTAGATGTTGAAAAAGCATTTGATCATATTAATTGGCAATTCATGTTTCAAGCTCTCCAATGGTTTGGTTTTGGGTCCTCTTTTATTTCTTATATTAAACTTTTGTATTCTTGTCCTTAAGCCAGTATTTTTGTTAATAATCACTTTTCCAAATCTTTTTTTTTCCAGAGGCACAAGGCAGGGATGCCCTCTTTCCCCTTTATTATTTATCCTATGCCTAGAACCATTCCTAGAGTGCATTCGTTTTAATTCCCAGATTGCTGACTTCAAACATAATTCTGTAGAAACTAAAATATCTGCATATGCTGACGATATACTGATTTATATGTTTAACCCTGTTGAATCTCTCCCCCACTTTTTGAATGAAGTTCGATTATATTCTAGTATTTCTGGTTACAAACTCAACCTCTTAAAGACAGAAGTCTTGCCCTTAAACTCTAAATGCTATCAATGTATGTTTAGTGATACTAATTTCACCTGGTGTCCTTCTAAAATTAAATACCTTGGCATTTGGTTTTCATCTTCCCTAAATGATACAATTAAATTCACGTTTACTGCATTAATAAATAAAATCCAATCTCTCCTCCTTACTTGGCCACCCCTGTATCTCTTCTGGTGGGGCAGGTTAGATACTCAAAAAATCATGGGGGAAGGATCACTTGTCCTGCATAACCAGGGTATGCAGGTAGGTACGTGGTGTCTCACAAATTAAAAGACCCTCATGCACGTGTATTATGAGTGTTCGTAGTGGTATATGTTGTCTCTCCGCTCTTTTATACACGTGTGTACATAATCCTTGGGTCAGAATTTATGCACCCTCCGCCTGGAGGATTTACCCTTGGTTAAAACAGTAGTGATCGTGGATAGTGAGGTGGTAGGGAAGTGAGTTAAAATACCCGGACAGCCAGATACATGACTTTATTGGGTCTGGATTCGGGTAGCCCAAACAAGGGGGGGCGGTTGGATGTTGTGCCGCTTTGGAATGGTTAGGAATTCAAGCGCACTGTATGGTGTGTATTAAAAAAACGGTCGACATGTTTCAGCCTCGTTGCCTATATAGGTCGGTGGGCTTTCTTCAGGACCAGTGCCAAAAGGGAAAAGAAAAAGTGAAAATAAGTGAAAATATGACCTGTTTTCAGTCAGTCCACGGTCGCATTGTACCTGTAGAGGAAAATTTTACATACAAACAAGTAGGGAAGGGGAGAGGGAAATAGGAGACACATATGTACGTGCTCTCACAAAGGTCGTTGGCTTGTCTCTTGTAATCAGAGGTTTTGCTACAATCCCTCCTCAGTCTGAGGAATTGGCTATATGGGAGGTTTTCACGAAGTGGCCTGTGATTTTTTGTTCAACAGCAGAAATGCAAAAAGAGAGTACGTAACCAACCCAGGGAGACCCTACTAGAAACAGAACAGAAACAACCACAAGTGGACGTCATCACTTGCATCACAACCTACAGCCCAGTGACGAACAAAATTAAGAAAATCCTCCTCAAAAATTGGAGGATCCTAACATCCAACACTCTAACTTGGCAAAAACCTAGGTTTGCAAACCGAAGGAGTCGCAACCTAAAAGATCTTCTGGTGCATACAAGACCCCCTCCTAAGAAACCCAGAGAAAGCACTGGTCTGTGGGACAACCCACCGATAACAGGACACTTCCCCTGCGGCACGTGTTCGGTTTGCAGCCTCACCAAACCAACCAAGGAAATACAACTACTGCCCAACTTGAAGTGGACAATAAGGAGACATACCAATTGTCAAACGAGTCATGTCATCTATATGATTACATGCCCGTGCCAAATGCGATACATTGGCATGACCTGCAGGAAAGCAAAGCAAAGACTCTGCGAGCACCAGAGCAATATCCATTGTAAAAAAAGCACTACCAAAATGTCAACCCACTACCTTGAAGCAGCCCACACTGTCACTGACCTTCAGTGGGTCATTTTGGAAACACTTGACACAAGAAACAGGAACGCAGCGAAAATTCTTTTTGAAAAAGAACAACGCTGGATACACAGATTGAAAACTGACACCGCGGGTCTGAACGATAATATTCCATGGTTGAGCCTCAATAGATGATCTGATGTCCCAAAGTAACCAGTATTGTTCCCTTTGAACAAAGAGTACTGTTTTCTATGAACAATGAGTACTGACCCCCAAGCATGCAATTTGATCAATAAGGCGTAAGACCTAGCCTCCCTTGAAGAATTACAATAACAGTGAGCCACATCTCCATGGTCACCATGTGGCACCCCCTCTACCATTTACAGTAAATACCAAAATTGTTGCCCCATTAGATATTGCCCAACTTCCTACGATTAATACTTATTACAATTTTAGAATTTGACAATTATCCAAAGAGTCCCCACAATTTTCACTCTACCCGATTACTTAATTTAGTTGCCAAAATTGATGCTTGAGATTTCCTCCTTTCCGAACTTCAAAGTCATAGCAAGCTGTTGTAGTAACTCTACCCTTTCTAATGACAGACATATCTAGAACAGGAACCTAACACAAGCATATCCGGGTGAGAAGAGGCAGCGATAGCACAAGCTACGCGGGAGGAGTCACGCCACAGGTATTGAATGTAATGAGACTGATCGCGAGGAGAGTAACCCATTTCCATTATAATACTAAAAATTTCCTCATCTCTTGGCAGTTAGGCACCTTCTCCTAGCCCCTGACCCGAATAAGTGTGCTCACGCATTTCACCAGGTACGTGTACTTAACATATATCTCAAGTACCCAGTGCCGCCCGTTTTTTACAAAACGCCACGTTTGTGACTGAACAACCGCACCCTAACGTCTATATACAGTGCGCTCTCAGCCTCTACATTTAGTTTACTATAAACGTTGCGGTCAAACAAAGGCACGATTTTCCGAGTAAAATACGCTTTATCAAACCACCGCGATTCACGCCACAAAAGCGCACCTCTCGGCATATATGAGTGAGACACGACAGTTGCCTGCAATTGCACGCTAGCGATCGATATTTTACAAATGTAACTATGCGCTGACAACTAAACTCCTAAAACGCATTAACCAAGCTCATTAACAACCAAAGTTTCCCCCCACCTTCCACTTTTCACAAGCACCTGTATAGAGCCATTTATACAATTCAAAGACCTTAGATAGGTGTTCCACCAGTATAGCTCACAGTAAATAACTTCACGAAGCTGCTTAAGACTTGAAAAAACCGCTCTTCGCCAGCATGCTATCACCATCACCAGGCATGAGAATGAAAGAGTTGACACCATTTAGGAGTGTGAACCTGTGCTAAAGTATTGCCATTTTAAAGCTGTTTAAAATCTACCAAGATTTTAACTTGTTTAATATCTGTACCTATGTGTTGTGTCTCCTATTTCCCTCTCCCCTTTCCTACTTGTTTGTATGTAAAATTTTCCTCTACAGGTACAATGCGACCGTGGACTGACTGAAAACAGGTCATATTTTCACTTATTTTCATTTTTTCTTTTCCCTTTTGGCACTGGTCCTGAAGAAAGCCCACCGACCTATATAGGCAACGAGGCTGGAACATGTCGACCGTTTTTTAATACACACCATACAGTGCGCTTGAATTCCTAACCATTCCAAAGCGGCACAACATCCAACTGCCCCCCCCCTTGTTTGGGCTACCCAAATCCAGACCCAATAAAGTCATGTATCTGGCTGTCCGGGTATTTTAACTCACTTCCCTACCACCTGACTATCCACGATCACTACTGTTTTAACCAAGGGTAAATCCTCCAGGCGGAGGGTGCATAAATACTGACCCAAGGATTATGCACACACGTGTATAAAAGAGTGGGGAGACAACATATACTGCTACGAACACTCATAATACATGTGCATGAGGGTCTTTTAATTTGTGAGACACCACGTACCTACCTGCATACCGTGGTTATGCAGGACAAGTGATCCTTCCCCCATGATTTTTTGAGTATTTAAAGGAGACTGAACGGATCAGCACTCTGCCTACCCCCTGTGATTTTTTGTTGGGGCAGGTTAGATACCATTAAATGATGATTGTGCCTCTTGTTTTATATACATTTTCTATGCTTCCTATCAGAATTCCCAATGTCTATTTTTCTAGAATTAACTCTATATGTACAACATTTTTGTGTAACAATTAAAACCCACGGATTGCTCTGAACAAACTCCTACGTCCTAAGGATGAAGGTGGTGTGTGTTTCCCAAATTTTACAGCTTATCATTCAGCTTTCTTGATTAAACAATCTTTTGCACTAGCCTATGATTTTGTAGACATACCTGTTCCCAGATGGGAACTTTTTGAACGCTCCTTATTGAAAGATTTCTCTTTTCAACATGTACTCTTTATGTCAAATTGCACCTTTTTATCTACTAGTCCTATTTTAAATTTCTCCCGATCTTTACTATATAACACTTTTTCTAAGGATTTTACTTCACTTCAATGTGTTTTGTCCTCCACTTTATGGTATAATACATTTCTTAAATATAAAGGTAAATTATTCTACTTCAAATACTGGAAAGAAAAGGGTATTATTTTCGTTCATCAGTTCCTGCACAAATACTCTATTGTTCCCTTTCATACCTTACAAACATGCTATCAATTGCCTGACTCTTTTCTCAATGATTATGACATTATTGTTAATGCCATACAATCTCATCTAACCACTTTTTCCCTTCCACCTCACACACCGTCTATATCCCCTTCTACACCTTTATACTCTCTATTTTCAACTCACAGACCTAAAGCCGCTCTTGTATATAAGTTATTGTTAGCAAATGTTAGTGAAAGATCCAAATCCAACATTGAGATTGCATGGGAAACTGATTTGTCAGTTTCTTTTCCTATTACTACCTGGGATAAATTATGTTCCAAACTATTCAAATCTTCTGCTCCTGCTCGTATAACCCAATTTTTGTATTTTATTTATCATAGAGCAATTATTACTGCTGTTAGTATTTATACATTTTCACCAATCTCTTCTCCATTATGTTGGTCATGTTCCACTGAAACAGGCACGTTTAAACATCAACTTTATGAGTCTTCTAGTGTTTTATCCTTTTGGAACTCTGTTTGGAATATTTGCATGTCACTATTTAAATGTAACGCTACTTTAACACTACAGAATGCTTTTCTTGTTTCCTTATCACCTGATGTGGATGTTTTATCTTCTATTCCCAGATTATTTGATCTTTTTATTGCATTAGCTTTTAAAGTTATTCTATCATCCTGGAAAGTCAACTCTAAAATGTATTTGCTAACTTGGTGGAATTTTATTTGTGATGAACACAGGATTGCTACTGTTTCCTCATCTTCTCTTTCTCAAAAAATTAAATCAGATCTTCTTTGGCTTCCTTTCACTACGTATCTTTCTTCACACTCTCCTATACATTAATTATTTTTCTCTCCTTCTCTATACTATTCTCCCATACCATTGTGGTTCTTTCTCCCCTGTCTTCTTCTCTATCCCTCTTTTTTTTCCTTCTCTCTTTCTCTTTCCTTCTTTCCTTTCCTTTCTCCTTCTCTATAAGTATAGTGTTCCTATTGTATCATATGGTATTTGCCTGATTCTTTACTTTAATTATGTTATGTATATTTTACTACGGCTTCTACCCCTTCCCCATTTTATTGTTTCCATTTTCTCTCTTCTCTTATGTATTTGAAAAACTTAATAAAAATTTCTTAAACAAAAAAAAAAGCTGAGTGATGGCTTGCTTCACATATCTCCTGAAAGTTGCAGTCACTGCCTTTTCACACATATTTACTGCTCCTTAAGGTATGAATAAGCATTCAAAGAGAGAAATGTTTTGGTTCTGGACAAATATACCACCAAAGCTTTCTTAACATCTAGACTCACAAGCTCCTGAACTTGCAAAATCATCTACCACTGGTACAACAATCCCCAATGAACAATTAAACTAATCCTGGATCTAAGGTCCAAACTTATGATCAGGCCTCAGAACTGTTCTATCCAGTAGGAACTTCAAATAAGCATTGGCAAACCCAATAGGACGTGCCTATGTGAGGCTATCGGCTTTGTCAATGTGAATTAGAAATGTTGTACACAAGTGTGACTTTTGTTCACCATGGCTAAATGTTAGTGGTGTGGGGTGGGGTAGATTGGGGTAGAGTGTAAATGGGTAGATTAGAGTAACATGGAGTTGAGTAGACTGGGATAACGTGGAGTGGGGTAGGTTGGTTTATAGTAGGGTGAAGTGGGGTAGATTGGGGTAGCATGGAGTGGCATAGATTGGTATACAGTAGAGCGGAGTAGACTGGAGTAGTGTGGCGTGCAGTAGATTGGTTTAGAGTGGAGGGGGTAGATTGTAGTGTGTTATATTGGGGTAGGTTGAGGTAGACTGGAGTGGGGTAGATTGGGATAGATTGTAGTGGTGTAGAGTGAGGTAGAGTAGAGTGGAGTAGATTGGGGTGGAGCAGAGTAGGGTAGGTGGGAGTAGAGTGTGGTGGAGTGGAATCCAGTAGATTTACGTGAAGTAGATTGCAGTGGAGTAGATTGAGCTAGACTGGAGTGGGGTAGACTAGGGTGGAGTGGGTAAGATTGGAGTGGAGTGTGATAGATTTGAATGAAGTGGAGTGGGGTAGATTGGGCTAGAGTGGAGTGTGGTAGATTGGGGTAGAATGGAGTTAGCTAGATTGGAGTGGAGTATGAGTGGCCTAGATTGGGTGGACTGGAGTAGAGTAGAGGAGAGTGAGGTAGATTACGCTAGATTGGAGTAGGGTAGATTCAAGTGGAAAGAGTGGGGTAGATTGGAGTGGAGTAGATTGGAATCGGGTAGAGTGAGGGAAGATAAGAGTGGAGTGGGGTACATTAACTGGAGTAGATTGGGTACATTAGAGTATGGTAGATTGGAGTGGAAGGTATATTGTGGTGAAGTGGGTTATATTGGAATGGAGTGGGGTAGATTGGGTTGGGGTAGATTTGAGTGGAGTGAGATAGAATTGAGTGGAGCAGAATGGACTGGAGGGGCGTAGAGTGGAGGAGTGGGGAGTGGAGTGGTGAGCTGTGTCGTAGAGTGTCCTACAGTAGAGTGTCCTGGAGTTGGCATAGTGTGGAGTGGCATGGAATAAAGTAGAAGGGCATAGAGTAGAGCAGAGTGTTGTAGAGTGAAGTGACAGCACCAACACCATAGCCCCCCTCAAGAAAAACAACAATACCCGTGCCAAGAAAGCCATATGGTTTACCACCAAACTTTGAGAGTCCAGGCGCACATGCCGCCGCCTCGAAAAGGCCTGGAGAAACACCAAATCCACAGAAGCCCACAACAACTTCAGAGCCGTCACCAACGCTCACCATCAACTCATCAGAGAAACGAGGAAAAAAGCGATTGAAGACAGAATCTCCACGCACACAACAGCAAGGAACTCTTCAGCATCATCAAGGAGTTCACCCAACCCACAAGCGAGTCTACCGACATCCCTCCCTCACAAGACCTCAACAAACTCAGCACCTTTTTCCACCACAAACTCAAGAGCATCTACGACAACTTCGATGAAGACAACCAACACACTGAACCCTCACCAACCACCCCCGACACCCGGAAACCAGCGATTGATGACTGGACAGCCCTCACCACCAAAGACACACTGAAGACAATGAAGTCAATCCACTCAGGGGCCCCCACGTACCACTGCCCCCATCACATCTTCAACAGAGCCGCTGACAACATCGCACCCATGCTCTGCCACACCATCACCATCACCATCACGACCGCCTCGTTCCCTGACGACTGGAAACACGCCGAGGTCAACCCCCTCCTGAAGAAACCCTCAGCGGACCCCACCGACTGCAAAAACTACAGACCCATCTCCCTGCTCCCTTTCCCAGCGAAAGTCATTGAGAAAGCCATCAACAGCCAACTCGCCACATTCATTGAAGAACACAACATCCTCGACTCCTCCCAATCCGGCTTCAGAAAAAACCACAGTACGGAAACCGCCCTCCTCGCTGCAACAGACGACATCCGCGCCCTACTGGACAAAGGAGAAACAGTAGCCCTCATCCTCCTAGACCTATCAGCGGCGTTCAACACAGTCTCCCACCGCACCCTAATACGCAGACTCTACGACGCAGGAATCCAGGACAAGGCCCTCGACTGGATCTGCTCCTTCCTCTCCGGCAGGACACAACAGGTCAGACTCCCCCCTTTCCTCTCAGACCCCACACCTACCACCTGCGGAGTCCCCCAGGGCTCCTCCCTCAGCCCGATGCTCTTCCACGTCTACATGGCTCCACTTGCCCCCATCGTCAGAACCTACGGACTCAACATCGTGTCATACGCAGACGACACCCAGCTCATCCTCTCCCTATCCAACGAGCCCAACACCGCCAGACGCAACTTTCGAGAAGGCATGGAAGCTGTCGCCAAATGGATGAAAAACAGCTGCCTACAACTAAACACCAACAAAACAGAAGTACTCATCATGGGCCCAAACCCCGACGCCTGGAGCGACACCTGGTGGCCCACCGCCCTCGGAAACCCACCAACCCCCACAGACCACGCACGCAACCTGGGAATCATCCTGGACTCCGAGCTCTAAATGGACCGCCAGATCAACTCTGTCTCATCTTCCTGCTCCCACACCCTCCGCCTCCTTCGTAAGACCTTCAAATGGATCCCCCTCGAACACCGAAAGACAGTCACTCACGCCCTGGTCACCAGCAGACTCGACTACGACAACGCACTCTACGCCGGAATAAACAAAAACCTCATCCGCAAGCTACAGAACATCCAGAACGCCGCCGCAAGACTGGTCCTCAACCTGCCAAAACACTGCCACATCTCCCAGCACCTGCGCACACTCCACTGGCTCCCCGTCGAGGCGAGAATCACCTTTAAGATGCTCACCCACGCTCACAAGGCCCTCCACGGCATCGGACCAGCATACCTGAACAGCCGGCTCAAATTCCACGCACCCCAAAGGACCGTACGATCAGCCCAGCTCTCCTACGCCGAGGTCCCGCGCACCAGAAAGACCAGATCGGGAGGCCGCTCCTTCTCCTTCCTCGCGGCCAAAGCATGAAACGCCCTTCCACTCCACTTCAGACAGACAACATCGCTCCCCATCTTCGCAAGAAACCTCAAAACCTGGCTCTTCGACAGACCCCCTCCTTGATGGAATGGAACCTGCAACCCCCCACCCCTAGCACCTTGAGACCCATACAGGTGAGTAGTTGCGCTTTAACAAACTCCTGATTGATTGATTGATAAAGTGGAGTGGCATGGTGTGGAGTATGCTTGGTGTGATAGCGCACTACCTTTAAAGACAATACATTTCCAATTGAAAAGGGCTATTACATTTGCACATACATAAAGTTTTATTATACACATATGATAATGTGTGGAAATGTCATCACCAAACATATTGATTTGTTTTAATCATATTAAAATAGTTGTTTCCACCACATTTCAGAATTACAAAAAACATTTGCTACATTTCTACTATTATTGTTCTGATGTATTCTGAAATATCAGTACAGTTCATTCTTGTTGTGTACTAGAAAAGATAACCTCCTACAACCTGTCCTTTCGCATGGGTACTCAGCAGGATGGATTGTCACATAAATTCTCTCACTTTGAAGTCAGGTAAAGAAACTAAACACAAGTACCCTCGGAATACAAAGCCTGACATTTGACCTCTGTCTTTGAATGGACAGCAAATGATAGAAGTTAAGAAGAAGATTTGAAGGCCTGGTTACACATAGCTAGAAATCATGAGAGAGAAGAAGTCAGGCTTGACAGCCTAAAACAACAAGCAAATGACAGAGCCAGCTAGGAAAGATGCACTCTGTAGAGTGGCTCAACAAAATGAAAGAAAATTGGTCCCAAAGTGTGAGCAGTGTAAAGACATGAGTGTTTGGGTCATGCTCTAGGGGAGTGTACCATGCAAAAAGAGGGAAGTGCTGACTGCAGAACTGACCAGCAGGACACAACCAATTGAGAGCTGCTTTAAAGCCCACCAATGGTAAGTAATGGGAGGGCTCCAAGCCCACTAACAATAAACAAAATGTCTCAAAGAGACAGCACCTGCCTTTTCTATGAGATATTGCAGGGATTCAGCACAAACACAGACCTATGTGTAGGATTATGGGACAATAGTAGGTAGGGACCGAGTCATTCCACCACCTTAACGCCCATGAACCGAGGACCAACTAGATACAGTTCCTCACTTGCCCTCCTACTCAACACCAGAGTCCACATCAAGGTCTGACAGAAACACGAAGAAGTTTAAAACATTTACTTTAACTAACATGCTCTATTATGCAGTATACTTGCCACAATAAGCAGAAAAATGCATAACACAAATACGGTCAGCATAGTAATTAGTCCATAAATCATAAAAAATGCTGTCCTTATATACGGCAGTGTAGCCTAACCTCCCTCCCCTTGTATAGAAGCAAGATGATTATATATTAGAAGATCTCCGGGCGTTATCTGCGGACCCCGCACCTCAGTCTATAGATGGTATCTCTACATCACAGGTGCTGTCATGCTCTTCTCTCTTGAAAGGGTCCCTCTTAAAGTGTTAGCTACCTATCCGTGTATTCCAATAAGACTAAAGTACGTATTCCCAAACAACAGCTGCATTTGCATGTTTTGTCTAGGTGCTAGGACCTGACCAGAACTGAATAACAAGGGGCAATATTGTTCGACCTTGCACACTATGTTCAGACTAAATCTCAGGAACTTGTGATGCATGCAAAATAACGGTATGTTTTTGTGTGAAAGCTGCAACAGAGGCTTTTGAAAAATGAGCTCATATAGTAACGTGTGCAAAGCAGTGGATAGTCTGCAGCATGCTCATGCTAACTTAGGGCAGACGACAATGTCCCATCGGTCCATGTGACACCCTCCCCTTGGTCAGGGCGTAAGCCCTGCACTTATAAAAAGTCAGAGATAAGCAGTGCCAAAGCGCAATAATGAAATCGAAAAACATCAACCAATGCAAAATCCGGGCACAGTAAATATTTGCAGGTGCAGAAACAATAATTTCTAGTGAATTCCAAACAGGAGTCTATTACAGCGTATCTTCTGGCCAAGGATTTTGCATGACAAGTGGAACGCCATAACCTCCAATAAGGCATCAGATCCATTAATATTGAAAAGGGATGCGATCCACTGTCGGAACTCAAATGAACAGACGTGCTCCTCATATCCAGTTGCAGTTAGGAGCACTGATCCAAGAGGCACTGTGCACAGGCACAGGGACTCACTTCGTCCTCTGGCCTAATCGAAGGATTGCACACAAGCCGTATACCCAAGGAACAGTCCTGGTTATGGGACATCAACGGGCCCATCAACAGTTCATTATCTAGGGCAGCGTGTGACGTAGTAGTTAGGCAGACATCCAGGGCCCATTAAAAAGAGCACCGGATGCAGTAGAACACAGGTTGCATGCAGGTAAAGTAGGCATAACGGAAGGTCAGGCAGTTGTCAATATCAAGAACTTCCAGTGGCATCCAGCCAAAAAGCTGCAGCATACAGCTATGGAACAGCTGCAATAGTACCTGGCTGGGCAGTACCACAGATCAAGCTGCCATTGCGGATTAGCAAGAGAAGTACAAGAATGCCTCAAAAAAGGAGGAGCAACTGCGGAAAGCCTCCAAATACACTGGAAAAAATAGAATGAATAAAGGCAGGGATTATGCCCAAAATAGTCTGAAACAAAGTTACAAGGTTGGATCCCACAACTTTAAAAAAGTGGGCTAGGCCCACCGTATCAGACGGTGTATTAATTTCCTGAAGTGTAGGGGAAGATTCACGTTTAACAATGACTGAATCTCACTAGATGTTCTTGCCACCTGCAATTTGACGGTCTCACAAGTTGATGTGAGAGCCACTTCTTGGTGAAACGATAGCGCTTTGAGTCTGCTTAACTTATTACAATCTGTTCTCAAAGTCAGAATGGAAGGCTTCAGCGAACTATCTACACTTCTGTGTCGGGGGGAAAGGGACATTGCTGGAACAAGTAACTGATTGTGAAACTGTTACTATGTACAGGATGCCTACCAGCAAACCGCAGTAGTTCTAATTATTAAGAACAAGATGACTACCGTTAGAAAGCAATGTAAGAGTTGGAATTATAGCGGGAACTGGGGTCCTTTATAAAAATAAGTCAAATTAGGTGCTGAAATGTTGCAGCCGCCGTGAAGCTTTACCCGTTTACATACATGGTAGTGTCCGATCGTAAAATCACAATCCTCCCCTGTAAGGAAAACTTCATTGTCTGCACTCTGACAGCTGAATTCAAATGACAATGACCATAATTCATGAATGTAACTGCTCTCTAATGGTTCATACCTACCCACAGGATTGTGTTTGATACAAGTTGTGAACTGAAACAGTGAGGTGGGCAACAAAATAACTCCATGTATTAACCATACTGTTGAGTCTGTCTCCGCCACAGTAAATGGTAGCTGTTCTAACTTTTCAATGTGTAACATAGTGTAGGTTGTGTCCTTCATAGACATCATTTTTTTTAAATTGTTGTAAGGTCCAACCAAATTGCATAACTGATCAAAGTTGATTTTGACCAGGATACAATGTAGATACTTCATGCTGTATCAAAAACAGTATAATATTGCAAATATGAACAACGAATTAATAGCACTGACATCCTAATCATTTGAATGCATTCCAGGTAAAACCACATCCCCCATGGAGACACGAACTACATATGGAATCTAAAGGGTTTCCATAGGACCATATACATTGAATGGCACTTTGTCCCAAACAGTGCCATCTGCAATTGGGACTGCAGAAATATTTACAAAGCTTTGGTCTCTTCATTTTATGTGAAGACGTATGCAGTGCAAGAGAGGAGAAACAGAAACCTCCGTTCCTGATTCACAGTGCACAGCGATAGTCCCTTAAGGTTTCTCATGGAAATTAGGTCACTTATGATTGATATACAATAATATTTCAGAAATTTGCGGAACAAATTCAGATCAATACCCAATATTTTATAGTCACATTGATGAAAATCATAATCATGGCAATTGTACTTTACAATGTCCAAAGGAATGTGTTCAATGCAATTAAAGAACAAAACTGCTTGTTTGACATTTCTTAAAATCGGACCCAATGCATTTCGGGTTTCAAGGAACCCTTCTTCAGGGGTAAACTTTCATAATTACATGATTTGAAGGAAACCTTCTACAGGAACAGTGGAAAGAAAAATAAAAACGTCAAGTTCAACAATATGTTTCTTACGCAATATGAGAGCCAAAGTTACAAAAATCTGTGCTTGGGCCCACTGTGCACCAAAAACGACATGCATGTGGTGTCTGTGTCATGAACCATAAAGCATGATCGCGTATACATGCTACAGTGGCGGTAGAAATGGGATCTCTGGTTGGCTAATGCTTGCGCCAAAGCCAGGCAGAGACCACCACTCTAGTTAGGGCAAGGGGGTTACACTCCAAAGATAACCCCTGCTCACCCCCTTGGCAGCGTGACACGAGCAGTAAGACTGATCCCGGAGGCATTGTAAGTTAAGCATTTGCGCACGCATCCCCCAGCAACAGCATCCCAGGCCCCCCACAAAAGGAACTCCACACAAGGTTATATCACAAGTAGCCTTTATATTCTCAAACCACCTTAGAACAGTAAGCACATTATGTACACTGTGCCAACTGGCACTGGGCAATATTTACAAGGGATTATGTACACATGACAGGGCCACGCGGACCACTGTCAGAATCAGCACTGAGTAGAAATAGCACTTCTAGCACATAGAATAATTGTAGCACCAAATAACCATTGTAGAACCCAACCAGTAACCCCTGGTAAAAGGTAAGTACACACTACGTAATCCTAACCACCTTAGGCATATATCACGCGGGGAACCATGAACTCACTAGCATAAACAATACTAGGTAAACACAACCTCCTAAGCATACATCACATCTAGAGGTATCAAACACAGAGTGTGCAAAACATCCTACACACAGTACATTTCCTAACACCCAAACCATTAGCGCATAATTCACATGTAGCACAGAAATCACATCAAGGGTCCAGGTTGCGCCACTGCGCCATAACCTAAACGTAGCAGCTGCCCACTACTTGCTGGGCAGCTGAGGACAAGAACAGGGCCTAAACGCTGCAGCTGGCACTAAGTGCTGCGCAGCTGTGGAAGGGCAAGGTACGGCCAAGGAGTGCGACTCACTCCTCAGTTCAAAGTTCATGTACCTAGAAAGGAAAGAACCTAAACGGTGCAGCTGCCCACTAATTGCTGGGCAGCTGGGAATCAAGAACTGTGACAGGGGCTCTCACTAGCCCTTAGGAGCACAACTGCCACACGTGGGAGCCTTCTAGGCCCTAGAAATCAATACTGCGCAGAACGGGGGGGCTCTCTGGCTCTAGAAATACATATTGCACGTTTTGGAGCCTTCCAGGCTCTGGAAGCAAATATGTCCCCTCAACAATGAAGCCTGGGCCCCTCTGGGCCCGGTTGAACTATTTTGTTCAAATTGCTTCGAGCCATCTGGGCTCTAAAAATAATGTGTGCCAAGGAGCTCTCTAGGCTCTTAAAATAATGGGGGGGCTTCGTTGGGCCTTCAGGCTCTAGAGAATAATGGGGGCGGGGGAGCAACCTAGGCTCCTGAAGAAAACATGCCCCCTGTCGTTGGGCCCTCCGGGGCAAGAACCCGGGCCCCTCTGGCCCTCGGGACCCCTTTGGGGCCCTTTCAATAGGTGTAGCTATCGTTGGAGCCCTCGGGCTCGGGGAAGGATGGCGTGAGCGTTGGAGCGGCCCGCTCTCATCTGGGGCCGCTAGGGGACCTGTACGGTCCTTGAAGTTCCTAGGAACGAGGAGCCCCATTTACTGGCTCTCACTGCTGCCGGTCTCTTCTCCATGCGGCGGCATGCGGCCTCCGGGGGCTCTCCTCGCTTCGGGGAGCCCCGCATCACCATTGCTCCCGGAGGGGGCGCAACAGGTGCCTCTTCACCTGGTTCCCCCGTCTCGGG